>NC_137694.1:187775451-188512969 GCF_964034855.1 Anser brachyrhynchus
AAAGGAAAGGAAAGGAAAGGAAAGGAAAGGAAAGGAAAGGAAAGGAAAGGAAAGGAAAGGAAAGGAAAGGAAAGGAAAGGAAAGGAAAGGAAAGGAAAGGAAAGGAAAGGAAAGGAAAGGAAAGGAAAGGAAAGGAAAGTGAAAAAGAAGTATGGACAGAATCCCCAGTTTGATGAGTGAGGACTGCTCATCTAAGTAATGATTTCCAGAGTCAGCCCAATCAGAACTCAGTTTTATCCCTAACTTCTTCAAATTCACATGGATCACCTAAACTTCCTAGACCTGAAAACCCTCACATGCATGTAGCTATGGTATTGGAATCTTAACTGTCACTCTCTTGTTTTTTTGACATGATATCAAATAATTAATTGAACAACTGCAGCAATGAAAATACTGTCTTTCTTGAGAATATGTATTTAGTGCCACAAGGAATACCAGGATTTTAATATCTCATACAAACAGTATATTTTTGGGACAGTTCTTTTTCTTTTTTTTTTTTTCCATTTTTTTTTCTTCGGACCTTGTGTTTACTTGGCTTTTTCTTTCAACTAGTTTTAAAGGCTTTTGATTCAAATAGGCTGCCTCAATAGATAGGCTTCCAGAATATTTCTTTACTATTGTTTCTGAAAAACATTTTTCCTCATGCATCATGTATTGTTATAACTCTGTGTACTTCTGTTGGCCTGCAAGCGCCTGAAAGCCCTAATAAAAAAAAAGGCCCCACATTGCACCAAGTGCTGTACAAATATGAAACAAATTATGGACTTTGCCTAGCACATTTTACGCATTAAGTAACAAGGAGACTCGTACATACCACTTTCCTTCCATGGAAACTGAAGCACCTCACAGAAAATAAAAAAAATGTTATCTCTATTTTGAAGGGAATGAAACCAATGTAGAAATTCAGTGATTCAGAGCAATTTCATACAGCAAGTCAGTGGTGAAACTGCGATTAGGAGCCAGAGCAAGCTAACATTGTATGCAGTTTCCCATTCATTTTAGCTCATAAAATGTGTCAGATCTGAGGGCTAAGCTTTTTGGGTTTTGTATGGCAGTATTTCCCACTCCCTTAGCTTCTTTTCTTTTATACCTACATCAGTGACCTGCATCCTTCCGTTATATTGGGAAGAAAACATTGAAGGACTGCTTTTCTTCCTGTTTTGAAATATGCTATCAGAATTAGAGAAACTCTTTGCTATTGTATACTGAACCTAAGTAATTGTCCATGGTCATATTTAAAAGCATTCCCTAAGACTGGGTAGCACTGGCAAGGAAGGGAAGGGTCCCTAGATATGGTCAGAGGCAGGCTTCTTACTTCAGGGCCTTGCGCTGCTGCCTCCACCTAGGCCAGCCTAGAGGGCAGAACTCAGGTGCAGGTTGGGATAGGGGATGTAGTGATACCGTCCTGTTTTTTTCTTCCCATTCAGTTATGGAGGGATATGGAAAGGGATGGAGGTTTGATTTTGTTTGTTTGTTTGTTTGTTGTTTTTTAGAGGGGTTTTGTTCTCCAGGTTTGGTTTCCAAAGGGAGTAAGTTGGTAATGCCCTGAGCCTCCCTGGGGCCTATGGCCCATCCTTTGCAACCCACTGTAAATCAGGCTGGAAGACACATAAATAGGAGTTCAAAGTTTATTTCCTTGGGGTAAACCCTGCAGTGCAAATCTCACCTGGGGTAAAATGTGTCTCAGGAGGGCATAGCCACGTGCTGGGGAGCGAGGGTCCAGCAGGGAGGTGAGAGTACAGCCATTCACGTTGGGTTCCTTCCTGTCCTTGGGTGAGGCTTTTGGGCTACCTCTGAAGCCTACAGGTTGTCAGGCCATGGTCTAACCAACCCGTGCTGCAGCATTGCTCCACTTCCTCAGACTTCTTTAAGGGCACAGGACAGTTACATTTTTAACACTAGTCCTATGCCAACCTGCATTCTCTGGATGGGATCTTAATGCTTGCCTTTTGCTGTCAGGGTGGCATAAGGGGCCTTTATGCAACTTCAGGAATCAGTATTTTGCCAATTTAAATAAAAACATCTCTCTGGCACATTCCATCCATCTGGTGAAGCTGCTTATTGCACAACTTTGATGGATGCTTCACTATATGAAAGGAGGAACAAATCCCTGACCTCAAGAAGGGTAGAGCCCTGACCTAAAGCATGATAAATGAGACAGGGATTGGAGATGTCTGAGCAAGTTGTGCATCTGCCTCCTTGAGTACCTTCACAGTTGCTTCATACTTCTTTTGAGAGGAGTTTTGCTGTGAAGCCTGTGTACTTGCAGATTCATGCACACACCTCTGCTCTTGAGTTTACTTCCTTCTTTTCCCAAACCCTCCCAAGCCCTCTGCTGTGTGATCTGGGGGAACAGACCTTCTGTACCATACACCACAATATGATCAGGAGTTTCCACAGCATGGTTGACACTAGGGAGTTTTATATTTGCCTTTGCATTTTCTTTCTTCCTGTAAACATACTTATTTTACTTTCTTGCATCCCTCTATTTGTATTCTCCACCAATTCTTCTTCCAGAAGGAAATGTGTTTAGAATATGAGCTGTCAGATGTCATTAAATATTATCAGGAAACGATGTTGCTATGTTTTAAGAAAATGCATATTTCAGGGCACACTGATCCATAATGTTTGCATATTTAATACATATTTGCATATATGAATCTCCATGCCATTTGGAGCATTGCCAGTCAGGGAACTGCCTGAGGAGAGAAAGTAGGCAGCAGAAAGGGAAATGATTCAGTGCCTGATCACCTATCCTGTTCAGTACAATAAAGCTCATTGTTAGCTGGCTTTTCTAAAATGGTGATATTAATGCAAGCAAAAGCAGAGCTGATCTGCCATTGTGTTTAAAATACTTTATGTTCTCTGCGTGTCAAGTGGTGTTTAGTTGAATTAAACAACAAAATAATAATAATAAGCACAGTGCCTTGATACAATGATATTAAGTTAACACCTATTGATTTTTGGTAAACCAAAATTATTTGAATTTCACATTAAATAAAAAAGCATCACAAAGTAAATTTACAATTAAGCAGTGTAAATTATGGAATGGGTCTTTATCGTTACTCCAAAGTGTAAAAAACAGTTAACAGTTTTGCTAAGAATTAAGTCTGACTATGTATGAAGCTATATAACATTATTTTGTGTTCAGTCTGCTTTTTAAATTCTCTATTGCTCCTGTAATTTAGCAGAGTTATAAATTAATTATTTTGGTTTTGAAAACAAAAAGTCATTTTTTTTTGCTGTTATATACGTTTCTTGTGAATCACAGATGTATCTGTATATATGTATGCACTAAACATGAAAGAAAGGTGTGTATACAAAAGAAGGTAGCCCTGTAGTTAAGATACATGACTTCAGAGGTACAATATTTCTCTTTCTATCCTACTTTAGGTATTTTCTGTTTGACCTTAGGGTTAAAAGGTCATGTGGTTAATTTTTTTTAATTATTTTTTTTATCCAAAAAATAGTGATCTAAGTTTATGCCTGTCTTGCAGAAACATTGTTTAAAGCAAGTTGCTTCCTCTGGCAGTAAACTGCAGTGTCACATACTGATTGATAGTTATTTCACGTATTATCCCTTTGAGAACACTATCAATGTGAAATCCAGTCAGTTAAGAGCATTCTTTCACAACAGGGATTAAATGACCTTGTTTTACACTGTGTGTGATGCCTCTGAAAGGGGTAGTATCACTCCTATCAGGGCTTACACTGCTGGTTGCATGGTCAGCCAGATCCAAAAACTGAAAATCTGACTGAAAACTAAACTGGCTAAAGTCAAAAACAGAAAAAATAAAATAAAAGAAAATAAAAAATGTCTTGAGCTACATGAGCCCAGCATTTCTTTAATGCTGGCAGAAGAGGGTGGCAAAAGGGAAGGCAAGAATACTAATTATTTACAATAGCATGTGTTTTTAGGTTTTCTTAAGTTGACCACAAAACTTTAGACAAGGAAACCTTAAGACAAGCGTGTTACAGTATTTTATATACTGCAAATACCTACCTATCTGTTAAAGACACCCTGGTCAGTTTTCATGAGCTTGCAGTCACACTGCTTATTTTGTGCTGTCTCTTTTTACTCTCTCTGTTGCTATATAAAAGACTCATGCAGGCACCACTGGTGTAAATGAGTGCACAGAAGGTATGCTACAGAAATCATTTCTGAGTGGGACAATCTGCAGTGGAGTCAATTGTGTTCTGAAGCGTAAAATGCATATTGCATTTCAGGTTGGCTACGATCGAGTGGGGAGGAAAAAAAAAAGACCATTTTGCATTTCATGTCAACTTTAAATATGATGGTGACCATTTAAATGCAACATTAAATCATGATCTGCATCTGGATTAAGAAAGCATATGTTAGATTATTTAAGAAAAAAAGATATTGCAGTAGCATGTCTGGCATATAAGAAACATGTTCATTTTGGTATTTATGTTGTAGTCTTACAGAGCTGGGGTCCTGTGGAATATTTAATGAATATTCCAAAAGAGTTTACAGGCTCCTAAGTGTGTAGCAAAGCAGTCCAGACCTGGTGAAAATGTGTGCAAGACAGCAAGGACAGTTTGGTGTGCATAACTCCTATCCAGTCAACAACAGTGGAAAAAACACGTGCATGCAATCAGTGCCTGCTTTCCAACGGCACAGTGATTCAGCTTTGGTCACATCTGGAGAATTTCACAGGGCATATCAGCACCAGGTGGCCAGTGTGGAGGTTTTGATGGAGTTCAGCATGGCACCATGCCTGGGAGGACTGTCTCATGTGGCATCAAGGGCTGAGGCACTCAGCCTCATCTTACACAAATCCCCCCTGTGCTTTGGAATCACTCCTAAGATGCAGGTGAAAGAAGGTGGGAAGCTGCCGACATCTGCGTGTTCTGGTATTTATTTTTTTCTAAGATCTTCAGGATTCTATGTTTCTTGCTTGTTTAATTTGTATTTAAACATTAGGTAATACTGCAATAAAATATATGAGAAGGTCCAGGAAGGCACCGTGTTTTTCATACCCTAATGTGTCTTTCCAACTTGCATGAAATATCCCTCCTGAGCCATGGAAGTTGCTATTCCCAGGACAGGATCAAAACTGAGCTGAAAAAATGGTGCTCATGTTATTCCTAGCCCAAGCTCTGTGAGCCTTCTCCTGCTGATCTTTGTGGTATTGCTGTTTTCAAAGGCTGAACCCCAACAATTTCAAGAAATTGTTCCACACTGCTGAGAAGGTTGCTATGGAAATGAACATCACCAAGAACCCTGCTAAAGAGCACTATGTGAGGGGATGGGGGAATTTAAGAAAGTACAGAGTGTAGGAGATTAACATTTTTTTTTAATTTGTGCACAGTTCCTGTGGGCTTCAGAATTTGGTCCACTGGGTAGAGACTGGTTTTGGTTTGGGTTGTGTTTTTGTTGTTGATGTTGGTTTTTATTTATATATTTATTTCGGATTGGGTTTTTTTATGAGTCCAGTCTACAGAAATTTAATGCAAATTGAATTAAACAAGATGCAAGCAAATGATTTTGAAATTGTTCTCCAGGAGTAAGCTTGAATAGATATAAACATCTATATTGAATTATTTTTTGTTAATAATGTCTGGCAGAAAGAAGTGATTATAATGGAACTGAAGAGGTTATTGAAGCATAACGCTTTACATGGTTTTTTGGGATAGTTACAGTTTGCCCAAAACCTGAAGCAACTGTGGTGTTCAGAACATTTGGATGGAAAAATATTGCTATGGCAACAAATTACTTTTATATTCACATAAAGCAAAAATAGATCTCTCTCTCCCTTTGTGGGAAGCACATATTTTAAAGTGCATGAAAGATTAAAGGTGATAGGCAGAAACAGCTGCATGAATATATTTTCATTTTTCTTCATTTGGTTTATACATATTTCTGTATAAATCTGAAATGCAGAAATAATTTACAGCTAGAAGCATTTTGCAGCTAGAAAATAGAAACAGCTTAGGAAAGGGGAAAATGTATAATATAGTCAGAACTTATTTTGATTATAGTGTAGCAACATCAGACTTCAATTGATTAAAACAAAATATCCTCAGTGTCATTCAAAAAGGAGAGAGAGAGACTCCTTTTCTTCTATGTGTATCTGGAAAGACTAAAATCATTTTGTGTCCATAATTTAAGAAAAAGACAATGTTTTTCATTTTTGGTCAGTCAGACACTTTGTCAAGCTCAAGAAATAACCTTAGTGACCTTTATTGATTTCTTCATTTTATTCATGTAGGTTTATTTTTATTTTTATTTAGAAGGCATGCAGCTTTTACTTTTGCAGGGTAAAGAGCTTCTGGTTCATCTATATGCTGAGGCGTGTGCCATCTGCAAAGGAGTTATAATATGTCTACATTGATATGTAAGGTCTATCCTGAAGTTCCCTCTCAATTACTCTGAACCACGTGAGCTGTCTTACACCATCTGTATCTCTCTTCATAAAGCGCAGCAGAGCAGCCCACATTTTTTGCTTCTTAGCTGCAAAATAGAGGCCTCCTTGGGAGTGGAGTGTGGATGTCGTGGCTCTTTTTCCAGCTGGTCTCTTCATGTGGACAGCAAAGAGAGGTGCTAAAGAACTGGGGGATAGAAGTAAGGAATATAAAGGCATTTGTGGGACAGCCACTTATTGACTTCCCATTCTCACACCTTCAGCCTAAACTGAACCACCTGAAGAAAGAGGCAGTCAAGGGGGTGAGCTTGGGTGAGCTGGAAGTGTAGTAGTTTTGGATCGGACTGCTTTGGGGCAAATGTAGAGGTTTATAGCATAGATAGTCTGCAGACCTAGATTTGAGGGCAACTTGAAAATTGATGTAAAGACAGTTCAAGGGGCATCGCTTCCCTTTTTAAAATGTCCAGTGCACGAGAGGGCCTGTAAAGGATTTCAAGGTGCCACTAAACTGAACTTAATATTGTCCGTGCTATGAAAGTGGTTACAGAGAGGAAATTTTATGGTAGGGAAGGGAAGGCTCTGAATGTAACGGATGTAGAAAGGGGAATGGAATGATCATTAGGTTATTATGCATCTCTGCAAAACCTCATAAGCTGTTTCGGTACTGCTTAATAGGAGAGTGCTCCAGAGCAATACCTGAACACAAGTTTTGTGGGTTTTTTGTGGGTTTTTTTTTTGTGTGTGTGTGTGTGCGTGTGTGTGTTTTTTGGGGCAAACTGGCTCACATCCCAATTACTCAGGGTGAGGTCTTCATTGAGCTGGCTGACTTCATCCAAGCTATATGGTACCTGCCTATAGGTTCCGCTGGGCCTCTAGTGGTGCTTTATAAATGATTATTTTGCAGATCTTTTCAGGTTGAGTTGTCTGAAATATTGTGATGCCTGCTGCTGAAGCTCTCTGCATTCGTGCTTGTGCAATGTGAAGTAAGTTTTGTGTCATGCCCTGAGATGTGGCAGGAGTGTACATGGAAGAGTTTTTGAGGGTCCTAAGACAGAATTGTTGTAAGCCACCCCCAGGTGCAATTATAACTCTACAGAATGCTGCAGACAGCCTCTGGAGTTCCCTAGATGTCCCTGGAGGTCTTGGAGGGACTCAGTCAGAGAAGCTCACAACATGCTCTAAGAGTTAAGCAGTATGTGAGCAGAGGTCGAGTCCTTCAGCTTGGTCTCTGGTTTGCTTCAACATTGTGCTGGCATAATTTTGACCATGCTTGTACTCATAAACAAACTCTGGCCCCGAGTCAGGAGTAGGCATGGGCCAGGAACTCTCACAAGGCAGTACAGGTGCAGCCAGCCTGTACGGAGGGGTAAGAGTTTTTGATGTGTCTGTTCTGTCTCAGTTGGCTCTGGTATCCCAGTTGACCTCATGCCAGCACAGTCCCAAACATATTTAAATTACTGCTGTTGGCTGCATTATTAATACCAGTAGATGTGGTGTCACACTGTTATGATCAGAATAACCCAAATAAAGAGTTGCATCTTGTTTATTTAAATCTCTGCGGCTAGTTTATCCTGGGTTTGGAAAGAAAATTAAGTTGAATGGTCTCTACAGTGGGACTCAGTCTGGATAAAATTTCAGTAGTTTATATTTTCTGGCATCATTGTCAGAAAACATGTGTTGGACTCCATCCACTGCTACAGTACTTTGAGTACATGAACTGGATATTTAAAACTTGGGTATAGCCACACAGTCCAGAATTATGCTTTTGAATGCTATGTTGACATAACCTCAATTACACTGATGCAAACACGATTGCATCAAAGGAACAGAAATGGGCTAGAGATATTTTTATACATGCAACCCAGAAAGGGAAGGGAGAGACAAGTCATGTGAACCTTCCTTAATGCAGTCCTCAGAACCACAAGACTCTTGGCTTCTGCAAATCCTCCCCCAATTTCTGTGTATATATCTGCATTTTTGTCCCTTGTGTCATCAGTTTGGTTGTACTCACAGGTGTCAAATACAAATTTAGCCATGTTACCAGTTTAGAACAAATGGTAAAGACCTTGCATACCTTGCTGTGTCCTGTGTACTTTTTTTTTTAGAGGAAAGTGGGGTAGCACACATTTCTTTTCATTTTTTGTGTCTTTTTTTCTTTCTAAGAAGAAAAAAGATCAAGGAAAGCATGCAGCGCGACAGAGTGCACACATATAACTTAAAACATGTCTGAAGTAATTCATCTCATTTCATAAAGAGAAGTGGGGCAGAATGAAGTACAAATCTCTCCCAATCTAATTTTAGTTACTTGGTCCTGTCCTCTCACTCTCCACCCTTGCTATATGTTTTGTTGTTGTTGTTGTTGTTGTTGTTGTTTTTGGAGTCTTTCAGGTTCTGTTTGGCACTGTTTTCACTTTTTATTTATTTTTTAATTACTTAAGAATGAGAGAGTTTGACGTGGCTATTTTAACTCTTCTCTCCAAGTGCATTCCAAACGACACTAGATTCACCAGTGGTATATCCACCAATGAGAAGTCAAACACAGAAGGTATTCACAGGTAGTGATTTTTCATATTTTGTCAACCAAAATCTAGTGGTTATTTTATTATTGCAGACATTGCTGTAGATTACCTCTGACATAATGTTATTAATACACCTGTGCATGGTAAGTCTTGTTCCAACATAAATCAGTACCATGGAAAACAAGGAATCTTGGAGAGAGACTGCAGTAGACTTTGACTAGTGTATTCGTTTATTCCTCTGTTGTTGTAGTCTAACAGAATTGCTGCACAAGTTTGGGTTTTTGTTGTTGTTTTGTTTGTTTAAACAAGTTCTCGCAGAACAATGAACAAAGGGATTCAGGGATTTATATTTTCCATTATAAATACAGTGCCATTTCCATGACCCTGTTTAGAAGAGTAAAGCTTCTATTTGTCTCATGCTGATTCTGTCAACATTCACACAGTAAGTTCAGTAGAAATCCCTCAGGTATTCCAGTGTCAGACCACAAAGTCATTTCTGCCTTTTAAAGAAAATACAGCGTTTCAAGGAACAGAGACTTTGGGGAATATTCTTGTGAAGTGGAGACCTGATGCAGCAATGCAGACATAAAGAACTGAAAGGCTGGGCACAGAACTGAGAAGCAAGCAAAATAAAAAGACAAAATGTATATTTATATACTTTCTGAGTTTAGTTACCTTGGTGAAAATATGCAGCAACTCCACAACATCTACAGAATTTCCTGGAATAGCTCAGATTAAAATAAGTGCCTGCCTGAAGATAAAATAAACTGCAATAAAAAAAAGAATGGAGAAACACTAACCTATACTGGCAGAAGATATTTGAAGATGAAAAAGTAAATGGGATCATGAGTTTTTCCTTTCTTCTTTCCACAAAAATTAGTCTTTCAGATTAATTCAGACCCACTTAGACAATGTCAATTATTACAGAATCCAATTACTTATTTCATTTCTTGGTTTCCAAAGGATGCACAACTCGCAACCATGCTGTTCTGTGTGCTACTCACTTCTTCCCCCAGTAATGTTGGCTGATTTTAACCAAAATGACAGACAGGTGACAGGCTCAAATGTAACGCGTTACCTGTACAGGAAACTTGGTGTGTGGTTAGAGGAAAGAAATACAAACCCACCAAGGGACACGTAGTTATAGGTTATCCTTGCACCATTTTGAAAGGCAGTGGCAACTGGCTGTCCCATGTGTCTTTGCTCTCCCCAGGCCCATGGACCTAGATGAGTGTGATACAGTGGGACAAGTGGAGCACAAAAATGGTGAGGTCCTTACAAAATACAGAGGGAAAAGATGGCTGCTACACACAGAGGTAATAGCTAAAGCATAAAAGAGGGCACACAAGAACAAATAACAGAGGAGAGTTGAAAGAGGTGGTAGAGCAGTGGGATGAGTGACATAAGTGTGGCAGAATACCACCGTGTCTGATACAGGTCAGGCAGAGCTTGCTGCCAGTTTAACTGATCTCAGAGCTTTGTAGGCATAATGGCGCGGAGTACTGGTAAAAAGGGTCTGAAGGATGGAAATTGTGCCTTCTTAAAACATGGAGCTGAATTTTATTGTTCAGCATAGAATCAGTGCTGAATTGCTGAAGCTACACGGGAGAGGATGATGATGGAATAAGTTGCATATCCCTGATGCATGGCACTAATAATTTTGCAGTATATTACAGCCTGAAGACTGCCCTGTGGCTCTAAAGAGAAGTTCTCTCAGGCTGGGGTTGGCAAAACACAGCACATACCAGATGTGTTCTTTCCACACTTTCATAGATGCCAGTTTTCCACTATAAGGGCTTATGATATTTGTAAAGCATCAGTAAAGATAATCTGCAACAAGCTGAACTATTTCTCAAATCAGGGTTTACATTTGGATTTGGTTGTGTAGGATAAATGATAATCATTGCTTAATGAGGACAGGGTTGGTATAGATTCTGTATAATTTTCATATTAGCTGTACAACTTGAAGTACCAGCTCTAAGAGCCTTAGATTTTCAGTGGTGTAACTGTGAAGACAGGAACTTTCTCTTTCAAAATATATTTTTTTAAGATTTTCCAACCTTCAATCTTCCAAAAAATGTATATGTACTGAATATTTTTTTCTCTAATTGGTTTAACATTTGGGAGCCGATATTAATTGAAATTTCACACTCTTTAGCAATTCCTTTTGTGGCTTTGCAAAGGGGCCTCACACTTTTAAAGCTCCATGTGAAGAAGCCAATGATACCGTATCATCTGGAGGCGCAGACATTCAAAGTCCAGATTTCAAATCCCGTCGCAGCAGAATATTTACTTGTCAGATCTTGTTTGTTGTCAGTGTTGAAATGCATGTAATTTCCTGCAAGGGAGGGTTTTGGATTGTGAGGCCACAGCAGTAATGAAGGGAAATTGTACGGTGGTTGAACTGATAGTGTGAGTGTGAGAACTCTGCATTGTAAAGTCAACACAATGCCGGCATTAGCATTCAGATGAAATTTAGGCTTCCGTGAAGAGGCTGCCATCCAGTCAATTTGTCAAGATAAAACCTCACGGTGTTCATACACCCTGCAAGTGGCTCTGTGGTGTTTCAGAGGTAAAGTACAAGCACTTTCTGGCACACCGGTGTGGCTCATCCTTGTTGTGGGGTCCCCTCTTTTCAAAAGGAGAGCATTTGGTTGCTGGTCCCTGTCTACACAGACTCCTGCATATACTCCACATACTCCTCCCTGTATACTCCACAGATAACCAAGCATTGTTTTATGTCTTTTTCATGGAGTCATATGACTTTAGGTTTTTTAATCCTGTTAAAAAAAAGAATGAGAAATACCTTGTACAAAATCAGAGCTTAAAATGGGCAGTCCTCAGCCTGCCAACAGTAGTAGTTGCAGCATGGTTACAGCAGCAGTGTCAGGGTGCTTAGGGTCATGGACTGGGGCCCTGTTGTGCAAGGCACTGATAAGCCACGAACAAAAGAGCTTGCAATTAACCACTGTAGGCTTTTGCTTGTGGATGTGAGTGGTCAAGCACCAGGGCCTGGGTTTTCCCTAGCATGGCGCAGTGCCCAGTAAGGTATAATTGTACCAGGCCGGCTAATGTGGTTATTCCATTCCCAGTACAATTGTCCTACCGTTGTATAACTGCATATGAAAGAATATTTTATAACCAACTTGAGCAAAGAGCAGTGTACTCATGTCTACCATAAAGGTGGCCTGGACTAGGATTCAGGAGATAAAATAGGGTTGCTGGCAGGAAAGGGAATGAAGACAAGGGGAAGACAATTCTGAGCCAGAAACCATCTTGCTACAGTAACCTAAGACTTGTCTAGTACTTTGTGGTGTCCAGATTGGTTCTGTACTCATCTCCCTGCTTTCACTTGGCATACCGTATGCCAGGGAGACGGGGACAAGGCTGGGGTGTCACTTGACACTCCTCGCAATCACCTGCTGACTGCTTTCAATTCAACGCCTTTGTACTTCAGCCTGCCTTGGCAGACAGGCACAAGGCAGGCTTGGAAAGGAGTAAGAGGTGGAAAAAGCTGGGATTACTGCTTCTCTGAGATAATTTTTTCATAGCAATGGCCACAGGGTTTCTTAAGCATTGTGCTATGGCAGGAAAGCGGGGCAGCTTGCCTCCAGACAAAAGAGAACGCAGGGTTGTAATGATTTTACTCAGGTTTCTCAGCTGGAGCCCGAGAGACTTCTCATTTTGCCTCCACTGTGTAGAGATATTCTTCTAAATGGGGGGAGGCAGTGAAAAGTAACAGTCTCTGGTCAATCGGTAAGTTCGCCATGATGTACACCCTCAGGTCCTCCAATACATTGCCCAGCTGGAACCCACAGCACATGCTGTCAGCACGGGCAAACCAAAGCTTGCAAAGTCTTTGCTGAAATTGGAGGGAAACATGAAAACTGGAACACAGCAGCTACTAAAAATTGTGTTTCTCTATTACGTTAGTGTTCTTTGAAAGTGTCTTCAGGCTAGTGCATAAAGAAGAGTGAATGGGCATACATTTGTCCTTTTGGAAAGGTTTGATGGAAGTTTTTCACAGGATTAGTTAGTAAACTTAGAAACCATGGAGTGATAGATGAAGTCTTGTCAGGAATTAAAAATGGGCTATTACATAGAACAAAATATGGGTGCACTAATAAACCACCCATTCTAGACAGAGAGATACGTTCTTGGTACGTTGTTGTGGGGTTCATCCAGTGGGCTGGAAAAATGGTAAAGGTATCGATAGATTATATAGGCAGCAGGCAAAATATGCTAGTGACATAGATATAGAAGCAAATCCAACTTATCAGATATGTAATTGGGTAACAAAGTAGATTAAGCATTTCCATTACAATTTTAGCCTAATTTTTAAATGCAGAACTGTCTCTTCTTCAGGTCATATTTGCACATAAACCAAAACCTCAAAAAGCAAGACTTTCACAGTCAAAGGATCTGGTGAGTATTTTTTTGCTGCTGCAACTCAGTCTGTTTGTGCCTGCTTTTCCAATAAACCGTCGGAACAATATGGTTTGTCTGGTTAATTTGTTTTGTAAGGGTCTGGATCTGACCACACACAAGCAAACTGTTTTAACCTTCTTCAGAATCACACACGTGTTTGTAATGGGAAATGGCAAACTGCGGGAGTACAGGACAGCAGATTGGAAGTGAGGAAAAAATATGTACCTGGAAAAGGGTTAGACTTCTTTTTGTATTAATATTCCAAATTTAACAGCTGAACAATAACTTTCTCTTTGTAGTCAAGACAAGGCTATTGCCTGGCCAACATTGATTAATTTAGAGGACAATTTTTTCCCATTGGCATCAATGAGATCAGACTAGAGCCCCAGATACCTCTGCGTAGGATTGGTGTCACAGCAGATTTAATAAAGCTGGCATTTATATTCCAGGGAAGAATAGAACAGCAAGATATAGAGAATGCAACACCATCAAAAGTCACACGGAACAGCTAGAAACAAGATAAAAACAGAAAGTATTTCATAAAAAAGAAGTGAAGTGGCCCACTTTTGTAGAAAGGTGGCAAATATTTTTGAAATAGAAGAACCATGTAGTGTGAAAAACACTGTAAAAAGCTCATTTAAAATTAGTAACATTATTTTTAAACAACTAAAACTTTTTCTTTTTAATTTGAAAGCAAATATAATACATATATACTAATACATTACATGTGTCAGTAAGCATATCATTTGACATTTAACATGTGGATGCCTTTTGTAGTTGTTAGTATTTTCATTCAGACAGGGAGGGGAGGGAGAGAAAAACAGTACCAAATTTATTCTGATGATAGAGATGATCACTCCCAGGAATTCTGGAGGAAGAAGAAGCTTTTCCTCTTCCTCCCATGGGGCACACAGCTGTCACAGTGTCACATACAGCAAGGTTTCTGGCATACACTGCAATCAGAGCCAGACCTCCAGGCAGGAAGCACCTTTGGGCTCTGCCAATGCAGTACTTGCTTTGTTTCTGGGATTAAACCTGGCTCTGCAGAAATGTTTATGAGCCATTACTGACATAATGTGATCTAAATTAATCTTGTTTTATCTACTCCAGTTAATGATACTTTAAAAACTGGTATTCAGTAGAGAATAACTATACCTATAAGAATTTTCAATTTTCCAAATGCATAACTTAGAATTTGTAATTAAAAGAAAGGCACCTTTACTTTCTATGAAATAATTTTTTGGCCTCCCAAGATATGAATTATACAGAGAGATTGAATGTCTTATAATTAAATCTAATTTGTACGCATGCTAGTGCTCTGTACTGGTGGAATCAGATCCATTCATCCTTGTGTTTCATAATCTTTACTGCTAAGAGATAATTGAAGTTTTTGTATAATATAGATAGAAGGGAGGGGTGAAAAAGCTAATTCTGCTCTATTTTTTGACTTACAATCCTGCAGATTGGTTAGTCTCTGTCATCAATTAATTGGCTTTACAGCTGCTTTACTCAGTGTTGACTGTGGCCCCACATACAACCATGGCCCCCAATGTCATTCTTGCCATGGGAGATCACTTATGCAGTGAGACATAAAGACTTAGGTATGTTGCATTTGCCCAAGCCATGAGGGAAGTACCATACTGTTTACAGGAGCCCCTTATACAAAAAGGCCAAGCTCTGTTCTCCATAGAGTCCTTTAAACAAACACAAGAACCCTTCGGATGACTTACAAGTCTGAAATGTCTATTGTTGAAAAAAATAAAATAAAAAATCATGTTTTGCTGTAGTTCACCAGGAGTTTCATCTCCTCAGTGGACTCTGAAAGTTTTATTGACTTATCAAGCTCTTATAGGTCATGATATCAAACATATCCATCTTTTATAGACATTTTCAATTGTCCTGATTTCATCTAAGAGCTGCTGTAGGAGACAATTCTTCTGAAAAGCATGAATGACTGTTCTAATAGGGGACATATATTTCAGATTCCAGGAAGTTTTAATATCTGTCTAAGCAGCAAAGGTTTTCCCTTCCCTGAAAAGCTTGCATTGATGTCATCCTGCATGGAGCAGATGCTTTGACATTGAACTTCTCTGATAATTTTGACATATGAGGAGCTATGGGCCACTTTATTCACCAGCTGGTCATTATTCTATTGTCTTTTCTTACTCCAGTGAAGAGAAAAATGTGGAAAAGAATGATGAGAGAGATTCTTTTGCCAAGTTTTCCTCTACTTTCAACATATAATGTTACTGAATTTTTGGCACCGTGTGTTCCTACCCTACATCTCACTCCTTAGGACAAGGACACCGAATAGGACAGATCGAATAGACAGGAGAATTACTATTCTCTGTCATCAGTTATAGTCCTGTTGGGGACACTGAAATTTTCCTTTGTCTTAAGAAGAACCTTCTTTATTTTGACTTTTAAAACCATATTTATTCCAGAATGTACTTCCAGCAGAACACTGAATAGTTTTGGATCTCTCTATATTGTTTTATATAAAGCAACGGAGCAATTGTTAGCAAGTTCACTCATAAGAAATAAATTACTCATAACTCCTACAATTTTTTTCTCTTTTCTGTTGTGAAGCTTGTTGTGTTTATTGATTTGTATATTGAAACTCTTTTAGAACTTTCATTTGTCTTTCAAACTTTATGTTCAGGATGCTGTGCTGCAGTATGACTTGTAACTTCATCTTCATGCATCTACTTGCTTCAAATTTCTGCCAACATGGATGAGACATATTGGTCCTTTTTTGTAACAGTCTTTCACTAATAAGAAGGAGTTAGCACACAGACACGAAGGTATCTTTATGTATCAGTGCACACACACATGATCACATGCAAAAACTGAATCTTCTGGAAGAGAAATGCTGTGCCATAATCTTCTGGGAGAGGGTATCAGTTGTCCTACCCTGTTCCATTTCTCTTTCTCCTGAAGTTGCTTGGGACAGTGGAGATAAGTCATCCAGAGATGGCAGGCGTCAGATGAAAAAATATGGTGTTAGAAGGAAAGTAGAATGTGAAATTAGATTACAGCATTATCTACATAGAAAGGGAGGAGGTGAATAGGTGAAAGACAGTGAGAATGGTGCAGCTGCCATCCACGTGAGGTCAACTTAGGAAAAGGCCATGGCTGGCTGAACTGGGAAGAGAGTGAAGAATTAACAAATGATGACACAGAACTTTCCCTTTTGAACTTTTTTTTTTTTGGGGGGGGGGGGAGGGAAGTGAGGAGATTGAATGAGATGAAGACACTGAGCATTCTTCACACAATAGCTGAAGTCTCTGACTGTCTGTGTTGCCTAGAGATATTGTAAACCAACATACTACTGGGGAGGCCATGTCTTTTATGCAGCTTTAAAAAATGCAAACAATGGATTTGTTTCTTCCAGATGTGATGCAGATAATAGAGCTCTAACTTCCCACAATTTCCTCTCCTGTTTTTATCCTGACTTTTGCCCTTCTTAATATCTTATGTCACTTCCATTCTCTACTACTCCACAACAAGTCAGGGCCATGGCTACTTTACTGCTGAGAAAAAATCTCTAAATTTTGTATATCTTCCATATCTCTCACACACCAAGGCTTTCATAGACTTTAATTCAGTCAGCTTCTTGGCATGACAGCACAGGACCCTCACGTTTATTAAAAGGGAGGGAAACACTGAGTCAGCCCAGGCTTCTGCTGCACAAAATGCTGAAAAATCCCATAAGCTTACTGAGCAAAACATGGTCTTTACCTTAGGATAGCCCCAGTCACATGTGAGAGGACAGGATTCTGCTTGGACATTTGCAGTCCTAAGTCTGTGTCTACCTTGCAGTTCAACAGTTTTGCCAACTATTATTATGTTAGGTTTTATGACTTTGGGAAAGAGATGAGAACACTCTACAGGTCCGTCTTATCCTAAATAATATATACAATACAAGAAGGTCAGATGCACATCACATGTCAGTCAGTAATTGGTACAAATTCACGTCAGTTTAAGATTTGGCCCATAGCTATTTGGCTAATATCTTTTACTATATCCATATCCTGGAAATAACTACAGCTCACTGAACACTTTTAATACAACTGTAAAACAGGAATGTAGCAAATAACTACAGCTCACTGAACACTTTTAAAACAACTGTAAAACAGGAATGTAGCAACTGCACTGATGGCTTCAATAAAAATATGTTCAGTGCCAGATTATGAATTCATTAATGCTGGTATAAAACCAGAGTAATTCTGCTGATATCATTGGCGTTGCTTTGGCATTACATTATCATGACACAGATGAAACCTTAGCTCACAAGTGGTTCCATAGTGCTTTGAAATTTTTAAGAAAATAACGTAGGATTTATCCACAGCCCTTCCAGCCCTTCCTTTCTTTTTTTTTTTTTTTTCCTAAACTCAGTTGTAGAGGATTTTGCTTTGTTCTGAAGGCAAAGAAATAGCAAACAAACTGAAACTCTTTGTACTTTATAAGCCAGCAGACAAGAGCTGTTATTCTTTGGATTCCTGAAAGGTTTTTAAAGTTTTGTCTTTTTTATGCCGAAAGGTGTTGCAAAATGATCATCCGCTTTGTCTGTTCTCATCTCAGCAAGAAGAACCTTGGAGCTGTGCACACCACTATTTGTAGACAGGTTAAATTCTGGAGGCCTGCAGGACTGGAGTCTTGCAAGTCTTGTAGATGTCAAAAGTAATTCTGGCCAGAGACATTGTGGCTTTGCATTCAGCATAATTAAAGCAACCACTTGGAATTGTTTTTATATAAGGAACAAAACAATAGGCATTGAGACTTCATTATTGGAAGCAGCTGCAGCAGAGGAAGTCCTGCAGCCAGGGGCAGGTTGGTAAGTTCTGCTTGGGACATCTTAGTACTGCTATTCAGATTCTCATGATGTTTTCTGTGAGGCTGGAAGATATTGCACTTTCTTCTTTTCTGCCCCATTTTTCCCTCAAGTATAAGTTGTATTAACCTTGTGAAATGAAACTTAGAAATGTTGGAGGACCTACTGTGATCCCACAGCTACTTATGAGAATAAAACTGGTTGCACATACCACCCTGCAAAACTGTTGAGATAAGCACTGTAAAACCAGCTTGGGGAGGCTATAGCTGGAATTCATTATGAAAACTCTTGTCAATTTTGGCAGAGTTGGATTTACCTCTTTCAGTGGCCTTTAGTTGTTTAGGATGAAATCCTTCCTACTTAGCTGGGACACAGCTACACAAACCACATTGCTTGCTTTGAGGTAAGGGAGAGCAAGGAAGGAGGAGGAATGGGTCAGTATCCAACAGAACTGCAAATTTCTTACAGTATCAATGGAGAAAAGTTAATTCCCTTAGAGGCATTCATATTGACATACACGTTATTTATTTTCAATGCTTCCATGTTTCCACTAGTTGTACAGAGTATGTGAACTCTCATTAATTAATATGCATCTCCAATCACCAGCTCCAAGGGTGCTCCATTCTGCTTAAACATGGTGCTTGACTGGGTTGAAAGGATGGGAAGTCAAAGGAAATATGAGGCGTCCTTGGCCACCTGCTGTGGCTGACCCTGCTCTGAGCAATGGGATGGACTAGATGATCTGCAGAGTTGCCTTCCAATCTCAGCTATGCTGTGATTCTGTGACTGTTAATGAGAGTGTCCATCATCACCTCAGGAGAGATATTTCTAGGCATCCAACAATAACTGAGGTTCAGAATTTGGGGTACTTTCCAGCTGAACAGGGATTCTTCTCATGTATGTTCAAAGCATTAAGCAGGACAGGAAAGTAGGCAGGGTTCTGATTTTGGGGGACTTAGGTGGCTTTTACCTACCATAGCCCAGTTCAGATGGGTCCTCTCGGTAATGTTAGGCCAGATTATATATACCACTACACTTTGTGCTTAGTTGTATGTGGGATATTTTTAGATTAGAGTACTAATATGAATTTGAGTAAAGATGGCAGAGCTATATAAAGATGGGAGAGCTGCACAGCCTTCATTGTCACACTTGTATCTTCTTCAGGATTTCTACAGCATCAGAAATTTAGCACCGATTTTTTAGGGGGACATAGTCTGTTGGACAACTGTCTCTTCTATGTCCTTACACAGATTAGATTACCCATTTCTCTCCAAGCTTTATCTGTGGATATTGGTTCTGTATTTATGCATGCATTTTTCTTTTCTCTCACTTTCTCACATGCTGCTGGGTAGTCATTATACCATTTTTGGCTTCCTTTTCTGAACTAAATTCTCCATAGGTATTGTGTAAGGAGTGCCACAGTGCAGAAGAAGCTGGGATAGGGTCAGATGGTTCTGGCATTTTCAAATGGCTTTTCTAAGCTGGGCCACTGGGCCATTTCTAAATGGATAGGGTGTTTTAATGACAGTCCAAAGTAATGTAAAATCAGGTTATTGACTTCTCTTTCAGAACCTGATGATGCTTGCAGATCTGCTTTGATGTTTCATTTTCCCTGAGTTTTCTGCTCTGCAGTTTAAAGAAGGTAGAAATAGAGGTGGGGAAAGGGGAAGCTTGTTAAAATGATCTTGAATCAAGAGCAAAGAAATTAACTATTATAATGCCACAACTGCAGCAGTCAGTAAACAAAAACACCATTCCATTTGGCTACGGCTGTGCAACTTAATCCATTTTATTATGCATGTCCCTTGTTTACAACAATGAAGTTTTAATGAAGAGAAATCTATTTTACTCCCATCTCTTCTGCTCTTTTGTCCTCACGAGAGAACAGGAGGCAAGGAGCTCCCATTTCCCCTCTGTGGCAAATGTCCCACCAGCCAAGCTAGACCAAACTGGGGAGTTACGAAGCAGAGAGCTCCTCATCCACAGCTTAGATGGCAGGACTCTACATAACCATCTAAGTATGAACCAGACTGGGTTTCTCTCCACTTATGCAAATCCTCAGTATTTAAGTCCATGGTCCTTCACTGTTGAATTACTGCCAGTGGTTTCCAAATATTAATTCCTTATTAAACAAACAGAATCAGATGACATGTTAGAGTGCAGGTGACCAGTGCTACTACAGATTGCGTCTACCTGAAAAACACACATTTGTAAGGGGATGCTGGATGCAGGCAAGAAAGGATTACGAGGCACAGATGGCAGTGCTCATTTATAGCAGTAGAACAAGAATGTAATAGTATTAATGAAAGAACACTTATTTTGCACATGAGGAAAGCAAAACCCCTCACGTGGAGAATGCAGGAGAGAAAGTCAATGATATGAGAAAGTGCCTCATACATTGGCACTTACATTAATGAAGATGCTTGAGCTATTCCCATGGGAACCGGCATTTTAACCCCAGTCTTTTAATGCTGCCTTGACCCCAAGTTGTACAGGAGAAAGAGGAATAAAGAGAGCATAACATCATGTCAGTGGAAAATCTTCCAAGTGCAGCTGCATTGTCCGCACTATACCATCATCCTGTGTACCATCAACAAAGTTTTTTCTTTGCTGCCTGTACCACTCATCCAGAGCACTGTTTCCTTTGCTACTAAGTAACAGGCAAAAGTACCAGACGTTAAACTTCAGCGATTCTGTGAATAATAATAATAATAATTAATAATAATAATAATAATAATAATAATAATAATAAATCCCTTGGAAGATGTACCCATTTTGGATTCTCTATTAGAAAAGAAAGAGAGAAAGAGAGAAAGAGAGAGAGAGAGAGAAAAAGAAAGAAAGAAAGAAAGAAAGAAAGAAAGAGAAGCTGATTTATACCCTCTTCATATACTTCCCTAAAATCCATCTTAGGGTCCTTACTGTATAAGATCTGTGAAGATGGAAAAGGAGAGTGACAGTTTTCCATGTGTGCTAATCAAAATTGCAAAGTATGGCGGTTACGGTAGTACAGATACAAACATTTCTAAGCACACAAATGGCTTCTTTGAACAGACTAACATACTTTTCAGACGTACTGCATGTAAGCAAATGATATGGACTTGCTTGTCTCGAGATGTCATGACAGGCACTCTGCTACAGAAAAATACCTGGTGCTTGGTTAATTCCAGTGCAAGTGTTAATGGCTGTATGTTCAGGTGGTTTCATCTCTTTTGTTTGTTTGCTACAAATCATAAAACCTGGTACTCGTTTAAATTCAGGGAATTCTCAGGGTTTTTGCAAAAAGATGTGTAGCAGCCATATTTTTCTCTGAAGATGCCATAGACTGAAAATCTTTAAGAAATTCTCATTGCAACAGCCAGCTAAATGAGCAGTGATCAATGTATGTGTTCTTTTGACTATATGATTATTTGCCTTTGTTCATAATTTGGTTTTGATTTTTGTTTTTTGTTATTTTTTTTTTCTTTTACACAGAAAGTTATATATTGAAAATTATCTCGCATGAGGTCTCTGTTCCCATCAGCCCTTGAACTGTAAAATGGTGCCATGTACTCTTTTGTTCAACTGACTAACTGCATCTACATCTATAAAATGATTCAGCCTTCAGTGGCCAGAGGCTCATCTTATTATTTTCTTCCACTTAAATAACTCTTTAAATAAAACACTGAATATGCAGTTCATTGGTTATTGGCTTTTTTCTTTTTCTTTTTTAATAAACTGTTATCTTTCTGAGTGTAGTTCATTTCTTCAAGGATGAAATTCTGTATGTAAATATTAGCACAGTTAATGGAAATCACATACATAAAACGCAACGCTGGAAATCTTTCTGTTCACAGGTACAGTCCAAGTCAGGCTTGGGGAAGGGAGAAGGGGAAAGATTTCGCTGTAACACAGCTTACATAAATATATAATTTTTGAAGGTCTCTGGAGCAGGGAGAGGGAAGCACTAAATTTACAAGAACTTCAGTTTAATACTTTTGATTTTATATTTTTCATTTGTATAATCATGTCAATTTTATGATTGCATAAAGTAGCACTGAAACATTCAAACCAACATAATCCAATTACTATTTCCTTCTCTCAGACATTCTTACATAGGAAAAAAATCACCACGTGTCATTATTTTATAGATTTGTACATACACTTGGTACTGTAGGTAAATTATGTCGTGATATTTTGCCTATGCTTTCTCACGTAGCTGTTACGAAGAGGCTGTCTCGGTGCTGTGGAAAGAGATGATTGTTCTAAAAGGTTATTTCATAAACTATGAAAGGAGTGCACTTGTTACAAGCACATTTGTCAATGTCTCAAACAGCTGGAGCTTGACTTATTAGGGAGTGATGTACCAGCATGCAGAGTTTAATTTAGGCTCAAGGGGGTTTGTATGATGAAGAATCTGATTCTTATCAGTGGTTTCACAAAGCACTGACAGCCAAGCTCCCAGCTGCTTCTGATGGAAGTGCATTTCGGGAACTGATTCAGCTGGACAGTGGTGTCTCACAGACTGTGCATTTGCTGCCTTTCTTCGATGCTTAAACATTGTCTGCCATGCTGTTATTAGGTAACATCAGAAACCAGTAAAATCTGTCAGAGCACGCATGTTGGTGCTCATTTCCTTTCTGTTAGTATATACCTACAGCAGCCTGGACTAGAGCACCAAAGAGTGGCACCATGTGTAAGACATGTCCCTACCCTGCCCCACATGGAGGATACATTGAATAGGCATTGACCTTCATTTACAAGGTAGTTCTTCAGTGGGGCAATTTTCTTCTGCCCCCACTTACCGTGGTAACCCCTGAGCAGCACCGGTGTTCTCAGTGATGCAGAGATGTGACTCCATGGGATGTTTCACTGCTTACATCCCCCTTCCAGTGAGAGCTCTGTGTCAGAAAGAGCAAGATTTGATGTTGCAAGCTTGATTTATTCCTTGTAGCTGTTGCCAACCTGTGTTTGTAAAAATTCTCTTTGGATGTCAGATGAATTGGGCAGGACAGGAAAATTTTGTCACAGCTGCAGCTGAGGAGAGTCAAGCATAATAGGCACAGCAACACAACTTCTGGAGGTGATGTCTCCACCCTCACCCTTAGTATTCTTGAATATATTGAAGTTTATTTTCCTTCCACATTAGGATTGGAGGAAAAGACTCTTGTTTTTAATCTAATTTATCAAAATGTCTCTATTTCCTTCTTTGTTTGTGAGACAGCTGTTGTTCCTAGGAAAAGATGTGTTGTAGTGCTATACCTCCGAAAAGGATGAGTTCATCAGACCACATAATTGCAATCCAAGCTAGCAAGCAGGAATAGATCTTTCTGTCCATCTGTGAAGGTAATAAACATAAGTAGAGAAGAATCTTATGACCAGTTATTGCTGAGTAGGTCAGTGTAACCCAACAACCATGGAAACAAAAAATAAGTCCAAGAACATAGCACCAATAGTTGGAATCACAGAATAACAGAATGGTCTGGGTTGGAAAGGACCTTAAAGCCCACCCAGTTCCAACTCCCTGCCATGGGCAAGGACACCTTCCACCAGACCAGGTTGCCCAAAGCCCCATCCAGCCTGGCCTTGAGCACCTCCAGGGATGGGGCACCCACAGCTTCTCTGGGCAGCTTGTGCCAGGGCCTCACCACCCTCAGAGTAAAGAATTTCATCCTTATACCTAATCTAAATCTACCCTCTTTTAGTTTAAAGCCATTAATCCTTGTTCTATCACTACACTCCCTAATAAAGTGTTCCTCTCCACTTCAGACAAAGTGGGTCGATAGTTATTTAACACTCAGGTATCCAGAGTCCCAACTTCCCTAAAACAAGTTTTGCCTCTATCATGGAAATACAGGCAATACTGTTTTTTTATATCAAGACCAAAGTTCAAATCTTGAAAGATGTGGAGGGCCTCAGTGGGTAGCTCAGATGTGCAACGTTCAGCTCCTTCTCTAGTCTAAGGGGACACAGAGGTTTCCAGTTGCATCAGACCCTGTATGCTGGGACTTTGGATCTGTTCCCACACTCCAGCTTCCTGCAAGGATATACCATCATCTCTTCAAAATACGCAGGCTCCTCTCCCTACCTAGTTATTGGGAATTAATGATGCTACACTTCAGGGTTAATTTCCTGGACTAGATGAGCCTGTCTCTACGTCTGGTTTTCCAAAAGCTCTGGCTTTTTCTGAGTGAGCACTGCCTTGGTCTCACAGATCCCATCCTTCTCTTCTAGGTTTTCCCTCTTTCTCCTGTTTTGCATATAGCCACCTCCCCAGCAAAGTAAATGCAGAAAGGCACGTACAGACCTAATGCTGCAGCTGCCCGTGGTTTGAGGAAGGTGGAAGAGATGCACCTCCACTACAAGAGGATGAGGACTGGGCCAGTGGGATGTGCTGCAGGAACTGAGAGTCTGCACGAAGGTTTCACTGTGCTATGGTAATGTTAATACAGCATTGCAATGAGTCCCCAAATGGCTGATTAACTGTCAAATTGTGATGCTGTGCCAGTGCATGATGGTATCTGGGAAAAATGAAGCAAGGCAAACTAATTAAATTACTAACCTGGAGTTTCTCTACATGTCTTTGTTTTTTATGCCCTCTTTTTCTCATTTTTTTTCTCCTCCTTTTCATTTCCTTCCTCGCCCTTCATTTTACTTCCTTATTATTTATAAAATTCCCTTTTATCATTTTCTTCCCATATAACTTCTTTTATTTCTCCTTTTTTCCCAGCCCCTCTGTGCCCCATGTTGCATTTCCCTTTCTGTTAATCAGTCCTTCCCCAGATCCTGACATCTCAAGGGACCTGTCATTCAGAGGCTTTAAGGCCACTTGCACAGTTTTTCCTCTCTAGTACTTTTTTTATCTGCTTCTTGGGTGTAGGGACTGTTAATTTGACTGGCAGAATGCTCCTCTTGTGCGTGGTGCTGGTGGAGGAAGAAAATACTTGCTGAAGCCCCTTTTAGGAATGTGCTGGCTGGAAACAGGAAGACAGGACCCTGGTGTTTTTCTTCTCAAATCACAACTATCCCCTAAGAACATTACACAGATCATTTTTTGTAACGTTAGCGTATAAGGTGGGAAGTATGGTTGTGCCGGTGACACAGACAGGGAGAAGAATTAAGCAGGCTTTCAGAAAGTATCATCATGAAAACATTCAATTAACCAAGGGGAGGAAATGTACTATTAGAAATAGTTTGTTCCTGGCGTTGTTGGTTTGGATTTTCAGCTATTACAGACCAGCTTTTTTGTCATTTGCCGACACTAATTACTGCCATGCTTGTTTCTGAAGAAGTCCAGTTCAGCCTAACAGCTCCGTTTTTCTCTCTCCAGCTGGCAGCAGGAAGGACTGGTGCTGGGGCCTGTTACTGAGCCAGCTCCGTTTCTCCTTGTGCTCCCACGAGCTCTTCCATCATGTGGCCCACGTGCACTGGGAAGACTGCATGGCTGGAGGAGCTGAAGGTGCTGCACAGCCCTCAACAGAGCTTTTCTGGCCTCACTAGGTCAAGCTTGCCCAAGAGCTGTTGCACAGACCCTGGTGACACGGTCCTGTGACTGCCTGCACAGCTACCAGCACTCAGTTGTGGTTCGTACAGCCTTCAAGTGGCCCTGCAGTGATGACTTCCTTCTGGAAGACTTTCGCAGAGTCACAGAAGGGTTGAGGCTGGCAGGGCCCCCTGGAGGCCCCTGGTGCCACCCCTGCCCAAGCAGGGACACCCAGAGCAGGCTGCCCAGGACCACGTCCAGGCGGCTTCTGGAGATCCCCAAGGAGGAGACCCCACAGCCTCTCTGGGCAGCCTGTGCCAGGGCTCCGTCACCCGCCCAGCACAGAAGTGCTGCCTGGTGCTCAGAGGGAGCCTCCTGGGTGCCCGGCTGTGCCCACGGCCTCCTGTCCTGGCACTGGGCACCGCTGAGCAGAGCCTGGCTCCGTCCTCTCTTCACCCTCCCTTCAGGGATTTAGGAACACGGATGAGATCCCCCTGAGCCTCCTCTTCTCCAGGCTGAGCAGCCCCAGCCCTCCCAGCCTCTGCTCACAGCAGAGATGCTCCAGTGCCTTCACAATCTTGGTGGCCTTGCTTTGGACTCTCTCCAGTGTGCCCAGGCCTCTCCTGTACTGGAGGGCCCAGGACAGGACCCGGCATTCCAGGTGCGGCCTCACCAGTGCTGAGTAAAGGGGAAAGATCACCTCCCTCAACCTGCTGGCAATACTTTGCCTAAAGCAGCCCAGGATACCATGAGCCTTCTTTGCCCTCCAGGCACATTGCTACCTCATGTACTTCTGACTTTCCCTGTCAAAAATAAGCTTATTATCAATTAAGTTTATTCTGTCCTAGTAGGTTAAACTACAGAACAGCTGAGTTATATCTTTGGATATGGCCAAAAACATGGGATTATTTAAGATTTTTTTCCCCTCACAAACATTTTTTTTTAAATTCACAGATAAGTTATAGTAATTAGTAACACAGCAGAAGCCACCACACCAGGGGGGTGACATTGTGCTCTGGATGTACAAGCCAGAGCAGCCTCCACCAATTCTTACTGCTCTGTGCTTTTCTGCTTTGCTTTCCTGCCAGCTCCTGATGAATAGATTTATTTTTTTTTTTTTTTTGCATAAAGGTAGGGGTGAGTGTGCTCAGAAGAAAATACCTACATTCCCAATTGCCTTTGTCAAGCAAGTAAGCAAACAATGCCAGTGTAAAATGCCACTGTGTGACATTTGCAGCACAGAGTACCCAATTCTGTGTTGGGCAGAAAATGTTTTTTCTTCCTGATGCACAGCTGAACTTCTGCATTCTTTTTTGGCTTTCTCTGTGACTACAGAAAGGTTGCTGGGGATGATAGAGAAGCTGGAAAGTCTCTGAGGTGCAGACAAGCATGCATAAATCATATCTTTGAACCTAAATCAATCCCTAAGAAACGATTTTCCCCCAGGCCGGATTGGTAAGCATCCCTGTTTGCTTTTTGATTTTGTTTGCTTCTTGCTTCTGTAATGTGGGTTATAACCAGCTTCCTAGGATTGTCTGCATGTTTTTACTTAGCAAACTTAGTAAGCTGTGCTCTCAAACATCGCCCTGCTCTTCTCCTCTGGTGCACTGTATTTTATATTTTTCAGTCTATTGTGCTACAAGTATTAAATGCAGTGTTGACAAGTATTTTGTGTTTTGGGGCTTGGTAAGCATAGAAGATGGAGATCCACTGGACTTGTTTAAGCAGAAATGTCCATTGCATGACTGCTTGTGGTTACTGGGCGTCAGCCTGACTGTTCTCTTTCTCCAGCCTCCACCTAACAGGGTTACTTTCTTCTAAGACCATCATAGAAATCTCATTTTAAGAGTGCATAGCTGGATTTTTAAATTTCAGAGAGTCCAGACCATTGCCCCCACTCTTGAAGCTACCATTTTAAAATAAAGGATGCTATGTCTTTCTTTTCTTCCTTTTAGGTGAGATTTAATCTCAGTCTCATAGCCTTTATTACATTATCTCTTGCTCCTATTCCAGAGGAGAGACCATTTAGACCATTTTTACACAAAATGCCTTTTTTTTTTTTAACATTTAAATATTTTTTGCTGTTCTTTTAAAGGGAGTCTTACTTTGTGCTCTTTTTTCTTTTCCTGGTTATTAAGTGTCTAAAGCACACCGCAATTTCCAGGCTATCCCTCTGCCTAAGTGAACTATGCTGAGTGCAAGTTCTGTTCTCCCTGTTCTTGTGATCTTATAACAGTACACTAGTTATTATTTCCTCTTGTCAAATGAAGCAATACCAAAGCTTTGAAATGATGTTGCAGCTTTTCCAAAGAACAATTTCTCTCTCTTCTCTCGCTTCCTTCTGTGTTTCCCTGTATACTTGATAGCACATCAGCTTCTTCTTGAAATGATCCCCAGTAGAGCACTTCAGCTATTTCAACCAGGGTTTTCTTGAAAGTATTTTTTGAAAACTAGCTGCTACAGCAGAGTTTGGTTTTAATGAAAAACAATAAAAAAATCCTTCTGCCTTGGAGAGCCAGTTTTGTATGAACTAATGCGTGTTGTAAACTCTGTGCCTGGGATATCCCCACAGAATTCACGTTCAGTGGCGCTGTTTGCACACACAAAGTTAAGCACCTGTGTAAGTGCTTGCAATGGCTTTAAATCTCACCAGAAGCTAACGATATTTGTAGTGCAGCACAGGAAAGACTGAACAAAAACAACTCAGAATCATCTTTTTTTTTTTTCTTTTTTTTACCTGTGTTTCTAAAGTGGCTGTTACCCAGTAGCACACATATTGAACTGAACAGCAATGATCTTCCAAAGAATTTCCTCACCCCACTCCAATATTTGTCAGCAGTTTGATATAGGCAGCGTATTCAGGAAACTTGCAGTCTGTGCCATTTCACAACTGTACTGAGCAAGTGTCTCATATGACAAAAGAAATCAAAGGCCACTGGTTTTAATCCTAGAACAGCTTTTCAGATCTGTAAATTACATAACCAGAATGCCTCTAGCGTCAGTTTCTCACTGTTACTTACCGCAGGATTGAATTTGGGCTTAGTCTGCTCCAGTGTTTTTCTTTGATGTAATTGCCAAGGAAATCCACAAATTATTTTATTTTTTATTTTTTATTTTGAGTCAAAAGGATTTTAACTTCTTATGAATTTGAAAATAAGGACCAGACAAGGACTGTATCAGCAGTCAGAGTAATGGCCAACCTGGAGTGCAGACACCTTGGGTGATACTTCTGGCTCAGAAGTTATTCTTCAAAGTTCTTTGCAGTGTGTGAGTGGAGGATGAGCAGCCTGTCTTGGTGGCCCAGATCCTCACATAACTCAATGGAAATTCTGGAATGAACAACATAAGTTAAATGAAGTTCACAGTTTCTACAGCTATATCAATTGCACTGGAATCCTTTTGCTGTACACAACTTCATGGTGAACTGAGCAATGACTTAGCATACAATAGGCTATTCACAATATCAAGGGGTTTCCCCACGGGCATTGCCAATACCAGTGCAGCATGGCAATCCAGAACAGCTGCAAAAAAAAAAAAAAAAAAAAGATTCTTTGAAAACTTGAAAGATTTTTTTGTCAACAGTAACACATGGTGTCAATGAGTTGTTCAATGGGAAGTCCATAAGCATGGACCTTGTAGTGCGTTGAATGAAGCAGAGGAGACATCACACCTCTTGGAGCTTTTGTTTCAGACTCTGAGCAGCCTTTGGTATTCATCATCATTTTCATTTGCTCTTTTTTAAGATGTGTCTGTAAATAAGGGACCTAGAAATCTTGTTTTTCAAGGGCAGATTGAAAAGGGGCAGAAGACTTCATGAAGCAAAAGTTAAGAGCTTCCAAAATACAACAATATAAGCAAGTTAATAAACACTGAGTAGTAGGTCGTAAAATCCCATTTAGATTTATATCACGCAGAAAAAAAAATACATTGTATAAAATCATAAAATAGATTACTTTTCTTCCTTTAAAAGCCTCAGCAATTTCTCTTCAATGACAGCATAGTATTTGGATATACTATTTCCTAAATAAACAATGTCATACTGCTTAAGTTATGGAAACTTCTTTTGGCAACAAGTTTCAGGGCTTGTATTTCTCCCATCCCTTTCTCTAGGAGAGCTGCACTGACTTCAGTGAGTTAGCCCAGACATTTTGACGATAGAGAAGGAGGAAAACCAAATCAAGAGGGACTGTGTTCTTAAAGTATATGAAAAAAATGCTTCTTACTTCAATGATGCATGCTACAAGGCATGGCCAAAGCTGTAGCAGTGCATTCACAACAGCAATGAGGCAGCCTGATTGTTGTAATTGTTGAGTGGGGCTGTCTGTCATATTGCTAATGGCAGTCTAAGAATGTCTTCACTTTCTATCAAACAATTCTTGTGGCAGAAGAATTTGGACCCTGTGAATTAAATGAATAAATCAAAATGTCCAGACAGACTATCAAATTTGTCTCCTGCTTTGCTCCACAATTCATAGCTATATGAAGACAGTTTGACTTTTCCCAGTTCCCAGTAGGTGAACTAAACTAAATCACAGTTGCAGCTAAACTTATTAAGATATCATTAGTGGATGCAAATGTCTGTGTATTTTAATGATAATTCTGGAATTTAATATCTTGTTTAGCATTTACAGCATGTATTGTGTATAGCCAGTTTGAAGAGAGTATCATGACACTGTCCTGAGTGCTTTGGGGAAAAACGTGCTCCATGAAAACTGAAATTCCCCAAAAGTTTAAGATTGCCAACTTTATAAGAGAGAAGTCTGTGTACCAGCTTCAGCAGCTGCACCACACATGGATCCATGCTGGTTGCCCAGCTGAGATCTGGGCTTTAACTCATCATTTCTACATGTTTAGGCTGAGCTTCTAAATAACTTTTTTTTTTACATCTTTTTGGACCTGTAATCTTTTCCAGCAACACGTGTGTAGTCTTCCTTTTAATTTTTTATCCTTCAGTTTAGCATAGGAATGTTCATGAAAGAGAAAAATGAAGGCTGGGCTAGTCGACAAAAATGTCTACGTAGAATGACATTTTGGGTGTCGTTCAAACTTTACCATATACTTTTCCCAGTTTATCAGTCAAAATGTTGTGCACTGCATTCCTGCCAAATCTGGGCAGATTTTGCAGTGTTTTCAACTTGAACAAATAAATGCATACAATGAACCAACACATTTAATCTTTACTGATGTCATAGACTTTGGGTTCTGTTAACACTGTAATTTAATCTCAGGCTGGACTTTTGGGCTTTGACCTACGGGGACTGTGGGTACACTGTTGCTGTGTCCATGGTCAGAGACAGCTTATGCGTGAAACACAACTGCCAAGAGCGGTGCCACCCCACTGGAGAGGAGCCTACCTGCAGGGCTCTCCCCTGCCCTTCCATCCCTGTGAAGCAGGCGGTGGTGTCAGTTCAGAGGGAATGGGTTTTGTACCTGCTGCCTGGTTCATACTGGAGCCTTTCCCTCCAGAAGTGGAAAGCAGAAAAAGACCTGGAGATCTCTTCCAGTGAGTGCTGCAGGGTGGTCCCATTTCATCTCGTTCTCCCTGGAAAATTGTCTAATCTTAGCCAACTTCTGGCACTGTTTCACAGCACCTTTTCTCAGCTGGTACTGCAGGCATTGAAAGGACTGAGAGATCTCTAACAATTTTCTGAATATTGGTGCTGGGAGATGGGATCAGCAGTTAATATTAGACAAGCATTTTGGAGCAAACTTCTATCTGCACACCAGCAATTACTCATCTCCCTTTCAAAGAGCGTAACAGATCGATGGGGCTGGGAGCCTACTTATGGGATGTAGGGACCCACACAGGGTTTCAGAAGAGATGTCATGGGATGGCTGTAACCTAAATATAGGGATTTAAACAGCTGGAAGTCTCCAAAATAACTATATATTTAAAAAAAAAAATGAATTAGAGGTAAAATCTGGGCTCTGACCCAAGCTTAATGTCTGATGCAAGCATAGCCATAAACAGGATGTAAACTGTGAAGGTGCAGGGTATTATGTTAGTCTGATGTATTTACCTCCCTGATCTTAATCTGAACTACAATTTTTATGATGCTAGTGAAATAGCAAGGTTTTAAAACTGATATTATACTTTAAAATGCACTGACTTTATGTAGAAAAGTCCAGATAATTCTGCAAACAAATTATCAAAATTTCCAATAAGATCCATTTTACTGCTGATATTAAAATAGCTCTTATCTAAACATGTCTGCCTTTATTTCAGCACAAGAAGTATTTCAGTTTGGGAAGATGTAAATTTCTGTGTCGCAGGCTCCATTATGAAAAGGAAATTGTGTGGAGATACCAGAAAAAGAAACTTCCCTGTTGTCATGGTGACAGCAATTAGCGGCAGTTAAAACAGCAAACAATGGATTTAATGGTTTGGTCTAATAGTGACTTAATTACTTAGTGTCCTGGCTTGTCTATCAGTATTTCAATACACAGGAATAATTCAGTGCTGTGCTCCCACTACATGATGCTTTCACTTAGCATTTTGAGTGTATTACAAGCAGAATTGCAGTAACACCATTACCATAAATATTTTTGTTTCTGTATGTGGTGGGAAGGCCAAGGTAAATGCTCTCTAGCAATCCCACTTGAACACCTCCTGTAACACAGCACAGAGCCTGCTAGACAGAAAGGAGCAGTCTCTGCTCATTGCACTGTAATAGTAAAAAATAATAATAATAATAAATAAAAAAAGTCATCTGAATTCCACTGCAATTGTATCTTTTCTAAAATGGGTGGAGAATTTCAAATTACTGAGGCCAGTCAAGGGCTTAATACATCATACCTTATGTCAGGAGTACATTTTCTTTTGCACAGACACCAAACGTCCACCTTCCTTTCTCCTCCTAATTATTTTTTCAGGCTATGGAAAATGCAAATTCTTTCATATCAGTTCTCAAGCCTGCAAGCTGGGTTGTGACTGTTTCCCGCTGGTGGAATCAGCATGAGATGAAGGCCATGAAGTGATGGTAAACCGTAGTTTGTGTCTGCCATATCAAAGCAAGTGCTTTCCTGTCCATCTCTCTGGTAAGTTCTGCATACTGTCAGTATCTATAATTCAGACATTTTAAAGGCTTTTAGGATGGTTTCTCAGTCTTTTCTAGGTTGTTTCCTTTTTTTTTTTTTCCCCCAGTGACCAATGTTTTGGGTTGTGTAGACCAGAGAAACTCATATTAGCACAAGAAATTTATGCTATTGTAAACACCGTGAAAAACTGCAAAATGGGTAAGATGGGTAAGTCACACAGATACGAGCTGAGCTTTATTCTTATGAAAGTAAAACTAAACTGCAATGTGCAAAACAGGAAGGGAAAACCTTATTTGTGCATTATCACATAGCAGATATGTTAAATGTTGTTTCTGTCAGTAGAAGAATACAATAAAATTTTCTTAAGTACACTCAGGAAATTTCTGGAGCACATCCCAAGTGCAGTATTAAATCCTTCTGCACCTTTCAAAACAGAGGATTTTATTCCCATCGTCCACGGTCTGTCCACCAACACAATCATTTGTTTGCTTATGAGGAGGGATGACCATGACACTGATCAGGCTGGAAAGTAACCCAGCAAAAAGTAAGGTTGCTTTTAGCCAAACTGCTTCCCCTTTGCTTCACTGCTGAAAGACCTGATTCAGCAAAAGCCGGAGATAATGCAGAAAAAGAACAAGGAAACAACAAAGCAAGAATAAGTGCTTATTTCAGAGGCTTAAAATGTTCATCAAACAATGTCAGATTTTATTTCTTGTAAGATTTTTCCTTTTTGTTTAGTTGCCCCTTTCAACCTCACTGAATGATGGAGTAACTACTTGTCTTTGCCACTTTTGAAGAAGACACTGAATGGTAGCTTTAGCCTTTGCTATTTTTCTCTTTTATGTTTTGAGGTTTCTTTCTTGTTGGGAGTCTTGAAATTACTCAACCACTTTTCACAAGTTAGGTGTTAAGCTTATGCTGATTAAAAGTAGGACAACACTGTATGTAAAACAAATTACAGTGCTCAGCTGACTTGATTTTCCTTTTCTCAGCTAAGAAGTGTGAAGGTCTCTAAGCCTTCTTAAATCAAAGTGAAATGTTAATATCTCACATCTCTTGAAGCTAGTCAGTAGCATTACACAGCCTCTTCTCCATGTCTTGGGTGACCTTTCTTTAAGCCCTGGAGGACTTTACTTTTCAAGTCTAGGTTTATGTCGTATAATTTGACATTTGATGGAATTTTGAGATTTCGTTGTTGTCACTGGTACATCACTCCACAGGGCTGTGAACCACACTCAGCTACACTGTCTGAAAATCTTCCAGTCATGAATTAAGAAACATGACCAATAGCTAATAGTCCTTAGGTTTTCATATCTTTTGCCCAGATGGAGTAATAAACAGCATGTGCCCAAGTGATATTTGACATTCCCTGGAAATCCTGGGTAAGGAAGTGAAGGACAAGCCTTCTCTGTTGAAAAGGGTACATAACAGTGTTCAAAAGCTGGCTGACTCAAATGACTGCTTCTGAACAGGCTCAAGAAGAGCAGAGTAGCTGGGCTGAGTTTGCCATTCGATGTGTGGATGAACCACAGATCTCCCCATCCACAGCAAGCTGAAAGCCCTGTTTGCATGGCTGCTGTGCAAGGTAAGGAAGCCAGAAAGACATTTAGACTACAGGTGGAAATACATGGTTGTGGAGTGTAGCCCTTTCATTAAAATTGACTATGATATAGCTTCAAATTACAAAGTTATTTCTGCTACTCACAGCCTCCGCCATCACAGACCATGCATGAACCATGATTCCTTATTGATCATGCATGATCAAGATTCCTCATTATTGCTGAAAAATAAGACTCAGTGCATTATAAATCTTCAAAAAAAATTTGATTTATTATATCTATCAGTATAGATATACGTTTTATATATAACAGTGCATATATAAATATATGTATATATAGTTTGGTTAAGCATGTGTTTCCTTAATCTTCAGGAGATTGTCCAGGGAGGCAAGAAATTTCTGTAGGGTTTCCAAAGTCAGGTCTGTGGTAGGAAATATTGGCAGAACAGCAGTGTCAAACCTAGCTTAATGATTTTTCCTTGTACTCAACACCTATTGCATATGGATATATAAAGAAGCAATTTTGCCAGTTCCACAAATGGAATAGCTTATTTTGACAAGAAACAAATCAAGACATGATGAATCAGCAAAATTTTAGAATGGCCTGCTTTAAAATGCTTTACTTCTTTCTCAAGGAGACAAATTTGCTCTGTGAGTATGCAATTCTTTCTGCAATGTTTTCGCTGCCTTAAGAAATAAATCATATTCATTTTCTCAGTGTATTCATAGCATAATCTTATTCGAGATTTAATATCACCAAACAACAGAAATTGGCCACTTTGCCATTTACTGCTGGCTTTGTTAGTGTTAGCACAATGAAGCCATTCCTGTATTAATGAAATAAGTAGGATTTCTGCCACTTAGAATAGCAGAAAGAGGACTGGCTCTCATGTTTTGCCTTTGGCTAGGGAACTGCTCCAAATCATAATGCAGTACTGATTTTTTAGCATAATTTTATCTTTGTCAAGGCAGCTTTCTCCTTTACGTGAAAAGCTCATGTTCTGTGTTAATAAAATATTGTATATATATATTATATATGCTGAGTTTTGGGACACTGGTATGGACAAGGGATAAGAAGATTTTTTTTTCTGTTAATTTAGGTAAGCAATTTCTTTCTTCCAAAAGCAAAGGTGTAGATATCACGTTTTCATCTCTGACTAAGATTCAGATACTCAAGTCAGTAAAGTTATTTTATATCACTGAAAAATCTGATAATACTCTTCATCCCAGTGGGCAAAAAAAAAGGTTTCCAGAGTGCAGAGCATCAAATGGCTTTCCTTGGTGTTAATACCAACATGTGAAAATTAACTTCACTTTAATCTGTGATCTTTTAGTCATGTAGTAATTTAAGAGAGAAAGCAACAGGAACCTAAGGGAGATAAACCTGTCTAGTCCTCTAATTTACACTGTCTGAGAATGTGGCCTGTGTAATTACAAAGAGTATAGTTCTAAAAATTTACAAGGTGGAAGAGTCTCTTGGGGAAAAAAAGTCCAAATAAAAGAATCAGGAATGTTTCCTTACTATTTAAGTTCTGTCTTTGTGGAAAAAATCAATGAGACACTGAGCAAGAGGAAATCAAGTGTTACTATGAGAAGCAGGATCATATTAGTGTAGTTATATTGCACTCTGGGGCCAATTAATATGAGTACAGCACTGCAATGCCATGACTGCATTGTTTCCTGTGAAGAAACCCCATATATCTGCATAATATTGGTTGTTTATGCATAGTATTGAGTTCTGTTATATAGGCATGTCATTGGTACCTGCCAGCTCTCCAAAACTCTGTGGGTTTTTTTGTTTTTTTTTTTTTTTGTTTGTTTGTTTTTTTTTCCCTGAGGAACAATTGGGAATACATTTGAACAGTGGTTTTAACATTTTCCAACCAAGAGGCAATGTGAGCAGAAAGTGGTATTCCTTAATAAAAGCGATACTAAAGGCACGACAAACAGTTTATCCCAGTGCAAAGGAGACTATAATGAGGTGTGCCATGACAGCATCAGGAACTCTTTAATGCCAGTGAAATTTGGAAAAAAAAATACAAAAAATATTACTATCAATAATTGATTTGGATGATGCAAAGAACAAAAGAAAGGATGACTATAGCATAATACGAATTACAACTAAGAAAAGGTTTTATAAATGCATACAAAGCAAGAGGAGAACAAAAAGGGAAAACATGCAAATAACATATGACAGAAGAGGCTGGTGATGCCAGTGCATTTTTCTTTGTTTTTTACAAAAAGTTATTTGTGGTCATCCACTATTTAGCAGAGTTTTAATCAGGGGACAGGAATTTTGATTGTAAAAAGAAATACCCGCTAAAAAAATATTTAAATAAATGAGGTTACACAAATTGTGCGGAGATCATGACTTTTATCTTAAGCTACTCAGAATGGCAGATTATCTTTAATATCTGCAGCAAGTGAGGAAAGGCAAACATAATACTTGTTTCCAAAAGAGAGAGTCAGGACATCAAGAAAAAACCAATTTAATTTAGATTTATGCAGGGATACTAGAATAAATAATTTAAATAATCTAATTTAAATAGAATAAATAATTTAAACCTACAGAATGATAATATAATGGGAAACAGCCAACATGCATTTGTCAGGAACAAGCCGATCTGTTTTCCGCCCTTAACAGGGTAATCATCTCAATAGGCAGGGTGACAGGAGGAGGCATGATTTATCTTGACTCTCATGGTGTTGTAAATAAAATAAGGAAATAGAGTTCAGAATTTGGGAGCACATAAGACTGAAAAAATAATTTTCAAAATAGATCTGGTTTTCACTGCCCGATCAGAACACATTTCAGATGGGTTCCTCTTAGGATCCATCCCACCTGTTTCTACGCAAAATTTTGATTAATAATTTTGATAGCAGGCTAGATAGCATACTGAAGAATTTGTGAGTTGTTCCTTTGTAGGGGCAGTTAGAACTGCCTTGGGAGGTGGGATTTTACATGCAAATGATGTTGTCTGAAAGAGAAGTTGTCTGAAATCAACAAGAAGAGATACAGAAACCATCAAGAGGGACGTAGCATGCATGGGAAGGAAACAAACGTACAAAGTGAAAAACAATGGTCAGGCCAGATGGGTCACAGACCAAATAGATGTGGGTGGTGTTGTGCTTTTATAGAAACAGGCAAATACCATTCTGAGGCTTTATGGAAGACAGAAGAATGAGCTACCTTCCTGCACTTGGTATTTTTGAGATCCAAGGTGGAATATGGTATCTACTTTTGGGGACCGTGCTTTAAAAAGTTTGCAGTTAATATGGAGACATTTTCAATAACTGAAATTTAGGAATTCTGAATTATTAGAGGAAGCTAAAGGAATTGAATTTGCTTAGTCAAGAAAAGAAGAAGAAACAAATAAATAGTCTGCAATTGCATTAGTGATTTTTACTGAAATATATATATATATTTATTTTCTTTTTCTTTGTATAGGAAGCAAAAGAAATAATAATCTTAACCTGCAGCAAAGGTTGTTTACTTCAGATATTAGAAAGCTTATAAGGGCAGCTTAGCCTACTTTGGGTCATATTTGGGTCAAGTATTTAATTATGGCTTGGAGCCAGGAGATGAACTACCTCTATTTTTCTATATCTTCTTGAATGTAAAGGCCACCTGGCCTTTTAGAGAAAAATCCATTGCCTCTCCTATATCCTGTTCCCGCCTAATGTTGAGGCAGCTCCTCTCCCAGTGGCTAACTCTCCTCCCTTCTGAAAGTCAGAGGTGCCAAACACTAATGAAGCCTGAATAACAGAAGAGGGCTCAGAGGCAGAGCAGAAATGCCACCCATAGTGGGATTTTCTGGTTTTGATGAGGCGACCCACAGAGCACCTTTCCTCCTTTTGAGACGTCTGCCAGCCCTGATTTCAGCTTTGGTCTCGTCACCGTTAGTGTTTCATTTAATGTGAATAGTACAGGTATTTCTAAGCCCGTAATGGCAATTCCTTACAGATGCAGAAAAGTGCCATAGAGCCTGTGGCTGATATTTGTGGGCTTATCTGTAGTTCATGCAGCTTCTCTCACCGGGCTTGTCAGCTGACAGCATTGTGCAGGACTGCAATTCTCACCAACAGCAAGGAGCTTGATTTTTATCTCACTTAATTAAATCAGAAGTTTTGTGTCCCTGCCACTGAAATTTTCGAGCAAGTTATAATTGATTTATCAAATATATCCCAAGCTTACTTCCAGTGGATGATATATAGTAATGTCAGGATGGGGTCAGGTCAGAAAACTTGACCCTTTTATTTTTTCTTAGAAAAATGCACATTGCAACTAAACGAATTCTGCCTCTTATGGTTCACTCGATTTCTCCAAGTTACTGCAGCACAGAACTGGTGCGAACTCCAAATCTAGCCTTATATTTTGTTTAATTTTCACAGGAGTAGCCAGCAGCCTGCTCAGCATTTTTAAATGTAGTCATTTTTTTAGACCACCATAAACTATCCATGGTCTTATTACCATGGTCATGTTAACAGTATCTCTGTTTTCAATCTCAGCTACATGTTTTTAACAATGTGTACCTGGTTACAAGGACATGGTTTTGGAAGGAAGGATAGCTCTCTGGGCTGAGCAGCTTCCATGGGATTGATTTTGAAGGTCTTTCTGTGCCCAACCACAGGCTGCTGAGCACAGGATTTTCTCTGTATAACACCAAAAGATTGTTTTCTTGATGAGACATGAAGATCCAGAATGGATGTGGAACAGTGCTCAGGCACCTGAGCCAGGTGCACTTGCATGGTGCCAAGGCGTCTGTAGGGGTTGCTATCCAACAGAGCATTACTTAGCAAGTATTTTTTTCAGGGGTACCCAAATGAGATTTTTTTTTTCTTTTTTTTCAGTGCAGTCTAGTCCCAGAGCATTCCCTGAGAAAGCGAGACAGCTCAGTTCTTTTTCTTCCTTAGCTAGAGGGGTGCAAACCCCATATTTCCTATACTCAGGTATGTGCCCCAGACCTTAAACACCCAGCTGTGTTGGGTGGAGAAAACCTCCACCATCCCATGCAACCTTCAGCCAAAAGCCCAAAGGAGGGGGAAGAGGAGCCGGATCCTGCAGCCCCATGTACAGGAGCACACACAGGAGGGATGAAAAGGCAGTGTTATTTCCTCTCTTTAGAGGTTTATAAACCTCTCTTGCTGTTTTTAGCTACAGGTGTCCCCACTTCTTTGTTGCTGTGACAAGCATTTCGGCTTCCCAGAATTATCTTTAATACACACACAGACCTAATCCCACTGAAACCGGCGGAGCTACTCAGATGCTTAAAATTAAGCATATAATTATATTCTTGAATCAAGGCTTTAATAAGTTAATTACATTTCATAATTATCATGATTTTTATAAAGGCAGCATCCTCACTTGCTAATGTTAACCATTAAATTAAAGAAGAAACAAGTTTTGCAATCTAAGTAATTAATGAGTTATGTTTTTAATAGGAGAAAAAAAAGTTTTTAGTGGGAAAACTGTTTGAAGTTTACTCAGCAATTCTTTTTAATAATTCTTTCTTATATAGCATTTTTCCTCCCTTTTTTGTTTTTGATACCACCATAATCAGGAGAACGAAGTCAAATATAACTGAGAACCATGCCTTCTATATATGTTCCAATTGTTCCTATTACTAGCACTGACAAGAGATGAAGTGACATCTGAAGAGCACACACAGTATATACAAAAGAGCCTCTGAGATAAAGATTCTGTGATCCTTAAATACTTTCCAAATGTCTCTAAAGGGATTTAACTTTAGTGAAGAAATTTGACTGAGAAAAGCAATTTCTGATTACACAGATTTCTTTGCCATTTAACAGGGTTTGAATGGAATAACTGACCTAAAATATTAATTTTGAAAATGGCTTCTTAAAAAAAAAAAATCAGACAAAGTTGTTGATGCTTTCATTTTTGTTCTCTGAAGACAGATGAATGACATAAAAATGTATCTTACATTGTCTACTTGTTCTAAATAATCCCTTTTAGTAGGATTAGTCACAGTATTAAATTAAGAGAAGGAGCAATTAATTATATTCTTATGAAATCAAGAAGAGAAGAATCTTTGAAATGTTCTCCCTCCCTCCTCACCCCCTCCATTTGAAATCAAAATTGCATTATATATTTTTCAGTTGTGGAAAATCTTCCAGTTTTCAATTTAAACAGAATTGGTAGGAATGAGGAATACACAGCACAACATTAACTTGGATTGCCTTTCAAGAACACTGGGGGAACGTATGGCCAAAAAGAAAAGGAAGGCTTAATTTGTAACAACTGCTGATCCACAGAGCCTTGCTGCTGCAAAGAGCTGTCTTGGGGGTTTGGACAAGCACCCGGCTGAGGTCTAACACACACATCCATGGCCAAGCTGGTCAGCAGGTCCCGCTGGAACAGTTCTGCAGGTGGAAAGCCACACTGACAAGAGCCTCGAAGCACACCGCTGAGAAGCTGAACGTCACTGTACCGGTTGTCCCACAATGTATGTTTTCTGTAAATCTCTCCCTATAGAAGTGACATTTCTTATTACTTTCCATCCTCCTTTTTTTTTTTTTCCCGTAGACACTTAATTCACCTGAAAACAAATCTTTTTGTGCTTAGATTTTTTTCTTGTGACTTGTTCAGATGTTTAAAAGGTTGAATGTGGTCCTACTCATCCCCATCATCCATGGCGTGATGTTGGTTAGTATGACCATGACATAATGTCCATGAAACCTTTTTTTGGTAGTGAATTTAATCTTATTTTTCCTATCTTTACTGATAAGAGTATACAAGGGTTGTACAGGAGCTAAAAGATCTGAACAGTCTTCTTTGGAAAAGAGCAGGATAAACTTCTAGAAGAAACAATTGTGGGTAGGCAGCAAAGAAGAGAGCAGTGCAATAATAAGGGTGTATTTTTATTTGTCTTTGACAAACTTGGTGAAAGTGGCCACAGAATATTTAAGAGAGTTTGCAAGGGCTCTGAGGGCAGAAAACACAATATTGGGAAACTGCAGTTATCCATATGTAGGCTGGGTAAATGACACACATGGGCATGAAGCCTCTTGGAAAGATTAATCTGAGCGCCCACAAAAGGGAAACAACTCTTATTAGTCTGAAACAGTCCATCAGGCCCACATCAATAAGTAATTGTACAAGAACCACATTCTCTCACTGACTGCAATGTGGCCATAATCAAGCCTCATGCGAGGAACAAAAATGTTTCAGAAAATCCACTGTGTAAGTCTTTACTACCAAAAAAGGAAGAAACTGTTAAAGAAAATGGAGAAGGAAAGCCAACAGGGTAAAATGCTAACAGACGAGTGTGGAAAGTGCTGAAAGACTCAGTGTCAAATGCTTAATATGTGTATGGCACCTCTTAAAAGGATGCTCTTTAATGCTGTTCAAAGTCCTGTGTCATTTGTGACTACAAACAAAATGGATAGGCTAGTAATAAATTTGCTAGTGGCATAGAGTTATGAAGGATTACTAACTGCAAAGAGGCACAGAAAAGTCTCATGTGAAACTATGACAAAACTGCAGAAAAGTACTTGATAAATGCTAAGTAACGTCCACAGAAAAAAATAACTAAGTATACAGCCACAATGGTACCCTCTATTGCTGGTCAGGAAAGAGATATTGAAGTTATTTTCAGTTATCTGAAAATATTAGCTCCGTGTTCAAACCTAGTCAAAATGAGTATTCAAGTACTAAGAACAAAAATGAAAACATTGCCAAAGAGGAATGACAGAAGATAAATATCTGGTGCATCCATATCTTTAATACTGCTTGAAATTCGGGTTTTCTCTGTGTCTGGAAGGATATAAATGAACTGGTAAAGGTCGTTATAAATATCAGAGGTGCAAACTGTTTATGTGTGAGGATAGGTTAATGGGCTAGTGCTCTTCACCTAAGAAAAAAGAGTATCATCACAAATTATCATAACAGAAGTTACATGCATTATACTGCTCCTGAGGGAGAGAAGATAGTGTCCTGGAACCCACAAATGATATGAAATTAGTGAATAGAGAGTAAATTTCTGTGGTTTCTTACAACAGGAAAAGATGTGTGGGATCATTTTTTTTTTCTGATTTTTCATTTTTAATCGTTAAATTGCAGATTCCTTTGACGTGTGAATTTGTGTAATCAGATGTACAAGTGAATACAAGAAAGTGTACATGGAGGATGGATACATCACTGGCTATTAGATAAAAGGTCCGGCCTGTGGAAGCTCTTAAGCTACTGACTGCATGAAGACAGGAGAGAAGATCACTATTTTTCCCTTGTTTCTTTCCCAAATAAAAGTTGCTAACTGCTGCCGCAGCCCCGCACTAGAGGGACGTTTAATCTGACTAAAGATGAGTTTCTTTTGCCCTAGTATCATTTCCACCACCTGCAAGCTTCTTTATTTATTGCGATTTAGAACAGAACTAATTTCATTTAAAGTACCATCCATTTTGACAAATAGTACTTCAAGCATACGGACCTTTGTTTTATAATGCTTGGATGGTGGGAAACCACCTTAAAATATGTTGAACAGCTGGTGAAAGATTGTTCTAGGGGTGCAGTGCTGAAGTATCAGCCCCGGTGCCATCTGTTAGTGCAAGCTGCAGGACAAGCAGATTTGAACCATTTCAAGTAGGGGAAGGGATGAAGGCTCCTGGGCTGAAATCAGGTCCTCAGGGAGTGTTTGTGCCTCCCTGGCAGCTCCATCTCTGAAACAGCACCTTTACTGCACATTAGAGATGATTCGGTTTAAATGTAGTTTCAACATACAAGAAATTTAATGTAAAGGAAAAAAAAATTAAATGTTTTTTTATAAGCCGCCTGCTTTAGTTGAATGCGTCTGCGTGGTGATCAGGGAGCCTGCCAGGTTCGAAGTCACATGAAGTAGTTCGTGTGATGATCTGTGATTTCTGTATAGCGCGATGCTGCCCCATGTAGATATTCTGTTTCTGTGGGTTGTGCATTTTAAATGTAATACATGATCCACAGCTTTTAAAATGATCTGACAAACTTACCTTGACAACACCAAAATTTTGCTCAGCGTGAGATTTTATTAATAAACTGTAATTTCTTAAATGACACTTGATGCCTTTTTAATTAAAAAGGCCATGATGTTTCAATGTCAAAGTCTTGACTACTGCTACAAGACCTGAGCTTTTGGAATTGATTTCTGCTCATCTCATCTCAAACAAGTGAAACCTCCAGGCAGAGCAGTTGAATAACTAAATGTTAAAAAGCCCTATTCCTTTCGAGCTTGCCTTTTGATCCCCACATTGCTGCCGAGGCTCTGAATGCATCATTCATTGCAGGCAGAGTGTTTTCCTATCTCAGCTGGATTTCACGCTGTTATTCTTTTAATTGTAAAGAGTCTCTTTTTCTGAGGCAAAATGGATCTGATGGTGAAAGGCCGCCCTGACAGGCACAGATAGGCTGCATGTACAGAGCTTCTGCTGGCATTTTCTATACTTATCTTTCTAGAAAAGAGTTGAAAGCTTGTACCTTTTTTCCCCCCTTGAAAGAATGGTAATTTTTCTGTGGAAGCCAACACTTCTACAGTTGAACAAAAAAAGCTAGTTTATTATCATAACCTGAAGTGGTAGGAATACCTGCCCAAACTGGTACAGGCATTTTCACTGAGGAAAATAAATGTTTGGATAAGTATAACTAATTCTATTGCTTTTCATTCTCAGCATCTTTAACCTTTACCCTTTCCTTTCCAGGACTATTCCCGGATTGTTTCATATTCTTTTTTCTCAAGTAATATCATTCATCTGACATAGCTGAGACTTTGCTGAAATCCCTATCGTGCACCAAGACCTGCTTAACCTCAGCATCTGTTGTGAGCTGCTCCCCAACTACGTAGTTTGAGAACAGGGAGCAACCTGCAGAGCTGCCCTTCAGCAAATTCCTGACAAATCCTAAGACCAACTGCCTTTTTAGGAACAAAATATTTTATCAAAATTAGACTCTAAACTCAGTTCTTGTTCCAACAAACTTGTGCTGCTTGAGTTTCACTGCTGTAACTACTGTACAATTTCCATGTCATTCACATCCTGTGTGCAGTTATCCAGCAAGAGTGGGGTTACCTAATTATTTGTTTGTATGAAAAATGCTTGATAATGTCAGAAACACACAACTGTTAATTGGCCAAGAGTCTTTCATTTGTATGTTCATGATTTAAATACTTCCAAGACTGGTAGTGACCATTCATTTTTCCTGCTGTGCTTTTGATGACTGTCAATAAAGGAGGAGCAGTGGGCAGGCAGTTTTAACTAAGTCCTTCTTTAAAGGGTATTGTCAGCAGGATCACTCGCATTGCTGTTGCAGAAGCCATACATGGCCTCAGTACATGGCATCCTGTTCTGAAGTGCTTCTTTCAGTCCACATATGAGTATTAAGCAAGGGTAAGAAAGGACTAGGTTGCTTTGCTACTGAGGGGGTAGTGAATTTTATTGAGAAAATGTGGCTGTTGCCTTCTTTATTGCTGATCTGAAGGATGTTGCTTGTTTCAATGTGTTGAAATGAGTTTCTAAATTCTACCATGTTTTTAAAATACGTCAGTGTGCTATGAACTCTTGTCACTGATTAGAGATGGTACAATAGAAAATAAATGATGTACTCCCGTAGTGCAAACCACCAGCTGCCAGTGTGCTAGAGCCAGCCCCTGGCCTTATTCTCTGTATTCATTAATGTCCTGAGGGATACTTATTCACCTTATATTTTCTGTTCTAGTGATTCTCCATTTTTCAACACAAGAGAACCGCACACAAGCAATAAAGGAGATGGCTCGCATCTTGAGAATAGAGGCCAGATAATGATGTATGTGTGGGCAGTGGAGCAAAAGCAGAGATTTGAAAAGCAAGACGTCTTTGTTCTTTGGAGTCCTTCACCTCCTTCCTGCTCCTGAGGTGATCCTTGTGCAAAAGGAATACAAAAATCAGTTCTTCAGGAGTTCTTCAGAAAGCTGGCTTTGAACCAGCCCTGCCTTAAGTTGGATGGGACTTTAGAATTACACAGGAAAGGAAGAAGGAGAGGAGAAAAAAAAAAATGCCATGCACAGCGTTGGAAAAATCTCTGAGATGGTCTTGGTTCTCAGGATGACTTGACTCAGTATGGTTGATCAGTGGCACCAAAAAGAGATCATTAGATACTGCAATTATATGTTTCAGTTGAGTTTACCAAACAGGAATGAGAAAGTTGAAAAAAGCTTTGTGTGGCTTTCTGAAACACATTCCCAACTTTTTTTTCTACATTGCAAACAAAGTTCTGAAAATACAGCATCTTTTGAAATGGCTGTTAAACCCGTGCTGCCCACATCGTGTTGCTTCAAGGCTTTCAGAATTTGTTATTCAGAATTAGGGCAAGCAACTATACACCTCCCTGTGGCTGCAGATACTATTCATGATTGCAGCACAGGGGTGACCTGATTTCATATCAGAAAGAATTACCTGACCTGATTTCACACCAGGAAGTATTAGCTGTCAGACAACAACTTAAAATAGATCATCACCCAAAACAAGGAGCTTACTGCAAACCTCAGGACAAAAGCAGGGTAGGCTGCTCACCGTTCACAAAGGTCAATGAAGGCACCCTGGCCACACAGAGCAGGCAGCAGCAGCGTCCTAATGGGGCCTGGCTAAGGTATTACCACATTTTTAAAGATGGGAATTTGGTTGAGCTGATAGAACATCACGATCCCGAGCTACATATTATTCATTCATACTTTGACCATGCAAATCTGTGTGTGATTGCAGAAAAGGATGAAGTGTGGAGGATCTGGGGAAATATCGCTATTGAAATGCACAATGAACACTTCGGGGCTTTCTTCCTTTTGAAAGCTCAGCGCCTTTGAAAATCCTTCCTAAAGCTTTTTATAGCCTTGGGTTTGTTTTGGGGGAGAGGGGAAAGTATGAGGAGCAGACTGCTTTGAAACTCTCGGGTTCTGTAACTTTCTCTTCTTTGATTTTGTTCTTAAAATACATTTCTATTGAAATATTTTTTCTAGTGTTATTACTTCAGACTGAGCACATTTTAGCACTCAGGTACCTTCTAATAAACAGCTGCCAGCTGTGTTTTGCTGATTTAAAACAGGTAAAATACAGTTGGAAGTGGGTTGTTGGATTATTTTTATGTGTGCATTAAAAGCCTTTGTTACTCATTTATAACTATGTCATCATTCATGTCAACTTGTTCTTTTAAAATTTATTGTACTCTGCCACTTGATGTAACATAGCATGGAAAGCAATTGAAAGATGCACTGTTTTATTGCAGCTAGCTTTGTCACCCTGTATGAAACTTCTGGTTATACTAGACAGACAGTTTTTTATAGGAATTACTGGGTGTACAGGGCCCTCATGGCAGGGACAGTAATTCTCAACACTGCCATAGTCTAGAGGTCTTTTTCATTGCCTTGTGACAGTCACAGACAACAAAGGGGACAGGCATTTGCTTCCACATATGCCGTACATGAAACCCCAAAAAAACAGTTTTAAAAGTGAGCTCAACATGAATGTTTGAACCTGAATTGCTTTCTCCCTGCCAGCAAAAATAAGAAGAGTCAGAAGGTCTTAGTAACTCATTCAAATGAATGAGCATAGCACAAAAAAACTGTCCCAATGACCATTAGTCTACTGAGAAAACATTTATTAACATCAGCATACAATAATAATGCTTTTATTTATAGATCTGCCTTTTGCAAAGAAGATTCAATTTATTATCCATTTTTTATAGGTAAAGAAACTGAGGTAATTAACTTTGCTGAAGGTCACAATGTGGAGCAGATATCTGAAAGAAAAAAAAAAAATCCAAGCAACATTGCTGCTTTGCTGATGATTATTTATTTTAGGGAGATGTGTCCATAATTTTGCTTCCTGCCTTTGTTCCTGTGGGTTTGTGAATTAGCGAGTCAGAGATCAAACTTGCTTTCTGAGAAGTATGCCCTTTCATACTCTTTATGTGCCTGTCAGTAGCAGATGCACGTCATATTTCAAAAGTAGCATGGAACCACATAGTAATCTGAGGTTTTTTAATGCAGCTTTAATTCAATTTGGATATAATATCTGTAATCACATTTCCTTTACTTCCTCACATGGAGTTCACATCGGCGGTATCATACATCTTGCATTTTCAGGTGGAGAGGCTGGAGGAGCTAATCAGCACCCTCCACCTGTAATGACTGCCTCTGCAGTGTTCCATTTTTCCTCTAAATGTTAGTATCATTGTGCAAATGAAGAAAATACTTTTTCAGTCACAAAATGTTGCTGCCATTCTGATCTGATCTTCAGTTCATACAGTTGTTCCATGGCTAGGAAGACTCAATAGCATTTCCATATTTTTTTGCAGGTCTGAGCTTCTGCATCACATCTTTCCCTACTGTTCAACAGGTTCCTGACCCACAGAAGTTATGCATTTGATTGTTTCTGCCAATCCCTGCTATCAAGTACACCTGATGTTTAGTTTTCCTGGAAACCAACACAGCTATTTCAACTGAGCCTGACTATCTATTCCTCTTCGAACGGTTTAGCTTGCTCCAGCATTCACTGAAAAAGTAATGCCCATCATCTCCAGTCCGTGACACTACTAGATTTCTCCTAATTCTGATACCCCTGGTCCACTTGCTACAGATCAGGTGCTCCTAAAAAACAGCCACGTGACAGAGGCAGTAGTAGCCTAACTAGAATCAAACAATTTCTGAACAACTGTCAGTGGTTCTAAAAGCAACCATCCCCTTCAATAAGGAATTAATGTTTGGTTAGAAGGATAATATATTAATACTTCCTCACATTTATGAGCGTTCACAAGTGTTATAAAGCCAGAAGGTCTACCTGAAATTCCCATTTTAATTAGCATGCCAATAGCAAAACCAGGACTGAGTTCATTTGTTCATTTTTACACGATGGCCTGCATTTGAAGTCCTCAGGACAGGTGCTATCTTGAGCTAAAGGATACATCAGGGAAATGTTGACCTTTGGCTTAATGGAAACTCCTCCTGGCCTGCTCTCCTGAGTAGTGTTTAGTCATCATTTGTTTTCCTCTTGTGCTCTCTGCTTTTCTGAGACAGATTTTAGAAGAGACAGGTACAATTTTTCTGGCCACATTTAGGCCTGTAGAATGTAGATGTGTTAGTCTTGCTCTGTGCTTTGTATTCCCTGGATAGTTAATAGCAAGAGGTAGCCCCTTTAGAGCATGAATCCTAGAATTCACCCTGAGCAAGTGTTGGGATTCGAGAGCTCATGTTCTGCACCTTATCTTCTCTGTCCATTGCTTGCGGAAGGACCTTGGAGAGGAGCTCAGCCTCAGACACTGGTCCTTGGGTATTTCATTTAGGAAAAATGGATCCTAAGTAGGAGTTAAGATCTAAGAATGGAAAAGAGGAACATGAACAACAGTAAAGACAGACAAATTCTTCCTCCAGCACCTTTTGGCCAAGCAATGCTGTCTACATATCCCTATTCTGTAGAAAATATCATGTTAAACTGGAAAGAGAGACAAGAAACAGCAGCCTAGCTGTCTTGGTTTCATCTGGGATAGAGTTAATTTTCTTCCTAGTGGCTGGTATGGTGCTGTGTTTTGGATTTAGGATGAGAATAATGCTGATAACACACTGATGTTTTTGTTGCTGAGAAGTGCTTACACTAAGTCAAGGACTTTCAGCTCCTCGTGCTGCCCTGCCAGTGAGGAGGCTGGGGGTGCACAAGGAGCTGGGAGGGGACAGAACCAGGACAGCTGGCCCAGACTGGCCAGAGGGACGTTCCATAACACATGGCATCGTGCTGAATACAATAATACCGGGGGAGTTGGGCAGGGGGCTGCTGCTGCTTGGGGACGGGGTAGGCATTGGTTGGTTGGTGGTGAGCAATTGCACAGTGCATCACTTGCTTGGTTTACCTCATTGTTTTCTTTCTTTTTTTTTCTTTCTTATTAAACAAACCTTGTCTCAGCCCGTGAGTTCTTGCATTTTTCTTAATTCTCTCCCCCATCCCACTGGGGAGGGGGGATTGAGCAAACAGCTGTGTGGTGTGCAGCTGCCTGCCTGGTTAAACCACAACACTAGCTCGGCTCTTCTTCACAGTACTTGCCACTACTTATGCTTATGGTCATTCAAGGCCTCATCTGTGCAAAGGACACTTTCAAAAAAGCTTCCAGTGTCTAACACTATTTCTGATCTACCACTGATTACCACCTGTACAAATATCAATATTTATAAAGCCAAAGCCTTCTTGCTTTTTCTGATTTGCATGTCGCTCTAAATTCCCCAGTGTGGGAGACTTCTTCATTTTCTCCACATACAGTCCATCTGCTGTTGCTAACTTCTGTCATGGACCCATTGAAAATCACCCACAACCACCTCAGGATCCATGCATGAGCATAGATTGGGGTCGCCTGTTCTGTGCTTGCACGTTGAATCTCACACAGACGTCACGAAGTTGGCACAGTGGCTGCAGCCCATAATGCTCACATCCCTAGAGCTAAGAGACTGTGAACAAACACTGTTTATCTTCCTCTGGCATAAACAGGTTTGATGAGGACGAGTCTATCGTAAAAGACTTTTGCCCACTGGGTAAATGTCTTTCTTCTAATTGTCTGCTAATTGGCAAAGAGCTAATCCCACTTATCATAGAAATTCTTTCTCTGGAGAAAACTGAGCTGAGAGTTTCATAAATCCTTTCCCCTCATCCTTTTCAATTTTAAAAATTATTCTAGTGTCATTTGGTAGCTATCACCTAAGGAGGTGTTCTGTTTGAGTTAATCAGCTCCTGCAAGGTTATCTGTGATCTATCCAAAACTGCCGAAGCCAGCATCTTGACTTCTGTCTTAATTAGTAATTACTGGCCTAAAATTGTCATTTACCATAGGCATTTGTACTGACCTCTCAAATTAAGATCATTCATGAAATTAAAAGTGGAAGAATTGGGTTGCATATTCTATCCACCAAAGCATATTATTCATGGTGTGTGGCAGGGAACCCAAGTGTAAGCTATGATTAAGAACACTGCAGTTAGCTTGTCTTTGAAATGTAAATACAATTAATGAGTATACCTGTCCTCCCCCAGGATCTGTCCTTGTCTGCTTCATCCTTCTGACTTCTTTGTTTCTTCTTTTTGATTGGGCTCTTGATTTTCTTGCCTTCCTTCCTACTCAAGACTGAAAACATTTTACAGAAAAATTCCCAGCGGCAAAAAGCACAGAAAAATATGCCATAGATTTCTCGAAATGTCTGCTTTATTTTGGCATACCTTTAACGTCTCATTGTGACCAGGACTGTGCTAAGTGTCCCTTTCATAATTTAGCACAACAAATCATTTCACATGAACATAGCGTTGCAAGTTTAAAAGAAGAGCACTGGCTTGCCTGCAGTGAAAGCCCGTATTGGCAACATTTAGCTATGGTAAAGCCGTGTCCATTCACTGTCTGTCACAGACTTACAAACAAGAGCAGCACATTGAATATAGCAAAGTAAAGAGTCTTATTCAAAAAGAAGAAAATGTTCTTGAGGAAACACTGGGGCAGCCAGAAGAGGGAGGTGACAATAGGTCTCCATCTCTGTGTTGTCAGTTGCCCTTGATCCACACTCTCCTAACTGTATAGTGTCATGAGAAGAGGCTAAAAACACCCAAGAAAGGTATTTTAAGAGTAAATCATGACAGAATTGCCATATAGCCCTTTTGGGAACGTGAACAGGAAACACACCTTCTACAATTTTTACTAGCTCAAGGAATGCTGAAACAGAGTGCACAAGTTCTTCCAGAAGTTCAGTACCCATGCCACACACAAATGTAGAAGAAAATCTGTTATAGGGATGTTTAATGGCTAATAGGCTTATTTTTCAGGCGAGCAAAGCATCCAATGTTTAAAAAAATAATAATAAATGACTAGGCAGGCCTGGTTGTCTCAACTAATTTGGACAGAATATAATTTCAGTTTTGATGACAGAAAAATCTGAGTCCTTTTCTCAACATATTGAAGTTAATAGCAAACTCTTTAATCTACACCATGTTGCAACGTGCAGCTAATGCCTGACATGCAACTTGGATGACATACTATTGATTAGTCTGCAGGGCACATTCAACCGTAGAGTTGATTTCTTTTGATTTCTTTTGCATGCTTACATATTTGCTTTCCTTCCCTGCATATGAAAAATAACGATCAAGAGAAGTATTTAGACTTTCAAGAACTAGAAGCACATTTCACTGTCATTTTAAGACAACTTTTATTTAGCAGGCTACAACTCTGGGTTTTGTTTCGGGTCATTGATTGAAATCCAATGCAATAAATCCATACAGCACTAATTGTTAGTGCAGGCACAAGACATTAAGCAAGAAGGATTAAAGACTGCTCAAGCATACTGGAGCTCTTTCCAACAAGACAAATTACAGCTATTATTTTATATCAATGAACTATAATAATCTTGAATTCCCTGCACTGGAAGGAAAATTTGCGTTAATGAACTCTTCTCTTATCTACCTTACCTTCTAACCTGTAATAATCAGGCTACTTCTTCCATAAAGAAGGGGATGTTCCTCGTGTCAGCTTTGCTAATGTGAATTTATTTAATCAAATAAATTTTTAAAATCTGTCTTCCAAACATGACATTTTTATTATGATTAATGCTCAAGTAGTGTTGTTTACCACGGAAGCCTAAAAAATATATAATTTTAAAAATATTTCTTACAGGAGTTAATACTTTGAGTTTAGAAACAGGGAGTAAAGAAGCCTGAATGCACCACTCACCCTTTGCACAGCTGATTTTTGCAGAGCAGAGAGCATTTTGACTAATGTAGTTGCTGTCTGGTTTCTTGATTTTTTAGGTTTTTTTTTAAATCAGTTTCACCCCTAGTTTTCTATGCTACTGTGAAGCTGACTCCCGTGCAACCTCTCAGACTTGTTCAGCGTTTAAGTCCCACCTGGGTGGGAGCAGCTTGAAGTTCTCATTTTGAACTAGCAGGAGGTGATGCTGGATGAAAGCAGGGGTAATCCTCTCAGCATGCAATTCAGAAGCATTTCTAAGCAGGTCTCAAAAGATGAAATCAGCTGAAGAAACAGACCGTCTAGAGGTTGATCCTGTGCTATTCCGTGTTTAAAAGACTATCTGACTGCCTCTCCCACTTGATCTGTCAGGCAGGTGCGGTGTGCGGTGCTCAGCATACGTCTGGCATGCCACTATTACTCAGTTGCACAAAATAAAGGCTGTGAAGGCAGCCAGGCCCACCCCAACACCCTTGCTTACCAGGCTAAGGTTCTGCTTTTGTGGTAAAAGGCATATATAGTGCTGTTACATGGTAAGCTCATAAGGGGAAAAATAGCCAAAGTCTCCTTTTTGTTTAATAGCCACCTGGTCCTGCAGTCCCATCAGCCCCATTTGCCGATGGGCATCATGAGGAGGAATTGGGGGGTATTTGCCCCCTGCTTCCTCCAGCACAGCCCAGAAGCCCAGTTCTACACCACACAGCTTCTTTGTAAATGCTACAGCTACCCAAAAGAGGCTTAGTCTCTGAGGAGGTACTCCAAAAAGTACACTTCTTACTGATCATAGATACTGAAGCACTTCTTCCCTTAAAAGTTAGTTACTGTAGGAAGAGGGAACATGTACAGAGGCTTATGAGACAGTGCGCTTGTTTATTAAGTTTGCATGTTCTAGGCTATGGAATATGAAAAGACAAGAGCAGGATCAACAGGAGAAAGTACAGGCTTTCCAGAACAGTGATGACCACTGTATCTGATCATTACCCTATTTTTCCATCCTCGACTACTTGTTTCACCTGAGATAAGAGCATAAAAATGAAACCATTCAAAAAGTGGCAGCAAGAACAGCCACACCATTATGCTGGGGTTTTTATGTTGGGGTTTCAGTCTCCTGGACGAAGCAGCTGAGGTCTTTTCAAGCAGCAGTCCACTCCTCTATCTCCAGCTGACACAAGTACTATCCAGCTCCTGCCTCTTCACCCTCCACATGGATTGTATTACACAATATTTCACAAATCCCTACAACCATTCTTCTTCTCCTACATTGGTTCTTAACGGTACAGTGACATGGACCAAGCCTGCTTTACCAACTTCTGAACTCAGATGCTTCATTTATGAGAATGGTTCACAGAACAAGATGCTAAATCAGACAAGAAAATAAAATACCAAGATAGCTAACTTCTGCTTACCTGTCCAGAAAGCTGCTTTAACTCCTAGGAAGCAGGATGGGGCCATGGAGGCAGTTGTCATGAAGCTTCAGGATGCCCTTCATACCCTTTCTGTAGCACCCTTTCCAGGGACAGCTGATTAAAAGAGGCAGTGGGCACTTTTAAATGGTGTCACTTACCATTGTCATCACATCCTGGAGTTAGAGTAGGCAAAAGGTAAATTTTATTTGGCTTTTGAAAATAGGTACAGACTAGTCTGCTGAAACAGCAAGCAATCAGTACATGCAGTAATTATGCCCCCCTCTCCCATTCTTGCGCTCCGTCTTGTAAGATATTTAAGCATTCATTTCCACAATTATTGACTCTGCTAATGTAATTTATTTCAGAATTAACAAAATAATGATTTTCCAGGATCTCCATCAGTCAATCAAGACTCTCACCATCTTGACAAACTACCACTGCTGTAGCTTTGCGTGACAAGAGCAGATGGAAGAGAGAGCCCATCTTTTAGATTTCCTTAATTTCAAGACCAGTTGGGCACAAAGCAGGCCAGCACTGTCTCGTGAGAATGAAACGGAAGGTAAGCTGTGTGTTAACGACATACACAGGGATGGTCAAGTTCCCAGAGAACAGCAGTGACACTTGCCCTTTGACAAGAAAACTAGGGAGATTCTTTATCAATTACTGCAGAGAGGCCCTTAATTAAAAAAAAAAAAGCCATTACATATAACTAGTTCTGACTCAAGAAGTCCTCAAAATCTACATGCTTTCTGGCTTAATTAAGGGGACTAGGAAACAGTATTTAATACATTTATGTGTATTTAAAAGTATCTAGTAATAGTCTAAATCAGCAAAATGAAAGCTACGAATGTCATCAATTTAGTCATTTTTTAGGGTACCACAGGACATAGAAATAACGTGTGAAAGACTTGCAGCATAAATTGGTGTAACTTCTTTTATTTCGGTGTCTCCCTGATGATGCATGTCTCACCTTTCTGAAAGATATTCTACATCAAATTAAAGTCATAAAGCCGGAATGTACATTCATTTAAGGTTATCACATATGCTAATTCAACATTTAATTTGTTGTTCATATTCTCTTACAATTTATTCTACTATTTAAAAGAAAGCATTACATATTCTTTCACATCTTAAAGTGACGTTTTTGTTAAAATTTGAAAACTGACCATCGGTTAAACCAGAATCAAAAGAATAATCTTTATCTGAAGTTGTGTAGTTGTGTGTGTTAAAACAAATATGCAAGTGTCAGCCAGCAAGTGGCCCTACTTTATATGGATATATTCTTTCTAAACAAAAAAGTTCAATGTTGTCAAACTGATATACAAGCAATGAAGAAGCATTATTCACCCAATTTCAATACAACGGCTTACAAACGGAGTCAAAAAACATTCAGTATCAACATGCCACAGATAAAAAACACTGTGGTTAAAAAACAAAAAAGCCAAACAAACAAGACCTGTAAGTGACTAGGCAGAAAATATATACATTCCTCAAACTGGAGTTTACCACAACATGGATATGTATGTATAAAATCTTTTGCTTACAGCCCTGGCCTTGAACAATCAAGAAGCCAACATGCAGCATCTCTTCTTCACGTAAGCTTACAAATACTGCAGGCAGACTATGATCTTATACAGCTTCCAAGGCAACCTGTTATCTTTTGGAAAGGACAAAAGTATTTTGTATGAATTTACCAATAGATTTGATGCTGTTAACAATCCATCTGGTTTCTAAAACTGAACTCTCTTCTCCAGTTCGTTGTAGTTTATATGAATGACAAAATAACTTTGAACAATATCCATGTGCCATCAAGCATGGACAAGTAGACCATGTTATTTATTGGCTATGTTACTGCCATCATGATACAAAGACTCTGTATGCAGCTCCAGGCATCACGGTTAGAACATCATGTCATCTAGTCCATCCTCCATAAACTTCTTGTAAATTGCCATAAACTTTGCTACAAATGCTTCAAGATGATAAATGACTTTGCTGCCCAGTTGCAAGCGGTGTTCATAGAAGGCTGCCATTTGTGCAACTTCTCCTTTCAGTTGTCCATCACAGTTATTCAAAAGCTCTGTCAGAAGACCCTAAAAGCAAGACAGCATTCAAAAAAATTACACTCTTTCTGTTAAAGAGGATAACCTCAATTTTCTGGAAATAGCTAAGTAAATGACCATCAGCTCAGTCAGGAATCTAACAGAAAAGATGTTTAAGAATCATTACACCACCTCTCTGACAGGACTAGACTGATGGAACTGTGTCTCTTCAGAATATTCTTCCGGGATAAATAATTCATGTCAAAACAGAAGTTAACTGTTATATTCTTAGACAAGAAAAATCATATAAGGGAACTGCTCATGCCTTAATGATGAAAATAAACTAGCTTCATCTCCAAATGCTATAAACTCTACTTGCATGCAGGCACACCACTATAAGGAGAATTTTACAAAGACACAGGTTTGTTAAGATCACTTATTTCCTATCTTGACATCACTGATCGAAAAGAGTAATAAGCTGTTGTTAACAACAAGGAAATGGCTTAAAGGCTATATATACAGAGTTGTGTACGTATATAGACACACAAGATACTTTACAATTACTTCCATCACGGCAAAAAAAAAAAAACACTATTTCTGGTCTGAGACAAAAAAAATCACTGCAAGTCTATCTCTATTAAAACCTGGGATTAAGTGAGAAGTATCTCAAGCACATTTCAGGTTTATGAAGTAGGCAGAGGACACCTTTGGCTTGAAGACAAGAGTCCTCAAACAGGGCAATGCAGGAACTACTAACTCACCATTAGCAAGAAAAGTTAAAGATAAGTCACTACTGCAACTGTCACAAAGCAGAAGTCAATGCGACAAAAAGATTTTGTCTATGGCAATATCCACCCAGGGTAAATTGCAAACCTTATCTTTAACCTTCGTCCTTTGTTCTGGTCTGGGTTTTCTTTTTTTTGTTTGTTTTTCCCCCTCTCCTTCTAGCATCTTTTCACCCTGCCTAAAATAAAAACACATGTCCTATTCTTTTGTTTGTTTGTTTTTAATAGTATAACAAGATTTCTGAAGAAACCTGCTGCTCTACTTTCCTTCATGAACCTCTCCAACAGGACATAGCAAATACTGAATATATAACAGAACTTTCACAAAAGAGAATAAACTGAATCAAAACTAGCCCATAAAAATACACCTATGCTTCAGTACAGAAAATGACAAATGACCTGGTAAATCTTCAGGGGGACAAAGCATGTCCTCCTTCGGTTTTACTCAGCTATAATGTTGCTGTCAATGATCACAAAGTAAAGTCCAGTAAACCCATTCAACAGAGGTCTGAACAGGGAATGCTGTGATAAAAATACACTAGTTACAGAACAGAATCTTCCTGCCCTCAAGATGTACACTACTCATATCCATGTTCCAAAATATATTTAGGCATGAACAGAACAGTCCAGTAGATACACTCAGGATCCTGTGAACTGAATGCTATGGAACAATGTTTGCAGGAACAAGGTCTTTAGCTACTGATTTAAAAGTGATGACCTGGACTGTTCTGGTTACTTAATAGGAAGAAGCATCTTGAAGTCACTCACATCTGTTTGGAAAGAACACAACTTTCATTCTATATTTGGATATTTTTGATTTTTTTTTCCATTTAAAAACAGATTTTCAGTGTTTATATCTCTACCACATTAAGAGCTAGATAGCTGAAGTACCTTCATTATAATTTCAGGAGGAATACAATGTGTTAGGAGTTCATAAAGCCGTCCACGAACCTCTAAAAGCCTGTTGGAAAGACAACAAAATATCAGATATATACCCACAAAGCATACAATTTTTTACTATTTTTTACTGTAGTCATTTTGTCAAGTGTGGGCAAGATGATCAGGTTGTAGAAAATGATCCAATTATCAATTCTCAACTTCTGATACTGAGAGGCTACCGACATTTGAATTCTATACAAGATTTTCAATGACATCAAGTAACATATGGAGCAGCCTAAAAGAAGCAGGCTGCATGTATGAGACACAAAGTGAAATAATAAAGAGGGCACTTCCCACTGTGCTTGAAAAATAAAACGCTTCATCCTAAGCTCTTTCACAAAGTCACATTACGCTAAAGATGGTGAAACAAAAGCTTTAAGTATGAAAGTAAAAAGGACAGCATAGTACTCAGCTAAACTTATGATCACTTTTGGTAACAAGTCTGCAACACACTGTACAGAAAAGGCAGAGAAATTGATCATTCACCATTAGAATGAAGACCAGAAACCACCTACAGATTTAACCAAAAAACTGAACATAAAAGAGTTGAGTTGAAAGAGACCTAGAAAGGCCACAAACACTCAAGACACTCCATTATTCCTGAAACACATACGTCTAATTAAAAGTTTACTGCAACTTAACCTCATTATTTCCAAGCCTTCCCACCATGAACATCATGAAAAACGTTACTTTCTCCTCCTCAAGTCTTTCCACACCTCCCCACTCTGTTCTCTCGAAGTCTCACTGCTTCCATATATGCCACGTTCTCTATCTGTTCTCTATTTCTACCTATTCAATGATCTCTCTGATCATTTCTGGTCATCTTCTCCAGACTCGAGAATTTGCCTAAAACCTTTCAGTGTGGTGCTTAGAAATGGATAGACCATTTCAAAACAAGCCTCGCTACTGCTACGTAAACAGCAGAGACCTACTCCAGTGTCACACAGGCTATATTTCCAACCTTGTAATCCACTAAGCTACAAACTCCAGTAAAACGTCAGAAAATTACAGATAACTAAAGATGGCATGTTTTTAACTACGGCATTTCTTACGTTCAAGAAAAAAAAACATACATACATAATTTATAAATGTAAGCATGTTTATTCATCTACCTTTGTGGTGTCTGTTGACTGACAATAGCATTTGCAGTTTCTCTCAAATAAACTTCCCAGTCCATTTCAGGAATGTCTTGATCAGCAGTGAAAGGATACCTGCATAATGATGATAATAAAGCAAACTGTCACCTACTCAAACAACGATACAGAAGTTGATTGCTATGTCTAAAGGCATAGTTTACATTAATATTCAGCAGTCACTTACTGTTGTACTCTGCAAGACTCGCACATCAGCAGTGCTTTCCGAAGATTCCTGCCAGACTTCTCTGCAAGCCTTTGAGCCAGTTCCTGAGGAAGAGTCAGGCCTTCCTTCTTACACACACTGGACAATACATTGCAGATCTAGATGGGAAACAGCACAGAGCACAACATTTAGCGAACAGTTTAGCACCAACAGGTTCTCCTACATGAAAAATTTCTGAACCAGAGATGGACCACTCTTTCAAGTGACGTGCCTGACAAGTCACCCACCACTAAGAAAAACTAGGTCGCTTGGTGAAAATAAAACATTTCAGAAGCCCACAACAAGAACTCATCTGGCAAGAAGTTTTAAAGGATTTATTACTGCTTCTGTTTCAACGTACATCTTCGATGCTGGGAGCAGGCACTCGGATGGCCAGGCATCTGCTTTGAATAGGTGCTATAATTTTTGAGATGGAGTTGCAGCACAGGATCAGCCTGCAGGTTGCCATGTACTTCTCCATTGTTCTTCTCAAAGCATGCTGGGCATCTTTAGTCAGTTTGTCGACTTCTGTTAACAGCACCACTGAAAAAGGGTAAAAAGAAGTGCACTTTTTTTTCATATCAGATCGCTTTAATAAAAGGAGTACTTTGACATATAAGTGATAATATTAAAATGAATTAAGGAAGCAGCACAGTTCCACGGGCAGGAAAATAAGGCAAGATTAAGACAACAAGCACGCCTTGCGTAGTCTGCCACTCCCTCATACTCTATACTTATGTACTGTAATGTCCATTTCTTTAGAGTAGGGCCTGCAACACTTCAGTGCTGAGTAATTCAGGTAGACGTGGAAGCTTTCAACCTGATAACAAGTGCAGTAACTTCTTACAGTAATTCTAAGTAAGAAATGCAAAAAGAATTTATGGCATAAGGTTATATAAAAACCCCACACATTTCTTGAAGACTCCCCTCAACGTATTTTATATTAAGAAGCTAAAATCTTATCTTAGCAAAGGAGGGGCAGAAAGCTGCCTTGTTATGGCAGATGCAGGGCCTTTCCATGGAACTACAAAGAAAAAGAAAAGATATATTTCAATAATGCTTTGGAACAATCAAGAGACACTCAATACAAAACAACTAACTTTTTTAGTTACTTTCTGCAGATTCAGTCACCTGAAATCTCAGGGAAAAAAAAGTTTCAAAAATACTTCGACTGGTTTTGCACTGTTTTTACTCACCTTTGAAGTCACGTTGAGTACTTGTCTCAAGCTGTTGGGATTGTGCTACTGTCTTCAAGAGTTCCTGAATTACTACACGGTCATTATTTCCAGCATCACTGCATCAAGAGATTGAACAGAACTTGTTTTAAAACAACAGCTTTACACTGCATATAAAATACATCCTCCTAAGCAGCCTTTTGGTCAACTGACTATCCAAGAATGACAGAAGAATTCAGAAGCTATTGAGGTTAGAATTAACCTCAACACACACATTTGGTTACAAGTTACCTTCCCAAGTAATAAAAAAAACTCGAACTTTGTGAAGGCATGGCTGGATTAGTCACACTGTATTTGGAAGTAGCAAAACTGTTGTCAAATGTTTTTATCAACTTACTAAAACAAAACACATTTTTCTGGCATGAGAAATCAAACCTTTTGTCACCTTCAACTTGGACACAAACACTTACTGTGACCATTTTTGCCCACCATTGTGGAAAGAAAAAGTGAGTAACCACATAGTAGGATGCCTGACTCAAAGGACTGATGTAAACACTTTATTTTTCCCTTAGAACTAGATGTCATGCTATGAACAAACCACATGCTTAATGCAAATTTGAATGGCAGACACAGTGAAGTTATAAAAAGTTACTAATAAAAGATTAATACTGAGATACCATTAGAGCACAGCTGGCAGGCTTGTTTTTCTTAGAAGGCAGGAAAACAAGAGGAAATACATGCTGATCTCCTTCCTGACTCTTCTCTGTACTATACCCTCACTGGCAACTGCACAGCTTTCTTAGCTCCTAAGTCAGTAGCTCAGCACGCTTGACTCAGATTTGACAGCCACTGGGGTGACTGACTTGTCAGCTCTATTACTGAAGCAGCACAGAAAAGAGGAGGAAAAAAACAGTCCTTAGCCTCTTCAGACTGTCGTCTTCACAGAGGGAGCAGCTCTGCAATGTTTCACTGGCAAGCAAATAAAAAGGACACTCATCTGCCCTGCCTGAGTCACCACTCCACCCGACCTTCCCCTTCTTTGCCAAGGAGAAGGCAGCAGGATGGACAGAAGCATCACGTTAACTCAACATTCACAATCTGCTGAACAGGCTATGCTGACTTAGACTGAAGCGCCTACTCGGTCCAAGAGATTTGTCCTTCAGCAAGGGAACAGGACTATGATTACAGAAAAAAAAAAATCTAGTTCTACTCACATCAACTTTTGGAAATGGAAAACAGTTTCCTAATATTTAAAATAAAGTATTTTTTGCAGTAACAGAGAATCCAGGGTCATAATTTCATGGTGATAGATTACCCTTGATACTATGCAACCACAGCAAACGTTCCAGGAAAACAATGAGCAAAGGCAGAATTACCACAAAAATGTACTTTTTACCCCTCCATATTCTTTCACTACTCACTTACTCAGGGTACCCCATTTTAGAATATCTACTTGAGCTATTCAAGTGACCAGGAGACAATGCTTTGGAATTCAGATGATAGAACCATTCTTTCTCCTCCAAAAGGAGGCAATCTAATAAAGTTCCATAATAAATTCGACACCTGTAGAGTCCTACCCCTTCCCAGGAGTTAACTTCCTTTCCCCGATAGCCATTTATCACATTCCACGTTACCAAGGATGAAATACATTATTTCACAATACTATTATTCAATCAAAATTCACAAACCACACTGATAAACATTAACCAGCACATGCAGGTTCACTGTCTGGTCAGAAATAAACATGACAATGACAATTATTCCACCACTTAAAGCTTGTGAACCTACATATTAGCAATAAAATACTTGCACGTGTAAAATTGCTGCAAATTTAAAATAAAACACCTTTTTAAAAAAATGTTTCAAACTGAAGCACTCTAGAGAGTAACAGAAGCATTAGTTGCATTAGGCTGTCAGAGCAGAAGACTGAATGTCAGACTTTTTATATCACCAAGATGATATATTCACTATTACTGTTTATTCTTAATTATATAGTTTATTAGTAAAAATCTCAGCTTTGTTTGATGCCACACCAGGATACCAGCAGATAGTCACTGATCAATATACAGAGACTAACAATAAAACAAGCTTTTAAAGCCACGCTGTATGACAGAAACACAGAGCAACACAAGAAAAGATTTAGTGATAAGCACAAAGTTACAAGTTACTTCAGGATACTCAATGTCTTACAATTTCAACTCGGACAACAAAGCCACCATAACCAAAACCTACCACTGCACAAAGACATTTACTGTCTTGTGATTTAAAGTAACATTAAAGGGCTTCAGGTAAATACAAGTATTTACTCTGGGTCAGTGAACTATCATCAGCAATTTCACAACTGTCACAGGAGACATACAACACGCCCTTACAGCTTCTGCCATTTAAATCAACATCTGACTTCCCTCATAACAGGACTCCCAGGATTTAGTGGGTGCTTTTTGTTGTTGTTGCTTTGTTTTTAAAACTCTGTGCTTTACTCTAATTTAAAAGAGTTATAAGGTAAACCTTGCTTGCTTTCAAGTTACTTTATTTTTGTATTCATAAGAGAAGTAATAATTTTGGGTTGTTGGTTCCAACAAAAGTTTTCATTTGCAACCCAAATGGCTAAACTTATGAATCCAGAATTGTTCCTCGGTACCCAGTCCTCTACATCTGCACGCTGATCCAGCTGGTTAAGCAGAACATTACTGTTTTAATTATACAGCAATCCAAATGTTTGTTCATTTAGAGCTGTTCAATTAAAAATCCTCTCCCTGCCCTCACGTGCTGCCCAAACCTACAAGCCAATATCTAATTTGCTCAGGCAATAAATTGGGTGATCAGGCCCTTATATAGCTCAAAACCACTTAAATACGGCTAGTGACTTATATTTAAAGTGCAACTTTTTTTTTTTTTTTTTAACTGTACACTTACCTTGGGTTAACTTCAAGGTGATAATTGCTTGCAATTGTGCTAATTTCAATCTTCTTTTTAGAAGGTGCCTATGTAGAAAGTAACCATATTACATTTCAGAAAGAGTTCTAAAGTCAGAAGGAAATATCGATCTTACAGATTATAACTAGTTAGGTTGTTGGAAAACTGTTAAGTCCCGCAGACCAAACAACCACTCAAATACTAGCCTTATGCATCTCCTACGCCTCACAACCCACCCTCAAAGGAGAAAAGGAGTTCTGATGCATCAACTACCCTATAAAACAGAAACCAGGGCAGGTGGGTTGGAATTATACAATCTTTAAAGCCTCTTTCAACCCAAGCCATTCTATGATTCAAACACTAATGGTGATTATAGTGTAATGGTGATTATTAATGCATACTCCATTTACTGAGTTTTGTATCAACGAATCTCATTACTGGAATCAGCCATTTAAAATATATGATATTTTGTCCACAGAGAGAAACGCTTTGGAGAAAAAGCTTTGGACAAGCCAGAAAAGGCTGCATAAATGTAACAGTATTTATATAACCCCTAAACTTGGGTCTGAACAGTTTCATACACCCTATATTTATATCACCCAGTCCAAGTATTACATTCATTCCACTACTGAGGATTAAAAAGCGAGCATTAATGACCTACTTATAAATAAAGTTTGATAATTCCTTGATTACTAAGCCTTCCATAACAATGATTGTGAATAAATAACTTTTTAATAATAACTAATTAAGTGCCTGAAACCAGGGCAAGTAGAGCTTAAGCTGACTTTTTCCTAATGAGGAAGCTGCTACTATTGGGATCAAAACACAAGTTTCAATTTTCAAGTATAACTTTGCATATGTAAGAAAAGCTGTGTTAATGATTAAAGAAAACCTGCTTTTACAGACAAATGAAACTATATATTTAACTGAGAGCTAGTCTACTACACATGACGCTGTTTTACTTGTACTAGTTTGACAAACAAACCAAAAAAAAACCACCAACAACCCAGGAACACCTAAAGGAACAAGAATACTTGGCAAAAGTATTTGTTGAAGTAACCAAACTAATTTCGTTAATTGTATAAATAAGCTAAAAGATACTAAATGCACAACACAGACACACATTTTTAAGTTCAAATAAAGGCCTTATAAGAGAAAGATGTCAGTATACAAGTATCCACAGTGCTTTGCAGGGGAAGTGAACTTTTTTTTTACCGTTATACTCTGATGCTCAATCCTCAGCTTTTCCACACCCGGACCGTATAACTCCCTTAACAGACACATTATTCTCGTCTTCTTCCCAGCTCCTGACGGTCCATACACCAAGAGATGGGGGAAGTCACCACACTGAACCTGAACACAAAGCAGCAAGATTTGTTGGCCACAATAGTTACTTTCCGTATGTTAAAAGAGATTATTTATATAACCATTCTCACTGAAGTTTACATGAAATGACTTCTCCAGGTACTGCTCAGTCCCAACATACTAGTTAAATTATGAACTGATGAAGTGAACTCCTTTCCTTCAATACTATTTCCTTTGGAACATATTTGCCCCTCAAAACAATACGTAACCCCATTTCACTGGAAACACCCCCCCAAAAATATGCATTTGCTTCCAGGGTGACAACTTAGGGCTGAAGTATATACATATATACATACACACATAAACACTTCTGGTGTGCATGTACACGTATATACGTTCCTCCTTATACACTGTACGCTCTAAAACCTTTATATATGACCATATTAATTAGGTGTTTAATCGCCGCCTGAGCGAACCGGCGGGCCCGGTCTCGAACCCGTGCCGGAGGGTCCGCGCCCCCCGGCCGCCCGCCGCCCCGCGGCGCCCCCTCACCAGGCAGCGGAGCTGCGCGGCCTGCTGCCGGTGGAAGTCCAGGCGGCCGAGGCTGCCGGGCCGGTACTTGTCCACCCACAGGCTCATGGCGGCCGAAAAGACCCGCGCAGACCCGGCTCCCAACCGCCCTCTACGGCGGCTGCCCGGGGACAAAAGGCAGCGGATGCAAACTCGGCGAGGAGGAAGAGCGCTGCTGCCCCTCCCCCGACGAGCACCCCCACCCGCGTTTTGGGGGCTCTTTCACCCCCGTGAATGATAATTTTTGCCATCGCGCCCTGCTGGGTTTTGCGTGTAAAGACACAAAGGCTGTGCTCCTGCTCGCTGTAACTGTAGTCATTAGTCATACAGAATCATAGGATGGGGTCGGTAGGCACCGTAAATGCGACCCAACTCCAAGGGACCCGCTCAGGGCAGACCCTGTGGCAGGCTCGTTTTGTTCACAAATCATACGCAAACACTTGGTTTGGGGGGTGCTGGCCCCCCGCAGCAGGCCCAGCAGAAAGCATGTCTGAGGGGAGAGCTGTGGTCTGCAGCCAGCGGCGGGAGGCAAGGCGAGCTGGCGGGCAAGGAAGCAGCAAGGAGCAGGCAGGAAGCAGCCCAAAAAGCTTTCTCGGCCTGCCCTCCCTGCCCCTGATCCGGAGCAGGCATAAAAGAGCCCAAACGGCTTCCTTCGCCTGCCCTGCCTGCCCCTGCCCTGATCCATCAGTGTACATCTGGCCTCTGGACCTCTGCAGATGGCGGGCAACAAGAGGCCGGTGTCCTGCGTCGGGGGAACATACGCTCCTCCGCTGCTTTGTCTCGCTCTGTGTCGTCCCAGGCTTGCAGACTCATTACGGATCAGCGGGTTGCCCGTAATCGGTGTGCCACACTGCGAATTTACAAACCAAGCGTGTGGCTTTATTAACAGAATGCCCGTGTACAAGGGGAGGTCTTACTTTGACTCTTTATGTGGTAGCCCTGATAAATGATCGTGCACAAACGATTTGAAAACAGAAAAATTACTTAAAGTCATAAAGCATCGCTATACTATACATAGACTAAAATGTGTCAGCCTAATTTTTGTACTTAAATAACTTTTGGGAAAAAAAAAAAAGATACATTAGGAGTTCATGTGACTTCCTATTTATCCGCTCCATGTTTACATTTATTCACATAGTCAGAAAGCCAGAATGCATGTAATAGCTTTGTTATCCTAAATATTCAAGTTACTCCTAAAGGCCACATAAACCCCGTGGGAGCAAAATAAGAGAGCACATCAACTAGTAAAGTTAGGTGTTTCTGAAACATTGTGTACTCTCCTAGACGCTCATGAATCAGTTTTATTTGCAGATTGAATTATAAAAATTAACTTTATACTGCTTTGTCAGCACCGTCCTTACGCATGACTGAGCTTGTGAAAGCTGCAGCTGCAATATCTGGCCTGTGTGTACATTTGAGTCCCTTTCTTCTGCCCAGCACCACAGAGTGACCAGTTCCCTTGCCCTTTTCTAAGTTTGCATTTTGTGCGTCTACAGTGTTTCTCATGTGGCTGTCCTCTCCCCTCTCTTTTTCATGACTGCTTAATTTCCCTTGTTGTTCCCTTTGGTTAGTTATATTTATGACTAGCCTTTACAAGCTTTTTCAGATCCTTTGTTCATTTACCTCAATTTTTAATAATTTCTGAGTGATGTGTTACTCTTGTGTCTATCAGTGTCATGCCAGACTTAATTGCAATTTCTGTGATAACTCCTTATAACCTACTGTTTTTCCAGCCCCTAGAGATACTGTATTTACAGATGCATGTCACCGTCTAGCAAGTGCTTTGACAGATTCTCCAGGGTTTTGAAAGTACCAGTGAAACAAAATCCTTTTTGGATGAGGTTATACTTAAACAGGTAGGACTCAGTCCAGCAGGCTTTTAGATACTTCCAGCTCCCAATGAGATCACAGGCTGAAGACGCCTAGCAGCTTTGAAATGACCCTAAACTCTTTTTATTATTAGGTCATTAAATTTCCTTAGGATTTCTTATTTTCCTGAGCAGAAAATGTTGGGAATTGCGCCCTACCTCAGCAATGCATTTAAGTATGTGCTTACGTTCATGCTCTCAGTTAAGCTGTTCCCTGCCTTAAAAAGTAATTAAAGAGATGAACAGGATTATTTTCTTAAGTAAATATCTTACAATTTTAAAATCTGGGCCTGCATGAAGCATTGCAGTTGTGGTACTTTTTATCTGATTAAAATGCTCTAGAATGCTTTGATTTTCTACTTCATTAACTTTTTACCTTCACTGTAAATCTAAACAAAAAGAAGTAAGTGTCTAAAATGGAATGGTTTGGCCAAGTGCATTGCAAATAAATTAACATGAATAATACAGAAGATTGAGGCAATTTCAGTTGCAGCCACAATTCACTCAAATATAAGGACTGTTAAAATACATCTTCACTCATATTTCTTCAGTCCAGCAGAAAGTTCAAAACGTAAAATGACTTCTCTGCATGAATAAACTAGAAAATGTATCAGAAAATAGGGATTTTAATTACAAATGGTATTCTGAGCCGCTTACTCCTGTTACACATTATTAAAAAGTGACATGATGTCAGGCACTATAAAAGAAGCTCCCTCCTGTACCCAAATTGAAGTAAAATTATAAGACCTGGATCCAGTGTTTAAATATATATATGTAATTTTTAATCAATTTTAAACTGACTATTAATACAGTGTTAGAAAAAGTTAGAGCATTGTTACACTGACCTCCTCAGTCATTACAGCATGATTGCTGATAGCAATCCAAGCAGCTATTAACAACTCCAAGTACCATTTTGCTGTTCAACAACTTATGTTTTTCAGACAAGACTGTTTGGCATCCTTTGATCCTTCAGGCTGCTTAGCTGAGCGAGATAAATTTTCTTTTCAGTTTCAAATATTTTAGTAGATTATTGCCACTCTGTTGGCTGTCACTCTAGGTTATATCACCCTGTCCCCATCAGAGTGCCTGTATTGCTGCAAGTAAATTGTAGCATATCAAGAAAGAGCAGATCACTAATTACAATGAGGAAAAAAAAAAAAAGAAAAGAGAAAGACTGCAATAAAGTGACATCTGTTCTATTGGTGACATGCTGATGTCATGCAGATTGAATGTGACAGTGGAAAGAAAAGCACTAATGATGATAGCCAAAAAAATATCTAAAATAACAACAAATATTCCATATAGATTAGCAGCACTGAAGAAGCTGCTTCCCTTTAAGAGATATAAAACCAAGAAATCCTAGTTCTTCAGCAGTCTTAATGGGTTATCTTACAATCCTGAATTTACTCTGGAAGAGTAAAGTAACAAAAACAACACAGAAGCTTCCCATGAAAGGATGAGGCAAACTAAAAACGTACATGAAGATACCATTTTCACAGCTAGTGAAGAAGCATTGTGGAAAAGGCTACAGAGATAACATTTAATTGGAGGATACATCTTGTCCACCAGTCATTACTGCCAAGACTTTTGCACATCTGTCCACCTGGAAAAGATTAAGCAAAACCTGTTGCTAAAGAAGTGGAAGGGTAAAAAGAAATAGGTGAATAGGTGTATAAAAAATAATAATTAAAAAAAAATAAAGCAAAAGCTTTGCATTTTCATGCACTCAAGACGTGGTGGTACCATAAAATGTTCTGATTTAATCAGTCCTCCTTTGTGTTCCAACTCATGTCGCTGAGGGACAGACACTGCTCAGCTTCCTCGGTCTCTAATGTGCCTGAAGAATTAAAAGAAAAGGAGATGAGATATGTTTTGCTGTTCTTGTCCCTCTGTGGCCGCAATCACATGTGGCTGTGCAGACTTGAGACACTTCTTTTCTACCATCAGGAGTTGTCAAACTACAGCAAACTACAGCAGCACAGTTAATCATGGTAGAAAAACATAAGGTGACAGCTGAAATTTTTTAAATGTTCTAAACATAAATTCAAACATACCTTTGGGGACATGTAGAGTTACAGATCCATTCTTCAGATGAACTACAGCTATGTCGAATACCTGGTCATTTTCTACTGACGTTTTTGATAAAAAACATAAGCTATTTTCATTTGTAGTTTAGGTCTTTCCCCCTGAGACTTACCAGGTCACTGACCAAAAGATGTAGCCTTGTTCAGTTCCCGTCAGCCTGCATTTTGCAATACAAGAACAAAGGAAGCAAAGGAAGCAAGGGAAACTCTGTCCATTTAAGACTGTAGATACAGATTTACAGGTTTTCTTATTCTAAATAAGACACACAAGATCTGTATGGAAGCTAATCACAAAGCTCTTTAAAGAATAACATGCTGTCAGATATTTAAACATAGGAACAAATATTGATTGCTGACCTTAATTAGGAAAAAATTTTGCAAAGATGTTGACATTTGACATTTTTTCTCTCTTTCTTGGCAAGGATGTGATTTGCTGACAAAGACTGTGGATTATTTTGGGATGTGGAAGTATTATTTGTTTTCATTCTCACAAGTACTTGAACTTTTTTTTTTTTAATTGACTTCAGTTGCATTTTCATGAAAAAAATCACCAAAAATAATGCATTTTTGTAAAAAGTCAGATGAATCTACAGGAAAGAAGTTACATCAAAAAAAAAAAACTAGCTTTGTTTTATGTGTAGTATTTTAACTAATGTATCTCACATAGCAGGTGTTTTCTAGATTTCTAACATCTGATAACTTTTTTTTTTTTTTTAACTTTCCTCCAGATGATAAGAGACACAGCCCCTCTGAATTCAGAGGATGAAATCCAGACACCTCCAAACACATATTAGGGTATTTCCAGTGATGGTAATAATTGTGGGACACCACAATGAGACTCCTGTTGCATTTCTATGAAGTAAATTGCTATAATCTGCCATGTTCCAAACACGTATCTATGCTGAGCAATTGGTAGAACACGTTGGTTGTCCCTAGTTGTGGTTTTCATAAGTTTACTGAAACCCAAAGGTTTTATAGCGCATACTATGTTTTATGAACCAACTAATATTTCAGAGCTTGACTACAGTAATTTCATCTCCTATAAAATTTTACTGTTCCTAGTAGCTATCCAATTATCTTTGTAGGATTTTTTTTTATTTTATTTTATTTTGGGGCCACAGCAGTCTTTCTCATGTCTCCTAATTTGTCTTTTCCCCTAGAGAGTAATTACATTTTTGTTGGATCAACAGACATACAGCAGCTTTTGAATTTCCTGGTTTTCTCCTGGGACTCTTGATTTTCAGAAGAGCTTTCATCTCTAAGTTCAGTGTCAGTTTCAGTAAAGTTTGCTGATCTCTTAAGTTTTGACAGTTTTCTCAGTGTACCAGCTAATCTGAGGCCAGCCCTGTTTATATGTAACAAGGTGGAATTTGCTTACTGACGTGGGAACAGGTCTCTGTAATCCAACTGAAAAGTAAGGAGAGCATATGACCAACAAGAGTTTATGCTCATGCTTTCCCGAAAAGCTGAAATAGACTTGTCCTAAAGCTTTTCATAATCTGAAAAGTTAAAAAACAGCATATTCTCATAATATCAATGAAAACGTTTCACTTATAAATGTATATGTTATAAGAAAACATGCTACATCATGCTACACTTTCTGGTTTTTGTTTCTTTTTATATTAAAATATCCAATACACAATGACAATAGAGATCTGAAATAGCAATGTAGTTTGGAAAATGTTTACCACAGACATACTGCCTTTAGTAATAGCAGATTTACACACGTAACACTACCACGTAACTGTGGACTTGGAAAATTACCACAGAGCAATATATATACTATGAGCAGCTATTAGAATTGATGTGCCTTCAGACAGCTGTATTGCTATTGATGTGAGTTGGAACAAACCACAGTCCCAGAGCTCTTCATGATGAAAAGCTATACTGACTGAGATTAGATGACTGAGTTCCTGTTCTCTGATATTTACAACTCTATAGTGACAGAACTGCTGATTTTCGTAGTGTCTGACAAAAAGAAAACTGTCATATGGTCTTGTGATCATTCCCCTCATTCTTGTCTTTGGCAAGCTCACTTTAAACTTAGTGTGTTTTCTTAAAGTACTCAATGCATAACCAAGCACTGATGCACCTCGAGAAAAAGATTGCTATGCTGTTGAAGTTAGGAAAAAAAAATCTAGAATAACTTCTGTCATTAGACGTAGTAGATTAAGTAAATATTTCACATTTGTTCTTGTCATCATTTTTTGTACTTTCCCTTCTCCAAGTATCTGTCTGAATTTACAGTTCCTTACAGTGAAGTAAAGAACTGTATGAAGAGCCTCTTTTTAGCTATAGTGCAGGTACAACTGAGCTCATATGATTAACTTGCTGTATTCATGGCAAAGCTGTTCTCTTGTTTTATTTTGCCTCAGGTGTCTTTCATCAGGAAGAATCAGGTTAAACCATCAGGATATGCTGGCCTTGAAGAGCCATTAAGTTCATCCTTCAGATATGGAGCTGTTAAAATCTATGGATTATTTTTTAGCTGCATGAACGTGAAACAATGCTGTGGTTTGTGATAGAGAAAAAAGAAAAGGTGCACAGGTTATCACTCTATAACATTTTAAAATTATTTAGATTGTGGCTGCCATGCTTCTTTCTCTCTACTTCCTGTGCCCTCAACTTTCTACCCTTTACCCTTTGCTGTTATTGTGCTTATCAAGCCCCATGAAAAGCTGGTTTAGTGAGCTAAATGGGTAATAAAACTAATCATTGCTTACCAGTTTAGATCTCTGGAATTCATGCTGTAGAGTCTGCTCAGTTGTAAGGGTTTTGCAAGATCATGCTTGTGCTCATTTCATTCAGTTTAAAATCTGGGGTTGCTTAGTCTGGAGGAGGCTCAGGGTAGACCTTATTGCTCTCTACAGCTAGCTGAAAGGAAGGTGTGGGGATCTGGGGGTCGGCCTCTTCTCACAGGTAACTAGTGATAGGACTAGAGGGAATGGCCTCAAGTTGCACCATGGAGGTTCAGGTTGGAAATGAGGAGACATTTCTTCTCAGAAAGAGCAGTCAGGCATTGGGACGGGTTGCCCAAGGAGGTGGTGGTCAGTATCCCTGGGGGTGTTCAAAGAAAGGTTGGATGTGGTGCTGAGGGACATGGTTTAGTGAGTAACATTAGTGGTAGGGTAATGGTTGGAACAGATGATCTTGGAGGTCTTTTCCACCCTTGATGATTCTATGATTCTTGTGGAGAAGAATGTCAGAATTGTCAGAATTGTCAGAATAATGTGCTAGGGCTATTTTTGCTGTTCTGTCCTTAACTTTATTTCATTTTCATATATAGACCTAATACCACTCTTGATGTTTTGTAATTGGCTTTTATTTCATAGTTCCTTGTCTGGGTAATACGGAACCTCCTTGTTTCTAAACAGTTCCTCACTAAGGCAACTGTTTGTAGATATCCTTCAGCTTTGAGTAGCATTCAAACTACATGTGTGCAGTGTCACTTTTGCTGCTTTCTACAAAATTTTCCTTTCTGGAACCTGTACAGATACTACATTCTCTACACTTATGCATCTTTCATTTAGCAATTTGTAATATCCTTGGGTGGATTCTTAGAAGTCTGTATCAGAAATCAGAACTGAGATGAGTTCTTTGTAGTAAAAACATAAGCTAAGAAGCTTTATAGGAAAGAGCTAAAGAGGAAGAGAGCAAGATCATCATATCTTACCTCTTTGGATGCCAGCACATCTTCTTGGACCTGGCAGATGGGTTCCACAAATGCTCGAGACGTGCTACATTGCAGATAGTGTCTGGAAGGCTACATAAACTTGTACAGTTCTATTTGCACAAGTGTTTCCTTACTTACTAATCACAACCGACATCTATACTGGTAAATAAAAACAGTGGCCAATGTTAATGAGATCAGCTGTCACCAAATGGTATGAAGTAGGACACCACAATCTTTATTCCGATCCATTGGGCCTACTGAGAATAGCACCTGAACTTTGCTACTCCCCAAGCTACACCCAGGCTTCTCTTTGATTTAGTTTTCATTAATCCAAGCCAGGGGTCATGTAAACAGTTTAATGATGTGGGCCCTGGCCTTTTGTGATCTATCGATGTAGATGTAAACTAATGCTGTGTCCATACGGCCTAGTCAAACTAGGCTTAGGGACCATTCTCTGGTCCTGAAGCTAAGTGATCCAGACTTTGGCTATGCCTAGCCTAGAGACTACCTAACACTTGGCCATCAATCTCCTCTGGTCCTCATGCGGGCTGTCTAAGACATAAAATCATTTTTATGTGTGTTTGTCAGTCTTGAGAGCCTGATATAACGTGAGGGCTAAGCTGCATCCCACCAGAGTGAAGTTTTCATAGCATGACTCTGAAGGTATGTGTTACATATCTGGGGGTACGGCAGGAGGGCCTATGGAATGTACTGGAGGATGAAGGGCCTGCTGCAATAGCGCTGGAGGGCTGGGTAAGGTGAAGGAAGGCAGACGTGCTAGTAGTAATCCCAAGCCCATGCTGTTCTCCAGAGCATGTCTTGGCACTGGCTTAGAAACTGTTAGTTACAGTGGGCCAAAATTGTGCCAAGGAACATGCTCAGTCATGGGTAGTATGGACGATCAGTGGTACACTGCGGACACACATTCCTTGCCATTCTCACTTGCCAATACAAATAAGCATGAGAGTTGTATGACTTCCTGGTCACAGCATTAGTGCTCACCAACCAGTCTTGCTGACTGTCTCCTAGAAAATCCTGAACGGCATGGAGAAGAGGCACAGGGGACTGATTTCTTGCGCTGCTTAAGGAAACCCAAGGGCATGAACTAAAATAAACACTTAACGGGTTCAAAACAAGGAAAAGAAAGTGGTTCTTCACTCAGGGCACAGTCACACTGCAAAAGTCCTTGCCACAAGATACTGTAGAGGCTAAAAGCTCTTGAGTTCAATGAGCAGTCCACACAAACTCACAGAAGAAAAATCTGTAATGTTTACTGGATTCATGGAAGCTACTTCTGGCTCAGATAGCCCCTAGAAAACAATCGGTGCAGGCTGGGAGAATGTCCAGGGAAATTATCACTCTGTATTTGCCCAGCTTTTCTGCTCTGCCTTGTGCATCTTCCTTGGTTGCTGTGAGAGAGCTGTCTGCTCCTGCTGCCGTGTCCTCCCATGTTTATCTTCAGTCTTATCTCCATGACTGTGCATGTGTCTAGCGAATGCAGATATATGGTGTCTGTCTGCAGCTTGGACTGCTCATTTTTTTCCATTACTTTATGTGGGGATTTAGTCCAGACAGGATCAAGTTGTATGCATTTATTCAGGGCCTGCAGACCTAGGACCTTTAGTCATAGTAAGCTTCTTGCTTCGCTTAGTAAGCTCTTAATTAGCTTCTATATCTTTTCTGTCATTCTCCGACTAAGCCACAGCAGACTGTTTCTTCTAGGAAGCAGAAATTCAGCTTTTTAAGACGTTAGTGCCTCTGCTGGGAAATTATTTTGTCCCAGAAAGGAATACTGTGATTCTTTAACACTGCCAGGCAATAAACCTTTCCATGCTCTTGTACCTTTGCCTGTCAGCATCTTATCTTTTCCAGAAACTCTGCCTCTCTGCTGCTTTGCTGGCAACCAGCGGAAGAAGTTCTGTGTCCATTTGCATTCTGCAGCGGTGTGCAGTGTCTGTGCAGCAGCACGATGTGTCTGCGTTTACTATGTCAGATCTGTCATGCCTTTTCAATTTCAGTTCTGTTACCACTTTTTACCTGCATGTCCTTCAGTTGGCCCATATTCTAGAAAATCAAGCGGTAATTTACTATGGCATGACTTCCCCTATTAAAAATGAGTACATCTGTTCACTCAGCTAACAGCTTCCTCAGCACCCTCCAGTAGGAGCATAATTAGAGTTCTGATTGCAACCTGCTAATGATTCCTTCTCCAAATATCTCCCAATCTAATTTCAAATGCGACATAACAAATGGAGCTAATAAACAGCAAGAAGAGAACATGATAAGGGTAAATGAGTTATAGCAATACCAGATATGAAAATTTATTTAAGCATCAATACAAGTGTAAACTCACGAGCTTCTGTAGGAATTGCACAACTGTCTTAGAACAAGATTTCTAAAAGATGAAGGAAGGGTTTTCTTTGATTTTTAAGTTTGTGTAAGATGACAAAGGCAGATGTGGGGGTAGATTCAGGATCACATCACTGATGCTAGCTTGCATATTGGAGTCTTACGTAAACTTACTGATACTAAAGGCATAAACAACAACAACAACAAAATCTTTTATTTATAACAAGCCTTAATTCTGTTCTGGAAAGTACACTATTCTTTCAGAAGAGTGGTGGTTATCAAAGTAATGATTATTAAAATAATTCAGAGACCATCCTCTGATTTCAGAAGATATCTGATCAGCTTTACTGTATAGCTACTTGGATATAGGAATGGGGTAAAATTTTATCATAGTGAAGGAAATGGTTATTTTGCTGTTGATTTCCATAGGTTCAGGATTTTGTCTAAAATGCACAAACTTGATTTAAAGTCTTACTAACTTTACAATATATTTAACAGGATAGAGGAATACTCATTCTTTGCCATTCAGCTGTTCTCTTAATTGTTACAGAAGCACTCCCAGACCAGATCGAATCATTGCTTTCTTTTTTTCTTTTTTTATTTTTTTTTCAACTTTAGTTTATCATTGACCACCATATGGTGCACATCCTGGACATCATTCATCAATATAATATAATGTTTTCTGTTCCCATTGTGCATGCTGGTGTCAATCATCCTGTGTTTTCAGAATAAAGAAATTGTCCAAAGTTTGTTTCTTTCCACCAATCTAATAACATGGTTGAATTTTTTATGTAAATCTAATTAACTTCTATTGAAAATATAAGGCTATTTATATTTTATGCGTCAAAGAGTAAGCAGATTGCCTGTAAATATCAAAAAAAAAGTCTTTGTTCACATGCAGTAAAAAATAAATAGGTGGATGGTTACGAACAGAGCTTTTTCTTCAGCCTGTAATATCAGAGATTGATCGGAGTCTGAAACAGGAATTGATATATTGATCTGCTGTCTTTCTAATATAGAATCCCGTCTTTCTTAAAGCTTTGAATTATTTTGTAGGTAACTAAGAAATTTACAGGCATCATGGAATAAGTTATTCTGCAATTTATTTAGTTATCTCTGTGCTAGATTACCAAGCAGCAGGTCAGCTGCAATGATTAGCAGAATTTACACTAGCAGAATTTACACTAGCATTGTAAAAATTACTTACAAGGTTACATCAAAACGTTTTGAAGCTACTGAGCAGGGGATAATTGTTAAAGAAGTAGTAAGGGTTATTTTTCCTTTTTAAAAGTAATTTAAAGCAGCTCCTGGGCTTTTTTTCTTTTTTTTTCCCTTTTCAAAACGGGTTTGTTTTAAATTATACTATATTTTATATAGCTGAATGTCATCTTTGACTTTTACATGTTATATAAGAAAATTTTGAATTTTAAAATCTCTCCATTAACCCAGTAACAATGTACAGCCTTGGAAACCTTGTTGCTGTTGTCAAATAATATCAGAAAAGGCTTCGCCATATCATTTCTCAGTGAAATATCAGCCTGTAGAAGCTCTCAATATCGCTCTGTAAAACTTTTTGAAAATTACATAGAAGACAAGAGTGCCTCAGAAAAATGACTTGAAGAAAATCAACACTAGCTTTATTGAGCTTTCATGTTTCTATTGCATGAAGGGCCTTTCTCCAGATCCTGCTTGGAATCACTGTTATTAACTTGTATTATACCGTGGTTCATCTGGGGTATGATTTTTCAATATATTTGATAAACTATCAAATACAGTAGAAGAGGGATTCTGTTTTATTAAAGGCGAATGTGAAGGTGTAAACTGGTGCAAATGAACGTTAATTGGAAATTTCCATTAATTTGAATGGATGTCATTTCCAACCGTCTGTGTGTCATTGGAAGTAAAACTCCCTCTGATATGACAGGGAACAGGAGATGGCTTTGAAAAACTTGACTTAGGCAAGATGGCAAAGACAAAAAGAGATGCAGGCTGGAGATTTTTTTGACCCTTGCTTCCACCAGTTTCCATCCCAGTTCTCTTCCCTCCTGTCCCAGGATATAAGTCCTGTAGGCTGACTCTGTTTCTTGCTGCTTCCTCTGAGAGGCAGTGGTGCTACCTCTGCTACCCGCGGAGGATGGTCCTTACCCCCTGCTGCTTCCTGGCCAGACAAGGCTCCATAATTACCAATCTGAGCGATTCTTGAATCCTGAAATCCCAAGCCCTTTGCCCACGAGTTTGGGAACCACACTGATTTCAGTGCATGGGAAACCTTTGTACAAAGAGAAAAGAAGCTGGATTTTAGGCTGAATGAACTATCACTTTATAATGTAATTTTGAAAAAGTGCTGATATGTACAGTCTCAGGACAAATTAAAACCTCAGCAGGAGTAATATCATGCTGTGTGAATAGATTGCAATTGATGCTTCTATTTTTTACTGTAATTGTCTGAGGGCCTCAGGAGAATCTACATCAGGCTCTGAGGGAAAGTGCATTCGTAAGCCCTATGAGCTGTGCCATAAACTGGGGGTTTGAACAGCGCAGGGATGCAAAAGAGAAAAATGACACCGCATGGGGCTCTGGATGAGAAAAACAAATTAGCTCCTTCTGCTATAGTTGTTGCTACTCGCGTGCTCAAAGGTTTGGTTTTGTTTAAAAATAATCTACAATGCTTTCTAGTTTTAAAATTAAATTATTGCTGGTAAAATACTCAGGAGGTGGATGTTCCCTAATCAAGGCCAACACGAGAACAATATGCAGCATGAGCAGCTTCCTACTGCGGCAGAATTTAAATGGTAACAGAAAATGAAGCGCTAGTATAAAGGACAAATCAGCAGGGGATTTTATCATACCGCCCTGAATCGTCAGGTCATTCCCCCACAGGTAAATGATGCAAATCTAGCTGTGACTGTGTGTGTTCCTCTAGTCTCTGCCTTCGACCCAAGCTGAGCAACCCTCCCAATGACACAAGAAGGCACCGTGTTGTGTGCCCTTTGAGTTCCTTTCCTACAGAGCTCTGCTGTCCTCTCTGTGGACCAAGGTGTGGGATTAGTGTGATTCGGGGTGGGTTTTGTGATGTGGATTCTTGTCAACAACCATGGGAAGGGGTCCATCAAATTCCTTTTAAAACCACCAGAGAAGTACTGAATTTCGGTAATTTTCAGCTAGATTGTTCCTAATTCTAATCATCCTGAAAAGATTAAAACAATCTGCTTTACTGTGCTTCTGCTACCACAGTTGAAATAATCTCATTATGATATGACCATTATGATAATCTTGTTGAATACAGCTCACATTTTGAAGGATCCGGTGACACATCAGCTTTTCTAGAACAGACAGTCCTTCTTAAGTGAGAAAAGTAGGAGTCACACAACAGCTGATAATGCAGAGGGAGAACTAAACATTGCAGGCTGTTTACATACATCTGGTGAGCTATCAGGGTCAGATTATTTCCCTGGCTTAAATCTCAGTGACTACATATACATTAATACACAACCATGTGTGGTGCTTATTAAAAATATCATTGGTAGTACTGTGTATGACAAATACAAATACAAATGGTCCTGAGGAAGAAAAGATCTCAAGCATCCTTCAGAAATACTTCTTTTTCTTCATCACATGGAAGCAAATTATAAGTGTTTGTCTGCTGGTGCTACAGGAGTTCTTTAACTTTCTGCTTCATCACTTCAGAGACTCCCATTCTTGTTGCCTCTGGTTAACGGTAAATAATAGATCTGCATCCCTCATCCAGGCTACTTGATTTTTTTTTTTCTCCTCCAAGCCATCTCATCAATCTGATACTATTAAAGGAACATTATAAAAGTGAAACCATCATCTAAACTCCCCACATCTTACAGTAAAATGTGGGATTACCTCAGGAACATGCATGGCTATTTTATTTTAAAAACAACACTGCTTATTGAAAAAAAAATAGTAGAATTTTAGTAGAGTTTCCAATTTTATATTATCATAGAAGAATGGCTAGTTTCATATTATCATAGAAGAATGGCTAGTTTCTAGCCCCTATGAAGGAAATAAGATAGTAGCATATGTTTCATCAATAAATAAATCAGAATCACATCTTCTTATCTACCTATCTACTGTTGCTCTTTAACTATTGTTAAACTGTTTAACTATTGTATGTGCCTTCAATATGAAAGCGACTATGATAACAAAGTCACCTAAAATCTCTGATGCTAATCTCAATGATAAAATCTCTTAGTATATTTAATTTATCATCTTAAATATTTTATCAAATATAAAAAGCATTGTTCCTAGCATATTGTTTATAATCTATTGAAATGCTCATTTATTTTTTCCTTATTTTTTAACTCTGTCACAGTGACTTTGAGCAGTTCATGTAGGCTTGCCTATGTGCTTTGTCCCTGGAGAAACAAAACTGAACCATATCTTTTGGACCCATTTCATTTAGCTCTTTTTTTTTTTTCATTAGGAATTCATCAACTGCTAGAAATTCAGAGCCTTATCATATAACGAAGAGTTACAAGTCTTGAATGCACCCAATGTTTTACATTCTCAACTTACTTTGGAAAGGAGACCTAAGGGATCAAAGCTGTACAGATGAGAATATATATATAATGAGAATTCTCATGTATAATGAAAATTTTCTTCCAGCTCACTTTTTCTTAGTTTTATTACAGAGAAATAACAAAGGAACCATTTCCTTTAAGAGCTGAGCGTGTTTATTTAGACAAAAAATAACTCCGTAAGACAAAAATGTATCCCTGCAAATGTGGAATTTTCACAGACATGCTCCTCTTTCTTACTTATGGCTTTTGGGTTCAAATGCTTAGCAGAAATGTAAAAATCTTTTTTGTTTCTTGTCTGATAGATAACATGCAAACCATTGTTAGGCGACATGGCTAACACAGCCTACATGTGAGGGGGACAGCTCTATGTATGTCACAAGATGACCTTGCTGCTTGAGTGTCTGCCGTGCTACAGCACCGAGACTTTCTCCACTGCAAGCCTTGGTAATTTATCTGGGTGATGGATCGCGTATTTGTACCTAATCAAGTTCAGGAAGTCAAAGGCGTGAGATAACGCTGGAACCACTGCAGAACAAGGGGTCACCCACACTTCTCAAGCAGTCCTGCCCAGCTTGGTGCTGTTAAGCAGGGAGTTCACAGAAATCTGAAAAGTAAAAAGCTGTCAACGCATCTTGAATAATGAGCTGTTGAATAATGAGCATGCTAAAATTGGGGGCAAGTGAAACTATTTGCTGATTTTGCCTTATTTTCTTAGTGGTTTTATTCCTTCCTGAAATCATAAGAAAAGCCAAAGTGGGCCAATGTTTCTAAAAAGGAAACATTTGCTAAATAACATTTTCAGCTTGAAATCACCAAGCTTGTGTTTTTAACTACTTAAGGAAAAAAAAAATATATATATATATATTCCTTTTCAGTCAAAGAAATTTGTAGGCTGATCCAAACCATTTTTCCAGCTTTTTACTTGACAAGGAAAAAAAAAATCGATTTGGCTTGCTTCTTTCTAACTGGATTCATGTTTCTGTTCAGGTCAGCTAATTGAAAAATCAGTGATCTGCATAGTTCTGTGAACTTCTGTTAAAAATGACAAACAGCTAAAAGGAAGCATATCTGGGTAAGGGAGCATTGCATCCAGCGTCTTCTAGGAAAGAGAAAGCTGCTATCTGGAAAAAAAAAAAAAAAAAAAAAAAAGCTAGAAAAACGCCTCGCTACCCTGATGACGTTATTTCCCTGAGAGCGAGAGCTGAATTTTCAGAATTACGATCCCAACCAATCGCTCTGAACAAAGTCCTGGCTGGTTTTGCTGGGGATGTTCCCATCCCATCCCATCCATCCCATCCCATCCATCTCCGTGCTGCCGACCGCCAGCGCCGGGCTCTGCCCTGCAAGGGGGCAGCAGCCCACCAGGTGGCAGAGCTCGCCTTGGAGAGCCGCTCTGGGTGACAAAACCGCTTTTTTTTTTTTTTTTTTTTCCCAGCGAAGCACCCTCCCGCCTCCCCTCCCCTCTTTTTCCACTTATTAATTACAAGCTAGCTTCCTTTTTGCACACAAATCGCAATTTCCTTAGAGGAAAAATATTCAGCCAAATGTAGGCATGGATGTGAGGTTTTATGTTGTTCTTGATTCAAAGGCACTTCTTTCAACAAAATAGGATTATTTTGTCTAATGTTGTTTACCTCAACAGTTTCAAGTTAGTTGAACGAGTTGTAATTTTTTTTTTTAATCTGCATTTATAGCTTAACTCAATTTCAGTGTTAATCTGAAAATATCAAAATAGCAAAACTTTAAAACACCAAAAAGATAATTAAAAAATAAAATAAAATAAAAAAGGAAAATTTGTTCAACCCTTCGCTTTTGGAAGAGGACATCCAAAATATCTGGGATGCTTTGAACACCACTCTGACAAGAAGTATCTGTCATGGTTTAGAAATGATGAGCTTTTCATTCGCTGATCACAGAGAAGCCACCTATACATCCTACCCTATATAACTAGACCAATAAGGAAAGCTCCTGAGTGTGACTCCATTGGATTTTGTTCCTTCTCGTTTTTCAAATCCCAGGCATTAAGGGAGAGCTGATATAATTAACACAATTCTAAATCAGAGTCAGCAAATGTTATTGTAGGAGTTAGTAGGAGTGCAATATTCATACCAAGTGTGCCAATCCCTATAAGAAAGCTGAACAGGAGAGTTATTTAAAGAGATTAAATGATGCAGAATAAAGCTTCCAAAAGCTGTAATTGGAAGTGACAGAAACATTAGCTTTGAAACAAGTAACATTTAATCACACAGATTATACAGAAACATAATTTTTGTATGTTGTTTTCTTCAATAGAATTTAATTTTAATCTGTTGAGACAGCTCATCACTTTCAGCTGCCTACTGCCAGAAGCCTGTCAGGGTATGTAAATGTAGCTGCTACGACGAGGAAAGGGACCTGCTCCCTCCAACACTGGCCGTAACTTCTGCATGCCTAAAATTTCAATTGCTCGTACCTGCACCTGTGCGCTGCAGGTGTAAGCAGTTGCACCACTTCTTACTTTTGTGTGCACCATTTGAATGGTTGGACCTACAAGTCTGGGAAGCACTGGCCCTGGAAAAAAAGCACAATGTTTGTGCAGTCATAAGTAGAAAGTTACGAAAGAGCAAAGGCAAGAAGAAGAAGGGAAAAAAAAAAGGCAAGAAAGAAAAAAAAATGTGAATAATAGTTTGAATAAATTCAAACCTTTCTCTAATAACATCTGATTTCATTCTCTTACATGCACACAGGAAATCTAAATGGGCTATATCGTTTTAAAATCACAGTGACTGAACACAGCAAAAGAATTTGTAACTGAACTGATTAGTTAGGACATAGAGAGAATATATCTCAATAGAGTCAAAGAATAATAAGATATTTATTTTAACCGTTCCTCTGGTGTTGCACAATGTGTGCATTTCCCATTGCCCCTGTCCTGACCCACATGAAAGTGAGCTCTGTATTTGTAGAACATGGGAGCAGGAGCAGATGTGACCTTCAGGAAGGCCAGTGCAAAGCGCCTTCACCTCCTGGGCACTCTCAAGGGCAACAGGCAGGGGAAGCTCACGTTGACACTCACCTGCTCTTTGTAGCAGCCAAGAAGTACACGTGAAAGCATGTCAAAAACTCCAAGCATTTTGGATGGTTACCATCAAATAGTTTGAGTTTATTTGCTCATGTTCTAAAACTTGTTTGAAAATGGAGCCAGCTATCTCAAAAATGTTTTGAACTACAATGTTATAGGGAGGTTTATTTTATTTTTTGTCTGCTAAAGTATTTCTCTGCTAATATGGAAGATTAAAATATGTTTCACCTGCAGTTCACTCTGAACTCCTTGCAAAGTCTGAGTTATATAAAGGTGCCTTATATTTTTGGGAAGGACACGTCAACAGGTCAGCATGGCCCTGAGTTTCAGAAAGCAAAAATATTTTGTAAGCAGAGGAATTAATTCCAGCTTACGGTGAGAACATTTAAACAGAAGTGGTTTCAACACACAGGGCAACTGGGGAAAGATCCTGAGCTCCTGAATTTGGTAGAGGCCAAGGTGTCATTGGTTAGTCCCAAGCACTTAGGACACTGCAATTTCATTTCTGTGATCAGCTTACAGCTTTCCTCGGAGCTTTGCAGGTCTATTCAATGCCATATCAGACCAAAACCGTACCCAAGGGTGGCCTTTGGATGAGAAAATCAATGCATGGTGCAAGGCTGAGGCAGCAGCAATGACCCCTCCTGCTCCCATGCCAAGGGTCTGGCATTCCTGACTGCACACCAGTGGGAGCAAAGAGCACAGAGGGAGATCAGAAACCATTAATTTGTCTGGACTCAGCACAGATGATGCTCTCTTCACAGCGTTTGTTTGTAAATGTCTGAGCCGTTTGCCCTTTGTCAGTAATAAGTGCTTTCTTGTAGCAAGGAAGGAAATGGGCTTCAGAAAAGACCTCCAACCTAAAAAGAGCCAGCGAGATGAAACCTGCAGACTTAGCTGTAATGGTGATCCTGTCACTAGGAGAGACACAAGCTCTTACCAAAGCAGATTTATTGTAATGTTCTGTTTACTGCAGTGTCAGTACAGGACATGTAGTCAACCCAACGCAGAGCAACACGTGCTGTGTTGTACTCTGAATGAGTAATGCACTTCATGTGAGTAATTAACGTATCAGATCTTTCCAAAACTGTATCTGGGCAGGCAAGAGGGTCACCAGGACACTGCCTCCGTTGTACTACTTCGATGGCATGGAGCTCCTAGGAGGTTTTCCTGGCTGGCTGCATAGTGATGCTGATTGTGTAGGGACAAAGCCACCAGTGGACAAAAGCCCAGCATGGCTTGGGGCTGCTTTGAAGTGCCACAGAGGTCCAAGCAACAGACTCATAGAATCATTTAGATTGGAAAAGACCTTTAAGATCAAGTGCAACTGTCAGCCTGACCTAAATGAGCTCCATTGTCTCCAAATGAAGAATCTGAAGGGATTTTGAAAAGCTGCAGTGGCCCCTCTGGCATCACATCTTTTCTTGTGGATTTGTGGCCGTAGTTGTGATCTAAAGGTCTTAATTTCTGATCTCCCCACAGCTTTTCGACCACACCAATCAAAGGATTTGGCTGGATTATGTAGTACTCCTCTCATTATAATAAAGGAGTAAAATTATTCCTAAATGGTGCGCTATGCTTCACTTATTGATATAACCCAGGTGATGGCTGTGTTTCTCTCTGGACATGACTGGGTTTTACATTCTTACTCCTCTGGCTCATATTCTTACTCCTTCAGATCAGACATCTGAAGCCATGGTGCGTGCGGATGACAGGGAGCGGGAGTGTAATGGCATCTGAGAGCAGCATGGCTGGTGGGCTGATGAGCCTCAGGTCTGGGCCTTCCCCATCTCTGCTGGTGGCACCCTTATGAAAAAAATCAGCAAACGTGGAGTCTACCTGAATGTCAGTTTGATTGCCACTTCATTCATTTCAGCCTCAAGTATGTGCTGTTGGCATCTGGAGGGAAGCGGTGAAGAAAATCTGTTGGTTTATTGGTGGTGCCTCTTACAAGGCCTCTCGTTACTAAAGCACAGAATTTCAGTGTTGCAAAGGCCTATACTGCTCATGCAAGGTGAGATGGTAACTCTGGTCAACAATATGCATCTTCCAAAGTTACCTTTAGAGCTTGATGCAAAGCCTAGAAGTATCTGCAGGTTCTGAGGAATGGAAGGGAATTTGGGGGATAAAGTAAACTGATGGTAGTTTATCTACCTGTCCATGTGCAGTGAACAACAGGTGTGTCCAACTTTGGATAAACATCAACAAAAGCTTCTGAACAACATGCTAGTCAAACTGGAGCTTTTATAAAAACCAGAGTGTATTTCTATAAATGGCCTTATTTATCTGAGGTGATAAAAGAAAAGCTGAGTAGAAAAGCTTAATGTTCTACTATATCCGATTTATAGCAGAGTAGCTGCCCATAAATTCAATGGAATTTCACTAGCATTAAACTAAACAAGAACGATGGAAAAATATTTATTCTGAATTCAAAGAGAAAAAAAGATCAAGGGTTAATTTGCTTGTTTTGGGTAGTAAAGTAAGTAATGTAGGAACATGGAAACCTATTAAATGATTAGGTCAGAAAAATCAGAAAGACTTTACGCACAAATATTGATTATAAGCTCAATAAATGTTTTTTGAAGACTAAGGGTGATAATTTCTACTGTTAGCACTTCACATTAACAATCACTGTGGTATAGAATCTGTTATAAATATTCTCCATAAGAAAAAAAGAAGAGGCGGTTGCTTGTGAAAGGAATCCTTTGCTTTTGTGAAGTGGCATACTCCTACTACCTCATATCTGCCTTTTAGTTTTTTAATCCTATTTGTTATCTGTTTTAAAATATTGACAAGCTTTACTTTCCACATAAACATCTAAACTTCCTTAGAAAAATAAATAAATAAATAACCTAGACATAAGAAATAAGGTTCAGTTTTTTTTTCCTTTAAAATCACTTTGTAAACTCTTTCAGAAGCTGCCAATCTAGCAATTTCCCCAGATGTCTTGTTATATCTTAGTAATTAAATTGTAGTCTCTGAGCTGTCTTTTTCATAACTAAGTTTACAGGAAATGCATCTTCATCCTTGTCTAGCACAATATAAAGATGTTCTGCTGGGAATACAGTTGTATTTATTGATTCTTCAGAATTTGTAATTCCTTTCAAAAGAAATTTAGTTAGTTCTTCTGAGCTTTCATGAACTGATGAAGGCAGAAAACAATAATAATTTGAAGAAGTACTTCTAGGGAGTTTTACAACTATATAAGATTTGGTACAGGATCTGCAGTAGAAATGTGTTCTCCTTGGTACCTGTTTCTTCTTTGCAATACTCATTTACAAATAACAGCACTCTTAAATTCTTTAATTTTATAAAGCGTATCTGATTACAAGACCTCTAAACTTACATGCTCCATTTAAAAGAATGTGTATTACACAGTTGCTAATGTGAAGTATGAAGATTTTCCTCACTAAATATTTGCCATCCCACATCAAAAAGCCAGAGCAGTAGAGAAGATAATCATCAGAACTGATCTCTTGGGGAAGTAAAACAGCTAATCCCAGTGATCTGACGGGAGATTGTGCCTCTAGCCTTTACATGTTTATGTTTAAGGGACTTTTAGTGGTAGTTTCCTGGCTGACTTTGGATGTCCGGGCAGCAGGCAGAGCAAGGCATCCTTCAGCTTGTCCATCCTTGGCACCCTTGACAATAAGAGAAGCCTTGAGCTACTAGTGGCTTTTTGTTTCCCGTTGGATTGCCCTTACCAAGTACAGTCCAAGTACAATTTTCTGGCAAATCCATGCCATCAGGAGCATACAGCAAGCCCAGCACCATATGCCTGTGCCCCCGTGGCCATACCTGCCAAGGGGATCAGTATGAGGTTTCATCCATAACTGAGCCCCAAAACCTCCATCAATGCTGGGCATGGCACTGAAAGGGGCAGCATGGCCCAGGGACCACCTGGGAACCACCACCATTCTCCTGGTCATCCAAGAAACCAGTCTTTTGGGATGGGAACTGCTCATATGACCTCAGTCAGGCTGAATTTGACCAAAGGTTTCAGGGCTCATTTTCCAGGACCTTGGCTTGTCGATCATGTTGGGTATGGGGGCCAGGTTCAGTCTTCTCATACCCTGGATTCGTGTCCCAGTCAACCAGGTGTGGCAAGAGGGAAGGAGAAAGGATTCTCCCCCTCGTGTTGGCATCATTTCACTCAGAAATATTGCTGAGAGCCCAGGGCAAGAGATTTCTAGGAGGACACCCAACCCATTGTGCTAGAGACACATCCTGACATGCACCCTCTGATTTTCTTTTTCTGTTTGGATGTCATACAAAATCAACCAAGTTCCACAAGAAAATCTAAGGTAGTTCCCACCTAACAATAGCTAGGGGCTTGTAGTTAAGTTATACTGCTGACAAATGAAAAACTTTGATATAATTTTGGACAACTCATTCGTTCAAGTGGATTTGTCCTGGGATCTTCTAACAGAAGTAGTATATTGTAGACTCCTATGGGCATGCACTAGTCCTTCCTGTTGAGCTGCTCCACATTCGCAGCCAGAGCCACAATTCCTCTTATCATACTTTTTTTACAGAATGTATAATGGCTTCCTGCACAAATAAAAACAAGTTTCTGCGGCAGTGACCTCGTGAGTCATTTGACTGAATGGTGCTGTCATGGATGTGTGTCCATCACAAAATGTAAATTGTGAATAAATTCCGTGTCTGAGTTACACTGAAAAACTGCATACACAGAAGACATTAAGCTGCTATAAATTCAGTGCATTGTTCTATAATGCAGTGATTACAGCATTTTTTTCTGTTTTTGCAAGTGCAAACAGGAGATCAAAATTTCTATTAGTATTGACTGATACTTGGTCTCATCCATCTATACGTTTTTCAATATATGTGTTGCTCATATTTAAAGATAGATGTTTCTCTGGCATTACTGAGTGTCTAACATGGATTACAGCAAAATTTTCAAAATTAAGCCCATTTACTGCTTTTTCTGCCATTGCTGCATACCATTTTAAATGATTTTGTGATTATTCAGAATATCAGAGCTTCCAAAATTTGATTTTCCCTTAAAACGTTGCAGTTTTGTTCCATTCTTCTTGTTTTCCACTTAATAATTTAAAAACTTGGAATGAATGATTTAAATATGAGTCATGTGCATGATGAACTATTCAGTGTATTAGGAACACAGATGTTTACTGACATAAATTATTGACATCATTTTGGGATGAACTTTGTTATAACCTTGAAGTGAGCAAGCTGATGGAGAATATGAATTAATGTATTTTCTGTAGCTCTGGAACATCCTCCTCTAAGGAAAGCTGCAAAAGCATTTTAAAAACAAAACTTTAAGCTCAAAACTATCTAAATAAATCAGAAAACATTCCCTGTCTATGATAAAAACTAAAATGGGTTCATCTGTATTTCAAAGAGAGAGAAAAAGAGAAAGAAATCCAAATGGTTTTTTGTTTTAGTGTGTTTATCAGAAAAGAAAGGTTGGTCTGAATAGGCTATTGTTAGTAACAAGCTTTGCTTCAAGTCAATAAATAGCTGAGTTGTTATATCATGTAGTTTCAGTTCATGAATTGTGCATCTGTTTAAGTCCTGACAGACTGAGAGTGCGTGTTTGGATGCTGCAAATGTTTCTTAGCTCACAATTTCACTTTTTGAAAAAGAAATGAAATATAGCTTCAATTGCTAAAGGAGAGAAATCAACATGAGTGTTAGGATAATTAGGGATATTTAGCAGTGTAGTTTATCTCAAAACTGTGAATGACGATGAATCTTGCAAGTGAAACTTCCCAGACTCTCTCAGTTTTATTCAATATAATATCTAACTCCTACCAGTGTATTAGATTGAAAGGTACAACCAAGAAGATTTCAGGTGATTATCAGCACCTTTGATCTCTTCATGCATCTCTGCAAAACCATTTGATGTTTGGTGGAGATCCAGCAAGAACCAAAGGCAGCCTATTTTCTAAACAGCAGAGACTGATCTGGAAAAGGTCAAGCAGAGAAAATGGATAAATACAGAAGCAAGTATCACATTAAAAATCACATTTTCCTCTAACTGGCTAAATGAACATTTCTGAAGCTATTTTCTCTGTTTCACAATGCCTTAATGAAAGTGAAATATAATGTGCAAAGAATCGTGGGTGTAGCTTTTTACTTCCTGGCTTTGACATTTCTGGCAGTTCATTACTGCTAAATATTTGTGAGCGTTAATGGCAGTCAGAGCTCCAGAAACTGCCACCCGGAGGTAGATAGACCCAGAGTTACGAGTAGCACAGCATTCAGAGCAGCACTGGAAGGTATTTTAGTGCCAAGTGCCACGGATGAAGTTAGCTGGAACTTCACATTTGATCTCTGTCTCCGGGCTTGTTGAAGTAACTTCCCAGGAGGATGGGGCAGTGTACCAGCACCCGGTACCGTCGGGAAGGTTGGTCAGGGTGGTGGCGTTGGAAGGAGCGTGGAGGAGGAGGAGGATGCTGGACACCCGCCACTGGGATGGGTTTGAGTTTCCGTACGCAAGCCCGTAGTGGGGAAACATCCCAAAACAAACAGTGGAAACAATGTGAAAAGGGAACAGCACCACACACACTCAGATCCGTAGCGGTCATGGACTGAACAAAATGGGACAAGGCAGTCACAGACACCAGACTGAACAAAATGAGACAAGGCAGATCCATAGGTTGTGGGAAGCACAGATATTTTCAAAGATGCTGCAGCTGGCCTGCAATCATATAGTTCCTTGCTTAAATGCCAAGCCCCATATACATCTTCTCCAGCTAATTCCGGCCACATTTGACAACGAAGGATCTCAATGGTAAATAAGTTCCCACCAGTTTCATTAAAATCAGTGTAGAAACAGAAAAAAAGAAGAAAGAAGAAGAAGAAAAGTAACTCTTCCCCTTACTTCCTTCATTGAGAGAATGCTGTGGGGTTTGCTCTGCAGGTGCCTGGGGTGCGTGTCCTGGCAAGTGCAGAGCCCTGAGAAGTCCCTGCGGGCCAGGAGTCAGTAGCAGGGCAGGGATGGGGAAACTGGGAGGATCCTGAGTATGTGTCAGCTCTAGGGAGCCTGTGGGAATACGGCCTTGTGTTGGGCCTGTCTAGGATGGAGTCACCTATCCCTGCAGCAGCCCACACAGTGCTGTGCTCTGCACTCGTAGCTGGAACAGCACTGGTATCATTCCAGTGTTGTGTCTATTGCCGCATAGTGCTGGCACCGCATCAGGACTCCCTCCAAGCCCCCAAGAGCCAGCAGGCTGGGGGTGGGCAAGTGATGGGGAGGGGACATCGCCAGGGCAGCTGACCTAAACCAACCAAAGGGATATTCCATAACACCTGATGTCACACTCAGCAATAAAAAGGGGGGCTCTCGTGGGGGAGGGGGCTGCCCTCCTGAACAACCGCTACGCGTTTTGAGGCCCTGCTTCCCAGGATGTGGCCAAACGTTGCTCATTGATGGGAAGTAGAGAATAACTTTTTTTTTCTTTCTCTCTGTGCTTCCGCACGGCCTTATTGTTTCTTTTGTTTCTTTTTCTCCCCATTCCCTTTCCCTTTAATTACATCATTCTCATCTCAAACCTCGAGCTCTTTGTGTTGTATTTTCTCCCCCTTCCTCTTTGAGGAGGGGAGTGAGAGAGCGGCTGTGGTGGAGCTCGGCTGCCCACCCGAGTAAAACCACCACAGGCCTTACAAAGACTATTGCTATGAAATTAACGTTTTGCTCATTCTGTTGATCTTGAAGAAATGCTGCCTTCATTCAGCAATGGTAAATCCTAAGCACAGAGGAAAAACAAGTATCCTCCAGGTGCCTGAGTGTTTGTAGCAGACACCTTCAGAAATAATGACCTTCATTTCGTCGTGTCTCTCATTTTGCCCTCCACAGATGAACTTTCTGTAGGCTGCGTTTTGGAGCACAATCCTATATATGCTATTTCACGTTGTGAAAACATTTGGCCAACAGACATGAGCATATTTATTTACATAGCTATATATTGGCTTAAAATGTCTGTTAAGGATATGCTATATTTAATCACATTTCTGAATATGCTGTTCCAACAGCTGCTGTCTTAATTCTAAAAGGGAAGAAAATATCAGTCCTAAGGTGGTCAGATGACACGTGTAAAATGCACTTCATTTCCTCTGTTAGCTGCATATACCATGGGTCTGCAGAATGGCAAATCCACTTGGTCCTTCCTAGTCATATGTCAAGATATGGACATACAGAGGTGCTCCACAATGTTTGGCTCTCACTGTAGCCCTAATTCCTGTACTGCACCTGCTGGGTGCAGTTTTGACCTATATTTAGATTATTTCACATTTACAGAAAATATTGCCATGCTGGCAATATTCACTGAAAACTAAAAACAATGAATTTACACTCAATAAGGACATTGCACTTACAATAAGGACATTTTCAGTATAGCAGCAGGAATACTAGGCAAGATTGGTATGATCTAGAGTTCTTTATTTATAATTTTAGAGTTCTTTATTTATAATATTTTATTCTTAGAAGGCATGTGCTTCAAAAGTTGTTCTTTAAGAAAATGATAGTAATAATAATCAGATTTTCAGATTAGTTATTTGATCACAAATTCAGTCCTTCCTTAGCAGTTCTGGAACAATGTATGCCAGAATCTGGGTTTACAGTAACATATGTTAGGAAGGAAAAAAAAATAGCTCAGATACAGAGGGACCCAGGTTTGATGATATCCGACCTGACTTTCTGGTGCCCAGCTGGGAGACAGAAATTTGCAGTCCTGAGTTATTCACCTAAATATCCTGTATAGCTAAGGGATGGAGTCAGGCACCTGGCTGTGGGATTTACAAGAGCCAAGTGCCAAGAAGAAGGATGCACAAAAAATGCTGAAATAAGGGATGTGTCTGAAGTTGCTTATCTCCTCTCCCTCTCAGATTTGTGTGCCTGTGAAAGAGAAGGACTTCCCTCTTAGTCACTTCAGTTGCTGCTTGGGCATGAATGGCTCGTTTACTCTTTTAAAAGAAAATGCCTACCAGTAGTCATGTAGCTCCTCACCTTTTATGTAGTGCAAGTGATGGGTGTCACCCAACAGGGATGTTCATTCAAAAGATTTTGGGTTAACTGCAAGCCTTTGAACTCTGCTTTGTGCTGAGATCATTGTTGTTGGTACAGGATAGCAGCGTGTAACTATCCCTGATCTACAAAGGATTTTAAGCATCCAGAAAACTAGTCGGAGAATGCCTAAACACAGGTGAAGTAAAATATCTGCTGAGACACTCACCTCATCCAAGATAAGAAGGCCTCTGGGAATATGCATTAGATGTACTTTAGGTGCCTAAATAACTTTACTGATGACAGCTTAGGTGCCTTTCAAGTATGCATGCCACAGGCAGAATTTTTGTGACTCACTCACTTGAATTCAGGCATCTCCATTCTGCCTGAGCTATGCCATAGGCACCTAAAGGCTTTTGGAATCTTCTCCTAAGTTATTTGAATTTATAAAAATGTCTTGTCTCAAAAGTATGGCAAGGATTCAAACTGCTTCTTGTTTTGCTATGTGAATGAGTAGGAGGTGATGTTTTAAATTTTTCTGTATTGCTTCATAGTCTTTACATAATTACCAGAATAGAATTTAAATTCATCCAAAACTTTCAGTCTCTTCCAAAGCATGCATTGATTTGACCACAGGTGTATGCTGTACAACTTAAAACAATTAAGACAATATCTTAGGACTTCTACACGTTTTCTTTGCCAACCTCTTTATTTTGCAAATGTGATTGTGAGGCCAGATTTTTGTTATCCCAGAATACTGTTTCAGATAGCATCTAGACACTGTTCTGCATGTTATACCTGACATTTATACCTTATTTGCCAGACAATCACCCTCATCTGCTGCAACCCTTTTTAAAATTCCCCCCAGCAATGGGAACTTTGCCATAGTGTGAAAGGCGGCTCAGAGTGAATGTGCCGGTTTACAAAAATTGGAAAGTAGCTCTCTCTTTTGTCTCATGAAAAGTGTTTTTTTCACTACGACTGGGCGCTGCAACTTGGGAGTTGCAGTTTTAATGGTGCACTGACAACAAAAGCTTATCAGCTATGCAGAGCAAGACTGTGCAGTCTAACCAGGCTCATGCTAGAAAGCCTGGAAAAATAAACCCATTGCACTAGCCTAAGATTTTACCTGTTTTACAGCGGTCCCATTTAATAAATCCTCTCTGTTGTTGTCCTGTATGGGCATTTGTCTGGTGGCTGTAGCTATATCAAGGTGATTTATTACTGCTAGTGCCACATCCTGTTGGATTAATGTCTAACATTACCTGCACTGGAAGTCAGACACACACCAGAAAATATGAGCTGTACTACATCTACTCCCAACTCACATATGAGTGGTACGTCATTCCACATTCATCGCGGCGGTCTTATTCCTAAGGCAGTAAGCAATGAACGAAGAGGGAGAGCATTGAGGTGTGCATGATGCTGACTGTCAGGGAGGCAGAGGACTGGGGGCGGGCAGGAGGCTGCTCCCCCCTGCGCCTCTCCTGCAGTGGGCACGCTGTGGTTGAGGTATCACAAGGTGGTGCTCTTGTACTTACGGCAAACTATCCAGTAGCCAAGGCTTGAGGTGCCAGAGACTCTCATTCAGTCTTGTCCTACCCATAACAAGTTGGACTAAGCAGCACCATTGGTGGTTAAAGGTCAGCAGAGACGCCTGGTGAGCACAGACATGGCTATCTTGTGCATCTCCGAGGAAGGAAAAAATAAATGCTGTATCTCACAGCCGTAGTGTGTGTTATGACACTGCATTCTCTTCCTGGTGCCTCATCAAAAGACTTTCTCTTGATCAGCCATTATAAAAACTGAGCTTAATGCTTCTTTGGCTTTTATAATTCTCCAGTGGGAAGAGAATTAGTCACAAAAGATCTGCTGTGGAGACTATGTATCCACCTATCTCTTTCCATCCTCTTTTAAAGCTGAGTCCACCACTCTCCAGAAACAAAATATTTTGCCATATTGGTGTGTGATACATCCCATTTATATCAGAGTACTCATCTTTTTTTTTTAGCCAAGCTGGACTCCATTTGTATTTCACTTTCTACATTTCTCGCTTATCCATTGTCTTTTCTCCAAGCTTCTTGCCTGCCAGGAAGACACATTAAAGAATTTGTAATATCTCTGTTATTGCATGTACAGATCTAATACCATGACTCTAGAAATCCTGAAAGGATGATCTCAGAGAAAAATAGAAGGATTGTGCATGTCCCAGCAGCTCTGGGACTATGCTTAAAGACGTTCTCCCTCTACTCCACTCTGGTGAGACCCCACATGGAGCCCTGCATTCAACTCTAGGGCCCCCAGCACAAGAAGGACAGGAACCTGATAAAGCGAGTCCAGAGGAGGGCCACAAAGATGATCAGAGGGCTGGAGCACCTCTCCTATGGAGACAGGCTGAGGGAGTTGGGGTTGTTCAGCCTGGAGAAGAGAAGGCCCCAGGGAGACCTCACTGCGGCCTTACAGTACCTAAAGGGGCCTGCAGGAAAGCTGGGGAGGGACTCTTTGTCAGGGAGTGGAGTGACAGGACAAGGGGGAATGGCTTTAAACTAAAAGGGGGTAGATTTAGATTAGACATCAGGAAGAAATTCTTCCCTCAGAGAGTGGTGAGGCCCTGGCACAGGTTGCCCAGAGAAGCTGTGGATGCCCCATCCCTGGAGGTGTTCAGGGCCAGGCTGGATGGGGCTTTGGGCAACCTGGTGTGGTGGGAGGTGTCCCTGCCCATGGCAGGGGGGTGGAACTGGGTGGGCTTTAAGGTCCTTTCCAACCCAAACCATCTTGTTTGATCACCATAACTCTCTATGATCACCATAACTCTCTGAGATTTCTAATGAATTCTGCATGCCGAAATTTTAGCTACTTCTTAAATATTTCCGTATCACTCCAGTGAAGTCAGGCATTCAGTGGAATGCTGCTGTCCTCCACACTGCACAGACCAGTAATTCAGATGCATGCAAATAAAAACAATACTAACTTGTACAAGCTAGGTACAAAGTCTCATATTCTAACAAATGACTGTAGTAGCCATTGTTGACAACATTGCTTCAAAGAAATACAGAGAAAGTTTGAGCTTGCTGTGGCATTCTGGCAAATAAAAGGAAATATGTTAAGAACAAAGCAGCTTTTCTCTCTCACTCAATAGCATTGCTTATTCTTATGACTGTCCCAGTCTGGTTTTAACACCAGTGTGACAGCATGTGCTGTCTTCTCTTGAAAAGCTTTCTCTAGAGGAAGGAAAAAATTGCTTGTATTTTCTGTGATCTTATCCTCTGAGGACACTGGAAAGAGCTGCGCACAACATGTTCCCCACTTGATAGGAAAGACAATGTTAATGGTGGTGCCACTTCTATTTTGCCATCTACTGTATTCCATAAATGTGGCTGTATTGACAAAAGCACCCTGCAGCAATAGTGTTCAAAATAAAGCTGAGGAGAAAAAAAAAAAAAAGTATATTAGTATATGAGAGTATTAGTGTAATAGAGTATATTAGTAACAAAGTTTTCCAATATAATTATAAAGCTCAAATAATATATCACGGATCTTAGGGCATCTGCCACACACTTTTGCATTCCAGGTTAAGGTTAGAATTCATAAAAAAGACTACAGCATTCAAGTATGTATGAGTGTACAAGTAGTATCGTTCAAATGACCTTGGCTGTCCCTGAATGTGTAGTATTGAGGAATTCCACCTCAGGGTCCCTCATTAGCTTCTCTTTGCAATTTCTTCTTATTCCTCTTCTTGAATGCCAGTCCTTCCAATTCACCAAGGACCCCTACAATCAAGCCTTTCTCTTCCGTTTCCACATCACAAATCAGACCTTCAGCCACCCTCACAAAACATCTGAATTTCCATATTATGTTCTCATCATTAATGTTCAGATTCCTACATGCGTGTCACTGAGGATGTGATCTGAAGGTAATGACATTGCACAGATGTAAAGGTACAGAAGTCTCTGCACGTGCCTCTTCTGCAATGCTACAAGGACTGAAAGCTAAAGCATAGTGTTCACTCTTCTGGGAAATAGTTATCTCCCGTCTAATTTTATATTTATATATATATATATGTATATAATTTTCATCTCAGTTTTGTTTGTATTGTTGGCAGTTTGGCGTAAGCATTGAATTTCAGAAGATTTTAAACTGTTCAAGTCATTAGACAGGTTATATCTTTTTTAACTTTTATTTGCTGCTCATTCATAAGATAAAATGGCTTGGTTTTGCAGCTTTTACAGAGATACTAAGCCTCCATAATTCTAATTAAAGTCAGTGGTTAGCACATGTTTAATACTGAGTATTGGCTCTGACATGACTGACACAAAACTTCATGATATGCAAATTGGAGGTGAAGTGAAAAGCTAATAATGAACTATTTGCAAATGTTTATGCAATGTAGTGCTAGAGCCAAATGAGGGTTCAAGTTAACTAAGGTACCAGCAGTAAAATAGTCACATCAGTGCCCTTGCCTCCTTCAGAGTCCCTGGGCCTAGTATACTGCTCTTCTAAAGTGCAGCCGTCCAGCTTTCGGGGAGCATTGTGTTAACACAGTTATATTGCCTCTATTGCCTTAACCACCTTGTTCAGAAAAATGGACAGCACCTGTCGTTGTGTCAGGTTATCATCTCTCTTGGTGGACAAGGGGAATGTGGTGGATGTGATATAGATTGACTTTAGTGAGGCTTTGGATGCCCACAGCATTCTCATTCAGACTGTCAGACTGGTTGGAGCTTGGCTACACCATTGGGCTCATCAAGGGGAATCAGTGGTGGCTTGGTGCTCAGCTGCAGTCTGGTAACACGGAGAGTACCTTAAGGGGTTGGTGGTGGGGTACATATTGTTCAATACGTTCCTAACTACCTCAGCCATGGTACGGAGTGAACACACCCTTAGCAAACTTGCAAAGCTGGGGGGACAGTTTTTGTTGACCAGTGTGGTTTAGTTTAGCATAACCTTGAGAAACTTGAGGACTGGGCCAAAAATGGTATGAACTCCCCACTTCTCCTTTAGCAAGAAGGGCAAAGTCCCACATGGGTGGCAGAATAATTCCTGCACTAGTACGGGCTGGAAACAACTGTCTGAGTAGCAGCCCGGTCCCACTGAAAAGGACCTGAGGCTCCAGGTGCCAAGTTGAATACATGCCAGCAGTGTACTCTCATCAGAGATGAGGCAGACTGCTTCCTCAGCTCCATTACAAGGAGCATGGCCAGCATAACAAGGGATATTATTATCCCCTCTGCTTGGCACCAGTGAGATGACATCTGGAATAACCTGTCCAGTTTTGGGCCAAAAGCACATTACCTGAAGGTGATGTCAAGGTACTTGAGATGAAGAGGAGACCAGGAGGTGATCAAATAGTAACCTACAACTATGCAAAGAGGTGACACAAAGGCTACAGAACCAAATGTTTCTTGGAAGTAGGAGATGCCCAGATGCAGAAGAGCAATGACCACAGCTTGTGTCTTGAGAGATTCAGGCTGGAGATTAGGAAACGGTTTGGGAAACTAATGATCACTGGAAGAGGTTGCCAAGAGTAGTGGTGGAATCTCCATCCTAGGAATTAATCTTGGACATTTAACTAGGAAAAGCCTGGCTGACCTGAACTAGTGCTGGCAATAGTCTTGCCCGAGAGGCAGGTTGAACCAAAGACCTCCAGAGGTCCGTCCCATCCAACCAGCATTTCTGTAAGCCTATGATCTCTCCCTAAGAGTGCTCTTCTGGCAAGAAAATGATTATTCTTCCTCCAGTAGTCACGGAGGATGATTGGGCAGTATGTTTTCCCTGTATATTGCAAGCAGACACATGCCTGAAATGTGCCATTGCCAAGAAGATGTTTCCACTTGCCAAAAAGAGAAGAGCATGACATGCTCAGTGCCAAAAAAAAAAAAAAGAGAGAGAGAGAGAAATCCATATGATCTTGGCAAGCAGAGTACAGGAACCTAGGGCTGGCATTCTTCTAAGGCAACCACTTCCCCTCCTTCCCTCCAGATCAAAGGCAGAGATAGTTCAGCTCTGCTTGGAGCATGGCTAGGACAAGCTTTGCCCACAATATGATGATGAGAGTGAGACTGATCTGTGCCCATTCAAAGTTTTTAAAATACTGGTGCTTGTAGAACAGGGAGATTTTAATTTTACAACCATGTTTGAGAATTTCAAATTTTGTTCAATTTTTTTGATAGGATTAGAAATACAGCTACAAGAATGAGGATCCTTTAACAGCACAGTCTCTGGCTCAAGGGAGCACATGAACAGCAACCTGGAGCTCAGTGACTAAACTCCAAAATGCAACTCGGTGTTTGCTTTGTGAGTGGGGCTCAAAGGAAGTTGAATGTGAAACTAAAACCCTGCCACTGGGAAGGCAGGGAGGTCGAAGGGTCAGTGCTACTCTGTTGTTTAGAAACCTGTATGTGAAAACATGACAGGGAACAATGGCTCATTTGCTCCGGGACAGAGATCAAGGAGGAGATGAATGGACACAGAACTTCCTAAAGCCAATTGATTCAAGTGAATTTTTTATGCAGTCGCTTTCCAGAGTGTTTCTGCTAGATACAGAAGCTGGTGCTATAAGAATCGAGACCGCTACATAAAATGGAATAATGTACAATAGTGCACCATAAAGTATAAAGAATAATAATATGCATTCTGCATTAGTGATGGAGAATGGGCCTCAGAAATATTTGGGACCTATGCTTTGTTCAACCCCATGAAGTCACGTTGTCTCACTTCTCCTGCCAGTACCACTATTTTGATTAGACTAGGTAAGAAACATGACATCTTTCCCTTGTGTATCCTGGCTCCCTTTCATTTCTAAGATCTTTATCCTGTACACAAATTATCTGAGAATGAAATGGTTGTCCTCTTTGTTCAAAGTTGCACGGTATGATCTCTTAGACATTATATTCATTCTTACTGTTGTAGCTACCAATCTCAAATAAGCCAGAATATATATTGTTGCTTTTGTGGATCAGAGAAAACACAACCATCAAGAGGTGCACAGAAAAGAAATTTTCAAGAATGCTGCTTCCTGGAGCTTTATAATTAAAGAAAGATCACCAGCAACAGAGCATCTGTCACTATGCAGGGAAGTTTCTTCAGTTTTATGTTTCTTTGCAGGTTTCATTCTGAATTTTCAGTATCTCAATACTTTTTAAAACTGGTTTTGGAAAACAGTGCCACTCTTGTGAAGCCTTTTAAGGCAGACGGGGCAACATCTCAAGGCCATCATTTCTGTTTTGGGGGTGCAGAAGGCTTTTAAACATGAGTCACTGAAATACCTTGTTTTGAGTCCAATCTTCAGCAATGGGACAGTGCTATAGCCGGCAGGGAGATAGGGTGAGGATGCAGTAAGAGTAACATTCAGCCCATAAAGTTTTCTGCTTGCTCTTAGAAGGCAACATTTGCTCTTTGAAGGTCACAGTTAACCTCTGAGCAGGACTGACATATATTCTCCTGTTTATGGAGTTCATAGCCCTTGTCTTAAGACAGGGAACCCTCTCTTAATGATTTTTCCAGCATTCACTTGAGAAAAGGAGATGCATCATTTGGCAGGATATTGATTTCTGCCTGCTTACCTCTCCCAGACCCACACCTCTCTCCCTTGGGCCCAGACACTATTAATGTATCTTCACCTCAAGCTCCCTGTGTGACATTTCAAACACTTTCAGTACCTCCAACACCTCCACTCTTCCTTCCCTCCTACTGTGGCCTCTGGAGGAGGCAGCTTCAGTGAAAGGGGGTAGATAATAACTGGATTTTATTTAAAAAAAATAAATAATAATAATCCTGATAAGTGTATTGGGTAACAGAGGAAAAATATGCTATGAGAAGTACATTTCATAAGACCAGTGAATACATCTTTTAGCCCTATAAACCCTTTCCCGATAATATGTCCTCACCTGTTGTATCAGGACAATAAACTGCATAGTATTTTGAGTTGAGTTGTATAGAAATTGAATTCCAACTGCGCTATGGTAGCCAATGCAGTGACAATGCCCAAAGCTTCCTCTCATTATATTGTGCATAATTTAACCTTGAGTGAGCTGCAGGATTTAAAAGGGGACTTGTGTGATTCCTTGTGCCAGAGAAGACGTGACCTAACCATAGCATCCAGCCTGAGGGACTCAATGACGGCGCAAGCTCGCATTTCTGTGAGGTGACCCGCTATCATCACAGAGTGGATGTGAAACAACATATTTCAGATCATCCCAGAAAACTTAGATAAAAACTTTGTTTGTATTTTGGGCGTGTCAGAGCACCTAATTTTAATATAACTTAGTCAGAAACCTAATGAAGAGATGTTTCTTTAAAAATCACAGAAAAAAAAAATCATGTTGGTATTTCCTTCTGTGAATACTGAAAATTTCAACTTCTATAGTACCGAGTTGTGATGAGAACAAATGGTGAAATGTCAAAGTATCCCACTGGATAAAAATGTTTTCTTTCTCAGCTGTGCTCTTTGGGAATTGAATGGAATGGCATGTCTCTATGCTCATTTTTCACAATATCTGTACGCCCTGAGACTGCTGGAGTAATTTTAAAACAGACCTTTCAATCCAAAAGTAAAATTGGCATGTAGCCTTTTGATTCCGTTAACAGATGGTGTATGGTATTTATGAGAACAGTTGTTAAATGCTTTATAGTGTGACTCACCAACTGATAGCTGCATATTAATGGAAAGTGGACGGCACTATCACATTTACAAGTGCTGGATTGTTGAGCGGAGCTGGGGGACCTGATTTACAGAACCAGTTACCCTCTTCAGTTCAGTGTAGATTATTTGGATTCCTTCTCTAAGTACTATTTTTATGGGGCTAGATCTGCTAACCTTACTGCAAAGATGAAGATCTTTTAAACCAGAACTTAGACCTTAGTTTCGAGAGTGTGAGGGGGGAAATGGAGCTCAGCTGTTAATTATGCTTGTTTTTTAGAATTAGTTTCTGAGCTGGGTGATTCTTCTAGTCACTAACTGAAAACATCTAGAAAAATGATAAAAAATATTTATGATGATAGTATCATTATATGATATATCAACTGTTCAACAGACTGGTCAGAAAGCATTCCTATCTTTTCTTGGTATGAGTTATTAAGAATTTTAGATAGAAATTCATTTTGCCCTTATTCACAGTCTAATGGAAATAGTTCTAGAGCAATGTGATCGAATTCAATTCAGGCATTCTTTAAAAATCCTTGCTATGAGGTTTTTAAATGAAGTACTTTTTCTATCAGTTATTTCAAGAGCGGGAAAAACCACTGAAAGCATGCCACACATTTCATCAAATTGCAAGGACCATAAAACAGGCCTAAACCACAAGACCCTACAAATTACTGGAAAGACAACTAGCTGTCATTGTTAAAGCACTTATATCATTGCCTTTATCTTGAGTTTGTTAAGGTTGCTTTAGTTTGCCTTTGAATGGTAAAACAGCCTTAATGGAAACGTTGCAGCAGAAGTGACATTGGTGGCACCATTACAGCATGCTGTAGTTCATGTGAATAAAATATAAAATATAAAAAAGCCCTAATATAAGCCCTAGGATAAGATTACAGGCCTTGTTCTCTCCATCCCGTGTTGCACTGACAGACTAGGGCCCGAAGGGAATAGCCTCTGACAGAGTGCCGTACAGAAGGTGCAAAGTTTGTCCTTTTTCCCAGGATCTGGTAGAAGCCAAATGCCACCGATCACTCAAAATACACCAGACTGTGGGCAGCTTCTAGCTGTCTCCTGATTCTTCGTCTATGCAGGAATTTCACTTATCTAAAGTTACGGTCTGGATTTAGGGGCATCGAAGCAAAGGGGGAGGTGGGGAAACAGTCTGGGGCAACGCCAGAGGCTCCCGACAAACCCAGGAGAGTTTTAACATTCTTCTGCTGCTCCCATGAATAATCAAACCTTATTTAAACCGTCTGGGGATTTTATTTTCCCCTCCTTCAGCTCCCACTAAGCCTTAGTAAGTATAGTGAGATTCCAGTGGGATCTTTAAGAGAGTAAAGTGCTATTTGTGCCATAGGCAACCACTCAGCGTCTGGTGGCAAAGGTTGGAGAGAACGCATGTAGTAATCATGGGATATTGCAACACACGTCTCTTTACTCAGGAGCCTGTTTGCACTTTGGCCACAGGGTAACGCTGGGAAGATACAGGCAGAGAGACGGCTCTCACGTACCAACCTTCTGACCACTGACCCAGCAGCTGGCTCCCGAATTGTCCCCTGGGACTGGTCAGGGCCGAAGCAGGGCCGAAACAGAGCCGAAGCCCCTCCTGGGCTTGCTATTTTGTCTGCAGACACTCCACCTCTCCGGCAATGGTGCAGCTTGGATTCCCAAGTACCACTGAAGGCCTGGTCCTGAGTCCGGACAACTGTTTGGACACACATTTACCTGCGTGTCTGGGTGGCCTGATGTGAGTCAGTGGGTTTGTCTCAGACTGTGGGATATTAGTGTGCTCGACAAAAGAGAATGCAAAAGTTTGAGATATTAGGGTTTCAGTACAACTCTAGTCACCCAAACAAATGTAACCAATAAAAAGAAAGCAGTATGAAGTTTAGAGCTGGACAGCTCAAATACAAATGTGCCTTGAACTCTCTTTAATATGCTTTTAATTTCAGTCAACCATTGCCCTTATTAAAAGAAAAAAAAAAAAAAGGAATAAACAATTAAACTACCCTCTGCTGTCTTTTAAAAAAAAGCAAAAACTGCAAACTCTACAGGAAAGAGCAGCAGAAATAGAGGGGCTGGAGGAACTGATGAGGGAGAAAATACATAGAGCTTGGCTAAGCAGTGGCTCACAGACGACGTGATAAGTCTACAAATATTTGCAGGCTGTAAATACCAAGGACAGGAATTCAGTACAACACAGCCAGGCATAATCAGGACTAAGAGGAAAGGAAAAAAAATATATATATATATAATGTGAGTTGGGGAAAAAGAGTTGCCAGTGAGATGCAGCAGGCCTGGGAGTTAACAGATGGCACACACATCCTGAGGGGAGCCACGCCATGCCTGTGAGGAAATAAGGAGAGGGAGGTGACAGGGCTGTACATCTCGAATTGCTGCAGCTTCGTGGCTGGTTAAATCCCAGCCATTAACATACACATGCGTAGCTCGCAGCAGCTGGCTGGGCTGGGTGTTTAACAGAGGCGTCCCCAGCTGGGAACGTGGAACAAGCCTGCTCCTTGTTGCAGATCTGGGAAAGGCCTTACCCACCCCAAAGACGTCGGACACGCTCCTCCCCGCCCGACCAGAGGCCGATAAAAGAAATTACTCTGCTAGGGTCCTCGGCTCTGGCTGACTGACTGAGGGCTGTTTCCTGCTCTGGGCCTGCTGGCCGCAGCATCTCGGAATGGGAAATGCCTCCCAGAGCCCGGCGGCGACGTGCTGGTGCTGACAGAAGTTCATTTCGGCAGGAATTTTTCCTCTGAGAAACTGGTGGGTTCTGGGGGTGGAAGAAGGCACTTCGTCGAAATTTTTAATCAGCGTTGTTATACCCGCCATGAGAAAAGCACTGTAAAATAATTCTTTGGTGAGTTACTAACCTGCTAAGCTAGAATTCAGAAACAAAATTAATGTCATTAAAACAGCAAGTTATTCACAGACGAGAGCTAACATTTCTCATTACAGCCAGCCCACTCTGTAAGCTGCATCATTTGTGAAAACAAGGCTATTTTATCAAATGAAGCCACTCGGGTGAATTAATACAAAGAGCACCGAGGTCAGCACGGGAGCAGAGGTGGCACGGCCTCCAGGCCTCGTACTGCAGGGGGAAGAGGCACAGCTTTAGCCCTGGTGTGTTGACTACTTTCCCTTCGGAGCACGTTGTGACTTGTAAATAAGCTTCCAGAAGTGAAACCAAATCTACAGGTGTTAGTTCATCCCATTCACGTATGTATGGTCTGATCTGTGACTTAGTGCGCTGCATTACTGCTACGCTTTCAAGGCGTATTAATGTACATGCATTCTTTTAAGCCCTTGTTAGGAGCGAGGGCTTAGCACTCAGCCAGCCAGAAGGCTGTGGGTGTGTGTCTCCAGGTAGGGTTTCTAAGTAGTTTTAATTTAAAAGTCATCAGGTTAAACAGATGAAAAAAAAAATGACCTCTCTCACTAACTAACAGGCATAAAGCAAAGCTGCGTGCGGCAAAGCGGGGAAGCTGCGTGTGGAGACAGAGAGGAGCAGGGAGCGCACAGGCAGCCAGCGGTGAGGCAGCGGAGAGCCCGAGCTTTCAGGGAAAAGGGAGGAAAAGGGAGGAAAAGCCCCAAAAGGCAGACCCTCAGACTGCAGGGGCACTGCTGGCCCTGGCATGTTAGGAGGAGAGGCTGCGCTGTGCCAAGGATTTTTCCACCTGCATGGTTTTTGAGGGTTGAGGCTTGGAATAAAAAGCCGTAAGTGGGATGAGGACAGTAACTAAGCAGAAAAAGTGAAGCAATTAATACGATGGCAAAAGAGGAGGGAAAAAGTGGAAACCACTTTTATTAAAACATCAACAAAGAAGGCTGATTGGAAAGGGACAAGTGATGTTGCAGGTGCAGCAGCACCGACGTGGTCTGGGAAAGGCTCTGCTTTTCCTCCGGCGAGGAAGGTCTCCCTCCTCCTCTCGGCCCTCCATTTCTCCTCCTGCTGTGGGCCCTGCGGGTCTGCGGAGCTGGGCAGCCCCCCGAGCGCTTTGTCTCACTGACACCAGCGTTAACGTGGCACCTCGGTCACACGGAGCATATGCTGCCTGTGACAGGCGCGCAGGGCAGCAGCTTTCCACATGTGCTCCCAAGGTCTCCCGATTGGTGTGCTCAGCAGAAGGGGCTGGTCCTTGAAGTCAGCTCCTGTGCCTATGACAGATTATATTTTTATGCAAGAAAACAAAACCAGGATATCTGATGGACTGCATTATCTTTCCAGACAGCTTGGAGCTACAACTGCAAAGTAAGAAGTTTTATGCTTAGACTTCAAAACTGTGAGTGGAATTTAAACATCAGTTTTAAACAACTACTTTTTTTTTTTCTTTCTTTTTGGTTTACAACTTTGCATGAAGTATATATATCTGCATAATAACTTTTCATTATCGAGTGAGCTGTTGCTAATTCTCCGAAGATGAAATAATTACTGTTTTGGAAAACTTCACCAAGTGCAAGCTGCATTTGCGGCTGGACTAATAAACGTGCACTGAGGAGGATGCTCTTTTCTGTGCATGCAATTAGTCTAGCTGGAAATGGTTTCAAATTATGTATGCTGCTGGAAAATGTGTTTGAGCAAGACTAGTTGTGCTGGTGGAGAATCTCCTGGGAGTTATCAGCAAATGTCAGGCTGGTCTGTGTCTCTTTGTCGTGAGCGTCATTCGGTGTTTGCTTGTGTATGGAGAGGGATTAGGTTAAAACCTGCTGTTACCATTGTGTGGCACTGTGCTTGCTAGATGGAAAAGCTGGTGGTGCCAGGTGTTAGCAAGCTGGCCAATTAATGATGATTGCAGGAAATTAGTTTAAGAGAATATTGTCCACTGGGATGCAGATTTATAGAAATAATTTCAACAAAAGGATAGATAGCACTTACTAGTGCACAGGAGGCTCATTCCTGTAGCTGAAACATTAATAACCTGCCCTTTTTCACGTGTTTAAATACAAATAGTGAAATAGTTTTCCTTGGGAGAGCTGTAAGGGCTGGCATCCAGTTCAAGAGTCCAAACCTGAGCAGGCAGTTTGTGACCCCAGATTTGTGATATTTTCAGTTTCCTGTGGGAACTGTCCAATACCCTCTGTGATCCCGTGCTGTTTATACACATTCTTGAGTGCAAAGAGCTGTATTTTGGAGCTTGTCTCGATTCACTTGGATGTTAGTAAAAGCTGAGATGTGTGCTTTTTAAAAAAGTAGTTTCAAATCCAGACAAGGTTGTTCCACAACTGTCTCTAGCTACCCAAAACAATCCAACACCCTTCCCTATATAAGCTATATTTTCCTTAAAAAGCAAGCAACCTCAGTATTTCTGTGCCTTGGCAAGTGCATTGCATCAGTTTATACTCTTATATTCTGGCAGATCCAGGTGAAATCCAAAGCTGATATGAAAAGAAAAATCAGTATCATGATATTGCTAAGGAGGTATGGCAGAAATTCCATCCCTGGTGCTTCCGCCACCATTAGTCTGCATCTGGGCGCCTCCAGACCATGCAGCAACACAAACAGCATCCAGATGAGGTGTGTGCATATGACTGCGTTTCTGCTGAATTAGTCAGAGCACATAACACGGGATATATACCAACTTCATACAGCTGGCAAGGAGGCAATTCAATCCATCGCCAAGTACAAAGTAAATGTCAGTATTTTTTTAACAAATGAACTGCTAGAGTAAATCTATACCATTGGGGTACTCTTACATCATTGGTTGCAGAGTTTTTGTTACAGCACTGGAATCTCTAAAGGCAGATTTATGCTATCATCGAGCCATGGCTGGAGTGAATTTGAACTTATTTGAAATACAGCAATGATAAATTTCATTTATTTTCATTCCTTTCCCCTACCTTTTGTTGGTCACTACAGCTGGAACATCCCAGATTTTTCCAGTAGAGAAAAACAGAATGTTTTTCCCAAGCTGAATTTGGTATTAACACAAAAATACACTCACACAGAAAACCTCGAGTCTCAAGTATTTCAGTCAGGGAGGCCTACTTCCTTGATGTAGAGGAAATCCTAAATGGAATAAGTCTTAACCCAAACAGCTCATAAATGTATAATGAATTAGTGTTCTCTGTTGATCAAACTGCAGTATTTTTATTTCAATCATGTTAAAATCAAACCTGTATCAATTTTGTTTCCATTTTCTCAAATAGCAAATTAGGGTTAAAAAAAAAATCTTTGCAGCAGAACACCTGCATAAATGCTTTCCAGTGGCCTGTCTTTAAAGTACTGATAAAGTCTTTAAACTGAAGGGCCTGTATAATCCTTATAATGTAAAATGTTTCCTCTTCGTGTGACATAGTCTGGTTCTTCTTGTTCCTTCAATTTGACAGTCTTTTCTCTATTAGATATTGCTACCTAGATAAAATGGGCCAGATTCTTAGCTGGAAAAGCGTGAATAAAGAATACCTTCGTTGTAGTGAATGACATGACCCTGGATTCATTCCAGTGTGACTGGAGTCGGAATGTGGCTCCACGTATGCAGCTGGCACCCGTGCCAGGCTAGGCGAAAAGGTAAACAACGAGATGCTGCAATTATGAATGTTGCTAGCAGGGCTGCTGCGGTGCTGCCAGCTTCCAGTTGTGCTTTCACCTGGAGCTTCTTCCAGAAGAAAAGATTAAACAGCATAATCTCAGTTCTGTTCCACCAGCATTGCTTGTTTTGTCTCCTCAAACACGGTTTTGCAGAAAGGTGCTAAATCCAGCTACTTGTTGTCATATGTTGTCTAAGCCTTTGACATATGCCTCAAGCTATAAATTGCATGTGTTACTCTATTTTCTCTCCTCTTGCTCAGAAAGATTTTCATTTTTTCTCAGTAATTTTAGGTTTATGCTGTTCTTTACTGGTGGTGTTGTTTTAGGAAGGTTTGTTTCTGGCTGTGAAAGTGCTCCTTTATGTGATATTCTGGGGTGTCCTAGAAGCTGCTTCCCAATTCCTAGAGAAAGCTCTGCTTCCTCCTCTGTTTTGTGATGATAACCACACTGTTCCCATGGCCACCAACACAGCAAAATAACTCCCAGCTCTTTGTCCTGGAGAGACTAATGAGAATATTTTGTACTATAGGTGGGGCTTCCTTATGATGGCTCTGATTTCCCTGTTCTGCATGCTAGGATATTGTGGAGTTGCTGCCCTAAAGAGAGGGGAGGTTTTGTCTGGCTATCTGTAGATTCTGTCCTATCTCATGAAATTCATCCCAAAGGAATAAATTGGCCTAGTTTCAGATGGGAAAGTCAGCTCATACTTCTATTGCTGGACAGAAATTGCTGTTTTTTACCTCCATGGCTGCAGCTAAAGAACTAAATTCTGTGATATGTGCACCAACGACAGTTCATCTCTGCCATCTGGAAATGCCAAAGCTACAAAAGGATCTCCAGAACCTGTTGTGTGGTTGCTTTACTGGTTACTCTGAATGAGAAACAAAGATGGTATGTTCAGATTTTAAGGAGTTCATTGCAAATGCTATCTGCTGTGTGGATTTCCAGGGACACTCAAGTCCCTGAACATTCAGCATCACCAAGAAAAAAACACCAACGAAGTCAGTGGGCAGCCCACTCTGTAAGCTGCATCTGCCTGTTCTTCTTTGCCACTTAACAAGTTCCTGGAATTAAGGGTATTCATATCTACCACCAAAGTGGGAATTATATGAAGCTAAGGCTCAGCTGAATTGTAGTTAAAGTAGTTTCTTTTGAAGTAGTTTTTATCATTACTCAGATATTTTTATGCTATGGGGACGTGTTCTCAACAACCACACTCCATTAGTCCAAAATAACTTAGTAAATTCTGTCTGTATGGGCACAGGGTTTACCTGTAACAGAAAATATTCACATGATGTGTGCAGCTCATCAGATCTTTCAAGTTTTAGAAAATCTCATATTTTATAAAGATTTATCATGCTGTTGCATCTGGTGCTGATGACAAGAATTTATCACAGGCTATTATTTCAGAATAAGCAGTTTCAGTAGGGAACTAGAAAAATCTACCTGATATTTTTAGCTTTAAAAAGAATATCCTGCTTCCACGTATACGTCTGTGAGATGGGGATATTTGTCATGCGGTTGAGTCAGTGAGGGTTATGAAAGGAATCAAGCAGAAGAAGAGAAGCAATGGCTTAGCACGTACAAGAGTCCTCAAATTTAAGACGGTTTGTGGACATAAGAGATAACTTGTTGGCTACAACATTGGTAATATCTCTGTTTTTCCAGGCCCGAGAAGTAACACACTACAATCTCATGAAATCTTTGTGAATTTGGGGCCTTTGTGTCACCTGAGAGAAGCGGTTCACAGGCTGTGTGTGAGAGGAAGGGAGTTACAAGGCAAGGGAAAGCACTGAAAAAACAGCTTTGCTAATACTACACAAATGCTTCTTGAAGCTGAAAATGAAAAAGTACAAAATCTGGCAAGGAAAAAGATGAGGGTATGAGTAAGAGTCATGTACTTCTGATGTTGTTTTTTACCCTTTGTGCTGTGTGTTTTGTGCCTTAGGCAGAATGAATAATACTCTGTTTTGAAGACAAATTAAGTTACTTTAATTAATGCATAATGCATTGTTTTGAAGACAAATTAAATTACCTTCATTAAACTGCTGTTTGTGGGCTCTCTGTAAAAAAGAAGGTGTATTCATGTACCAAAGGTCACACAGTTGTGAGAGGGATGTGCAGGGAAAGAGGGAGGTGCACTGCTGAGCAACCCACACCACGAGCTCTCCTGCTGTACCCATAGGGAGAAACCAGAAAAATTAGATGGATCCCTAACACAGTTGATCCTAAAACCTTTACGACTACAACTGGATCTTTCAACAACATTAAAAACCAGGCTGCTTAAATGCCACTTGATTATGTCCTGAAGTTACAGCACTGTGAATGGCACTTCTGGCCGTCGCAAAAGCCTACCTTTTTCAACATTTTACGTACCATATAGAGCCAGCAACTGATATGGTTTAAGGTATTCTTGTCCCACGATGAGCAAAGAGCCGTTTCCCTGACATATTATTGTTGTGACAAAAACAGAAGAATTAGGTTTATTATAAACAAGGGGCATTTAAAGATCCAAGCTGTGAGTAAACAAGTAAGACTGGCTCTAATATTTCAGAGTATGGCCAAAGAAAAAGGTCTGAAAAATGTTTTGCATATTGTCTGTCATCATTTAGCTGAAACTTTAAAAATTCCAATCTATATCTTTATACCTTGACACATATCTTTATACCTTTATATCATTGTATCTTTACACTTAACTTTACATCTTCATTCCTATTGTTAATAACTAGCAGAATTTAGATTTATTAATTAAAATGCTGATTTCTGAAAACAAGTGAGGATTTACCTTTTGTGCAAATTACATCTCTAGCTTGTACGTTAGCCAAGAATATGCATCTCGAAAGAAAATCCAGGCAACTAAAATTATAATAAAAGGAAACATAAACATCTGTGATTGTTAAGCACTCTCTGAAGCTTTTTAAGAGTAGCTAGAGCAAGGAGTCCAGTTTTGGGTTGAGCAGTGTTGCAAATCCACTAAACCTAACAGGAGCAGAGATAACTTATAATTAAGGTGCCCTCAAACTCTTTGTAAAGTCTTCTGAGAACTCCTTCCTGTGTAATTCCTGCTTCTGAAACACTCTGCACTGAGGCACAGCAACAGCAACTGCGCACAGCTCTGGCTTGGCAAGAAAGATAAGGATGCTCAGTCCCTTGTTGTTTCAAGAGAGTAATGCTGGGAGGGAAGTCTGTGACTATATTTGATGGAATTTGGCAGGGGGTTAGATTTAAAACATTACAAAGCGCCATGAGAACTGCGATGCCAATATATGATCGGGATATCAGCAGAGTCCGACATGCCCGAACACAGGCAGCAGTGTTCAGGATGCCTGTGCTGTTGGTATTTCATCATTTTAATTGCTAGAGGTTAAGCTCTGCTGTGCCAGCTGCACGCAGGCAGTGGCACTACACCTACACGGTACGTCTGTACTCCGCAGCACTTGTTCTGCTCACAAAACATACCCGTGACCTCGGAGTATAGGTGCTTTAAGCAAACCTGCCTTGCTGCAGGGCAGAGGCAGGTTTCCACCCTGCCCACTCTCCGTGCTAAATCTGAGACCTCACTTGATCAACATGTTTTCCAAAAGCCTTTCCACAATTGCCCTCGAGGGAAGAGAAAACCTCTCGGCTGGGAAGATGTTGAGCAGGCCGCAGGTAGCACAGCCACGGCTTCCTCCCCTGGTTTTAGCGAGAGGCCAGGAGGGCACAGCCCAGCTGCAAGCAGAGGGGTGCCCAGCCTCAGCCGGGACTCCCAGGGGATGCCCCGTCACTCCTTCATGAAGCAGCTTCTCAGGGACAGCAGCAGAGCTCCGCGTTGTCCCTCAGGCACTGCTGCACTCGGTTACTCCATTGCCCCTCCGAGCAACTCAGGTGCCAAACTTCAACACCTCAAATTACGCGGCTAGAATGAGGAGCTGCAGTGCCTCACGTGGTGGGTATCTAAGCCAGGCATGCTAATAATCACCCAGAATTTGTAATTAAGGAAGTAAAAATAACATTCCTCCACACGCGTTTTCGGCACTTGCTATGTCTACGTCCTAACGTGGATTAAACAAACAACTAGATGTTAGCAGAGGGCAGAGAATTGGATCCCAAATGGTAGTAGCATGTTTTATATAGTTTCTTTACATGCACAACTCACATACAGTGAGGAACAGGGATTTAAAACGCTGCCAGTTTGGCTGCCCAGTGCTGAAGCAGAGAGGAACGTGCTTCTTCCAGGTCCTCAAGGGAATTTTCTGCAATATTTAAGCTGGCAGTCTGTAACCGATATATTTACTCTTCCTCGCCACTCTTCATGCAGGTATGAAGACCTTGGGATGTACATGCTGTCCCTTTTTTTATTTTTTTAATTTAGAAGTTGAGCTGCAGTTACTTTTTCCCCAAAACCCTACATTGCCAAATGCTTCCAAGAAACATCTCCGTGGAATTGTGATGCTGCTCCATACCCTTTGCAAATGTAAATTAACTAATCTTCTTGGAGTAATTGACAGAAAAGTAATTTCCCTTTATCATGACAAACAGTATTGCAGTATGAGAGTAATGACTACAATTTAAGCTGCTATGAATTGTGCATTAGGGAGCTCTAGGCCTGAATATTGCTCACAATGAAATCTAAATTGCATTTTTTCTGCATCTAGCTGTTTATAAATAACACTGCAGTTACAACCACAATAGTCATTTTTGTCACCAATTTCTTATTGTCATTGACAGTAGAAACAAAAGATCCAGCTAGCTGATGGTCAGTGCCGTAAATAAAGGTTAAAATATCACACTCAGATTTCACTAGAAATGGAAACAAACCGAAACCCTAGGTCCAACTACAGGATAAAGTGTAAGCATCTTGAAAACCTAAGCAAACATTTAGCAGCTTGGAACTCTTCTGATAGTTGGTAATAAGGGAAAAAAATAATATATATACATTTGCTTGCACAGGTGTGCCATAGGCTCTGCAGCCTTCATTCATTTGTAACACACTTCGTGCTTGCATCCACTGTGCAAAACCCCGTCTTGCAGTGCAGCAATCCCACTTACATCCTGTATTTACAGACAGCTTGTGGGACTGATCTTCCTGTGAATAAGGCAGTCTTGATCATGGTTTTGGTATGACTATTTTTACATCCAAACAGCATGATACAGAGCGCCATCAATCCTCTCTTGGCCATGGTGTGAAAATGCAGTGCTACCCAAATGTATGAGAGAAATGCAGTAACGTGTTTTCTTTGTATATATTAAACATAGCTTTTATTGCTCTGTAATCGAGCCATTGCCCTCTTTTTTTTTCTTTTTTTTTTTTTTTTTCAATAGGAATGCAAAAGAAAGTCCTTAACAGAGGACTTAAAGAGGAAAAAGTGTGTTCAGGCAGGAGATGGGGTAAAGCAGACATACGAGATGGCATCAGAAAAACAGAACAAAGCAGGCATGGGCATTGCTGTATGATGTGTGTTGGCTCAGCTAAATGGAAATGAGCATCTATTACACTTCTATAAACTAGGCAAAAATAATTAAAGGTAGAAACAAACTAGCTTCAGTGTAAACACAGGCTCTGCTGCATGCTTGTCTGTGATAATGGGATAATTTAGCCATGCAAAGAATTTTTTTTGCTGCAGTCTGTGAATTAGCTAGCATAGCTGTGTATGCAAGTTATTAAAAAAAATTATCCTGGTTTTCTAATGGCCCTCACAGGGAAGGAGTAAAGGATCTAAAAGATCAGCAGAAAAAAAAAGACAGGCTGAAATAGCAACAGAGGAAAATGAATAATGTTGTGCATTCAGGACTCTTTTGCAGGTTTCTTGCAAGCGTCCCTAACCCTGTTTTCTGCTCCTTTCACCCTTTCTTACTGCTCTGCAACTTTAAGGAGTCATAGATACCACAACTGACTCATGCCTGTGAAGGAGCAAGGTGCAGTCTAAACAGCCTAAAGATGCAAGTCCCCATGCTGCCAAAAAAGCCGTAAGATCATGATTAATGGGAGAAATAGTTTCATGTGACAGCAGCCGAGAATTTACCTTGAAAAAAGGAATATTCAGTCTGAAAATGTATACCTTGAAACTGGTTGTAATTGAAAACCACTACAGTAGAGCAAATTGGAAACCTTTTAATAGTGGCTAAAATATTTTTCCTTTAAGTGAGACCAGCATAGTAGCTTCAGTCTGAGAATAAATATTTTGAGTCGAGAATTTCTTGATAGAAATCTATAATTACCTTTGCAATATTGCTGGTATCCATCTACTTAGCAAAGACTCTGACTTTATTAGCTATTTAATCATCTGAAGTACTCTATTACCAAATGCTCGGGGAGAACAATATCTCTGTCAGATTCTGCAGCTGTTGGGCTGTGTGTTTAATAACCTGTTATATTTCAGACCCTGTAGAAATTAGCCACCGAAAGTTTTCTTCTTTCAGTCAATCCCCAGATTACACATACAGCCAAATTAAATCTTTCTTTGAAGCTGGTTTCACAGCGTTTTGCTCCTCATCTGAGATTTAGATTACCTCAAAGTCTATGTCAGCAATCCGTGTTCCTCCAAAATGTTTAAAAAGTCGTGCATCTCAGGTCATGTCCTGCTGTGTGCAGCAGCTAATGGGAACTCTGCCCCGACCTCAACAGGAGCAAGGATGGGGGACTAACTCCGGGTGCCCTCCAAGTGCAGTGCAGAGCCAGACACCGTCACACGATCTGCCCAGCAGTCATATCTGGTGGTGAATGTCCAAACTGACCACAAAATGATGCAAATAAGGCCATGCCTGTCAGTGGTGGATGTAGCTCTGATGTAAATGAGAGTGCTTTACTCCCAGTCCCTCTCCCCCTTTCTCCACAAGGTTGCCTGCTGGATGGAGCCTAAGAAATGTGACTGTGAGCCAGGAAAACATTATTCCCCATGCTCTGGACAGCTCTGTGCCTTTCTCTTGGCATGTGCAGAGGACATGATGGGGACAGAACTGCAGCAGGAAAGTCCTCAGAGGTTTCGCAGGGCTTAGAAAGCATGCAAAAACGTTAAAAGGCCGCGTTTCCAATTCTCCTGGTAGAGCTGCACCCGTAAGTAAATCCCACATCTCTACCTTTCTGCATGTGAGGTATCTCTGGCCAAATTAGCCAAGGAGGCCAGCTCTTCTCAGCTGTGGTTTTGGCTAACAGCTCTAGGACTGAGTCAGTGGTAAGGGCTTGCAGAGCTGAAACAGCCAAGGAATGGCTTTGATGAGCCCAAGCCTTGAACCAGTGCAGTAAAGAAACAGAAACACTGGAATTCAGAACAGGGAAGGTAACCAATGGTCATCCTCATTTAAAATACCAAATTACACAGCTGAGGACTGAAATAACCTAGTATCTGGTTTGTTCCTCTGCCACTGCTGTTCTCTCCACAGCATTCCTTTGCCATGAGTTCAGCCTGTATCGTCTCCCACTATTGCTGATCCCAGATTAAGCTGGCCAAGAGGCTGAGAAGATAAGGGAAACTTCTGCTTTTCACAGACTGCAAACCAAGCGCATTTAGTGGGTTTCCCAAGCATTACGTCTCCAGGGACAAGAGGTTTCACTTACAGCATGTGGGGAAGGTTCCACAGCTGGCTGGAGGTGAGAAAACAAAATGATGTTTTTATTTTTGTGTTGTTAATGAGACATCAGGGTGGGTCTCCACAGTGGTAAAGGCAAAGGGCAAGTGAAGGTCAAGGCTATTACACAGATTTGGCAGATGTCTCCTAATCTTTCTGGAGATGATGGTAATGAGAGCAAGGAGTCTGTAACCTTACCCTTAGGGAAGACTTCCTATGTTAGGAGGACTTTTGCTTGCAGTACAGTGACTGCACTGGCATTCAGATAGCTTAAAAGCCTCTCTTTGCTCCAAACTTACCTGCACTGAGGGCTGGAGAGATGAGATGACAACATGTAGAAGAACTAGAAAGTAGAAGGAAAGTAGAAACAAAAGTCCACACTCAAAAACTAGTGTCAGAGCGTGAACAGTGCCTGGGGAGAGGATGGCCAGCTGACCTTCATAAACCAAGATGCAAAGAGCTTTGCTTTGTATCGATTTAAATGAGGTAGTTCAGAGGGTGTCTGAATACTGCAAAGAGGATGGGAGGCCAGGAGTGCTGGTGGTTTAACATTACCAGGATCTGGCCTTCGTAAAACAAGATATAAGTATAGGCAGTCTAGAGAATGGTCTCTTCTGCTGCTGCCTTGTGGGGTGCTGCACTATCACACCAACGTTAAAATGAAGGACAAAAAAATTTAAGCAATGTTTCAATGGCATTGCATCTACCTTTAAACATACCAGTAGTCAACCTACATCACGTTGATGGGCAGTCCAAATTATCTGAATTACTTCCTTTAGGAAGACTAACCAGCCGTTCACCTTCAAGGAATTGTCTGGCTTTCCCAGGTCTGGTTCCTGCACATTCTCAAAACTTCTAATTTCTGTCCTGCCTACCAGATGCTTGAACAATTTTTGTGCTTTTCATCCCCTGGATTTATTTCTATGCTGGCCTCTGTCTCCTTGTGCCGAACATATGTGTTATCATATCAACTATGGCATATCCTCTGAATTTAAATTCTTCTTTAAAGCACTTTACTGCCATGTATCTCTCCAGGGAAAACTGCCTCTTGCTCTGTTGCTTGTTTCATTTATCCCAAACCACATCCTCACCCAGGTTTGAGCATATCTGTTTCACATCTCCTTTATTTGATGTTACTTCTCAGCCCTTCCTGCTTTTCTCCCTCCTGCTCTCTTGTCTTATTCTCAGTGTTCATCTAATTTATGCTGTCAGCTCTAACAGTCAAAGATATTTGGCCCAATTCTCATCCCAGTTATAGAGATTTACTCCACAAAGTGGAAGAAAGAGAAGTTACTCTGTTATTACTGATATACCAGGGTCTGAATCTGGGACTGATTTCTTACTTTTAATTGCATTCATGATTTTGGCACTATAATAATAACCTGCTGTAATTTAGTGTTCAGTACCAAATTTAAATTTTTTAGAAGGAAGATGAATTCTGGAAAACATGCTTCTTATTTAATTGTCTGTCTAATAAACAAAGTCATCTGGAAATGGGAGAAGCTAAAGACTGTCAAGACAGTCATAAGTGGAAAAAAGATGGTATTCCCTGTTGTGTATGCTATCAAACCAAGCTGACAGACAGGCTAGCCTTAGATACCTGCAGCAGGGAAAACTTTAAAGACTGAGTTTCTTCTGAAACATTTCAAATATATTTTGAAACTTCTAATCTCAGGAAGGAGATTGGTCATTTTTAACTGGACAATGCAAAACTATTGGGGGGGAGGTATAGGGCAACACCTTCAGCTCACTGAGATCAAAATATTTTTCTAATAAATACAGGGGCACCCTAGCCTGAGCCTTCCCTAGTGCTTCTCTTTCATCTGGTATTCAGCTCACCAAAGCTAAATTTTCTCAAAGCATCACACTTTGGCTGAAAACACAGCATGGCTTCTTGCCAGATATAATGATTTAAAGATATTTGTATGCTTACTTGACTTGCTCTGAATGGACATAACTGCTGTGTTTTGTACTGTCAGCTCCTGACATTCCTGCAGCGAACTCTTTCCTGTTATGCTCCAGGTCTCCCAAACTCCTTGCCTCTACAGGTTAGGGGACACTGAAAAAATGAGTAACCCTAGAGTGTGATGACAGCTCTTGCAAAGCATGTCGTTGACTGGTGCTGATTTGAGCGACGATTGGTCTGTCAGGGAATTTAGCCTGGCCAGTGCTGCCTTGCATGCATGGGAGCTGAGTCACAGGCAGGGGGGAGAAAGTCTCCAGGGCTGCCGAAACGCCCTGCACGAGGTACCCACACAGCTTTCTTCCACGGGACAGTAGGGAAAAAATGATGAGATACAAATAAGGGTCTGTGGGCCTTTGTAAGTGATAAAAGGACAAAGAAATACTTCTGCTGAAGCTCCTGTTGCCACTGCAGGTATCTCCGGCATGGGTGTAATCCATTCAGCTTGCAGGTCAGTGCAGCACAAAAGCTGTGGATGGGAAGCACCGGCTGACCGTCCGTGCACATTTTCTTGCAGGCTGCACCCCGGTGACCACTGACACCTGCCGTGATATGTGGCTCAATTCCTTTCCTTGCCACATCACTGCTGTCAGGAGGTGACATCAATAAAGGGAATGAGCGGTGAACTGACACAGGTATAACAGTGACCGATATTAAAAACGTTTCAAAGACATTCAGCATCTCCTGTTTTCCGTGTGGATTTGCTTTTTCTGGCTCTTCATGGTCTCCCCGACCTTGCCATGTGTCTATAAGCTGCTGACACTCCAGCCATGAGTTATGACAGAAGTTATGGATCTGTGCCGTCCTGTTTTATGATGATGATTTATCATTTGTATTACAGTCATGCCTAGAGGCCTCGAGCAAGATCAGGGCCTCATCATGCTAGTCACTGTATAAACATGTAGTAAGAAACAGTCCTGCTCTGAAAAGATCACAAACAAACGGTGGGAGGAGGAACAGAAACCCAGAGACGTGAAATGCATTCCCTAAGGCAACCCAGTGATAGTACCATGGCCGGGCACGGCAGCACTCCTGTCCCTTGGCTCCCACCTACTTGTGTCCACACCAGCCTCCACCATCTCCTGCTCATCTATCCACGTCCTCCTCACCAGGGCTGTGCAGGGACGACACGTTCCTGCCTTGCCACGTCTCTGCCCATGGCCTGAAAAGCCCCTGAAGTCAGGCACAGAGTGACAGCGGGCACATTCCTGCCTCTGCATATATATATATATATGCACATATATATATATGCATACATATTTGTCATATATGAAAACAAGATATCTTTGGTGCTACAGCAAGACCAGAAATGTACTAAACTGAAAGCACAGAGACATACCATGGATTATCTGCATCCTAAACCCAGTTTTTGGACCTAGACGTCTTTTCAGGCTATGTCTAAACACCACCCTTGCTGCAATTAGGGCGATAATTTGAGGACAATGCTTTTCCTCCTTTTTAAATTGTCATTGAACTTAGTAGTGTGACCAGAACTCTTCTCTGAGTATAAATATACAGTTTTCAAAGCTTAGCCTAAAAGCTGGCTGTGTGGACTAGTATCAGTCCTGCGTTAACATGAATTAGACATTGAACATGGCATTGAAAATGTGGTGAACTAACTCTGCTAAAGTGCAAAACTACACAGGAAAGAAAAAATAAGATACAGACTTGGCCCAAAGGTTTTCAGAGAAGAAAAAGCCAGACTGCACTTATGAAACTTCTGCACTTTAGAAAAACGGGGAAATAAAAGGACTCAGAGAGCTGCTTATCTGGAGTGCCCATAAAACAGTCAAGAGCATGCAGATGCTCAGGGATGATACTAGGGTGACATGGAGGTAGTAAAGCGAGGCGTCCGAGTGAGATGTGACAGCTGACAGGAGCTTCTCCAGTGCTTGCTAGACCCCAGGGCCTGCTAAAAGAAGTAGAAGATGCTGCTCCTGAAGAACTTGAATGTGTGAACCACATCTAAGGAAAACAGAAATGTTAAGCACACCAGCTAGGGCACTCTCTGAGCTACACCAAGTTCCATCGCCCCTCAGCAAGCCTCTGTAGTGAGGAATTCACCAGAAAATGACACAACTTTTATCTCTAGGTGAATATTCAGGCTTTCTTTGCAATATCTGAGCTGTCTTTTAGTGGTTTTATGACAGAAAATTCTTACTCCAGATAAAGCCAATATATCCTCTCTTAGCTTAATATTAACACTGCAGATGTGGCAGGTGGGGCTGAGCAGACATTTTCTATCTCTTCAGTTAATCGTCAGAGTCACAAATACATGCAGGGATGTTTGCAAAACCTAGGAGTTCCTCATCTCCACTTGGAGTCAGGGTTCCCTGAAACTAGTTCATGAACTGCCATTTATTAGCAGCACAAGCCTTTTCTGATAACGAAAAACCACAGTCACTGAGTGTTTGCCATGTTATATTGTCTCGTTAACATCTCCATCCTCCTTCCCCTTCTCTGGCTCTTCACATTTTCATGATGTCGCTACAGCTCTCAGTTCCTTATAGTTCCTTAATAATTCTTATTGGAAGTGCTCAATGAAAAGGGAATTCCCAACACATCTCTGATGCTGATTTTACTGTCAATAGCATGTTTTAAGTCGCTTCATTTTGCATATTTGAGGACAACTAAAACACAACTTCAATTTTCGTCAAAGTGGCTGGCAATTTACTTCATCTTGGAACAGAGTCAGAGATTTTCTTGGGTACTTTTTTAATTCCTTTTATAAAAAGGAAGGAAGGAGTGGTGCTGCCTTTCTTCACTGTTGGCGAACCTTCAGCCCCATGCCTCAGTGCATATGTCACACGTTGCATCCTCAGGATGGTTTAACTTTCCCTTTCTTTGAGCCTTTGCTGCCACTCACAGTTTCTCACCATTCCCGAGTTACATTTCTGCTATCCATATAGCCAAGTCACCACATTTACCAATTCCGCAATATTTTTCTCATTGACTTCTCTCCTAGAAGAGGTTACACATGCTATTCAAAGAGCTATTATTGAGTGATCTGTAAGATACTTCTTACATTTCCAGGTATCATTTTAGATGCACTATGAAGTCGTAGCATGCATTTTTTTTTTTGCATTACCAAACTTCTGCCAAATATAAGCCTGATATCCTACGGCAGATGGAGTACACAATCATCAGCAATAACATGTTTCTCCTGCTTATAACTTTTTTTAATAACCCTTCAGCCAACGTTTAATAATTCAACAGCAAGGTAACGGTCTCAAAGACGTCTTAGGGCCTCTCGTGAAGTTAGGTGCTTGCATGTGTTTGGGCTGCCCGATGGCTGAGAACACTGCTGGAGGGAAAGGAAGCAGGGGCTTGGAGAGGAGAAGGGGAAATAATACAGATGAGAGCCTTGGAAGCAGAGAAGACTTGCAGGCACTGTGCTTCATATCAGAGATATGAAGGTGATCGGAGCTTCTTCAAGTCTGAGATGCAGGACAAGTAGGACACACAAAGTTATGCCACCAGGCTTTGCTCTTTCCTGCTCTCAGGGAGAACTGAACAGCTCTGATGTGGCATACCATCTGTAAAGCAGCTTCCCAAAAAGCCCCAGAGGGAAAGCTGGCAGAGCTGAGCTATCGGGGGGGCTCAACCTCCCTGCCTGAAATTTGTACCCCCAGCCCCCTGCCATGGGGCTTCCTTCGTGGTCCAAGGCAGGGCTGGTTCCTCCTTTGAAAATGTCAAATGGCTGGCTCCTCCTTTTAAAAAGTCAAGTTCAATGACTTTTGTGGAGACATACCCATAAACACCTTGGCTACTGCAGTTCTTGGAGGCTGTTGGCATTTACCAACCATCCCAATGTTCCAGCATAAGCCAGCAAACTCTTGCAGGCTGGCTTGCAGGAGTATTCAGTTGACAGCAGTGGCACCATACATAGGAGTAAATATTATGGAATTAAAGCCATAAAGAAAACATCATTGCCTGAGCTGCTAAGTGGACAAATTTAGTGCAGTGTCTATTACCGTTAAATGGCAAAATTGCAGTTGTAACAATATGGAAATGTAAATGTAATTGTGTATAAAACTGTGTAATCATTAAAATACATATAAATTTTGCGCACTCAAATTAAACACGAGCAACTACTGCTTGACACCTGAAACATCAGCATAATATTCATGCCATATGGTGGCATTTTCTGTTTCTTATATCTGTCACTCTTCATTCTTGTCAGCTGCTCACAAGAACCTGCCAGATAATATCTGCACCATTGCCAAAAATTTCTAACAGCTGGCGTGGTACTGGTTAAACATGCTGTAATGTTTCAAAGTTTAATGCTCCCATCTATGCGTTAGAAAGCTGGCTCTTGGAGCAGATGTTTAGCTTTGTTTTTAAATTAACTTCAGTATGCTTTTGCGTCCATTGTGTGTTTTTATGCTTCATCATTGCTGCTGCCTTCTGTGAGATAAATGAGCTCAATGGAGCCCTGGCTCCGAGAACATTAAAACACTTAATCCAGCATTGTAAACTCTGTGTTAGAAATGCACTCGGCTGTCTGCTTCAGTACCTGAGATGGGTTTGGGGTTACAGAGAACAGTTCAGACCATCTATTAGCTGCGGCTGCAAGATCTCAAAGTTTTCCTTATCCATATGTCCCTCCATGGAGCTCTGAGATGTGCATTGACTTGATGCTCTTGGAGCCAGTGGCCGCTGGATTCAGAAATCAGCACGGGGAGACCTCAACACCCAAGCGAGTCACCCGAGGGACCCAAACCATTGTGTGGGCTTAAGCAACAAGTACTGCGTGGGCACAGTTTAGGGCTTTGCCCCTTTCCAGCTGGGGAGAGGGCACAGGGCCAATTCTGGCACCTCGGTTTGCAGCTGGAGTGCAGCCGCAGCACCCCAAACCCATCTTCATCTTGCAGGGCCTGAGGCCACCGGTGGAGGATTGGGAGCAGGAGACGCATTTCTGACTGTAAATACCCCTTAAAACAGTGCTAATGACTGAACAGGGAATTCTTTAATGCCTTCTGTATGGAAATTCATGTGAACTCTGAACATGCTGAAAACTATATACTTGGGTGATTTACATATTAAGATTTATGATGAGCAAGGCACATGAACATCAGTGAATTAAACAAACATCCCATTTCATAAACAATCTGATTTTATGGATAGCATATGCAGTTCCCTTGGGCTGTGAGTTTAAAAGGCTGATTTACACCTTTGGAAAAGAGGACTCTGCTTTTCCATTTTGTTCTTTTCCTGGGGACAGGGAATTAGCTTAGTAAAATACTCCCACAGCTTCACTTCAGATGAAGTCACTGGCCAGCTACAACACTGACAGATGTATTTTGAGTCCTTAGGCACTGAGATGGAGGATATTTACTAAGAAGTTGCTAAAACATCCTTGTGTTTCCACATGAATTTGCAGGGACAAAACTGGGGAGAAAAGAGTGCTGGAGAGAGAAGACTTCTGCATCTCCAGAAGTGGCTGATTTGTTCCTGCTAGGCTGCTGGACTTCATGTAGACAATAACCTAATACGTTTTGATTTTTACACAGAGGCATTTTAATTCATGTTACCTTTTGGCATAGGACACCCTTTCTGAACCAGGACTCTGCAGTTTCGGCTACCATATAGGCACACAACGAAAAGGTGACTTCTGCCTGAATAAGTTTCCCATCTAAGATGAAGCAAGAAACAGAGGTATGGACAGGCTAAGACTGCAAGTAAATGCACAGGCTCATACAACAGGCAGTCGTCTTAGCACGCCATCACCAAGGGCAGGCTATCCATCAGCTTTCACCATGTGGTGTAGATAAACATACACATATTCAGTGCCTTGTGCCTCTCGTTTTCCTCTCTGCACATGCAGACCTACTCAGATGGAAGAAGTGCAGCAGAAGAGTTGTGGGCTGAATGTATCAGAAAATAGATTTTCAGGGCTTTTATTTTTTGCAGACATTCCCACCCCTGTACTGCATCCCTGGAAATTATCCATCTTGTATAATGGATGAAATTAGATTAGAAACAAGACAAGATGCAATTACTCACTGAGGAAGAATTGGATAAACTGGTAAAATGGGGCCTGCAGCTGGGCCTGTCAGCATCTGGTTTGTGTATGCACAGAGGAGTCACAGAGGATTTTACCCTTGGCATTAGCTGTAATAGGGTAAACATATTTTCTGTTTATTGTAATAGAGTCTTCTACCAACATTAAAAATCATTACTGAGCCAACACAATCTATCAAATAGCGGCTGGCATTACTTATTCTAGTAAGGTGCTATCCATGTGAAGTCCCTAAGCTGAAAAAACTGTGACTGAAACAAAAGTAATCCTTGTCCTTGATGAGGAGGAAACTACCTTAGGCCAGAGAACTGCACCAGGATGCTCATGATGCCTCTTCAGTGCTGTGGGATTCAGCAGAGGAACAAATATCAGCCCACACATTTCTCAGTTCAGACTCAGCCTTTTTCCTAAGGAAGTCCTTGAAGCTTTCCCTCACCACCAGGATTTTCAGGTTCCTTCCTGAGGCGTACAAGCAAAGGGGATGAGTTTTCATCTTGTATTAATACAGATTTTTTTCACATAACGCTTGTGATATAAAGATACGTTGACCTGCATTTTACATGGCAAGGAAAGGAGAAACAAAATAAGGAATACAAGAGGTATATTAGCACCGAGAACACAAATGCTGGGAGGTGTATTCCATTGCTTTTCCTGTCATGCATCGTTACCTGTGAATGTTCCCCTTCACATGGCTTGGTTTGGAATTCCACAGCTGAGGAGGGAAATGCGAAACTTCTGCTCATGGATGTTCAGACTTGATTATGATTTTTCTTGTCCATAGAATCCCTGAACTACTTTGATGTAAATATTTCATTTTACACAGTAATTGAGACTAAAGGTTCAGCAAAATGCCGCCCCCCTAAAACCTTAGATGTTGGTTATCAGACTATGATGTTCTGCTGCAAAAATAAGAATAAAAAGAATGACATAAAGTAGATGTTCCTGGAGGCAAAACATGTAGTACAGTGCAGCTCATTACTTAGTAATGTAGCACACATAGGTGTGATTGTCATCCATCATTTTTACCACCACCTTGAACAGGATTATAGCCAACTTGTAGGGTCATACAGGTACCTGTAATCCTAGGCATTAAGTTCCTTTCAGCTCAGGCCATTGCAAATCTGACATTTGTAGTGTTCCATTTATGTTCTTTAGTTTATGTATGTGAATTATTTGATGAAAATCATCGCAGTGCAAGGGTGGCCAGACAATGCATTGACTGAATGCCAGCCAGCAGGTCAGGAAATCAGTGTTGCTCTTGTTGATGAGCTTAGCTAAGGAATTTTTATTTATTTGTTTTCTCTTTTATGTCTCTGCATTGATATGAGATATATTAACATGAAGTTTCCCAACTCATGCCCAGTGTATTCTCTTTACATGTGCTGAAAGCATTTGAGTTGTCCCATTCACTTCATCAAGCTAATCAAGTACATAATGAATGTGTGCAATGGTTACAAGGTCAGGGCTTAATTCTCAATAAGACTACCAAGGAAAGGTGGTTGTGACATGAAGTTTTTAAGTGATTCCTCTTTGATGTGCTACTCAGGCCACTGAAGCAATGTGGCTAGACCTCACTGTCAGCGTGGGCCTGAGAGGCTGCCCCATAGGTCTCATGTAGGATGTTACACATACATAAAGTCAATGAACTTTCTTAAGGGGAGGACAAGGAAATAGAAAGAATAAAGAAGTCTCTGTTTCTTTCTGATTTTATTCCTTTCTCCCTTTGTTATGTTGCTGTAGCATTTCAGTGCTTTCTGCTGACATGGAAATTACTAGAAGTAGCCAAGTCCTTCATGCACTGTAGAGGGGTCATTGCACTTTGCTTTTTGGAATCAAATTTCTTGGGATTTTTTTCTAAGGTCAGATTTAGAAAGGCTGAAAGGCTGAAATAGTTGTCTATATTGAACATCATTTTCATAGTGGACTTTATCAAAGATTCTGTAGACTTCTAAATGCTTAATTTCTCAGAACTCCTCCTCAGGCTGGTATACTTCCCTCAGCTCCATAATGTCATTAGAAATGGCATGAAAGTAAATCAGTCAGAGCAATGAGGGTTACTCACTGTTCAAAATATATGCGGTTGTTTTGCCTGTACTTCTCTAAGAAGTATCTTGCTGCATTTCAGTGTAGAAAAATATTGTTGTCTATTTAAATTTCTTGAGTAACTTTTAAGGGTTTCACTTGGCTGACACTTCTTGGCCTTGCCTTAATCTTGGGATTGTTTCACAAGAGACCTAGGGAACACCCACTGATAACAATGTCAAACATTCAATGTATTTACTGAACGTTTCCACTTGCTTGATCATTAAGGCATGCCTTGGCTATGAGGTCACCATGTTGTGTAAGGGTAGAATTTATGGGGTGATTTGAACTATAGGGGAGTCCTGACATGTTTTTGGCAAATACCGTCAGATAGCATGGACTGGTGCCACTCAGAATTGTAGCTCTGGGATATAATCAGGTTCTAGCATGAATGTGTTGCATTAGAATTCAAATCCTCTGATTACAGAGAAGATGGGAAAAAGGTTATTTAAACAGACCTGGCGTACGGTGTGGGAGTCTTTTAATCAAACGCGTTTTCTTGTTTGTTAAAGCAGATGATTTAAACATAAAGCTAACAAACAAAAATTAGAATGTAGTTTTAGAAAATCAGAGGAGAAAGCGTTATATAAATATAGCATGCAATCAGCATGCTGTCCTCTCGAATCCTGCACTTAGGTTGGAAAGAGCATTAAAAGAACTGAGTAAAGACAGTGGAAATTAGACCAATTCACCAGCAGCATGGGTTGTAGCAGAGACAAGGCTTCTTAAGCTGTATTCCAGGATTTGCCATGGACTGGGTAGCCTCACAGAGTTTATTAGAGGCTGGTTTAAAACTCATTTAAATCACTGAATATCTTAAATTGAATTTTAGCACATTTTAGATGTAACAATAATTACTTTGGTTGCCATCATTTACTACTTCTCCGCTAGTACTGTTGTTTGAATAACCTAAGACTTGAAGTCCTTGAATTAAACCAAACAAGGTCAGGATTTGGATCTATGGCCTTTACCACACACCTGCCGCCTGGCTTTAATTTTCTGACTCTGTTTTTCCTCTAACCTCTTCTTTTGCATGCTTAAATTGCAAGCTCTTCCAGACGAGGTCCACTTCTCGCAGGAGATTTGTAGAGTCTGTCAGCTGCAGTCCTCTTGTAAGACAAACAACTGATGATGGCAGCTGCCTTGGCTTTATATCTCAGCAGTTCTCCCCCAGTTTATCTAAAACATGTAAATAAAGCCAGATCTGGTGCTGAAGGGTGACAAAAACAAAGTGCATATTTTAATACATTGCAAAGATAATAACCCCTTAACATCAATCCCAGTAATTGGTCTTTGTTTCATTACCTGAACTTTTTACTTTAACATTTAAAAAATCTCGCTGTTAGCTGGATGCTGAGTACAGGGAGGCATTGGTAAATGATTGGCATTTTAGTGTGAATTCTGGAAGGAAATACTCTACAGGCATTGATTTACACTATATTCCTTTATCCCACCTCTAATATAAAGAAAGGAGACAGAATAAAAAGCACACAAGTAAAATAAAGGCCAGAAGAAAAGAGTGATTATAGGAGTTTCAGTATATACTTGTCAGATGAAGCCTAAACAAGATCTGTGGACAGGGCCTTTTACAAAGGATGTATGATCAATACAGAAAATATTAGATTTAATGTACGTTTTAAAGGGATCACTAGCAGAATATGCACTGGGGGATTTTTAGATACAGTCCTGCTGCCTATATGTGTATTTAGAAATGTGCTGGCCCTAGAAGTCCACCTGCTACAGCACAGCCCCTCGAATGCCAAGCCTCAGAACATCCTGACCCACTCCCTGGAAGATTTTGAGTATTGCTCTTTTAAAATAACTTTGTTCTATAGACCCATTTATATGGGATAATAGGCAAATACTGTGATCTATTTTTCTATCCTTATTTTGTATTTAAAGTTTTCTTTCTATTGGGATTAGGACTATCCTACAACACAGAAAGGGCACCGCTGTTTTCTGTGAAAAACAAACTGCTTCTCAAGCAGATACCACTCTCCAGATATCCAAAAAAGTTAGGCATTAGAGAAACTGGTGTATTAGCATAGTGAAGCTGACATTATCAACATCACAAATGTCATTTATGAGCTGTCACACAGCTATTGTTAAGAGGCTATTCAGAAGAACACAGTACATCATAGTAACTGTCACTCTGCTTGCTGCAGTCACCGAACCACCAGGCAGTTAAACAGCACATTTCTTTTGCTTTCAGGACAAAAGACTCTTAGAGCTTGTTTATGTGATAAATTCTTTGCATTTTGGCATCCCACATAAATGTTTTGTACTAACTGCAGAGGTGCAGACCTTCAGTTCGATGACAGCCAGGTGGGATGGGATAGCAGTCTGGCCCCCACTGCTGGCCAAGCCTGCTGGGGAGTAGAGACGCCTGTCTGGGGGGAGAAGAGGTGGGGTTGCAGGTGCTCCAGCTCTGGTCCCTCTCTCCCAGTTCTGGAGGACACAGTCTAGCAGTGTAGGCAGCCTCCTGGCCCTGGCTCCAAGCAGAATGGGAATCAAGCACCCATGAGAGCTGCTCCTTCCTTCCTGCCTTCCCTGGGGCTCCAGGACGGGGACCACGTTCTGTCCTCCTTCACAGCAGTGTTGTATCAGGTATCTGCTCAGGTATCTCCCTCTGGCTGCACACCACCTACAGCAAATTGAAATTACTCCATGGGCTTCCCAGCCGCCATAGCTACTGACACCAGCTGAGGGTCTGAATCACTTAATATTAAAGTGCACAAAGATACATGAAAGCTAGCACGAGATTTAGGATTTGAATAGACGCTGCTTGAATCACTGCTAACCCCTTTAGGTCATACTGCATTCAAATTGTTAAGCCTCAATCTTCTCATCTTTCCATGGGTTGAACTTCTACTGACTTTAACCTGCCCAGCCATATCCTTGAAAGCCAACTTCCCCAATTACTGCACCACGTGCAGCCCTGCTGGACCTCTAAATCTTTCAAGAGGTTTGTAATTTGGTGCATTCCCTAAGGAAGAGTTGGAATGGGTCCAGGGAACAAGGCTAATTTAGTAGATGGGAGAATACATCTTCTGAAGAAATGGCTCCAAGACCTTAACATGTTGGGCCGTGAAAAAGGATCAGGTGAGATAGGATTTAATTATAGTGTACAAGTACCTAAGGGGACGAATGCAGAACTAGGTTTGAATCTATATGAAAAAGGTAAAATAGGAGGTCATGGGCTGAAAATGAAGTGCAATTCCCGCAGTAGTAGGCTATTTTGTATACATAATGTTCTGGCAAACAAGGTAGTTGAAACTGGTAGTAGATGTAGTAGATATTGTAACCTACTTATTACTGTTGTAATGTGATTAAGTTGCCCTGCTGATGGTTTTTCCAGTCACAATTTTTTCTTCTTCTGTGTCATTTACTATTTCAATCTGCTATGCTACTGTGGGACCGTTGGGGGCGTTCCTCAAAGCTGAGCTTCTGGGCATTAGAAATGGAGATAATATTGAAAGGCTAATAGTAAGAAATACGTAACTATTTTTTTCCATGAAATGCTTTGAAGGTTTGTATAAACAATACTGTAGGCCTCACAAAACAGCACGACTCCCTCTATGGTCTGCTATGGTTCAACATCATTCACCTTTTTCATGCTTAGATAGCTGGGGAGGAATTAAAGATCTAATTTAGAGGCTGATTACAGCATGTGAAAAATAAATTTAGGCTGTCTTTAAAAAAAATGGTTTCCTGCCACTAATTTGCAATGGTTTGGTTTTAAGTTTTTCAATAAATTTGTGCAGGGAGGGGGGCCAGTTTCAGCTGCTATTTCCAACTCCAAAAAATGTCAGGACACATGGAGGCAAATGGGACATTGGACTGCCCTTTTGCAGACTCTGTAGCTTTGTTTTCACCCATTTCCAGTCACTTGATCATCTACTAATGAAAAAGTTGCTCAGAGAAAAATTTAATGAAAGATTTATGTCGGATTTACAGGGCATCAATAAGTGGGTTATTTTAGACAACCTACATTCAGGCTGCATGTTCCCTAAACAGTGCTCAGAGTTGATTTATTTACTATACCAGAAGTGCAAGAAAATAATGAGTAAGGCAGAAATTCGTTCTGCCAATACTCCTGCACACATTCTGCACTTTTTTTTTTTTTTTTAATGGGAAACATCCTGTTAACAAGTTTGATTAGGCTAATTCCAAATCTCTAGCACCTATAGATTAATTGGGCTTGCTGAGAACTGCTGCTTCCCTCAAAGGTCCCTGCTAAAGCACCGAGACTTTGATTGCTTCCCATAGCACACCAGAGTGCTGCACTGGTTCCCTCTAGCAAAGGAGATGTTCCTAGCTGAAGCATACACACCCAGGAGGTCACTTTGGGTCTCTCCTGTTGGAACATACGGTTTTGGCCTGGATATGCCTGGTGATTCATCTCAGCAACACTGATAACCTATCTGTGGTGGTCATCCTGTGCTCCTTCTGCTGCCTCTGGAGAAAAACAGACTCCTCTACCACGCAGCTCGTTTTGAGGAAAACACTAAAAATGGGCCACATGGACTGTGCCTAACTTGCCCTGTTCCTAAACCCAGGTTGTAGAGTAGGTGTTGGGTGACTCATCTGGCTCCTGGGGTCCTTTCACATGTTACGTGTGCACTTCTAGGCAAGATTTGTCCCAGTTGCCACCACTGTAGGCCCCCCAGGCTCAAGTTTTGTCTTCCCCAGTGCTTTCCTTGCCATATCCCAAGGCCACTTCAGTAAGTAAAACTGATGCTGTCTGCGACTAGCTTCAACTTCTTCATCTGTATACCTTTAGACCAGTCTCTATGACAGACACAATGACCTTTAAAGTGAGGTAATAAAACATTCTTATCAAATTTGCCCAATTTATTTAAATTTTCTAGAGCAGAGACTATTTTCTCCAGGCTTTAGATTGCTGCATAGCAGTTTATATCTTGCAAGAAATTTTAATATTTTAAAATATATTTCTTAGAAGATTGTGATGGAAACAAGCTTGTTAATTTCCTCAAAACAGGGGTTTCTGATTCTACACTAAAAAACATTTTTTTAGTCTTTTGTTTTCTATTATTACAGAAAATGCATTTTACTAATGTTGGTAAAATGCTTCACTAAATTAATTCAAAAAACAAAAAGAAAAAGAGAACTGGAGTATTGGGCCCATTATAATGTCATACTACAACATGTCCGAGTAGTGGTACACAAAAATAAACTTTATTTTAACACTCCTAAGTTTTTCCTTCTTCAAAATTGTTTTTCCTGTTTTGCTCACAGTTTAATTAAAAGAACAGTTTTTCTAATAAAAGGTTGGGTATTTTTTGGTTTGTTTTTGTTTTGTTTTCTTTTAATAAAATGCCTTTGAGGAGCTTTAGTTCTCTTTCCATCCCATCTCCTTGCACCTTTCTTCAGCTGAGTCCTCTAGCTATAGTACAAAACCAAATACTTTCTATTTCGTTTTGTAGCTCAGATTGATTAATTCCCTGGGTGCAGCAGTCAACAAAATGAATAATGCAGCGATGGTATTTTTTAGAAAAAAAAATCAGAGTAGTGCTTTGGATTGCGTTATTAGATGATACATCTATGAGATCTAGTTATATTAATCAACTTTAACAAAACACAACTAGAAGGCACAGCCGTAAACATGCCAAGCCAAGGCTGTGGGATTCTGAGCAGAAGACACACCTCAGCAATCTGTTTTGTTCTGGTTCAGCTAGTCATAAAGGGTGAAGCATCTACTCCCTTTAATCCCTTGTTGGTGTTGGTGTTACTACTTGGTGTGCTATAATACGAAGAACTGTCTGAAATAACTACAGTAAAAATTAGCAGAGTCGGTAATGGGGGAGAACCCAGCCCCTCACCAAGAGATTTCTAATGAAAGAAATTCTAGGTTCAGCAAAGAGTTCCTTTTGCCTGTATGGATTATTTCACTCAGGAAATTGGTTAATGTTATGCTAGCAAAAGTAGCGTGTTGAGGACTGATTTTGCCAAAACAAGCTGCATCTCCCTGTAGAGTATGTTTCCAGGATTCTTCTATTTTACAAAGGTAAGCATGGTGATAGGCTGAGAATTACTTCATGAAACGCTCTGAGGGAAAAAAATCAATCCTCAGGTAATGTGTTTGTAGTACTAAGTACAAATTACTTAGGACAAAGCATAAAATGCACCAGCTTCTGTCTATAAATTTAACTCCAAAATTTAAGAAATTTAGCAAAATTTAACTCCAGAAGTTCTAAGGAGTAAATGTTCTAAACATTTATATGCAGATCTCCTCTTGCTTCCTGCATGGCCTTTCTCCACTAACGGTGAGGGAATATGTATTTTTTAGTACTCCGTGTTATCTTGGAAAAGAGGAACAAACATGGAAAATAGCCTTGAGTGGCTGGAATTATTGTCATTTGAATGAATGGTTTTTCATTAATTTCTGTCTGAGAACAAACGGTTCATTATTGTTCAAATCCAACTGAAAATCTACTTAGAAGAAAGAATGATACTTAAATGCTCGGCAGAAAAGTATGGGGTTGCATTAACCCTTCAACACTTTTAAAAATACTTAGTTTAGATGGCTAAAGTCATTTGGATGGGTAGGGTATTTCCAACCTGCCCTAAGTCAAACTTCTCTAGAGAAAGTGTAAGTCCAACCACTGGTTAAGTGGTCCTCCAGCAAGATCACTGAAAATATTTCAAATATAATATTTTATGATTCTAGTTATTCTCTGCTTTTTGATTCCACCCGAATTTAGGGTAGCAAAACCCCCCACAGCATCCTGATGTATTTTTAGTGCCATGGAACATCTCAGAAGGCCTTAATACTTTTTAAAAATGCCCCCGATGCAGCTGTGCAATTCACAGTCTGTGATGGATCAGTATTTCTACAGCCCTCAGCCAGGCTCCTGAGCCTCCAGGGGCTGGCTGACCAATATTTCTGTTTCTTTATGCTAATCATGATCTGACTTCTCTACAGTTGTTTGTGCTTTCCATAGTTATTTGCGTTGTGTGCGACTCAGAGGTATAGGCTACGAGTTCTCCAGCAGGGATTCATTCCTGCGAATCTACTGCACTTTTCACAGCAAGGAAGCGACACTTTATGTGGTGCCTTGGCCTTACCATTACATAAATAACATTTTGTTGTATTGGCACAACTCCTTTGACGTCAAAGGAGGAGTCACTGAAACAGGCAATGAAGAAGCAGAAATCTCATCGCTTTAACATCCTGAGGGTTGAAGCATGTCTTTCTGTGAGATGTTACCCAGAGAAGCAAGAATTACGTTTTGAGAATTCTAGTGATATTTTTAAATCCCAGCCAACATGGTATTAAAAGCACTCCGGATTTATTTTATTTTTTTTTATGTATTGACATAGTGGCCAAAAAAAAAAACAAAAAAAAGAGTAATCCTGCCCTAGGCTGCATTTTCTAAACCACAGATGCAACTGCAGATATGATGCTTTTAGTAAATTGACAGAGGGAGTTGTACAAGTGGTTTAGATGATTCATATTATTCCTCTGGGCAGCATCTCAATTCTTCTCTGAATGAGTTTTGGTGTTCCCTTATCAGGAAGCACAGCATTGTTAGAAAACAGCATTCTGAGGCTAAAGTTACCCTTCTGTTGTAACAGCCCTACAGCACTGACAAATTTTTAGTTCCCTTTAAAAGGGAAGCTCCCCGTGCATGCCAGAGAAATCCCAAGTGCTGCTTGTGAATCATCTTGTGCATCACATCACCTTCATTTCTGAATCTTTGCTTTAAGATGACTTTTTAGTTTTCCTTATGTCCCTATCCTCCCTTCTGACCCCCTGGCCTACCGCTGTTGCCTATCTGTTGGCTTCCATTCTGGTTTAAGTCTAAAAATGAACCTGCTGGACTGCCTGCTATGTAAACTCAGGCCTGGTTTGCAAAAAGTCTTGAATTTAAGCACAAGACCAAGAGGCAGCAGCAACCAGCACTCCAGCCCACTGACAGTCCTGTAAAAGTGTGGGAGTTGGGGTGTTGAGTTCCCCTCCATGCCCTCCTGTCCCCATATCTTGGCAAGACCTCAACATGACCTAGGCTTGGCATTCCAGGCTGAGAAGCAGGACCCTGTTTCATGGGAAACATTTCTGAACAAATTTTCTGCTTAAAGGCATGTATGGTAGATCTGTTAACCCAGAAGAGATGAAACTCTACTGGCAACAGAAGAGGCTTTCCATTGCTTGCCTTAACTACCTGCCCAGGAGCTGGAACATTTGCTTTCTCGACCATCAATCCGAAACACTGCCCCTGCTTTCCAGCGAAGTCCAGAAGCCACCAGGCTGCCACACAGTCTGGCACCAAATTCCCTGCTGAAAAAGATGAGATTTACAGGGCAAAAGCTGTCAAGATGATTTGGGTATTTAGCCTGGTAAGACAGGAACATCCCTGGGAAGGGAGAGTCTCAGGCCCTGCTGCTTGTTCCTTCTTATTTTTGCATTTTATTTATAAGAGCAGACCCACTGAGACTCAAAGTCTCTCTAAGGTGGGCTGGGTGAGGACTTCACATGTGAACACAGAGCATGAACTCAGCCATACTTTGCCAGTGCCACTTAGGAGCAGTGAGGTGTCAGTTCCCTCAAAGTAACGTACATGTCAGAAATATCAATGTTCGCCCTCATTGTAAAGCTTCTCTAGAAAAATGAGCCTCCATTTCTGTCCACGTGAGCCTTCCCCCAAACCCCTCTCCCACTGACCAGACAATTCTGCTCCTCGGGTTCTTTATTCTCACTTTATCCTCACTTTACATGCCAAGATACGGACAAAAGGCCTAATACCAGAGGTGTTGTTCACATATGATAAGCTTGCAAATGCATGCTCGGGGCACCGCCGGAGTCAGACAACTTGTCTTGCCAAAAGGCAGAGCTGCCTGGGCTTGCCAGAACGCAGAGCTGCCGCCTCGCTGCCTGCATGCTGCCCTGAAAGGGATGCTCCAGGAGCCCATGGGAGGTCATGGAGTGTGCAGGGGAGCAGCTCTCTCCTGCCCGCCTCGCCGAGGCCACGTGTGCCTGCTTGCAAGGTGTCAGCCACTGCAGAGCATCCGTCAAGAGGAGGGGAGCATCCAGAGCGCCAGCGTGTTTGCCATAGGTAGGAGAAATGGAGACACAGAGAATGAGAAGGGGAAAAAAAACTGGGAATGAGATGCTAAGGACTGGTGGAGGACAAGTTTAGGTAGATGGAGCTGAACAACTAGATTTTGTGGTGGAGTACTTTGGGAGGAGCCTGGAATTCCTTCTTTTTGTGTTTCAACTCCTCTCTGTTTACTCTGAACCCGTGATTTTTCATAGCCCTGTAGCAGGTGGTCATACGGTTACATCTCTTACTGATATAACTCTTTGTGCCATAATAGCTTCACCCTTCTTGTCCTTAGCCTTCCCTTGAGCACAGACCATTACTGCTAACTGCTAGGAAGAGGTGGAATGGGAAACTATGGCTTAACAATGGTAGTCATAAAGAAAAAAACTTTCTAGATGCTGCAAAAGATGGATAGAAAAGATACACAAAGGTACACAAATTCTACGGCTCAATGTCTTTTGTAGCTTATTAAACAGAAGATTTTGGGAAGTTGAAAGATGTGTTACTGAATAATGGCTGCATTTACTCACTTTCTTTTCAGTCCTTTTGAGAGTATCTCTTTTACTATCAAGATGTGAAGTTACTTTGATAGCAGGAAGACAGTTGCAATTCCCATTTCAGCTAGCTTTGTTAGGTGCTGAACTGCAATGCCTTCAGCCCAGTAATGTTTGTAGATCTCCATCCCTCCCAGTAGTTGGTACATGTCTAACTGTAACATCTACAGTGCTCTAGCTTTTAGAAAAACACCTTGGAAGAGAGGGAAAGCTAATGTTTAGCAAATACCAGAAGAAATGACATAAATTAAGCTCTAAAACTAGATGCACATTCCAATGTAGTAGGCTTTTTGAGTTTATTCTGCAAGATCAATATTTTTAGATTTGCTGAATTTCTAGAGGCAATGTTTTCAGTCTGAAAGGCTTTTAGCCTGGGAGAGCATGAGGAACATCAGGGAAGATGCACAGGATCCAAAATCGAGGTTTCCAAAACAGTACACTGGACCATCTCTCATTGTTTTAATGCTGAAGATCAATCAGCACAATCACACCTAACATACAATGCCTCATTTTTCACCTGTAATTCGGCTTCTGAAGGTGGTTGCCTCCTCTCTCTGCATCACCAGTGGTCAGTTTATCTCTGTTAGCCCAGACAATTCCCCGGGCAAGAGACACTTCTGTCTGTCAGGTGCTTCTTCAAGGGCTAAGCTCCTCTGAACTTTTACGAGGAATGATTTGTCATGTATCTTTTGGGAGAGGAAAAACATCAAATGCGTTTAATTCAGCCTTGGCCACTGATCATGGTTAAATGTAGAAGTACCCTGTGTTTAGAAAGTCCTCAGAGTCATACTAGGTTTTAGAGGGTACACTCTGTTTTTACACTCGCAGCACTGCTGAATTTGTATCAGGTGTGCAGATATGTGACTGCTTATCCTCAGTCATCTTATTCCAGTTTATCGAAGCTCCTGAAATACGCACTAATGGAACGCACGCTGCACAGAAGATGCTGCACAAAATAAACCTGTAAAATTTTCTGGAAGAGAATGGAAAAGGAGAATTTTGAAAATCTTGAAATTGGCATCACTTTCATCGGAGTAAATGGAAATCTTGCTGCACAACTGTTGATTTGAGGTAACATAGTGTGGACGTGTGAGGGATCTTTCCTGGTTGTCTTTTCAATACTAGTTACCCCTTAAAATACCACTTTCACAGTACGGTGGGCAGGCATTTCTGCAACAGCATTTAAACTCTCTGAAATATTGATTTCTTATCAATAGTAGTACGTAGGTAGTAGGCCAATGTTACATCTTGCTTGCATTGGTGGTGGTTCATAGCTGAAAGAGTTATTTTGGACATCCAGAATACTGACACTGTCTTCAGCCTTGAGGCTGGTTAGTGCAGGTCAATAGTAGACACTGCAGTTCTCCCACATTTCTCCTTTACATAGGGAAATGGAGTGAGGGATCAGTGAGGGAACTCTGTGGCCGTAAACATGTATGCTCACTGGCACTCCACATCTTTCTCTGAGAAAAGGAAACTCAGAAATATCTCAGGTGGAAGCTCGTAAAAACCTCCTAGTTGCCTGCACCATCACTGGTATGGTGTTTGTTTAAGATACTTTCAAATATCTTTGGAATTGTTTATGCAAGTTTACATTTCTTTCCTTAACTGAAAGATCTAAGACAAGAATTCACTACAAATCTAATGTTACCAGGTAGGTAGCATATTAATATCAAAGGAAATCTCAGCCTTGTGCACAATTATGCAAGTTGACATAAGTATCTCACTCAGAAGCACACACTAAGTTAACATGTCGTATTTTACCACTGCCTTTGCTATATTGACACCCTTTTCATCGCCTGTCGCATGTGCAGGATGAAGCAAGAACCCCCAGGCTACAAAACTGTAGGATCATGTAAGGAAAACTATATTATCATGGATGTTTTCAGTGGGAACAAGATGAAGGTGTGTAGGCAGCTCTCAGTCTGATACTTGTCAATCTCTGACTGCAGTGGCAAATCCTAGGAATCTAAAATCATTACAGCCCTCCCAATGAGTTAAAGGGATGATGAAAGTCATGCGTTGTAACAAGCACATGTAGGGTACATCCGAAAATCTCTAACAAGCAGAGTTCTTGTGTGAGTATTTGCATATGTTCCAATATACCATTGGTGTATGTGATTTTAGGTTTTTAGGACATAAAAATAATAGGTTAAAATGAGATAGAAAAATGGCTGATATGTGTTGTTCTGGATATAAGGAATTTAAGGAAAGTGTTATAATTTTTTGTGTATCTCTACACAATGTGGCTGTGAGTTAGATAATTTTCACCTGCTGGAGAAACAATCATTTTAAATACATACAAATGCTCATCTACCCATTTATTTGTTATTGTGCAGCATATCTCCTCAGCTCAGAGCACAGTTATTCCAGGGTTTGCTGGAGCCCTGAGGATGTATGTGTTTGAGAAATGGCATGGCTAATTTCCCACTCACTGCACTTCCTTTGCTTTGTTTTCTACACAGGGCTTTATCCTTCCCAAGAAAGCCCGAGAGCAACTTCTTTTCCTCTGCCATTTGGGCATCAGTTGGCCCAGATGGCCTTGACTAATGCAACGCGGCCTTGGGGCTAACAACACACCTTTGTGGTCACAGGCACTGCCCCACGTTCACACGGTTGTGGTGCTGAAAAGTTAACAAGACCAAATCCTTGTTCCCCGTCCACCAAAAACCCAACCAATGTTCGTCTGCTGCAGTTTAAAGAACGAGGGAGGTGGCAGCGAAAGACCTGTCAGCAGTGAGGGCCCACCAGCGAGAGGTGCTCATGTTGGTGGGTGAAGTTGGTGACATCCCTGTTTCTCGTCACTGCTGCTGTTCCCAGCTCAGGTTGTTTGCAATTTATGCCTTGCTGAGGTGTGCCAGGAAGTCCGTATTTCACAGAGCAGCTTCCCTCTGTCATCATTTTGGCTCAGGGAGCTAACATTGCATTAATTACAGCCTCTTGCAATTTTTAAGCTTCTCTTCGGAACAGTTGTGGACTAAAATGCTTTAAAAAACAGCCAAAATAGGGCTTCGTGTTTTGAAATCAAAATTTTTATCGTTACACAAATGACCCCTTCAGAGTCCCTTTGGAGACGCACGCTTTGGTAATAGTGATACTTTCCAAAACAAGAGGGCCTTAACTTTCAAATCAATCCCTCTTAAGACATTTTGCAATGAAAATACCACAAACTTGGGTCTTAAATTGCATGGAGCATTAGTAAGTGATAGGGAGAGGAGGGATTACAGACCCAGAGCATTTGTTCTACCACATGCTTGACCAGAAAGCTAATGAAATCATCAAATATACATAGTTACTTGTTTTTTCTGCTTTTTAGCTAAAAATTACCAATGTGGTGATTACTCATCATTGTTAAAAAAGATTCTATATCTAGCATGACAAATATATGCCAGCACTTCGCCTGGTATGACTTACTGTGGCTGGGTTTTATACCCATGAAAAATTGGTTTTCTGACAGACCTTTAGCATGCTGAACCATAATAGATTCTCTGTGTAAGTACGTGTAATATGCACAAATGAACACACAAGCGCTTTTAATGAATAAAGACAGAATGAATAAAGAAACTGAATTTCCAGCACTTCTGAAGCTCACTCAAGGCAACAAGTCCTTTTCATGTCTCAAGGGGAAAACCTTACTAATTTTGCTCCTCTCTGATTTCTGAATTAATGGCTGTCATCTGCAGTACTCCAAATGAACAAAAATCTCTCTCCCATTAACACAACACACTTTGTACTTGTAAAAGAGAGGATGAAAGAAACCATTTATCTCAGAGGTTAATATATTTCAAAGGGCTGCAGAGGCCATTGCCTACTGAGAAGCGGATGCTGACCATTTGACTGAATGCTTGTACACTGCATAGAACCTGGAAATAGCTATTCTGCCTAGGTAAAGGGCTCTGCAACAAAGTTTTTATCAATAGTATGCTTCCATGGGAATTGGATTGCCTGAATTGCATGTTCTGTACGAGCTTCATCCTGCCAGGCAGTGGGCAACCCCTCTTATTAAGATTTTTACATATCTTTTGTTTCTATTTATTGCAAGTTGTAAAGAAATGGCTTATGTAGGAAAGGAAAATGAGGAAAAAAAGTTAAGAAATTTCCTGCATTTTTGCTTCACATACCTTTTAGTCTGCATATAAAGTGAGATTTTCAGAGTTTCTTTTCTCTCCAAATTTCTTTGTGGAAAAAAAAAGAAAAAAAAAAAAGCTCATTCTTTATTTGTGGATTATGCCTCAGGCATAGTGAGCTCTTTAAAACTTCTAGTGGTGTCCTCCAGTGGTTTTCACATTTTTTCATGATGGGGTGGTTATTTGGTCATGACAGAGTCATGTGGAAGTATCCAAAGAAGTTTAATTCTGCATAGAGGAAAGCTGAAAAGAAAATAAGAGGGAGTCTCACAGGAGAAATATATGGCATTAAAAAAATAATAATTATGGGAAGTCTAGAGAAGAGCTTCAGAAATGGCCTCTGAACTTGGCATACATTTATTGCACGTGCCATGTAAAGATCTCTGGGTTAACTCTTTGGATACAACAAGCAAGGTGTATCACAGCCATACACTTCAGCTCCACTGCTTACTTTGAGGCCTAAGCTAAGAAACATAGAGCCAGTTTAGATATTTCTATACTACATTTACACCATTTGAAAAGTCTAGTTTGAGTTTTTCAAAAAAGTCTAAAAGGATCCCCCTCTATGGGAAAAAATCATCTGATACCATAAATCCCTTTAATTTTGCCAACAAAGTAAGAAATCTCAGTAAGTAGAAATCTGGAATTTAAGAACTGAAACTGGTAAACAGATTAGTAATAACTAATTACTGGAAGATCTCAAAAGGGAGGAGAAAAAATAACCAAAGGCCAGAAAGGCAAACAGGGAATTTATTCAAAATAACAATTCAGGCCTCAAATATGCACCTTGGCTTAAGATATGCTTCCTTCTGTACATAAATAAGATTTTGGACACCTCTAAAGCAGCTGTCACTAAAGTATCACTCGGTATTTTGACTTTGCCTGGTTTTTCTGGAAAAAAGGAAAAAAGCATAAACTTACCAAAAAAAAAAAATAATTCAAAAGAACTATGAGAACTGAATAATTAGTAAAGTAAAAAAAAAAAAAAAAGTGAGGAAGCAAGAAATATAGTGGTTGAAAATACTTAAATATTCATCTGAACACTTTGTATATTTCTTCTGAAGGCTCTGAAAAAATAAATAGATTACTCAAAAAAAGTAAAAAGTCCCCAACATAAATTAATTTCATTTTTTTCAGATTGAACAAAATGTATTGGTTCATCCGTCAAAAACATGTCGATTTTGAGGAAAGAGTTCTTTTACCAGAGAGGTATTGCTTAGCCAAAACTAAATGTATCCTCTGATTTTGGGGAGAGGGAACGCAAGATAAAGAGAGTTCTTCCTTTGCTGAGTGAAAAATGCAAACTCATGAGTGTCGTTCTCTTCTATAGAAATGGACTCTGCCGGATTCCTGTTGGTCATAATGCACATACGTATAGAGGTCACAAGAGGTTCCTCCAAAATAACTTTAGCTTCCCCTAAAATAACTTATCTTCATTGCAGCTGACACAGTCCTCCATCGCTGCCATTTATATCTCATGCACCAAGCAGATCTTCAGAGGAGGAGTCTGCCCTCCGGCACAGCCTTTGTAGTAATAGGCATTTATTGTAGGGTCACCATTTCTTTAGCATTCATTACAGACACTGATTAAAGAGGATGATAAAGACATTGCTGGAGTCTAAAGCCATTTTGGGGATGGAAAAAAAAAAAAAAAGCGTGTAAAGTAACATTTTAAATGGATGCATCTATTTACTGCTGATATTTTCATACAAATGGTTTCATGATATTGGATTCAGATGGTGTAGCAGGAGCTTTAATTTGCTACAGTTCTGGTCTAATAGGTATAGAGACACCAGAGGATTCTGCAATACTGAACTCGAAGGTGTTCTGACAAACCTTTGTACTCATAATAACAAGAGCTAGTGTGAGCTTATACAATTTAAAACTAATTGCCCAGCCAACATCCTCATTACCATATTGATGCAGTTCATAAATCAAAGCCTTGCCTATTCAAGCTGTTTACCAGCCTTGCATTAAGCACCGTATTTCAACTCAGAAATGTAGCCTGCTGCCAAAACTCTGCAGAAACTTTAGAAGACTGATAGTAGTACAAACCCGGGGAGCTGAAATGCCACAAACTGATTTAACACACATGGCACTAAAGCACTTGCTCGTGTTTGTTTTCAGTGTTCTGATTTAGCCTTAAAACTTTCCATAATAACATACTGTGGTACAGATACAGGTCCTTACAAAGCAGAGAGCTGCTGGCAGTTTTGATCAATTTGGCTTCCTGCAGGAGCTTCTTTTCTTCACCAGGAGCCTCATACACACATTAATTCTTTCTTTCTTTTTTTTTTTTCCCAATTGAGTACTTATACCAGCTGAATTTAGGTGTGTGCATTAAGAACAGTCTTCTTATAAAGGCAAAAAAAGGTAGCGGCTCTTATCTGAGCCTCCTGAATTTGTCACCGAAATTAGGTGCTTGAAGTTACATTTTTTGAATAGCCTACTAAGACTGCTGAAGGTACAATTCATTTGCTTGAGGAAGTGCCTACATCCAGGTGTCTGCCACTGCCCTTTGAGATACCCAGCTGGCCTACCACATCCACCCATGGAGGAGGACTTGGAGGTGTCTCACAGCCTTCGAGCTGGCAGTTGCCCAAAGCCCCATCCAGCCTGGCCTTGAACACCTCCAGGGATGGGGCACCCACAGCTTCTCTGGGCAATCTGTGCCAGGGCCTCACCACCCTCTGAGTAAATAATTTCTTCCTAATGTCTTATCTAAACCTCCCCTCTTTTAGTTTAAAGCCATTCCCCCTTGTCCTGTCACTCCACTCCCTGACAAAGAGTCCCTCCCCAGCTTTCCTGTAGGCCCCCTTTAGGTACTGGAAGGCCGCAATGAGGTCTCCCTGGGGCCTTCTCTTCTCCAGGCTGAACAACCCCAACTCCCTCAGCCTGTCTTTGTAGGAGACGTGCTCCAGCCCTCTGACCATCCTCATGGCCCTCCTCTGGACTCAATATATCCATGACTCATTCTAATACATCCAGGCTCGTTGGCTTACAGCTGGCTGGGAATTTCTGCAGAGGCCTGAGCCTAGTATTTTCCCAAACACCGTGTCTAATGAGTTATTTTTCTGTTTATACTTTGCTCAGAAAACAGCAAGTGGGATTTTTATTTGCTGTGGTTTCTCAGGAGCTGAGAGCACTAAACCTTGATGCTGGGGAGCCTCCCTCACCCCATGCTTGGCTGGGCCCTGCCAAGCTTTGCCAGTGCAGGGAGCTGAAGCAAGAGTCAAGGCATAGAAAGGACTAAAAATCAGGATCAGGACTTGAAATTTGACTTGCTGTTGTAAGGGAAGCTTGAAGCAAAAGCAGAGCACTGAAGAGTCATTGCAAGTTGTTGGAGCTATTGGGGGAAGCCAAAAGATTATGGGAAAATGAAGGGCTGTGGGGTTGGTTTGCTTAAGGTCATTGGCTCATCCCTATTAATGAGAAACCAGTGGGTAGGGGGAAAGGCGTGGATGTTTCCAATGAAATGCAACTCCTCCATAAATAGAATTAGTAAGAACAGTTCAGCTTATGAAAATAAGTGTTGACCTTCAGTTATGATGCCTGTTGAAGCCTCTGTCTCCTCGGTTCTTTGTGTAAATTCAATCATGACAATCAGTAAATCAAACAAAACAATTCTTATGGATGGAGGATGAAATGTGACTAAGATATGCCTTCATTGTCATAAAAAACTTTAATTCCTGTTTACATCTCTTCTGCCTGTGTGGTCACAGTAGACCCAAGCTTCACATTCCTTATACACAGATGGTGGATAATAATAAGTGAAATTAATACGAACTGATACATTCCCATGAAAGCACCAAAGGCAATGATATGTTTTCCTTCTTCAAAGAAGCAAATAATTTTAAGGAACTCTATTTCTTTCATTATTACAGAATTACGAACCGTACAATAAACACAGATCTATACCAGCCTCTGCCCCTATAAAAAAACAAAATAACTGCCATTTTCCAGTGTCTTTTGCTGCTGAAGAGTGTTACAGGTCCAGCAGAGATTTGTCAGATGGAAGAGGGCAATTCTGGAAGCCACCCAAAGTATATCCACTTGCAGACTGTTGTGAAGAACAATTTTGAATTTTGTGCTGATATATAGCTTTCAATAGACAAGAACTAAGTCCAAAAAAAAAAAAAAAAAAAGAAACAAGATACTTGCTTGTTTCTTTTGTAACCTGTAAGGTGAGGTGGTTGTCTTATGTTTTTTTCTCTTTCATCTGCTTAAAAAGATATTTAAAGGTGTGAATATTACCCTTAGGTTGTCCATCTTAATATAAATATCCTCCAGCATAAGAAAACCATTTCTTCCAGCTTCTTCCCTCTTGTGCAAAATGAAGATTCATTTCCAGCCAGTCTATTGAGCATCCCATGAACATATGTAATGGAATTCACTTTACAGGCTAAAGAAACAGAGCTGGTATTTAAACTGGAGGGAGACCTGTGTGTCTTTGCTTGCTGAAAGGCTGTTTCCTGACTTTGATCTGGATTGGCTACTTAGATGAAGAGCTAGGATTTTACTGATGCCAAGAACCTCAACCTGAAGGGAGACAATTTTTCTTTCTTTTTTTTTTTCTTCCCCTATGTGGTTTATCCAGTGTTATTTTTAAAGTATTTATTAGGTGTTGGTTCATTTTGGGGCCTCTGTTTATGAACAGTGTCTGCGTATGACTGGCTGCCTTTCCTGTTTCATGTGGATTGCACTGATCATATAAAAACAAAGCCAAAGTATTCAAGGACAGTGTATAATAAATTTCTAGTTTTATTTAATAACACAGATTACAGATAATGCATATGCATGCATGCGTACACAGCTTTCACCCCTTCTTCTCTGTGAGCATTAGGATTTTCAGCAACTCCACATCAGGCTTCATGTCTCAGGTAGTTCAGTTGTAATCTTAAATCACTTGAAATTGCCTTCTAAAAGCACATAGTCAAACAACCTCAGGCCAATATCTCATCAGAAGCTTGATTCTGCTTTTCATAGGTGCAAGACAAAATATTTAAGGCAGAATAGGGATTAGAGAAAAAAAATAATTGAATGCAATGCTAAAATAAGCCTAGTGGCAGAAGGAAGGATCTTACTCTTTACAGATACGTCATTCATGTGCAGAGAGACATAAACCCTCAGTTCACCATTCATACCTGACTCCTCTTCAGTACCTTCTTTTGCAAGGAAGCAATCAGGTGTGCAACAGTTATGAGACTTTTCCTGGGGCTTGCCTAGCCCTTCGCTCTGCTGGTGCTCAGTCATTGATTTTGCTCAGGATTGTAACCACTCAGGGCACAGTCTGCACACAGCAGAATAATTTGCAAAGCCGAGGCCCACGTTATGTAAACTGACTAGGACTCAGCATCCATCTACATTCTTAGAAACTCCCTGAGTTGTGTTACAGAAGGTAATTGATCACCTTTGTCACAATGAAGCCACTGTTCCACTTTGTGGTAAACTGACCGTGACAGTGGTGTTGATGATGCTGGTTGGGACCAAAACACAGATCAGTCAGGACAATGTCAGGATGTTAGTACCTTGACTGGATTAAATTCAGTCTTTCCCTCCTCTATGTTGGGAGAAGGTCCAGTCAATGTAGACACATCAGTGAAGATGGTGGCTGGAAAACAGCACGTCTGTAACTAATGCACCTGAGACAGCCGTGAATGTAGGCCCAGCTACAATAGCAGAATGTCTCTTAATCATTGTAGTTTATTGAATTTGAGAAGATATTTTTCTTTTGTTGACAATGCAAAATGAGCTTCTATTAGAGTGGAGGTGGGGACAGACACGGCAAAGCTAAAGGGAAGGCTTGGTGTTGCAGCTGTCCGGGGACCATAAACACTTCTAAGCTGAGACAAGCCTCACTGAACTGTCATATAAAGTAATTCCTGTAAGATGATTGCCTCGATATATGGCTTCATTTGCTGAGTGACTCATTCATAAATACGCCAGATCCTTTGCTGACTGAAATACTGCTTAACTTCAGTGAAGGCAATCAGGTGCACGAGGTGTAAGAGGAACCAACATCTAAGCGCTCACTCACTGAAATGAGTCAGGAGGGACGTAGATTTGGCAGCATCTGTGAAGTGCTTCTGGATATTTCAAGGTGAAAAATGTCACCTGCTGCTGTTGGCAGGCAGGAGCCATTACACGAGCAGAAGAGTGTTGCAGCTCCTGCATTTTTGCTGTTTGCTTTGATCAAAAGCAATATACAAAAAGACATCCAAAATTACACTATAACTCGGCAGTCCTCTAGCCCCATATTTCCAATGGCAATTCATCCTTTCCCTTTGCAGGCTAGATTTGTAAATAACTGGTTTGTAATCACACCTGGAAACTCGCATGTCCAGTGTGATTACACTGTAGCCTACACTATAGCTCCATTTTGCATTGCATGCAAAAGTCTGTCTGCAAACCATGATCCCACCAATATACATAAAAAGGAAGACTTGTGAAGCCTTGGTAGAAAATGTAGGTGTTGAAGAAGCATAGACAAACAATAATTAGAATTTGCAAAGTGACATGGAAAGCTAATTTTGGTATTCCTTTATATTGGAATTATTATATCAAAAGGCATTTCGTAGCCTCCCTTTTCAAAACCTGACAGTATGCAGAGTGTGTGCACTGGAAACCTGGCTCCAGGTGCTCCAGGTGATAAAGCAGAGCACAATGTTCAGGTCTGGCACAATGTGAGGAATGAGGTCACACTATTTTTAGAAGTGCCTGGTGATCCTGCGAAGCATGCTTATGATCTCTCTTTACTTTTTTTTTTCTCTCCTTTTTTTTCTGTCTTTTTCTGTGAATAATTTGGCCAGTGCTTGCAGAAGGCTGTTTTAGCCCCAGGGATTCTCACACATACTTCTGTTGACAGAGTTCTTGTGCAGCAAGCAAGCTGAAATGCCTTTTGTTAAGGATCTGCTCATTTCTTTTTCTGTTCTGCCCCAACGCTTGGAGGATCTTTTGGCTACTAACTGAGTTCCTGTTGTTACGCTTATGGAAATTAACTGAATTGAAAAATATGGGGTTACCTTGCAAAACAGGTAAAATTATCATCAGGAAAAGAAAATCCTAATCTCCTAATTTGCTGTTAGTTTGTGTGTTTCACATTCTCTTGGCTTGTTTGTTTAATTTTTCAGGGGAAGATTGTTTAAGTCAATGGGAAATACTAAACAACGTCATTGTGAAAGGGAAACAAATGCACTAGGGGCTGAGGGGTAGAAACTATTTTGGATGAGTGTTGTTCCATTCCAGCCAAGATCAGGACTTGATTTGGTGGTTAACTGTGTCAATTCACATTTAAACTGTTTTCTAAAAAGTATGAAAATTCCATACATTCACATGCTCTGCAATGCCAAAATGGAGAATGGATATTGAAATGCACTCATGCACTCATTTAATCAGTGTTTGCAAAGTTATTTTAGGTGACTTGCTGTCCTTGTATTGACTCAAGAAAATATACGCGAGTAAAATCCTCCTATTTAATGTTTAAGCCTAATATGTGCTTCTTTTTTGTGTGATCTTTATGTAAAACCTGGTGAGTTTCAATACAATTTTTGGTTGTCTGTGCAAAGGAGAATCAAGCCAATAGAGCATGATACACAAAAATTTATCTGTGAGTCTGCACAGATACCTCTGCTTGTACCAAACTGTAAGAAAACTTTCCCTCCATATCATTTCACAAGCTGTACCTCATACCTATATTAACCCATTGCTGATTTGTATGAGCTTTCCTTGGAAAATAAAATTTAGTTTGTAAGTTTTAAATTAATTTGTGTAAAACCTGAAGTTGATTGGATATTACACCCAGATATGGATTTCACGTTACCTTAAAAAAAAATATATAACCTGTGTTGCTTTTTTTGTGCTCTTCCTTAAGCTGTTTTGGAGTTGGTTTTAGTTGGACAGTTAACCGTGGTAGTCCCTACATCGTCCCTCTAGTCAGAAAAAACACATATATGCCCAAGTGATTTTTATTTTTCAACATCTTAACCCACACCAGTGACTACTGGCACAGCTAATGCTACAGTATATACTGAGAATCACATATGCATATAAAAGTAATTTCTCTTCTTATAAAGCCTTGAAGACCTTTTTCAAAGAGATTATTATTTTTCAGAGCTTATAAGTGCATACATTTATAACTGTGGTGATAATTATCTTATTTTGTAGCTCTGTATTAGAGGCCTTTTATGACATGTACAGATTTAGCTCTGAATGTTCAGACCTCTCTGAGCTACACATTTTGCTATGGGCAGGATTTCCAATCCATAGCTCTGCCAAAAATGTTCCATTTTTAGGAGCTTTGAATGTCTATGTGTAACTTTTTATAAAATATAGAATTTGGTATTTTGTATGAGTGTTGTTTTTTTTTTTCCAGTCACTACTAGATCGAGTAAAAAGATATGTTCCACAGGATGTGTGGGTAAACTCATGCTCTCTTCTTACCACTTCCTCTTCAGATATTTCTTGCATAAAAGCAGCCTGCTCCTGCATGCTTTCTTTGTCCTGGCTTCATCATAGGAAAAATAAACAAATAAGAAGAGTCCAATGGAGTAAGAAAACCTAATAAAAGGAAAGCTTTTTCATGCCTTTTTAAACTGCAGAAATTACAGCTTCGCACCACATCCTGTAAAGCTGAAAATCATATGAAACAAAGAACTAAGCAAAGTTTAAAAAGAAGATAGACATTTATTTTATATGCTAGAATATTCAGAGATAACAAATATACAATTTTTTGCAGTGATTATAATTCACATTTTGGAGTTTAAAGCATCACCTTAAAATACTAGCAATAAATAATACATAATTCACTTGCCCCATGTAGAATTTGCCCCATAGTGTAGAATTTTTGTAGCTTCTTCTGGACCATTTTAAGCTGTATTTTTGTTTTGTTACAGCAAAGATGTTCCTACAAACACAGAGGTGTATTCCTGCAGGTGTTATCACAGTACAGCCTGCAGAGCAGCGTTACCAGAACTAAGGAGGGTCCAGGGAACAGGCCAAGGATGGGCAAATTCTGCCAGAAGAGAAAGAATGGCATTAGAGAAGGGTGAGGACAGAAGAGAGAGTTTGGGTGGGAGCCCTGGAGACCTGAGGATTTCTAATCCTGCTGGAAGCTTCTGAGAAAATGAGGGCTTCAGATGCAGGTTTGTTACTTGTGTGTAGACACTGCAATCTACTATTGTGTAAAAAAAGACATGGGATGAGATTCTTCTTGCCTTTGTCCGTCTAAAAGTTGTGTGACTGGTGTAAACATTTTGTCTAGCCCACCTTCATAGTTTTGGATAAGGCGGTCATGCTAGGAGGGTGACTCATCTCATGCCAAAATAGGTATCCAAGATAAGTGAGAGCATTTACCTTCAGGAAGCATTTTTCTCCCTCCACTGACTCCAGCAGGAGGCCAGACAGCTTACAATAATGTCAGACTTTTACATAGCTAACTATAGCTGAGAGGAAGGCTATCTAAATTGTGCATACCTGCATGCTCACCCCCTCTGCAGCTGAAATTCAAATGAATAATGGTAATATCATGAATCTAAATTTTCTACCTATGTACAATACTCTTTCTGTTACCCAAGGTATGTCTATAAAACTAAAATATATACTCACCAGCAATAAAATACACCTCGCTGGTAGGCACTGCTTAGCTTATGGCACAAGCAGTGACAGGCACATCACATGCCAGCATCTTACTCTGCTTGCTTCCCACTTTGACAATCACAGCACTGCCTTCTGACAAGCCTCCCCCATCAGTGACAGGCCTGCCACGTACATCAAAGGCATAAGCTTCTCTTCTTATTTTGAAAAGCTTCTGTTCTGCTTTGCTGTCTCACAGATGGAGTACTGAAACAATCATTAAAATAAATACTATCAATATTCAACCTGTCACAAAAAGTAACTTACATCTAAGGGTGAATGTAAGCTACTCAGTGATGCAAGATCAGTTCCTCGCGGCTCCTGTCTTCCCGTGCGTTGGAGGTCCACAGACTAGATGCGAGCACAGAAGTTAAGGCTGATTTAAACCAGACACGGGCAACTCTGATGTAGAACTGAAGCTTTCTGTATTTCTAGCCTTCTCTTTTTGCTTTGCAAATGTATTGGAAATGGACAGGTGCTGCACTGCATTGGCAATTCAGAGGAGGCGAGTGACAGAAAACTCTACCTGTATTGAAATGTCCTTCCTTTTCTGTCAACTCCTTTGACTCCTCGCTCTTCCTCATGACATTTCAGTAGCTTTGCCAAAACACTGTAAAAGTTCTCAATAACTGAACAGACAATAAAAATACAGTGAATAAGAGGCACATTTTGGAAACAAGCATCTAACATCAGACTGAATGATTCTGATCCATTGTGTCAATAATCAATGTAAAGTCAGTATTTTAAAAACCATTTCTGCATTTGCCAGTTCTTTCCTGGTCTTTAAGGTAAAGAAGTCAGGGTTCTGATGTTTTAAGTTCATTTAGTCTGCATATATCAAATATTTCTGAAGAGAACTCTAAGTAAATTCGATATAGGAATGTCATATTTCAGGATTACTTCTACTGATGCACTCCAATGCAAGCCTATTACCATCAATAATTTTTTTTTCTTTTTTTTATTTTATTTTTCAGGAACAGAGAGGATTCAGAGGATTGGTCTAAGAAACCAGGCATTAATAATGATTGTGTGATAATGGTTTTGGAAAAATAAGGAGGTATTTCCTGGCTATGTATGTGAAGTGATGTATCTTAAGAAAATCAAGAATGAAGTCATTTTGATCTCTGATGGGTGAAGCTCGTTGGAATGGAAACCAACATCTATGCAGAAGGACAAGGCTCGCCACATCTTACCACCAAGTGCCTGGGGACTCCAAAGGGAGCAAAGTATGAAGCATTCCAAAGAAAGACAGAAGAACAGGAAAGTCCATCTGAATTTCAGGATGTTTTACTGGAACCTGAGTTGAGTTTGCTGTCTGTGGCTTCCTTATTAGACCACAGCGAGACATCCTTGCGACCTAGCAGGGCTGCAGGGGGTGTTAGTGCCAGCAATCAGTGTGAAGCAGAGCAGCTTCGTAAGGAATTACTGTGTTCTGCAAGGCACAAGCCAAAGGAGGACCCATTAAACCTTCCCTTGCACAGAGAATGGCCACTCCTTACAGGAAGAAATTCAGACAGAAAAACAGAAAGAAGTCTCGAGATCAGAGTCATAAAACACAAACCAAGTGCAATCACATTTTCTGATTTTGAATTTTTACCACATGAAGTTAATACCGAACTCCATATTTGTGAGGCAGGAGATGCAGGAGATTTTTCATCTGAAGAGGAAAAAGCAGATGGCAAAGACGATGACGATCTGTTTACAGAGCTGCCGCTGTATGAGGCTTTTTTCAATGGTCTTCACAGAAGGAATGTTTTCCCAAGAAAGCAAGCTAAACATGAACTTACTAAGGATCAACACATCTGTCATGCAGAAGACTGTGATGATCGTTCCAAAAAGGAATTGAAGGACCATGACAAGGAAGAAAAACACATGGAGCTGGAGGTAATAGAAGCTACTCTTTTGTTCCAAGTGTGTTTAAAATAAGTGGTGTCATTTAAGCTTGGTTACAGGAGAACTTACACAATTTTTTATACAGAGATAATGAATGTTAATTACATAATTAAGAATATAAACCTACAGTAAAACATACAAAATGTTAAAAATATAACGCTAGGCTTTTACATTAAACAAATCTATTTCTTCAGATTGGCCACATTTCCATTGGATTGAACCTCAAACAAGGATTGCTGTTTTCTTTTTAAATGGGAACATTGGCTTAGTTTCCCTTGCTCCTAGAAGATCATATATCATGCCACATGCGGCAGATATTCCTGGCTATTCCCTGAGTCTATTGACTGTCCCAAAGGGATACAGCTCTGGTTTCCTAGAAGAGTATCGTTATTTCTTTATGCTGAATAATGGCCTTTTTTAGAGTAGAGGCACCACAGCACTGCTCCTCCTAACCTACAGCACTACCAAGTAACAGTGATTTGTGTATTCTTATTTCAATAAAATAATACGGAGTACAGGTGACCATCTGGTCTATAATAAAATAAAAAAAGTTTTTATCTGTAATGTTGCATATCCTGATGCTCTACAGACCAATGTCCAAAGTGAAAAGACAAGAATATTTAGGATGAAATGAAATACATTCTGTAAGAAGAATCATCCATCTATAACTTTTCCCAAAAAAAAGGGGTTGAGTAAATTAGCTGTGGTTTTTTTGAACTGGAGGAACAGAAGCTTCCCAATAGAATACGCAAGGCTTTCCTCCTGCTCCCAGCTGGTGACAAACCAAATGCCTGGAGCTAAACATGTTTATCGTTGGAGTAGTTCAGCTCTAGTACAGAAATATGAAGTGATTCCAAACAGTGGAGAAAACAAACTCTTAAAATTCCAGCGTTCCTGAAATGGCAGCAAATCTGGAACTGCAGGTCAGTCATACCTTTCCTTCCTCTCTTTTCCATTACTCCTTCATTTTTAAGTTATTTTCAATATAAAAACAGTTTTGCCTTGAAATCCAGGGTGGAGCTTTCATCTTTTACCAAGAGTCTTCTATTTTTCATTATTTCTCTATTTTCTTTCTTTTACTTCTAGAACTTACAACACAGAGTTGCTTCATTGGTTTCTGATTAAATCAAAGAAAGGAAGTAGGGTCAGGACTCAAATGTCCAAGTTAACACCAGAATTATAGTATATAATTCTTAGTTACTTCTCTCCTTTAATACTGATCCATTTCCAGTTTTGGGTGACTAATTCTGACCTTAACTGAGTGGTAAATTTGTGGCTGCACTTGACACTGATCCCAGTGTAAGTAGGAAACACATCAGCTCACAGAGAAATATTACACATTTTCACAAAAACGTTTCTCAGCAGCTAATATTAGAAAACCAAGGTCCAGAGATGGTTCCAAAGCAGTGCACCTTTTGATGCAACACTGACCCTGAAAGATTCTTGGGGCACACATTTTATTAAATGATTGCATTGTTCCCCTGCCCTAAGCCATGGCTTGCTTCCTCATTTACTCAGACATGGTATTCCAGAGGTTCCCGTTAATATAAATATATAACAAAATGCACGCGCAACATCCCTTGGATTCTGTTTGCTGAAGGTCAATCCTGTAGATAAAAGGGAAAGGCTGGGTGCTGCTGTCATTTAGTTTACTTTATATCTATGCCATAAAATAAACTCAAGGATGCAGCCTGTAGTGCAAAATAATGGATTATAAATTGCCAGACAAGCATGTGAAATTACCTAGTAAATCTCTGAGAATGTGTCAAAACATTTCAAAAACTGTACAGATGCAATGATGCAGTCCTGGTTTTCATTTTTTTTCCATGTAAATAAGTATGTATCATCCCAGAAAAGCCTCCAAGAATTAAAAAGGGATTATCTTGTCTCTAAAATTTTAGCAGCAGTCATGCATTAGTACTCAGACCAAAAGCTCCCCCCGTGACTCTGTTTCAAGCCTATGCTAAGCAAATGTATGTCATTGTCACATTATTTATTTGTGTTATGTAGAAATGGGGCTGTGGAAGAAATGTCTTTCTGCTGGAAAGAAAACGAAATAAAGACAGCATGGGGTAAAAACGTTGTCAAAAGCAACCATTACTGCTAAGCCTCAGACTTAAAAGTAGTATAAAAACCAAATCCTCTCGACCACACAGATCCAGGCTATCAAAGGTAACGCCGTGGCCAATACCTGGCTGAATCCTTGCTAACAGAGTTCACAGTGAAATAGCAATTAAGATTGACCCTACAGGGTCATTCCTCGGTACACGAACTTGTTCCTGACTGCAGAGGGATGCACTGCAGCAAAACCCCTATTTTTGGTGGAGACAGTAGGAAAGGCTGGCACCTGCCCCACGCTGGAGAGCACAGCCCCTTGTGGGCAGCAGCAGTGAGCAAAGCTGGTGTCCGAATCTCCTCTTAAAACAGTTGTTACAGGCATCTGAATAGTAATCGTGGAACTCTCTGAGTGTGCTGAACAGTAAACAAGTACAGTGAAGACGGAAAAAATACAACTTGTGTATGCTGCTCATGCTGCTACAAGCGGAAGAAACGCTGCTGAAAGCAATTCATATAATGGTGCCCATGAAAAATGCTCTGTCTCTTTGTCCAAAGGCATACAGAATCTGCCTGTTCTGTGTCACACCAGATAAATGACACTTCTGTTCGATTTATGAATGCACTGTGGTCCCTGAGTCTCCACCCTTAAACCAGTCCCATATATATTTTCCTATGCTTTCCTTGTAAAAAAAAATTGGCAGCTGTTTTTCCTTTTCAGGAGCCTGTAATCAGTAGTATATTTAATGCCCAAGTAGACTTCTTAAAAGAAAAGTAACATTTATTTCCACTGAGGGAGCAAAACTTTGAAGATTTACAAGCATGTCTATATACATGTCTGAAATATTGTTCATGTTATTTCTCATTTTTTGAATGGTGATCTAGGTCAGATCATTGCTAGGACAGCACTGTAGAGATTCTGACTTCCTCTCTGTCTCGGATGGTAACTTTTTTACATCGTTCATATCCTTCTGATATTATCATCGGGTTTTGTTCTGTGCAGATGTTCTCTCAGTAACCCCGAAGAGGCGTCTTGAGACATTCTTCCTTGCTTGTTTTCCTTCAAGCCTTTAGAGTAAACGACATGCACTCTTTGTCCATGTAACCAACTCAGCACACAGTGGCAATAAATCTTGTGGAATAGCTTCTGAAACATAATATTTCTCTAGATTTCCATTTCTTCAGACTGTACTGAGCAGGGCCCAGCTGATAACCACATTTAAGCAGGAACTACCGTGCAACTTTACATCAGTGCTCTTACCCTATTCTTATATCACCTCAGAACAATGCACATTATTTCCAGGAGTAGCATTACACTCAAGAAAAAAAAAAAAAGATATTTGATAGATATTAGGAAAAAAAAAGGATTATGTGATCATACCCTTGATAAAGTGAATTATCATGGTCCTCCCTCTCCTCAGGGAGTGTATAGAAATCCTGCTGATGTTGGGGGGCTGCTGCAGAGATGTGAGCATCGTCTTACACATGGTAACAAGCTGGAAACCCTCTCTGGGACAGCTTCAAAGCATCTCTTGGGGGAGCCCATCTTAGCTGTTTTAACAGCCAAAACACAGCTTTCTGTCTCTCCTGACATTTTTTAGGGCACCTAAGTGAGTTGTCAGAGCTTCCTCTCAGAGAGAAAGGGGCACGCCAGGATGCCCACATGCTGGGAAGGAACAGCTTTGCGTCATGCATCTTCCCGTGCACTGAGGAAGATCTAAAGCCAACACGACTGTTGTTTTAAAGCCAGGCGCTGATGGTCTGATACCTGCATTGAGTGTTCCCTCACGCAGCGGGTTTAAACAAAGAGCAAGATACCACTCCCTAGGCACATGGGAGACAAGATGACCCAAAGAGATAATTTAGGTAATTAAGGCAGTATTCAGAATGCATATAATCGTCGGGGTTTGGCTTTCAGACCGTATACTCACAGATGTTTGCAGGAGGCTGCACAGTCCCGGGACGGGCCTGTACAGTATCAGTAGTCCCTGTGTACAATATTGAGTAGCACTGAAGGGGCAGCTGTGCCATCGCCTTCCTCCATGAGTAAATCTTAGCCTGTTTTAAATGAAACTGTGATCTTCTGAAGGAGACTTGTGAAAGCTCTGTCGCTTTTGACGCTTAAAGCTAAGCCAGCTGAATTCTGGCAGTGGTTACAGAAAACAGTCCTTTACTGGCAGGAAGATGGATGATTTGGCTTTCCACTTTCTCTTTCCTTGATGATTCACTTATTTTCATTAATTTGCTTCTTCCGTCCTTGTATTACAATTAGGTAAATTTTACCCTCATTATACAATCATTACTGAGTGACAAGTTTGACAATCGCTGTATAAGCTTAGACCACAAGTGTTCAGATTCAGGTTGGAATAATTTGCTGAGATATAATGGGGAAGTTTCCATGGTATCTGTCCTACATTTTGTCTGATTCTGGCCCATGTTTTCATTCTGTTTTTCACAGAAATTCACCAAAGCAGGAAAACAAGAAGACAAATAAATAAGGACATGTAGGAGGAGATAAATATTCAAATATTTATTCAAAGATGAAGTCTTTGAAGTTAATTGTAATTCCTTAAAAGACATGTATTCTTCTGTGTGGTTTGTAAATACTTTAATTGAATAATCATATCCAATGAAAAAGGAATCAGAAAATTTGAAGTTTGGGATGATGAATTTGCTTCATTCAAATCAGAATGAGATAATTCAATTTAAGTGATCAAATCAGAGCAGTAGCGAGGCCTACAATTGTGATCAGTAATTGCACCTGCCAAAGGACGCTTCTTACGCTTACATTTGAACGGCTTAAAGTCTGCTCAGTCCTTGTGCTTCGTGCATCCCTGCTCAGTGCCTGGCTTGGCCACTCCGAAGCACTTTTCCGAGAGGTACTTTCCTGTTTTCATTAATGAGGCTCTGGAGCTTAGGTGGAATTTAAGCTATCTGAAAATTGCCCTGCAATAGTCTCGTCTTCTCTGATTCAGTTGTACGAGAGCAAAAACTAGCAAAGAACATACTAGAGTGGAGCACAAATTCCTTCTGCCATTCCTCCCATACTTCAGAAGTTTGTTCTTCTCTTTACCCTATCAAACTGAAACTCCAAAACTAGAGGAGGAGAACGGCTGCAAGCTTGGGGTGGCTTCTTCACGAGACTTAATACAGTTATTATTATCTCCCTTTTGCTCATCTTCTGCAGACATGGGATGCCTACCCAGGTAGGAGAGCCAGGTGCTGAAATAACAATTGCCAGGAAAACAGAGCGGTAACTTTAGGGGAGGAAAATGGGAAATGACTTGTGTAAGACAGGACTGATGTCACTTTGTACATTCACGTTTCCTTGGTGTGTCTGTCAGACCTGGGCTTTCTGTGTTTCAGTTACACATTCTCTGAAGCCGATAGGTGGAAATGCCGTTAGTTGAACTTTGCAAAGTTTCTACCATTTATTCTTGTTTTCTGCCTGCCTGGGAAGGAAGTTGGGGAACTGCCGATTACTTTAGCAATGATGGATTATTATGAGTTAATAAATAAATACAATCAGTTCTTAACAATAATGTCAGACAAATGCTGGCTTAGAAACAGATTCTAATTACTAATTTAAAAGAAAGAGCCTTTTATTAATTTCAGGCATTTGAGGTACTAATGGTGAACATAGCATTTTTACAGAGTCCATTTTTCTCTAATCCCCCTTTTCTTAATAATGTGACAATTAGGATAGGACATTTCTTTTGTCCTACTTTTTGCTATGATCAGAGAGAGCTGTAAATGTAACCTCACATCTCACTAATGTGGAAATTAGCTGTACAGCTGTTTCTATTACAAAATTACAGGAACTTTGGAAAATAACTAGTCACAAACATTAAATCCAGGACATGCTGAAATATCATATCAAATTCAAAGAGAATTAGTGTATTGGAATCGTGTAGGAAAACATGTAGATAGTATCAAAATGACTGTCCTCTCTCCTCCATAGACTCACATGCTGCTTACATGTTTTAATAAACATGCATGATTCATTGGTCATTACTAGAGAATTCAAAATTAAAATGCATAGGCCCTGAGAAAAGGGGCATGTTGTTTACAGCAGCAGATAACCTGTCTTTGAAATCACAAGACTGTCTTCAGCAGGCATCTCTGGCTGCTGGGCTGAGATTGGAGAAAACATAATACACACTGGTTTTGTACAAAATAGCCTATAAAGTATTCTCAGCAATCCTAACTTGGGCTCTGCCAAAAGCCTCCTGAAGAAAAGCTGTGACATGAGGGGATACGATTCATCCTTTTTCAAAAGCAAAGCTGACAAGCAAACCTCCATTTGATGAATGGAATAGGACTCAAAAGATTCAAAGAACATTTTTGCAGTTGACCCTTCAGGTGTTTTGAAGTCATTTGTGCTGTACAGTAAGTAGCATCACTTTCCAAAAATTTGTAGTATATGTTACACATTACCTATAGAGTGAGATTCTCAGAAAAAAAATAAAATGCCTGGAGAAAAAAATACAGAAAACCAGATAATGTAGTCAAAAAAAAAAAAACAACTCACCTGGATTTTCAAACTCCTTCAGAAAATTTACCAAGTACCTTTCAGCTCGGTGCTGAAGTAAGTAATAGGAAATTACAGAAGGTGACATTATTGAGATACACTGCACAGTGGGAAACCCTCAGGCTGTTCAAGTTAATGTGTAAAACTTGGGCCCTTAAGTAGCTTTCAAAATATTATGGAAAGTCTTTAGGCTGGCAGTTTCCACAGTGCAGCTGTCTTGCCACCGGTGTCTGACAAAGGTTTTATGTTGCCTGTCCTGGTTGCAGCTATCCTATGGGGCAGAGGCTGTGCTGCCAATGAATTTTGTTGCACAGCCCCAGCACAGTCCCACAGCAAGAGAGTAAAAGAGGTGTATCAGGATTCTCCTTTACAAATATCTGAAAATATCTGGGATCTGTGCGACGTGAGACCAGTCGAGTGTCTCATCTACCTCTACAGAAGTCAACAGAAAATAAGCCCTAAGTCAAGGCTCTGGCGAATTCCTCTGCCAGAGCGTGGGGACAGGCACCCCGAGAATTACAGACTGGCTCTTAGGTGGGGAGAACCAAAAGCAACATGTAGGAATCTGTTCATCTACGTACCATTGAAAGGAAGATGTTCCTCCAAAGTGCAGATGGAGATTCTGGATAAACTGAGGGACGGGCAGCAGGCAGAACAACTTGTGAAATGGGAAACTTGTGCAAAAGGTGAGGGGATGGGTCAGGTTGCCTCTTTACGCTTTTTTGGCTGATAGGTGAGGATTTTGTATGTTTTCCCAGTCTAGAATAGAATCACACTATGACAAACCAAAGTAACAGTATTACCAAATTAACAACCTTGAAAAGCATTTTTCCTAATACAGGAAAGTTCTTGAGCTGGAAGAAGAAAAGTGAATTACAAGTTTCCTCACACACACAAAGCCCCACTAAAGTTTGTGGCACTTCCAAAGGTATCTAGCTGCTTTTGAATTTTTTTTCCTAGATAACATACACTTGGTTAATAATATTGGCAATATTCTACTGATACACCTTCTCTGTGTGAAATTCCAGTTCAATAACGTTAGCTTGGTGTTGCAATGGATGTATGTCCTTGGTGCTGCTATGGAACCACAGACTCTACCTAGGGACCTACCATTTTTGTAATGACACAGAATCAGCTATCACACAACCAGCTACCTGTGCAAACACTGAGGTCCACACTTGACACAGATTCAGAGAAAATTAAAAACATTTTAAAATGTTGTGGACTTCAAAGAAATTTCAGGAAAATAGTTAATTTCCATAGGGGAGCATGTGCTCACCTTCAAGATACTCCTTAACAATCACTCCAGCTATTGAATATTTCAATTTAACTTAAACAATTTATAATAAAAACGGAAATAGACTGCTCTTACCTATCCAAGTATCTTGGGCAATCAATGCCTCATGCATTGTCCAAACTAAAAGGCCTGCCTAGTTTTGAATTATTTCAGAACAAAGCCTTTTGTAACCCAGCTGAGGGAAACCTCCTCCGAATTAATTTGGAATTCTCCAGAAATAAAAAGGAGAGGACATTTAGGCAAATTCCTGCATTTGAATAATTCTTCTTCCAGATATTATCTTCACTAGAATCTCACCAGATTTTTGTATTACAGAACTCTCTTCATCCATGCCTTCTGCAGATTCTAAGAAATTCTTTGGCGTTTAGATTTTTAATCCAATGTTTCAAAAATTAGGTCTGGAATAAGTCATGTGCAGACGTGGCACTAAGAGACACGGTTTAGTGATAGGACTCGCTAGGTCAGGTTAATGATCTTGATTTGGTGACCTTGAAGGTCTCTTCCAACTTAGATGATTCTATGGTATTATCTTTCAGTGCAAAAGATTTAACAGCTTGTTTATGCTGTGTATTCAGAGAAAAGTTTTCTTGCCTTAGTCTAATCTTTATGATGATGTATTCGGCGATGGGCTATATAATCTATCGTAAGTTTTTTGCAGTTATTATTTATAGTTCCTATTGAAACAGTGTAATGGTGAAATTTCAGTAGCTATGTAACAAGGATTTTGCAAAAGCCTTTGCAGTTAGTCTAGGGACTGATTTACATGAAATAAAATGTCAGAAAAACTGCTAAACCTGCCAAGTAGCAATGGAATATAAAACTGCAACTTGTATTTCATTCCGTAACACATACATCACACATAAAAACCAAGAACAAATATGCAAAGCCAACAACTAGAAGAAAGAATACACAGACTAGCCCCGATAGCAGGATGAAGTTGGCAGTCAGCAGTAAGATGAATATGTTTTAATGAACAACGTGCCTGACCAGGATCGGTGCCTGTACTGACCTAGACTAAGCACCTACACTCCGGGAGTTCACCTCAAGCCGTACTTTTATCTGCTGTGTGATCACACTTCAGTAACATACTACAAATAACTGTAGCAACAGATAGGTGGGGGGGCAAAGAAATCATGTTTGGGAGATGCAAGATGATTAAACTAAAAAAGATCACCCCTGGAAGACAAAAACATTCTGCAGAACCCTGTGTTTTGTTTTTTTTTGAAATACTATGATGTAGCTCTTAAGCAATCAGCCTCTAAGCATGTGATTTCTACAGTATTTGTACTGTACAAATACCACAGTATTTGTACTTTGACACAAAATGGAGGGCTATCCAGATTTGTGTGAGCCCTGCAAGGGACTCAGCAGTGTTAGTCCTATCTTGGGGAACACACAGTCCCACCGAGGAAAAGAGAAAAATAGCATTAAAAGAACCAGATTTAAAAAGAGAGAAACAGATTCAAAAAGTCTCAGTGGGAAACCCCCATGCTAAGCAAGCAGGCATGGGCTCAGTTCTTTCTGAAGTAGTCAGATGTGCATTAAACAGGCTCAGAAAATGCTTTTAAAATCAACTTTTCCGACATGGTAAAGCTTGCATTTTGTGTGTGAATGGCAGACAGCAAGCACTAAAATTGACGCTTCAGGGTTCTCAGATGACTTTTTAAAATCATTTACTATGAATACAAACAAACAATAATATCAAACTCTATGATAGTAGGAATTGCTATGAGTTGGAAAGTATATATTTTTACAGTTTCCAGCTCAGCTTCTCTTCAATGAAGTGTTTCCATTTCTGTGTACAGTACTTAAGAAGATGAGTTTGAGTTGCATTAAATGGAATGCAGATGTCTAAGACCAAAAAAAATAAAATAAACTAGACCTTCAGGTGTTCCCCTTCGAGTACTGCTTTTCTTCTTTGGAAATTGTCTTCAACTGCTTGCAAATGCTAAGGAGTGGCCACATAAGCTGTTCAGGCCATTCAGAATTTAATTCCAATGCAAATTAAAATCACTCTCTGATAGCAGCAAGTATGAGGTTGAAAACAGGAAAAAATAAATAAGGAAAATTTAGTTTATGAATCAAAGAAAAAAAAATGGTAATATAGATCCAAAAGAATCTTCTAGGTTTAGCAGGGCAAGTAAAAACATTTAGTTTTGCAAGGGTAGTTATTTCTAAAATTGGGTTTACTCTAGTTCAGAAAAATCTCCCCAAAGACTCACAATTCTTCATGACAGCGAATGACTCCTCAGCCTGGGAGTGAGTGAGGTGTCAGGAGCCTCCAGCAGCTTGCTAGGTGGGCTACAAAGGAGCTCGTGCAGCTTCACTGGCAGGTAAAGGTATTTTCCCCAGAGGAATATTATAGAAATTAAACTGTCTTTGACAAGTAGTTCAACTCTGATGAATTGACAAATATCAATCAAAAAATTCTTTGTAAGAAAATAAATAAATAAATAAACACATTCCTAAAGGAACTGCTATCATTTCGGCATTTTAAATTTTACATTTAAACACATACTGGGTGTGCTGCAGCACGACTGGTTTCTACCTTTTTCTACCCAGCCTTACTACAGCAGAGCTGAACTACTTACTGATCAGTTTCTGCATGTATGTGTGCCCAATTCCCCTTGTGCTGTTTTTGTGTGGTTTTTTTTTTTTTTTCATAAGGTGGCAAATATCACACCAGGACTATACTGAGGTGAGCAGGATTAGTAGCAGGAGATGAGTAGTAGGAGAGCCTGACCCTTTTTGAACCTCCTCAAGTCCTACACTAAGATGCATCTTCAAATTCAAACTGTGATCCTTCCAACTTCTGTCCTGGAGCTTCTGGGTACAGCATGAGTGCTTACGCAGGACATAAAGTCTTCTCAGCAAGGAGGTATCTAGATATGCCTCTTTAAACCCCCAAACCTCTCAGTTCTACACTGCTTTTTGATAAGATTTCGCTTGTTATTGCTATTGGGAAGTCTGTCGCATTTCAAAATGCCCGAACTCTGTTTGAAGTACGTAAGTGGAGGAACTAGCTGAAATTCAAGCCACCTTGCATAAGGCTGGGACTTGTTTGTTTTCAGCTATTTGCCAGAGTTATGTCAGCAGACCTTTTATTTGGATTATTGTGGTTGATGGTTGTTTTTTTCTTGTGCTAAAATCTTTCATATCACATGAAGCTGAAGTATATGTGAATACAAATACTGCTGATGATAATCACTCCATGGCAGGCTTTTTTTCCTCTTTCTTACTAATTCTCTTTGTAATTTCAAACCATAGTATTGTCCTCTTCTTTTACATACTTTTCCAACTATAAAAACAGCTTATCAAATAACACAGACAGAATTTCTGAATGGTTTCAGTTCTGGCACTTCACAAAGAGCCAGGCGAGTGCAAATAACACAGAAGTTACTTAAAATATAATGTATATTAGGACTTGAAGTCAGCGATGGGCAGGCTAAACCCCTGCCTGATAATGAAAACCCTGGCACAGGTTCATGCGTACAGCTTCACCTGTCCCAGAACATCCTCAGTGCATTTGTGTCTCAAAGATTTTGCAAAACTCCTGTAGGTTTACAAAAGCAGCTGCCTCTGCTCCCTCCTCTCTCTCACCCCCCTCTCACACCAGCAGAAGACATCTGAAGCAAGGCACAGGGAACGTGCCTGAACCGTAATGTCCTGGTGATGAAAGCAGTTGCTGTTTAGTGACCCTCATGCTCTTTAAAAGAAGCCTGAAAGGCCTGTGACAGATTTTTTGAGCTCTAGGCCACATTCTCCAACCTTTCTGTTATATAAAAGCATTTATATGGTGTCAGCAATATGCTTGCATGCTCTGGGGATACAGATTTTTTTCCTCCAACAATGATGCCTGAGGCTACTCTATCAAAGCAGCTTTTCTTCGGAATTGAGATCTAACTGATTTTTTAGGAGAGTATGTTTTATGGATTTTACCTGCGTTATCTTTTTCCCCAGCTAAAAAGGACATGCTAAAATCTATAATCACTATTCTGTTTCTTAGTTTATGATTAAAAAGCAATGAGTCTCCATAAAACAGCATGTCCAAGGGGAGCACAATATGCAAGTCAGCATTTTGCAGTAACATTACAACATTGCCGCATATGTCCCTGTTGCCTTTCACTTTATTCTAGCAAGCCTGTTCACAAATATGAATAGTTATGTTTCTGAAAGTTATTTTGAACACTTAAACGGAATTTACATCTGTGTTTCTGAGATCTGAAAGAAGATGTGTAGTTGGGATTTTGAAAGCTTTAAGCAGATAGCTAGCATTAACAATTAAAATATAAAGCAAAACACATACTGCATAAATTAGTAAGGGATTCAGGAACACAGGCATGCAGAGACATCTGACTGTTCTTGTGCATTAGGTGATGATCTTAACTTCAGCATTTAAACTCCACCTAATTCCTTCAGCTTCTTCGTTTTTGCATATGGCAATAGGCATTCTTGTCATTTAAGGGAAAAAGAAAGAGCATAAAACTACAGCAGAGAGTTATAGTTGTACACCTGATATTGTGGATTTTCACATAGGCAGGTAGCAGGAATTTATCTCTCAGTTTAATAAAGGGCAGGGAAAAAAAAAAAAAAGAAACAGAGAGGTTACTTGCAAGAAGCATCACTGATACCATGAACCATGGCCAAAAGTTTATCTGTAAGGCAATGTCTGTGCAGATTGAAAGTTTTTGCTGGTTTTATCTAATTTAGTGACAGAGGAGTGTAATCTGCTGTTTAAAAATTCAGCATTTAATTTTCATCTAAAATTTAGATATTTCACTCTCCGTGGTCCCTGACCATCCACGGCGCTGGTAGGCTTGTTGCTCTCATAGCTTCGTTTCCTTCCCAGAGAAACTGGGATGTGGGAGGAAGAAGAGAGGGAGTGGGAGGGGAGATGCTGCACTTGTCTCTACCTGGAGTTAAGGCCCAGGTGGCATATTATCTGGATCTGGTTGGTGGGGAACGTATCCAGTTTTCACATCATAGGAGAAGCAATCTGCCATGTCAGGCACATAAAGTCCGTACACAGTCAGAGGAAAAGACATCGGCGTCTTTGAAGACCTGCAGAGGGAGGTCCCATCTGACTCAGTACAGCATTTAAGAGACCTAAATTATTGCCACATAAGATAGCTATTTTATTTTCTTTTAGGTTCTGCTCTTAACCTAATACTCTCCACCCTCGCCAACATTCAGAAGGGAACTAAGTACATTAGAGATGGGCTTGCGATGAAGTTCACCAACTTCACTGGGGCTCGGCAAGGACCAGCTGCGCAGAAAAAATGGGAGTTTTCCTTCTCAACAGATGTTGAGAGAACCCTTTCCTCCTTGTAAGAAAGAAAATGATGGCGTGTGGACTGAGTGGCACACCAAACAAGAACCCAACAGGCCAACACCCTCCTCACAATGCAGTATTTCTTCCTATTTCTTGATCAGGGATTAATTGCCCTCTATGAAAGAAAAAAATGTCATTTATAAAACCAAGTGTATTTTCTCCGACCACTCAGTTATGCTCATCAGCAGCTGCTCAGAAACACTCAGGGCTGGTATCTCCTCGGCTTTAGCTTGTTGTGGGCAGTCAGTCGACTCTCTCATGTCTGTCCAGACCCAAACTGTGATCAAACTTTGAAGTTTGATCTCTCTGATATCTCTCCCTATCTTTCAAACTGGCTTGAAGCTATCTAGGAATATATATATGGAACTGCATATCAATTTTTTTATTCAAAAGTAGGGGGTGAAATTCCACAGCAGCTGAACAAGCACCAAGTCTGAATAATATGACTTTGTTCTCTTAAGACACCAGGCCAAAAAAAAAAAAAGAGAAAACATAAAATAATTAAAATATAATTATTTTAAATAAAGGGTGAATAAAATATAATGGAAGAAACTCTGAGGAAATTTATTTAGCATTTTAATTAAAACTATAAATTCCGATAATGAACACTTCTTGGAAAATGTAAAGGAAAGGGCTATTACAAAAAGTAAATGAAACTAGACCAGTCTGCAGCAAATAAAAAAATAACGGATTTTTAAAAGCCATTTAAAACTATTTTGAAAGATCTGTTCCAATATGTTTGAGATTTATTTATCGTGGAAGATTAGAAATTGGAATTTTATTCATTATCATCTGTGCTGAACCAAATGACAAAGGACCACAATTAAAATTAAGATCCCCTGGCACTAGGAGTTGTACTGTAGCATAGTTTAGGCTTCAAGACCTTGATTCTCCTTGTGACCAACTTCTCCTGATTGCCTTTTGTGCCGTGATGTCAAGGTAGGAGGCCGAGCCTCCAAATATTCATCTTACGCTTTGCCAGACTTTACTCTTCTTAATTAAAGGAACGGTGATTATGGTCTGACTTCGGCTTCCAGCATCCAGGATTTCTGCTCTTCCTCCCTCCCTCCCTCCTCATGTCCTTCCCTTTCATGCTCCCAAATGTAATAGTCTTTGAAAAAAAACACTTATTCTTATCACAAGAAAGATCAAAAAAGAGACTCTCCAAAACTGCACAGTCTCATTTCAATACGCCAGACCAAATAGATAAATTTTAAATCCTCAGTACTCAAAAATACTCAATTTTAGTCGTTTATCTCTTGTCCTGGGCTGAAATATAGGAGTTTGAAAAATTTTCTCCCTCTTGAAGTCTCCTTTTGTATGGAAATACCAGAGGTGAGCTCTGCCTCACCACTAGCAAAAGCAATGAGCTGTACCAAGAGAAACTGCTGTAGGATCGAGTGGTTCAAACAAAATTATGATTTCAGCTGGAGCAGTGTACCTCTGATAGCCAGCGTTGCCTAGCTATTAGAATTTGGGTAATTTTCACATGTGAAAGTGTCTGAAATTATCCATTCAGATGCTGCTATTCATAAAAGACTACCAAAATCAAGGCAATTTAATCAAACATCAGGTTTGACAGAATTGTTTTTCTGAAGTTAAGTAGAATGGGTCATGCCTGCGCCAGCGCTATTTATCCTGGCTTCCTTTCATTTACAACAGAACATTGTCCACGTACAACTCAGAAACACGTGTGTAGATATTTTGTGCAGTTAGGTGTTTAAGCGTGGTGCTTATACAGCACGTGTAATTGCAGAAATACTTCTGAAAATCTGTGGTGAGATGATTTTGGATCTCAGGTAACTCTGCTTGGATGCTCATGAGGCAGTCTAACTCGTGTAACTGCAGAAATGCTCCTGAAAATGTGTGTCTAGATGATTTTAGACCTCGGGTAACTCTGCATGGACGTTTCCAGCTGGGGAAACTGAGGCACGGCCCTGAGGAGCCATTTTGTGAAGGAGCCCGGCGGCGGCAGCCCTCACGACACGACGCAGCGGGACGGAGCCTGCTGGGCACGGGGCGAGCCCGGAGCCCCCCTCACGGCCCGGGGCACCCCGGCGGCTCCCCGCAGCCTCCCTGGGCTCGTTCCCCTCACGGCCCTGAGGGAAAAGCGGGCGGGAGCGCGGCTCCGCGCTCAGCCTCGCCCTCTGCAGGCACGGCTCGCCTTTCTCCTCAGCGGGAGGGCGGCCAGCGGCTGCCGGCAGGGACGGGGAGAGGGCAGCGGTCCCCCCAACGCACGGCGCAGCGCGCTCCCGGCCCCCTCACGCAGCCCCCCCCCCCGTCCCCACGGCTCGGGAGCGCGCTTCCCCCCCCGCGCCGCCAGGGCGCGCTCCCGAGCCGCGGGCGCCGCCTCCCGCCGCCGCCCGCCAGGTGGCGCCGCCGCCCCGCGAGCTGACGGCCGCCGCCTCGCCCCGCCCCTCCGGGCACGTCCCCAGCAGGGCGGGGCGCGGGGCAGGCGGGAGGGCGCGGGCGGCGCTGCGCGCGCACCTCGGGGCGCTGGCCGGGGCGGGGCCACGCCCCCTCCTCCTCCCCCCCCCCCCCCCTTCTCCCGCCGTGAGCGCGCGAGCTTCTGGAAAGGGCGGGCTCGGGCGCGCGCTGGGGCCGTTGGGCGCGCGGGCGGCGGCCATTGTTGGCGGGAAGGAAGGGCGGGAAGCCGCCCCGCCCCCCCTCCCTCCTCGCACAGCCCCGCCGCCAGCATGGCGGCCCCTGGGGGGGGCGGCAATGGGCTCTGCCCTTGGCCTTAGAAATGTGAAGACAGCATTCCCTGCCCTGTGATTTCTGTTGAAATAAAGCTTGCCCGCGCAAAGGGTGGAAAGTCGTTTTATATTAAAGTTACTCTGCTAAATACTAAGAGTCTGGGTGCGGTCTGATGGCGTGAGGGTTATAACGGTAACAAATTGCTCTGTGGGCTGAAGCGTAGGAAGCATTTCTTTGTTCTTTCTCAGTTGTGTGATTTTTAGGGGAAAAAAGTCTTTGTGCCGCCCGTGAATGGGCGGGGGTCGAGTATTGTGTCCCCGAAATTCCAGGGAGGCTCTCTGGATGTGGAAGCTGCTGCTTCAGAATGAGGTTCATCACGAACCACCATGGTGTTACGAGTGCGTCTGTCATAAATGCACAGAATCTGTGCCTCAGGAGTTTCAAGACTGGTTAATACAGTCATGGATTAAAAATATATGTATAATATTAATATATACTTAACTCAGAGCAAATCCATAGGTAGCGTTTAATCTATGTTAAGATGTAGTAGTTAAACATGGATACTTGGGTGTCAAACTTTGGTGAAGATTTGGGATTGTGCCTAATTGCTTTTCTGGGCTTGGGACTAATGTCTTCTCCTTACTGTTAGCTGGATGAAAATCAGGATGTCGTTTAGAAGGGTTATTACAGTCTTCAGCTATTCTCTCGCTCTACCATAATTCACGTTCTGCCTTTTTCCATATCACCAGGTATTCAAAACCACCAAAGATTCTTCCCTTTTGCAGAGCTTTCCTTGAGTATTCTTTTAATACAGGAGTGTGCCTTTCATCAGTTATTTTCTCTATTAATTTCTAATTTCTGCTTAGAAAGGTATTGCTAGCCTGGTTATTTCTCTTCAACAGTAGATCATGAGAACTTTTGGGCAGGGGATAATACGAAATTTGAAAGAACCCCATAAATGCCTGTGAGTCTTGGAAAGTACCCTTTTTGTCCTGTACATTTTTTCTTTTATTTTGGTCTTTTGTCGTAAGTATAATGACAGTACAAGTGCTATTTTACCAGTTTCATATTTGTCAAGAGCGGCTTTATTAATTGTGTGTTATATATAGGCCCCATGGAAGTACCATATGATTCTTACTCTAAAAAAAAACAAAACAAACAAACAAACAAAAACAACAGTGAACAGCTGTGCCATAATACATGGGAGCATTTGTTATTACCAATTATTTTTTATTATGTTTTAAGTATTCTGGGACTTAGCATTTCACGATAGGCTCTTCATATACGTAGAGCAATTTGCCGGCTGTTGCTGCACCTCTGTCTTTATCCTTTACCATCTTAATCTCTAGAATCTGTTCTGGAGTTGTTCTAGGAGATGTTGACATTGGTATTTTCAGAAAAATGACGCGAGTGTAGTGTCAGACTGCCGGGGTGTCCCTGGCGCTGGCAGGCAGGGATCGATTCACCGCTCTCAGCACCTGTAATGCCCTTTGGCTGCACGCCGAGCACCAGCTTTCATCAGAGTGCGCTCTGACAGCTGACTGATTAGCGCCGGTTATCAAGGCAGTAGACAAATCCTCACTTAATTCAACTATTAACTAATAATATCGTCTTAATAATTTTAGTTACTCTTTTACTAGTACTAAACAAAGGCCTACTTTAGCTGTAGCAGTAATGAGGAAAGCACAGCATGCCACAGCGACCTGTTAACAGTTACCTGCTGCCCACAGCTGACAGCGGGGCAAGTGGGGTGCCCATGCTGGCTCGGGTTGCTCCAGGTAGATGAGTGCTCACCCGGCTCCAGTTTGGGGTATGCCACGCAGCTCACTTTGTTCAGGGGCCAGCAGCAAGAGGAAGGCACTGGCGCTTCCTCCAGTGTGTCTGTGCTGCAGTTAAGCCTGGTGGTGACTTTTCTTCTGGGGTCTTTGAAGGCTTTTCCCCAAAGTTTGCTTTACACTTGATGGGCTTTATGTCTGACGTCTCCTAAGTGTTACATGGGCTGTGAGATCATTTTTGATAATACCAGCACTGTCGCTTGTATCTACTGTTACTCTTCTTGATGTTATTTTTGCCTGTTAATCTCCAGGAATTTACATTTTCATGTTACTTTTGAATTACTGATCTCCAGGCAAACACTGTGCTTTCCACAAGTCTCACTTGTTTCCCTTTCTCATATTGACCAGAGTAAAGTTTATTCTGTACACATCAGTGTCCGACATGGTCATGGCACAGGGGAGTCCTCTGTGGGCTCCACATGGGAATTTGTCTACCCTGCGCTCTTCTAAATCATAATGACTTTCAGTATGGGAGAAACATGTTCTCATTTCCACACAGAACAGAAAAGAGCAAGGATCTGATGAGGACTCAGCATGTCTCCATAAAGGTTTCCTTATTTTAGTATAAGGAGGGATTTATGTAGCATGCAAGCACAGCGTTTGAGCTTTAAGGCTTGTTAGCATTTAAAATGCTACTGAGGTAGCAGCAATTCAGTCTTTGGAAAAGAAATGTGTGGGATTTTTTTAATCCCTACTCATGCACTGAGATGCAACATGCCCTGTTTTTCACTGGTATCTTGAAAGGCCTAGATCAGACTAGAGCATTTATTCACTACAATGGTCTGGTGTTTAGACTATGCCACTTATTAAGCAAAGACCTCAAACATCACCCCCAAAAAATCATTAATTCTTAAGTGTTGGACGTCCATCGAGCTGTGCTCACATTTAGTGTAAGATGGATGTTTCACAGTGGGCAGCGGACCTTGCAGCAGTTTGTAGTGTAAATGTCCAGGTGAAAGTGCCCAAATGGAGGAGCTCTGCTTGTCATGTTTTTGTTGGCTATGATCCAAGAGTACACCCAGAATTACACTGATTTGTTAGTATGTTTGGGTCAAAACCACAATAATCTGGGACACAGTCAGAATTTGTCTGCATGATGTAAAAGTCCTGTTCAGTTTGCTGTCCGTCCTTGTGATACAGATATAACTTGCAGGTTATGGTACTGAAAGCTGGCATAGCATCCCGTGTGTAATGCCAGTTGTTTTATTCCTCAGTTCTTACACCCTTTCTTCAGGCATCAGCTGCTGACCACTGTCTGAGACTGGCTATTAGGCTAGTTGGGCATTGATAAACTAGGGGGTTTTGTTATTTTCTGGGCTGTTTTCTCAGTTTAAGGTCTCCTGGTTGTTTTTTTTCCTGTGTATGCCAAAATGAAATAATTCAATCTAGGACTAAGAGCTTGTTGCTAACCTTAACTGGGAGGCTGATTAGTTGGGGCTGATTATTGAGTCACTTTGATGGACGTACAGCCTACATGTATATCCCAAGATGAACGTCGTCACAAAATGCGATGGTGGCTGCTGCTTTCTTTGTAAAGAAGGAAGTGCTGTATTTCCATTTTCCAGTTAAGTGGTTTGTCCTCCCCAGAAGAGAAGGGCGCGGATTTCTCAACTGTTAGAAAACATAGGCTAGTGTCTTTCAACCTTCTGGAAGAGTTTCTGGTAAGTTTTTATGTGCATAGGTTCTCCTCTTGTAGCTCTGCCTGTGCAAAAATAATTCAAGATTTGTTGGACAAATAAGAGATGTGTGTGATGGAAGTAACTCATCTGTTTAGCCTGGGGATGAAGTCCTGTTTGCTGTAGGACCGGGAAGACCAGTACACTAGTCTTAGCAAGTCTCATATGTTTCATGGAGCATAGTTTCTGGTGAAAACTCAACACTTCTGCTCTGTTGCCATCAAGGCAGGTGTCATAACAGATAAAGTGGATTATTGTTGTGCTTATTTCCTCTTCAGCAAGAAAGAGGAGGAACTTCCTGCACAGCCAGGTGTACCCAGTACCAAAATCCTACTATTCTTCTCCCTGCTGAGGGCTGATATAAAATACATTAGGCCAAAAATGAGGCTGAGCCCAGCTCTTCTGCATCCTGGCTAAGCACAATGATCTATACATTTTCTTTTAAGAGAACAGTCCAGTTGCAATCTGAAAAGTAGTTTATTGGTGCAACTAAACACACCTGGGAGAAGGCTCTGTAAGTTTCCTTTTAGAGTATGTAGCTTGAGTATGTAGCTTCTTACAGATCTAGTGGCATGAGACCCCTCAGCTTTGGTGAAACCCGGTCTGAAACACACGGTTAGTCAACAAACACTGTAGGGAGATACAAATAGGCATGTTACATATTCAAGTTGCATTTTCAAGGTAGTCATGGTATGAGTTAGTGTATTTTGAAGTTAGTAATTTCTGGTTAAGTAAAAGTTAAACGCGTCATTACCTGTGTGCGTGAACTATTTTGACATTGGCGATCCCTAATGGTGATGCTCAGATAAAACCACTGCTGCAGAAGGTGCCAAACTAAATGCAAAAGGACAGTTGGGAATTTGTTGCACAGAGCAGGAGTGTTTGGGATACAAGAAGTACAACTCACTTCCTCCACACCTTGCAGTGAAGGATGTGGTAGAATAGATAAACGGTGAGCTGGCGTCTGGTCTGAAGCAGCTGAAGATGGGATAACCCAAGAGGATAATTCATATGCTGAAACGGGAGCAGATGTCAATTCAGACAGCTTGTTTGGCCGTTCGGTGCCAGTCCTGTAGCATGTGTCGGCAGTGCAGGCTTGTCAGACAGCCTGTTTGTGAAATTTGGTGTTGCCTGACATCATAATTTGTTAGAAGGTGGAGAATTGTGCTGTAGGCGTTGTGAACTGGGAAAATAAAGAAGGGTTTTTTAATCATTTGAGCAAACCCAAATTAAAATTTTATGTTAAAAGCAACTGCATGCCATTTTACATTGTCATTTTGTAAATGAAAAGTCCAATATGAAACCAGTTGCTTTTGCTAACAAAACAAAAAAGCTCTGCAACGGGGTTTTCATACTAGGCTATCTGGAACAATGGGCTACTGCACTTCAAAACCCTGCAGTAGTGTACAGTTGTTTTTGAAAACGTTTTGCCCCACACCTTTCCTTCAACTAAATTCCTTTCTTTTTACCTTCCTATCCCTCTCTCTTGTCAGAGGTGAAGTGCTATGCTGGCACATCCCTTTCAGCCCCAGAAATTAGCTCAGGTTTCTTCATCTGGGCAATGTTTCTGTAATCTAGTATTTGGAAGCCTCCTTTGATACCAGTGTTTCAGTTCTGCCCAACTTAGAGCAGCAGCCCTTAAAAATTGATGTACGAACCCTTGAAAGAGGGGCACGACTTTAGGATTATATTCTTTTAGTTGATGGACATTACCACTATATGCCGTCCACGCGATGTGCTCTAGGTGATCCTGCTGGCAGGGGGTTGGACTGGGTGATCTTCAGAGGTCCCTTCCAACCGCAGCCATTCTGTGACTATGTGAAATCAAGGTGTTGATTGCAAATTAGAGGCTGTATTTACCAACTCACTGTTTGAGAAACAAAGACCTTTTATATATATATAAAAACCAACTCCTTATGTATATACACACACACACATATATATATTATATATTTTTTTATATATATGAGTATTTCTAAGATGATGTTAGTTTCCCTTGAAAAAGTCAAATACTAGAAATGAGGTAAGGGTTGTATTATGCTACTTTCACTTAGTACCTCCTCTTTGAGTTCTTTTTCATGCTCGTTTTGCAACTTTTAATCCTTGGGGTTGGGGTGGAGAGAGAGGAGTATATATCCTTACGGTTCTATGTCTTGAAGTTAGTATTTCCACACTGTTTTTCTATATTATACTGTATTTATCTTCAAAGACATAGTTAATGGTTTACTAGAACACAAACACATAGGTTATAGAAACCAACGGTTAAGCTTAGTGGAAGAAGACCAAGTCAGTGTTTCAGTCACAGCCGGGCACCCAGGAGGCTCCCTCTGAGCACCAGGCAGCACTTCTGTGCTGGGCGGGTGACGGAGCCCTGGCACAGGCTGCCCAGAGAGGCTGTGGGGTCTCCTCCTTGGGGATCTCCAAAAGCCGCCTGGACGTGGTCCTGGGCAGCCTGCTCTGGGTGTCCCTGTTTGGGCAGGGGTGGGAACAGGGGCCTCCAGGGGGCCCTGCCAGCCTCAGCCAGCCTGTGTGATTAAGTGATGTGACAGTACTATGAAGGAAATGGAAGCCAGAAACAACCACGAGTGTCTTTAAAGATCAGTTTAATTTGCTCTAGATCATCAAACCTTCAGAAAGTTTGGTCAGATTCACATGCGCATGGCTTGTATCACTACTGAAAACCTTCCTGAAGAGTTCTGTAGCTTGAGACAGGCAGAGAAGCACAAAGGAGAAAGCAACTGGGCAAGAAGGAAAATGCAGCGCCATGCGCAGTCGTATTTAGGAAGTGTAAACATCATTGGTCTGGGGGAAAAGGGTTGATCCTATGAAATGTACTTCCTTTAAAACAGATTAAATTAACACTATGTTCATATTAGTATTTATGCCTTTTTTCTTTGGGAAGACTGCTGAGATGCTAATAGCCCATCTTAGGTGAATGCTTCCACGTTTGTGGATAAGAAAGATCCAGAACTCTGAACTTCATGCAGTGTCCCTACAGATCTTTCCCAGCAACCTCACTGTACTTGTGGTTTTGCCTACTGACATGAGAAGTTAAAGAGACTTTCCTTGATCCGTTCTGATGGATAGCAGTATAACTGTTAGAAGTGGAAAGGCTGCTAGCTGCAGAGTTTGCTTTACCTGCTTCCAGGGAGGGAGGTGGCACGCAGTTGTCCATCTAAAGGCTCTGTAAATATTTAAGAAAAGCTATAGTGGGGTAGAAGGCAAAACTCCCTTTGAAATATTTTATCTTTAATATAGAAAGCATGCATAAATCTATTTTGAGAATAAGAGGCCTTTGTATTCTATATCCTTTTTTTTTTTTTTTTTAGAAGGATTATTTATATGGATCCAATCTGGCTTCCTTCCCCAGTCCCTGTAGGCAAAGCCACCAGTGGCTGAGAGACCTTTTATACAGAACTTCTTTTGAGAACAGAGGAGCCCCATCATTTCATTGCAGCAAGAGCAAAACATGGGTATTTGGTCTCTGAAATTCTTCCACAAAATCATTCTTTGTGGATCTCGCTTGTACATCAGAGAGAATTTTATCTAAACCAATTTACCATTAGGGAGGAGGATTAAATAGCACTGGCATTTTTATATTTGGAGGTTAGTAATTTATCACTAGAAGTTTTACAATACATTAATTAACAGAACAATTGGACCTATTGAATGTTTCTGAAGGGAAAGCCACATGTTATCAGATAAATTTAGAGTTGTGTAATTTTCTCATAACCCTTCCCTTGGAAGCCTTGCTGCTTCCAGTATAGGATGAGGTCTGGCAGCAAGGTTAACCCTGACCTCTGAGTGTTCTATATGGACTTGTTCATTTTTGCCACATTCTTTCAGTTTAAATTTAGATTTGCTGGCAGCTATTATGCCTATTGCAACAAGCTTCATGGGCAAAACACTGACACAAATATGCCTTTAATCACAGATGTTTTTGCTGAATAAGATTAGTGAAGAACACTTGAAAGCTGAGAAACAGGGTGCAGAAGCCTTTGGTCGAAAAGGCACAAATAGTTGAATGTCTGGAATGTATTTACTTCTCAATCTAAGGAATGAACAAGTAATTGTTTAGAAGATGGACCGTAATCTTGTACCCAGTTTTACCTCTGTAATTTGTTATTGGTAGCAATGAAATTCCAGCTATGTAAGTGAACACAGAGTCTGCTTGTGAAAGTACGTGTAACAAAACGTTAAGCTTGCTGTTCGAAAATAAGCTATGATTGCCATACGAAGTAGCAATCTATAACTAAATCTTATGTTTGGCTGATCACTAAATGTATTGTACTAAACATTACACAGTTGGGTTAGTTCTTCGTATACAATAACTGTCTGAAGTATACTAGCTGCATTAATAACTGCTTTAATTTTAAAGAAGTGCATCCCACTTAGCTTATAATTAGCACAGAGGACAATACTTCTGTATTTTAGATTTTTAATCTTTTTGTCTAAAAGAGTATATGTGACTTGAGGAATCTATGTGACAAAGCAGTTGACATTCAAGACCAATATGTCTTTTCTCTGCTTAATGTGTGGCATGATCTTCCCAAACGAAGTCGCTCCACCTCGAAAAAATTGTTTAACAGGATACTCTGGTCTTATTTTCTACTACTGTTCATCTGTCTAGGGTTGTCCAAGGTGGAACTAACAAAAAGCGTTCCTGTAATGCGCTTCTGTCTCTAAGCCTTTCAGGGTCTTCAAGAGATAATAGTATTCCTAGGCGCTGCTCGAGTGACTGGCTCCAACAAATAAAAAGGATACAGAAAGGAGTGTTCTCCCTGTACACCTTTTTTAGGGGGAAGAACAGTGAATAAAACAGCCTGTGGTTCTTAGATACGTTAGACTCAGGCTTTTTCCCTCCTGAAGGGCAAGATGCAAAAGCTTCCAGAGATGCTCCCACCCCACTGCCTCTGCGGTTGGTATGGGCAGGATACACTGCAACTGAAAAGCGCTCTTCTGAGCGCTTCCACAGCATCCAGCCTCGTTACTAGGGCAAAACACTGACAAACTGTGTTCCTTGCGAATGGATTAGGCAGAATTTATTCTCTTGTTAGAAGTCCTACTGTGCAAGCTGTATATTTCTGAATGTAAGTAGCATCATGTTTCAGCAGGAATTTCAGGCGACCTTTGAAATATGTAGCCAATCAGCACTTATTCCAAATGGCACTTTTGTGCTGAGTTTCCAATTAGTCAATGGCATTTGTTAAGTAGGCCCATTTAGCTTTATTTTGAAGGATAATGAAAACTCATCTTTTTCCTCATCCCCTTCATTCAGTAGACACACTACAGAGTCCTACTGAACTAGAAAAGACAGAACTTAATGGAGAAAAATGGAGTTATAGTGTGGGGAAACGTGAATTTCTAAGAAATGACTCTGGTCTGACTTCTGTTACTGTAAAACAAGAAACTTAGGAAAATAAATAAAAAATAAATTCAGGGGTTGGCCCATTCAGAAGCATCACAAAGTACTGATGAGTGCTAGAAATATTGATCCAGTAGGTAAGTATTAATCAAATGCAACAGCTAAATGTGCCTCTCAACACATGGAGCTGTATTGTTTATTGTAACACTATATCACACGTTTAGTATTACATGCATTTGAAATCTTCATCAGAAATATTTATAAGCCTTTCTTAATGTCTCCATGATTTTTCATCTTCCTATCTAAATTATTGAGACACTTGTGCAACCTCCAGAAATACAGAAATTAAATAATATTTTCTTTCATTTCCTTCACATTTCCTGCATCAGATCATCTTGCTCAGAAAGGATTCAACAAGAGGAGTGCCTTTAGATACTCACTTTCTGGGGAGCATCCTGTATTTTACTTTAGAATGTTTAGGAAGACAATGGGAAGTAATAAACTAATTGTTTAAATGAATTTAATAGCTACAGAGTTGAAATAGAGCTTAACACTTTGAACAGTATTTCAGAAAGAATATTCAGTTAGAGCTCATAAAAAATTGAAAATTGTAAAGATTTGGAATATTAAAGATATTTAAGTTTCTGTGTTTCTAAACAATGCCCGCTAAAAGAATACCAGCTTCTCCTTCTGTTGGTAATGTGGGACTGGGTGTCTGAAGATCTGCAGAGGCAGACTCAGTTGTGGTGGTGAAGATGTGCAATTCCATTAGAAATAAGATGTGTCAATGTGATACTGCAGTGAGCCTTCTGGATTCTATTTGTAATGTTTTTTTCTATGATAGTGAACAAATTACATTTTTTTTTTCTGTACTACTTGCTAAACCATCATAAGGAAATAAATCACCACAAAGTTTTGTCAAGTTAGAATAATAATAATATTTATCTAGCTCCCCTGCGTATTGTGGAATGTTGGTATGATACTCAGAGGATTTTGGCAGGCTGGCAATGTAATACTACTGTTTGTATGCACAGTCTCTTAAAACTGATTGCCATAAAATGATCCTCTGTGCAAAAATCTGTTGTTTCTGAAAATAAGGAATATTAAAGAACTGAAAGCAGCTTCAGGACAGAGACTAATGCATGGACCTGTAACTGCCCCATGGTGACAGGGAGGTCACTGTGACTGTATTTTTCTTGGGAATGTTTATAAGTGATTTGAATGAGAAAAATGAGGTTTAACACAGCAGCGTGCACAGGGATTGCTTTGGGAAGATACTCAATGGGAGTCCCTGAAAGGCACTTTGAGGAACAAAGGAACAAGAAAAGTATTTTTGGCAGTTGCGGTAGAGGATTAAAGTTTTCATTACACAGTGAAACAGTTTAGATAAATAGGGAAAATGCATCCATCAAAACAGAAAATGTTTGAGACCAAGGAAATATTCTGACTATCCAGGACGATTTTCCTGATGGATATACAGAAGAAAGTTACAAGACTTAATTAGGTCTGTATTTATAGTAAGGAGTAAAATACAGGTATGTGATGACCTTCATTTTTCTGATCCTTCTTGACAGTAAGCAATCAATGGAGATGCTAAAATGGAAGTCGGTTAAGGACGAGACATTGAAGTTATTTTGGTTTCAGCCTTGGTTATGTGTAGCTTGAGCTGGCAGTGGTTCACCCAAGATGAAGTGTTAGAAAGCACTTCAGACGCAGAGGTGGAGCACGATCATTTGGGTATGAAGAGCAACCATGAATATGTTTCATAAGGACTGGAGTGTAGTTGAAACGTTCTAAATGGAGAAAGTTACCCGTGGACAGAGAAAATGCTGGTCAGCATTCTTCTTGCAGACTAGCCAGAAAAATGAGTCTTCAAGTCACAAAAAGCTTGGATGCTTTAAGACTTAACGTATGTTTGATTTGTTTTAGACCCAACCAGAAAAAGGATCTGAATGGTCAGACTCTATGTCATGTCTTATGAAGAAACTGGAACAGCTGAATTTAGATATTGAAGAAGCTCTGAGTGCTGGCTCTTCTCCCTCCAGCACTCCCTCTACCAAAAGGCACAAGCAACTGGTAAGAACGTGTGTGGCATATATGTTTCTAACATTTAGCTATCAGATGCTCATCGAGTGATGGTTTTCAGATTTGGTTGTGCTTCTGGGTAGGTTGAGGAGCTCAGCTTCAGGGATGAAGTAACTTAAAGATTTGACTCAATAATAACAAAACCTCATGAGCTGCTTAGACACAGCTACAGGCCAAGTAAACAAATGTCATAGGATTGAACTTGTCAACGTGTCTTAAAACCATTAAACACCCTTTTCAGAGGGGAATTTGGATCTAGATGATTGCATTTGATGCAATTTTTCAGGATAGAAAATTGTGAATTAAAGTGTCACTGTTAGCCTATTTACACTTGTACTGTTTATTTAAAGACGTAACAGCAGAAAAGGGTTCAATTAATATTTGTGGGTATTATGTTTTATTTAGAAGTGCATTACTGTATTTAAGAATATTTTGTGATGGCAGGTGTCATCAGTTACCCAAGCTATTTGTAGGGCAAACAGGAATAAGAAGGAACAATATAATTTTAGCAACTTTAGAACAAGCATTTTTTTTTAAATAGAAGCAAGTAACTGGAAAGTGAACAGTGTGAGAAGTAGGAGTGTTTGTTCTCTGCTTTAGGCTATGATTAAAGTCAGTTCTTAAGATAGAGTTGTTTGGATTTGCAGCTCTGAATGTTAGTGCTGGCATGAAATTCCTGGAAGTTGAGCTTGTTTGAATGCTTTTCCCATCACTACTGCTTCATTTTGTCAAAATAAATTCTTTAAGTAAATGTCTGCAAAGATCACGGTGTAAATGTTTGCATCCTTCGAGTTGGGAAGCTCAGAATCATGCATCTCTCTTTGCAGTATGCATTTCCATATTCTGCAGTGACAGTGTTAGGAAGAGCGGCCAGGCCTGTCCATCATTTCTTTCTTATTGTACATGTCAACAAGTCACAACCAGCTCTGTCCAACTGAATTCATTTCAACATTCACTTGTCTTGACTCGCCGGTCTGTTAGTGGGCAGTGTTCTGTGTTCTTGTAGGAGACTGCTCAATGTCTTCTGTCAGAATGCAGTGGCAATGTAGTCTGCTTTTTAGCCTGAAAGAGAAATCGAAGCCATCAGAGTTCAAGCACTTCCCTTTGAGAGCCAGTCTGATTTTGCTAACTGGTGATCCAAACACCTGTGATTTTATGGCTGTGCCTGTTCTCCTGAGGCAAAAGCCATGGTTTGGTTAGGCAAAGGTATCAGTACTCAAACCATTTCTGAACAAGGGAATTGTCTGTCCTACTTTAAATGCCTAAGAATTAGTTGCCTCCAAATTGGTTGACCTCAACATATAGTCAAAGCAAAGTAATACATCCTCCTAAATCTCTCCATAAATTTACTGTGAAGAAGCTGATTTGGGAAGTCTCAGAATAACCGTCGCAGTGGGGAAGAAAAAGAACAAGCCAAGAGTTTTTGTACAAGTTATATGAGTAACTTATTTTTTATCAATTCATCCCATTTGGCATGGACCAAATAATATAGCTTAATATAGCTTGTAATTTGTTCCACATATTTACTCACAATGAAACTTGAATTGGAGGAAGGTCTATCTCACATATGTTTACTCGTAACTGTGTACATTTGGCTTCTACAAAATGATGAGCCACTCATGGGTTCTTCATATGTTTTTATCCTATTTACATTATATAAAGTGGGAATTGAAGCAAGAAATGATGACTAAAAAGAGATTTGGGGAGAAGTGCTCACAGATGCAAGGCCAACTTGTAGGTCTGAGGTTTCAAAAGTAGGTGACTACTGAATGAGTGGCAACATGTTTGCTGAAGCTGTTGCTCTGAAAATTGGTCTCTTGAGGGCATGGGCAGTTTTAAACAGATGAAAGAGCATTTATTTTGTATGGCAGATGCTGTGTCTGAGGAATATATTCATAATTTAATCACTGGGTTGAGCCAGTTCATTTTTCTACTGAATAATTTTTCATCTGCTCGTGGCAGTAACTCTTAATACTTTATTATTCTTTAAGTTTTCCTATCATGAAGGTATCTGTCAATAATACTCTGTTGAGCAAATATTGCAGGAAGATGTCTAAATAATTGCTAGTTAATGAGAATAGATTTGGTGAATAGATACTATAGGAGTTACAGAGTGACAGTAGGGGCGCCTAACAGTATTTTGGTGAATAAATTTAAGAAAATTTCTAAAACACATAATAACTTAGGAAAATGTTAAGAAGTTTCATTTCCCGTGGGCTGACTTTACATATGTGCAAAGTGCAAGTTACTGCTTAGGAAAGAGCATTGGGCAGTAGCACTGGCTGGATGACTCAGTATCTGATGCAGAAAAGAGATCAGAAAAAAATTCTGTCATCAAATTATTTTCTGAAACATTCTCTCACCAATGCTATAAATACGTGCTCTAAATACAAAAAGCTAGACTATTTGAATAGGCCAGCAGCAAAACTGCTAGCTGTGGAGAACTGCAACTAATAGTACACATCCTCTCAAACCTGTACCTTTCCTATAAGAAAAGTCTTTTTTAGCAGTTTAAAAGAAGGTATTTTGTAAATGAAACAGCAGAGAGAGAACAGCATCACAGTAAGCGATGTGTTTATTGCATCTACTTCATTTCTATTTGATGTCTAACACTCAGTTTCAGTACAGAAAAACAAAAATAAAAAACAGCAAAACAACCAGCAGATCTGAAATCTGAAGAATGAGAATCACATTTTTTAGTTTGTCATATATCATTCACGGATAGTAACACAGAAATTGCTTGATTATAATTACCCAATCTAATATTAGAGAGATGACTTTCATTGAACAAAACTTTATCTTACACATTCTCTGGGAACTGGGCAGTTGCCGTTACAGATCAGCAGCAAATTTGTCCTCTTGTGATGAAGAGCAGCCAGTAAATGGGCTGATTTGGACTGTAAATAACAGTTTGGGGTTGTTCTGCAGTGTATCCATGAGCCTGGTTCCCTGATTGCTCCAAACACAGATCCTCATAGAATCATAGAACAGCTTGGGATGGAACAGGCCTTAAAGATCATCTGGTTCCAACCCCCTGCCATGGGCAGAGACACTTCCCACCAGACTGGGTTGCCCAGGGCCTTGTCCAACCAGGCCTTGAGCACCTCCAGGGATGAGGCAGCCACAGCTTTTCAGAACAGCCTGTGCCAGGGCCTCACCACCCTCTGAGTGAAGAATTTCTTCCTAATGTCTAATCTAAATCTTCCCTCTTTCAGTTTAAAACCATTCCCCCTTGTCTTATCATTATCTGACTGAGCAAAAAGTCGCCATCATTTTTATAAGCCCCCTTTAGGTATAGAAAAGCTGCAGTGAGGTCTCCCCAAAGCTTTCTCTTCTCCTGGCTGAACATTGCCAGCTCTCTCAGCCTGTCCCCATAGGAGAGGTGCTGCAGCCCTCTGGTCATCTTCCTGGCTCTCCTGTGGACCCACTGTAACAGCTCTCCACATCCTTCTTGTGCTGGGGTCCCCAGACCTGGGTGCAGTGCTCCAGGTGGGGCCTCACAAGGGCAGAGCAGAGGGGGACAATCACATTCCCTCCACCAACAGAGGTCACCCGTGTGTTGATGCAGCCCAGGACACAGTTGGCCTTCTGGGCTGCAAGCTCATGTCGAGCCAGCACTTCTGGCTCATGTCGAGCTTTTCATCCACCAGAACCTCCAAGTCCTTCTCTGCAGGGCTGCTCTCAATTTCTCCACCCACTCCATATTCATGTCTTGGATTACTGCAACCCAGGTGCAGCACCTTGCACTTGGACTTGTTGAACCTCATTAGGTTCACATAAGCCCACTTTTCTAGCTTGTCCAGGTCCCTTTGGATGGCATCCCTTCCTTCTGTTGTATCAACTGCACCACTCAGCTTGGTGTCATCTGCAAACTTGCTGAGGGTGCACTCGACCCCATTGTCTATGTCATTGATAAAAGTATTATCAAAGTATTATATAAAAGTATCCCAAGACAGACCCCTAAGGGACACCGCTCGTCACCAGCCTCCACCTGGACATAGCTCATTGACCACAAGTCTCTGCGTTGTAGCCTTCAGGCCAATTCCTTATCCACTGAATGGCCCACCCATCAAATCCATCTCTCTCCGATTTAGAGATCAGGATGTCATGTGGGATCATGTCAAAGGCCTTACAGAAGTCCAGGTAGATGACATCAGTCAGTCTTCCCTTGCCAACTGATGCAGTTACTCCACCGTAGAAGGCCACCAGATCGGTCAGGCATGATTTGCCCTTGTTGAAGCAATGCTGGCTACCTTGGATAACCTCCTTGTTTTGCATGTGCCTTAACATTGCTTCCATGAGGATCTGTTCTTTGATCTTGCCAGGCACAGAGGTGAGGCTCACTGGTCTGTAGTTCCCAGGGTCTTCCTTTCTACCCTTTTTAAAAATGGGAGCGATGTTTCCCTTTTTCCAGTCACCAGGGACTTCACCTGACTGCCAGGACTTTTCAAACATGATGGAGAGGGGCTTGGCAACTCCATCAGCCACTTCCGTCAGGACCCTGGGATGCATGTCATCAGGCCCCATAGACGTGTACCTGTTCCATTTCATCAGGTGGTCTTGAACCTGCTCTTTGCTTACACTGGGAGGGACTTTCCACCCTCAGCCGTCACCTGCAGGTTCAGGAAAACAAGAGATGTGGGAAGCCTGACTGGCAGTGAAGACAGGCAAAGAAATTGTTGGGTATCTCAGCCTTTTCAAGGCTGAATTGCAGCTTGGCTTGCTTCTTGCTCACACACCTTGTTGTTCTTCTGAAACAAATCAGGATACATAGGGGAACATTGTGCAATTCAGTGTGGCCAGGTACCTGTTGGACAAAGAAAAGTGGATTTGGAAAGTTCAGGGTCTGTAATTTCAAAATGAGAGTTTGCTAGGTATCCATTTAAGTTATTTAAGTCATTCAGTTCCTTGATATTCAGGAAGATGTACAACTATTTACAAATTATCCAGTTGTATATACTAGCTATTAAGAAAACTGCTTTACACCAAAATTAAAAAATGTTGAAGCAGGTGTTTTTAGGAAAAAAGATTGAGGCCAAATGTTTACTTTACATCACAGGAAAAAAAAAAAGTTTTAAAAAGATAAAAATCGAGTGCTTTTTTCTTGCAGTTCACATTAAAAATATTTATGACTTGCCTTTATTTACAGGGATTTTTAAAATTCTCTTACAGTGCCCTGTTCCAGTGGAGAAGAGCTTTTATGGAGATTATCAAGGAAAGGGATCTTGGAAAAACAGAAGAGTAGACTACCAGGATCTAGATTGTTTACCTTACCCAGTCTCAACTGGTGCACGACCTAAAACTGATGTAAGTAGCTCCTTCACATTTAGAACATTTTCTGACTCTGAGGTTGAGTACCTTGAAAATTTGTTATTTATTGTTAAAATCATCCATGTGTGTCTTCTAAGTAATTTGTTCTGCAAGTATTGCACTGCATGGAGGAATTCAGTATACGAAATGGGTACAGATAAAAGTTAAGTCAGTCTTCAGTGAGCCTCCAAGGCTGTTGGATTAATTTAATCTGGTTTTAGACAACTCTAACGAAGACTTCTACATCTGAACTAGTCACTTAGACTGCCTTTACAGTAAATGGAAAGAAACAGGCACTTCTAAAAAGTAGTTCGTCTCATCTGGAGTTTAAGTGTGGTAGATTCCAGGCATCAATGCTACCATTGGATCTTCATTGCTAATTTGAGAATAAGTGTCTTGTGATTTTTGTCTGGGTGTTGATATCCTCCCCCAGTTCGTGATGGATTCTACCCTGAATTCTCTGAGTGGAAGTGTTCAGCTCTGGTGGTTTAGTTAAGCCTTATTTCTAATCAATGATAGTTGTTTTTTGTTGTGTTTTTTTTTTTTTTTAATTATTATTTCTTTACAAGCTGATGCTGTAGTCTTCAGTGAGAGTCTGTTTAATCCATTAGAGGTATTTCCCAAAACGTTTTGATTCATTTCCTCAATAGCTAAATGTTGTTTTATTTCTGCATGTAAAAGTAAGCTATTTTAGGATCAGTGTCATAGGTCCAAAATGCAAATATTTTTGTCTCTCAGTTGTGAATTACTTGGGTGCCAGCAGTGTCCAGTAACATCACAGGACATAAAAATGGCTGCTTTTCATTGAATCCAATCTACTTCTGTTCTAGTATCCTTTCTTTGACAGTGGTTAACACTGGATATTCAGGAAAGCAGTGTAAGATCAGAGTAAGCAGATAGCATGCCATCTCAGTTTCCTGTGAGGTGTTTGTTGTGTAGACATGTTGAAGCCAGACTCCATATTACAGTTTTGAAATTAATAGCCCCTGAGGGTGGATTTTTTTTTTTGCCATTAAGTTGTCTTTTATATTCATTTTCTCTTTTGATATACAAAACATCTTGTAGCCACGAGTTCCAAGTTTAACTGTGGAGTTTGTGGGGGGCAAAAAAACCCCACCTGTTTCGTGTTGTAAATTTGCTGCTGGACTATTAACTTGGCTGCAATTCTTGCACTGTGAAAAACTGAATTATGGCAATCATGTAAGAAGTAGAGAATAATACCTAGGTCCATTTTTTTCCAGTGTGTCTGACTGTATTTATTGATAGTGAATTTTTATCTGTCTGTTTATCTTATGCTCATTCAGCTTCACAAGATTCTTTTGCAGCAAGTGGCGGCCAGTTTTTGTTTTTATTAACATCTGTAATTTAATATCGTCGGAGAACTGTCCCTTTTTATTCCTCCATTTTCCAGATCGTTTATGTGTATATTGAACATATATTTGTGAGACTGTCAGGTAATATCTGTTAACTGTAGAAGAAAAGCAACCGTTTGTTCCTGTTTTTTTTTTTGGTTGGTTGGTTGGTTGGTTGCTGTTGTTGTTTTTTTTCCTCTGCCTTTTAGTTAGCAGTGAAAAGAAGCTTTGATTTCTTGGCATCTTTTTTGGTATTCCTCCTTAGCAGCGCGGTAGGAGTCTGTGATAGATAACTTCATCAGAAGATTTCTGAAATGGAAGCATATTGTGTCTGCATGATCACTCAAAGAACTTTTCTAGATTACTGAGATGTGACCTCCAAAAGCCATACTCACAGTTCCCTGTTAGCCTCTGTTACTAGGCGTGTGTTTATTCTGCTCTTAAACATATTTTCTGGCACTTTTCAGTCCTACTTGCATCTCTTCCACAAACAGCTTCAGAGGCATTTTCAAATATTGGCATGCATATGCCACCCTCCATTCCTCTGATCCCAAAGTCAATAGCATTTAACAGTAATTATACATCAAATTAATAGCTCAGCAGTTCTCTTTCTCTTGATGGGGTGTTTATTTCAAGTTATCTACTCACTTTCAACAAAAGCAAAATTTCTTATGATGGTTTTAAAGATGCCTTTAATACATTGTTCACTTACCCAAAAATGATAGGCACGCACCATACAAATTCTGTATTTTATGAAATGAGCCTACTCCTGTTCAATGAAGTGAAAATTCGAAGGTGTGCTCCACTTGCTTATTAATTGAAAACATTATTGTCTTCCCACTAGCCATTTCCTTTCCTCAGAAAATGGATTTGCTGTTTTCCATTTCTGCAAAAGCACAAACATCTGTTCTAGTTTGTTCTTTGTTCTAGCTGGAATAGATAGTAAAAAATTAGTAAAAAGAAAGATACTTGTCAGCTTTATTTGTTTTTTACCTCGGTCAAATGTTCAGGCATGTACAAGTAGCGTTGCTTAACTGCCTTCCCACTAATACTGTGTAAATATTTTTGAAGTGGTATTACAGTAATGCTGTTGTTTGGCTGGAAGTATGTGGAAGAGAAGGCAGAAACATATATATATATATATTTTTCTTTTCTAAAGTCTACATTTCACTTTTTGTTGAAATTCAGGAAGTATTAATGCAATAAATAGCAGTGAATAGCAGTTCCACAACTCTTTATAAGTACAGTCTATGTAGTGCTATAGTAACAGCAGTGTAATGCAGAAAGTACCACAGTTGCTTAGAGTACCATCAAGTCTAGAGACCTACTGGTGGCACACCATTTCTTTAGAAATTAGTGATCTATTTTTAGAATTGGCCAGTGTTTTAAATTAGAGATAAACATTGAAACTTGCTGTTTGGAGATTTTGTTCAGGATAATTTTTCTTCTTTCAAAGTGCTGCTTTTTGTGTACGTAGTATATTTCAAGCAAATACTAATAATACCATGTCTAGATCCAGATGTTCTTCCTGCATGTTTCTGTCATGTCTCTCTAATAACTGAACTTTCACCATGTTTTCCTTGAGATACAGACTTTTCCGTATTTACCAAAAAGAGCACGCCAAGATTACATTTATTACAATAAAAAGAATGGACAAAAGGCCTGTTTCCTTCTGTATCACACCACGATTGCATCCATTTAACTCCTGTGATCCAAGTGGTGTAACACATAACTTGGGAGTAACACAGATTAAATCAGACCAGTTGTATTTTGGTAAGCTGTTTTTCTTCTCTTCTAGTTTTTTTACGAGTCTGGAGCTCGAAAAGAGCTTATCTGTCTCATCTCCCCAGGAGCTCATATATCCAGGCATTTAGAAAACCAAATACTCTACAATTTATTGTGATTAGCAAATGTAGCTGAGGAGGCCAGTGTTAGAATTAGCAGGGATGCAGTAATTTAGGAATAATACGCACTGAATTATGCTGGACACAGTTCAATTCTCAATACAAGGCATTGATGTTAGCTGCACACTTTCATGGATTCCAACCATGCTGACAGCTTAAAAGACACAATGAAGATTCCTTTGGCAAACTTATGTCACAGTAGGTATTCTGTTTATATGCCATTAAACGATGACTCAAACTTGTTACATTTTGATAGAATAATGGTGAAAATCTTTTTTCTTAAGGACACTGTTTTAGGGCAGTGATGTGTCATGTCCTGTCTTCCTTCTTTCCTTCCCCCGCAAAAGAAGAAGTTGCTTCACTGTGAGAAACATTATTTGGGAGATACGTACCTAAGGTGGTAGGGAATTTAGGTGTCTGAGAGATGAACAGCAAATTTCATCTGACAAATGCTGACATTTATAAGTCCATGTCTACATTGTATAGACTCCATTAACGGAGAGAAATAGCACTTCTACAGCAAAATGTCTTAGCCTGAAGTAGTCATTAAATGTAGGTCACCCGGTTGCGGTGCTTTGTGCCCTGAAAGTGCTGATATTAGTCATTTGACTATTCGTTGAGTATTCAAAGAGCCTGCAGTGACTGGCAGAGGCCTAGGTGCTTAGCGCTGGGTGAACTAAATCCCACCTGTGGTGTGCAAGTTGTGATCCGGTGTTTGACGGGAAGTGCCTGCCTCTCCATGCACTGGGCAGAGGAAATTTCAAAACCCTGGTGTGTGACTTACCAGTCTGATACCAGGTGATGTGAAAATCCCATCAGCAAACACCCTCTTGCTTTTTTAGATAACACAATACCCTGTGTGCTCTGTGAATCATTAAGAAAATAAAACTTTCTATATCGGTAACAACTAAGTGGGCTTTTTTCTTTATCAGTGCTAAGACTACGTTTATGTCTTCTTTTTAAGTAGTTGATGAGCACAGTTTCAATTTCTCATGCTTTGGTTCCACAAATAGCTTGAGTACCTTAAACTGAGAGGGCTGAAAATGAACCGTTTTATAGTTTTTTGCCCTTTTTTTTAGGGGGGATTCTCGGTCTGGTTCACTGCTCAGCCACATAAATGTGTGTGCACGAGAGGGGAAGGGTGGCTGGAGGTGAGATGCAGTGAGTTGCTTCTTTCAGCATCAGTGCCAGGTTATGATAGCTTGAACTGTTTGTGGAATTATACTTTAACTGTGATAAGCCATTTGATTCAGAAAATGGGATGCAGAACAGTGTCTTGTAACCCACGTGACTGAAAAGTATTTGCGATTCTTTTAAGAAGATAAACTTTTTTTTTTTTTTTCTGAGAAATGCTAGTTGATGATATAAACAGTGTTTCAGCATTTAGGTCAGAGGTTCCAGAGATTTCTGATATCTTTTGACATTGCTTAGAAATATAAAACTAATAATACTGTAATCTATGACTATAGTAGTCATTATCTCTCTGTAGGCAATATGATGCCTGCCTGACCCTCTGACCTTGTCTGAAACCAGAAAAACTCAAAAGTAAAAACAACCAAAGGAAAATCAAAATCATTGTGTTTCGCATCCACTACTTGTTCAATATTGGTGCCCCTGGACCAGCGGGGATCAAAGATTATTCCATTAGTGAGTGTGTGTGACAAGCTTTTTATGAGGTAGCTGCCATGTCCAATGCAGAAGTGAAGTTACAGCGTGACAACTCATATCAGCTTGTATTTCTGCTAAACACTCCTTTGGAATTTTAGAATCTTAGCATATTTACAAACCTGACGCTGATTTTCCATTTCTCTGTGAAACATGTAAGCAGAGTCTTCATTTTACATCTGAGATGAGGAGATAAGTGTGTAACCTGGCTCTAAAAGAAGTTTCACGCTCAATCACTGCTGGACATGGTCATAAATATGGTTCATGGTACAATTTCCAGCAGCAGTTATGCCGATTATCTAGTAGGGTACGTTTCCCTAGGTGATCAGGCTTCACTGAGGTCAGGCTTTACTTTTCAGGTCATGCTTTACTCTGATCTTCCACCCATTGAAAAAGTTGATAGTAAAACCCTGAGTAGATTTCTGCAACCTCTGGGGACTCCTGAAGTTTTCTTACCCCAGAGAACATTGCCCATTCTGTTGTCACTCTTGTTGGGCCATTTTGTGTGACCTACAAAGTGCAAGAAGATGAAATAAGCCTGGCCTGAAGTGGGGAGACGGGGTTTGGTGTTTCATATTCTCAAAGAAATGGTGTGTTTGAAGACACAATTATTTGATTTTGCTGGAGCTGAAGATTGCTGTCTATACTTCAGTTAAGTGTCCTTGTACAAGTAGCATAGCTCATGTAGATAAGAGATGCAAAATTCCTCATAGAAATCAGATCCTCACTGACTCTGAAAGTCGTTCTGGTTGGTTGCAGCAAGGTCCCGAGCAGAATCTGTAAGCAATCCCAGGCCTGTGCTTTTACTACCAGGTCATCCTTCCTGATAAAGAACATTTGATCTAATTGTTCCCATTTTGGCAAAAACAGATTTCAAACTGTGTCTTTTATGTACCCCTACTACTGGTATTAATCACATCAGCAAATGAGCTATCCGGTAGAGAAGCAGGTAGCCTGAAGCATCACCTTTGCAGAATTTTTCTTCTTGCTTTTGGTACATAATACGACCTGTATCCCCTGTATATAATATGACAGAGGCGAGGTGAAATAGTCAGGTAAACAGACCCGCTTGGCTTCCAGCTGTACCCTGTTAGGGTGGACTTCCTCACGTCTGAACAGGATGGCTGTGTTTCCTTTCTTCCCCTGCTCTGCCCACACAGTGGGGAGATGGCAGCTATTGACCAGGAGCATGTTAGACCTGTAGACATTTCTGAGATCTAGTGCTCCTGAAATTGCTCCTTCCCTGCTTTAAGATGAACTACTTTCTTGGTAGTAGAGGAATTAATTATCCTGGCAAAAGCTTGTACTAGCTCCAGGAAAAAAAACAAGGAGACTAATAGGGAATGAAAGGTAAACAGCTTCCATCCTTCCCTTGTTTCCATTCTGATATTAATAAATAACGCTCCAGGCTTTCTCGTCCTCTTTGATTCCAATGCACCTGACAGCACTCTGGCCAAAGTGTGCTCCCAGCAAGGGGTGTTTGCAAAAGTAAGAGCAGAGCATAGCCCCATCTCTTTTCCCTTTTGTCTTTTTTCCCCCCTCTCATCGGTCATCAGCCTTCTGTCAGCTCCTGCCCACAGAGCTATCCGTGAACCAGACAACACCGCGCTTGCACGTTATGCTGAAGTCAGGATGCCACGGCGAGTGTTTCAGGACAGGGAAAGCACTGCATAAATTTTAGCTTTGCTTAATGTGAGTATTTTATAAGGGAATGGATAAACTTTTTAAAAATTCTGCAAGGAAAACTAGCAGATTGAAATCACATCTAAGGTATCTTCTAGACAGTCCCATATTCTGTGCCCAAATTCTCAGTCTACCCATCTCTGCAGAGCTGGGAAACCTCAATATGAACAGGATTGGGCTTTGTGAATCCAGAAGGTGTAAGCATACCAAACAAGCAAGCACTGCATCCATCTCACTGGACAGACAGAGCGTTTGAGCAGCGTTTGCAGGACTGATGCCAAAGACCATTTGTCTGTAGGGTCAGCTCTGAAGGTGGCAGAACCAGGCCCTGAACGAGAGGAGGTACGTGAATAGTGTAAATGGCTGTGCTTACAGGACTAGCTATTGTTTCATTACACATTTTCATTGTTTTCTATACCTAAAATTGCCATAATGAAAGAGGTCGCAGGGCCAGTTTGTAGGGCACTGCCTTCACGTTTTAGAAATGGTGTCCTGAGCTGTGAGTTCCCTTTAATAAAGCTTGTAAATTTTAAAATGGATCTTGGCATCGTAGTATTTGTGTATAATGGTAATAAATGCTGTCATTATTCTTAATAAGTGTCTTGTGAAGGAGGACAGGATTGTTACCTGTTAATTTTATTGCAGCTTCTTGGAATTTTGCTTCTGCATTCATCTGATTACAGTTAAAAGGGGGTTGTTTTGTGTGCAGTCTGCTCTTTCTTTTGTGTCCGAGCAGGCCTCTTTTCACTGCTACAAGAACAGATGAAAGAAACAGAAGTCTCCCCAAACACACACAGCCCAAAAAGTTTTTCCAAATGCACACAAATCAGGTCGTGTTCTTCATTCTGATTTACCCACCTACCTTTCAATTTTTGCTTGAAGTCTTTTAGCGAGGAGACTCCAACATCTTGCACCGCAGCTGTTTTGCATACAGATGGTTGGATAGCAAAGGGGTGGGTTTGGTTCTTGGTGGTGGTAACCCTGACCTCCAAAGGGACTGAAAAGACTGTGTCGTATTGATTGATGAGACTCTTGAAATGCTAGTGTCAGTTCCAAGTAAATGAAATCTCTTAGATCATTGTGATTCATTTAGGACTAAATCGTGGCGTGTTGCAGAACTGACTGGGAAGTATTTATCAACTAGTTTGTTTGGTGAATTTCGTAACATTCCTTAAAATACTTAAAATACACTGTTCCTTCATTATTTGCTCAATTCCATTTGTTTTCCTGACAAAAATGTTGAAGACAGCTCAAGATGGTAATCACAGTGTAGCTGTACAATAATATTGATAATACTAATAATACTTTGAACTGTTATAATTAAATTAATCTATGAAAATATTTGTTTTTAAATTACTTTAATGGTATCCATTTTACACAGTTTTTTTTTTTTACATCAGATTATTTATTTTCATTTAGTTTTCATAAGGATTATTTGGAGACAAGGGATGTGCTTTGTGTATTTTTTTTTAGAAGATCATTGCATTATCTGCATGAAAAATGAAAGAGCTTTTTCCTTATACATAACACAGCTTTGGGAAATAATAATTTCACGATAATTACTCTTAGATGGATATTGACATGGTAATTTATAGGCATTTTTTTACATGCAATGTAAGGTAAAATGGAAGTTTATATCTCATTTTGGATTAAGGTTCATTTGATACAGTTCCAAAAGTGTATGGTGTCCTGATAGGTACTGGGAGGAGACTAAAACTGCTTATTTTATTGCTCTGCATTACGTGGCTATTTATATATTTCAAACTGATATGTTTTAAGAAAAACTTTGAAAGCCTGAGTGATGGAAGGAGCAGTTGTGAAGTCGCGGTGAGCCACCTCTGCAAGGGCCACCAGCAGTTCCCTCGGGACTACAGGGGCAGCTGAGCGACTGAGCTTGGTGGTGAGTTGGCCAAAATTTCGCCCCGTGAGCAGCCGCTGCCAGTGCAAGGTGTGGAGAGGGCACTGCCTCAGCCAGCCCAGCCCAGCCCCTGCCTGGTAGTCCCTGTCCCAGGCTCGCTCAGTGCGATTTGCTATCTAGGTTCGTGCAGCCTTAGTGATGAAACAAGACCTCCATGAGTGCCATGGATTCATTACTACAGGCATCGCAAATGAAGCCTACTTGTCATACTTGGCTTTTTTAGATGTGGTTATCATATGCAAATTGAAAAAATATTCTAGAATGATGTTGTTACGTGAATTTTCAGATCTTCTAGCTGAATTCTTTGGGAAAACCAAGTGCAAGGTACTAGTACTCCTCAGTGCTACTTTTTGTGCTTTATTTCTGATAACACCGATTGTTCACAGGAACACAAACCCATTTCATAATAGTGCCATGTTATTAATCATAGCACTAAAATTGCTGAGTTATATTTCAGCATTAGTACACAGCCTCATAAACGCATTGCTTTTCATACTTAAATGCCCCGACTGTCTGTCAGTAGATGTGGGATGCAAGCTGTCAAAATAAGAATCTCTATAAATGCGTAAAAAAGAAGCGATCAGGAACCACACAAGTAAATTATACTATACATATGCAAATACAAAGAGAGATAACGTTATTTCCCTACAGTTAACTTCATAGTCAATGAAGTGCAAAAAGGAAACACTTTATCTCTTTTCCTCCCTTCTCATGTTTTATGCCAGCAGCTGGACTTGTGCTTTTAGGTGCAACACATTGTCTATTTAATTGTACAGCTTTCTAGCATGTTTTGCAGCAGCCACAGACAAGAACAGGCTATGAGGTACGCCGGCTCCCGTGGGTGAGATCGGCAGGCGTGTGCTGGATTGGACCCTAACAGACTATCTGCTCTATTTTTTGTTTGTGGGATTTGTTGAGCGCACACAGTTTTCTTCGGGGACGTGTGTACAGCCATACCTTATCTGTCTACATACTTGTCAGTTTTTCGCTTATTCTTTTTTGGCCCTGTAGTATATTTGTTGTAACACCATGAAAAAAAAAAATGAGTGAAATGTTCTATGTATGTAGTTTAATCATGGTTGTTTCTCTTTCAGTGTGGCTATTACTCATTTTCACCATCTTGGCCCCCGTTTTGGGACTTTTGTCATTCTTATTCAGGCAGGGTTCTCTCAGCTACTTAGCATGTTGATCGGACGGTGCACACAACTGAGCTGGATCCTTTGACTTTTACAATAATAGTTGTTCACAGCACGAGGAAAGAGGAGAGATTCTAAAATTACCGGCAATGTATAGTTAAAAACGTGTCCTGCCGGGACTGCAGCAGCGCTTGTGTGGTGCTTTGGAGCTTGGGTAGAGTCGGACCTCTAGTCCCACTTATGCAGTGGTGCAAAGGTCTCTCATAATACAAGCCTCCAGGCTCTTTGTACTCTTGAGAGCTCGTAGACTGCTCTCCCCCGTTTCCCACGCTAGGGAAGAAGGGACTTCCATCTATAACAGACCAGGGACAGAGGCCGGCACAATGCATAAGGAAAGCATTTTTAATGCAAATGAATACAGCAAATCATGCATCCCGTCTCTCTAGCAGAGATAATCCCTCTCAAGGTACAACTTTCTCTTGTGCTTCTTTTGGGAGGAGGCATCTTTGCTTAACTGCCACCCTGTTGTTCTGGGATGTACGGTACCACACAGTACTGAAATGGGATTATGCAGTCCTTTGTGTAAGTGATGTGTGCTAAAGCTACTACAGGCAGGAAGGCTCAGGATTCTGCTTGACTTTGAACAGTTTTATGCAGCAGCTCTGTGTTTTTTTGTTTTTTTTTTTTTTTTTTCAGGTGTACCCAATCATTTCCCAGGACTCTTCTTACAGGTTTCTGTAACTCCTCCTTCTTGTAAAAAAATAAAAATATATATATAAATAAATAAATAAATAAAAAGTAAGAAGAAAAAAATGCATATACATGTCTCCCTATACCTGTTTTGTTATGAACTGCAGTTTTTTAACAGTAATTCTCCGTACACAGGTAGTTTGCTGTATGGATGTAGCAGCCTGGGCATTGCTGGCACAGTGAACTGCATCTGAACAGCTTCTCCAGAAGCCTCTGCAGTGCTTCAGCAATTAGAGAGGAGTCGGTGCTACACAGGACTCTCTCTTACTCAGAGTAGATCCTACCAAGAAGAGGGTGCAGTTCTCTTCTACCCTCGCATGTTTCTTACGAGAATCAGGGAGTATGGGGCAGAAGTACTTGCCCAAGCCTTGTGTTGTCTCAGAGTCATGAAGCACATCCACCACCAGATGAGGGGCAGGGCTTCAAGGGCCCGTGCTGTAAATACAGTGTGAGGGCTCAGCTCCTCAGCAGCCTTTAGCACTGCCCTCCTGGAGCTCTGGTCTCAGCAGAGAGGTTGCCCCTTCCTCTCCCTGGAGTCTGGAGGCTTACCTACAGAAGAGAGAAATAGCATAAATGCACTGCTCCCAGAGGGGGAACATAGTAAATCCAAGCCTGGAACAAATGAATCTGTGAAAATACAGCAAGTTGAGGGTTGATGGTTGTTTTTTGTTTTGTCTAGTTTTTCAGAATGACTTTTGTGAAAGAAAAAAATAAGCAAAACAGAAAGCTATTTCCAACAAGAACGAGAAAGTAGGTTGATACTATCCAGTGTTTGAATTTTCCCATTCATTTTTACAGAAGCCAGTTTTTCCTGTTCTTAGCAGGAGAAGGTTCAGATGTGCAAGTCTTGTTGCTGTAATTGCCTGGTGTACTCATGGGGAAACAGACAAAAACTTCGGAGGCGAAGATCTCTCCTATAATTTCATGATGTATGGAAGGAAATACAACTTCAGAAAAATTATTTGCAGAAGGTTTCTATCTAGTTACAATTCAGCTGGCATTTTGGTAAATTCCCAGAACTAAACACAGAGTGATAAAGTCGTGATTTAGAGATGAACTGCTAGTTGTTAGATGAGGCCTGCTGATAATCCACATTATTTGAAGCAGTCACGTGTCAAAATTATGACCTTCTTTAAATTGGCATTACATGGCTTAAATATTACAATGACTAATCACCTGGTATAAAACCAAAGTGCTCAGAAAATAAAAACGTCTGAAGCTTCTGTATTGCAGAATGTCCTCATGCAAATTTTCAGACAAGCCATTAAAGTAGAGCTTGACAGTGTTGTGCATTAGCCAGCACACTGCAAACTGAACTGAAGATTTCCGGAGGTACTTGCATGTCTTACAACCTGAGCTAGCAAACTGGACTTTGCAACTAGGACTGTGAATCTGGACAACAGTAAAGTTAGCACAGCTGTGTTGAGGCACTGGAGTAACCTGTGGTCTGAGATACCTCAGAAAGACTTCCAGGCTATTTTCCCATGTAGGAAGTCAGAATCACCTATACCTATGTCATCCCAACAAAAGTTTGTCTAAATACTTTTTTTTAAAAAACCCTGTTGAGAAACTACAGAGTCTGTTCAGATTATACGTTTCAGTGCTGCAGTTATCATTAGAAAGTTTTACTACGGTTTCTTGCTGCAAAATGTCTTTTTGTATTCATCATTAATATACAAAATTGTTCTAATTCTTTCTTTTCTGCCTTCCTTCTTCATGTCAGTGTAGTATATCTAGCTTTTTATTGTAAGTCCTGTTTTCCAGACTTCTTGTTGCATCCTGACTTGCACACTAAATTTTAGTTTGAGCATGCCCAGAGATAGTTACATATCTCATACCTTTGCCTAAAAACATGAGTTTTACCATTTGAGGCCAGAGCAGAATCTGGGCTCTTTGTAACGTACATTGGCTAGCGAGTTACACAGGCACTGGAGTGGCTAGTAGTATACTGGCTCGATAAGCCAGCAATCACCTGTACTAAGAAAAGAAAAGATTTGGAACTCAGAGGAAAATTGTAGAGTGATGATGATGCTCCATCTCAGAATAACTGAAAGGGACTTGACGTGTAAGTAGACATGCAAAACTGACAGTTTGATGTCCACTTTGAGGAAAGATTATGGTGCTCTGAGGGTACAACAATCCAAGAAACGGTAAATGGTTAACTTTTTCTATTGAAAGAAGGCCACTTGTTTCTCAGCACAAAGCAAAGGCATCATGAAAATGATGAAATGAACAAGAGAATAAAGATAACCAAACTGACAAAAATTCAGAAAAAAACTGTTGTTTCTTACTGTTCTTGTGCATTGGGTATACTTTGATCTTCTTCATGAGCACAGTTACAAAAGTTACGTTTCCAATTACTGCCATTAATTCCTGTAGCCTGTGTTTCCTTAGTCCTAGAATGTCCAAAGAAATGTGTTGTAGCTTGTATTTTTAGACCCAGCTTGATCCATGGCTGTCCCTACTATACAAGAGATCTCAGTACAGATAAATACAAAATTGAGTATAACGCACCTGTTGTCAGAAAGCGATTCCCTTGAGATCTGCAACCTGATTCAGCTTTCCTGCTACCTTCCTACCAGTGTAAGTGGAAAAGGAATGCTATTTTCTTTTAATTTCCCGGGCTGAACGCCTCCTCGCTCTCTTCAGTAATTACAGCACATCAGGAAGCTTTTTTTGATGGCGGGCACATGGTATATGGGAGCACTCTGAAATACCCCACAGCCAGGGGACATTCAGGTGTGGTCAGCGTGCCAAGAGGGATGAAAGGGAAGGCAGAAGCTGCAGGAAGCGTAACAAGTGACTCAGTAGGTGGCACTCTTCCCTCTGCATCAGCGGCAAGGTGAAGCAAAAGCTCAGATCAGTACTCAGCATCAGTACTGCTGAAACACTAGTTCAGGATGCAGTGTGAAATCCAAAGCCTTGACCTCTTTTGATGCTGTTTTTTTTTATGGAGTCGGCCTTGATTCATGTATAAAAATAGTTTAGCAAAGGTTCTTGAAATTTCAGCTCAGATAATCTGCCTAATGAGATTTCTATCTATAGCTTTGGCTCTGTAAATTATTCTTCACTTCTTGTTCAGGCAATGCAATCCTAATACAACCGTGCTTTGATGTCAGGCATAACTGTCTTTCTAGACTAGTGGTGACTCTGGTCTGCACAGTCTGAGTGTTTTGAGATGCAAATCCTCATATTCTCACAGACTGTTTGCTGATTGTATTGCACCGGCTTTTCAACCAGTCATTCAGCCTCTTCTGGGAGTGAATTTAGTGAGATCTTAGACAACCATCTTAGACGTAAATAAGTATAACAATATGTGCATGCACCCCATCTTTTTTAATGAACCCTTTTTTACTCACCTTTGGGTGAGTAAGTATGTCTTGTCCACCCTGGTCCTAGTACTTTCGGTGACAGGAAGAAAACTAAAAAAAAGAAAAAACAAAAAAAAAAGAGTTCTAGAGCGTAATCCCTGTCCTCAGTAGGTTATTAACCACCTGTCCACCCTGTGTTCATGAAGATGTTCATTATATCAACTAAAAGCAGGATTCATCTACTGACCAGCCTTGCGACTCAGTCTCGTTTACTGATTGCAAAGTGTATGGTAACCAGGTACCATTTTCTTCTGACTTGGTGGGGGAGAACACCAGAGAACACAGCCTGTGTCAAATATATAATTTTTCAGTCAGATTCTACTAGTTTCATACATTTCTGTGGCAACATCTGAGAACTCAGCTGATTTGCTGACGCAGCAGATGACTACATGCACAACCAGGGCAACTGTGTTGGTTTTGCGTAGTTCATTTTTCTCATCTATCTTTTTTCTTCCCTCTGGCCCAGAGGGCACATAACCTGGTGATGTGGGCATCCTGAACAGCTGAACAGATAGCCGGAGTGTGGAAGCAGCTCTCTATCTGCAGGGTGTTATATCTAGACCTAGAAATTCTGTGGATGAGTGTACACTTGCCTAGAATTTAAGATAGACGTGTTGCTCTATCTCTGTGATGCCAGTGATGGTTTCAGATCTAATCTTCGCCAGTCAGGTCATTATCTAAGTACATAACCCCAGAGTGTTAACTTTTTATTAATCACCGTCAACTATTCGAATTTGCCTATTGTCCATCTGCAGAGCAAGTAAATCTGGTCTTCAAGGAGTGAAATTCCCATGCATTCAGTGGGTCACTGTCACTGGTAGCTATAGCCAGTAGTTCTTTCATGTCCAGAATTTTGCGTGTGACTTTTTCTTTGCCACCTGCTGCGTGTCTTTCAGTTTCTTTCCAGACTAACCCCACCCACGCCCACCTGATGGTCTGAGCCATCATGATGCTGTTGTTGAGGGTAAGCCTGTGCAGGCTGTAAATTTGCACGGTAGGGATGAATCCAGCAAATCTCATAACTTCCAGTCCTTTTTCTGCTGTCCTGCCGTAAGGCAGGGAACAGATGTCATTGATTTCTGAACGGTCCCCTCGGCAGATTTGCCACAGGACAGAAGCAAAGGGAATTTCTATATTAGTTTTGCTGTTTTTTTTCACAAATCTGATATTGCTCTAGGTCCAGCCTTGTTCCAATCCAGTCATCCCTTCTTAGTTTTAATATTTTTCCGACTGGAAACAGTCATCTTCGTTCTTGATACCCACTTCTAGATACTGACTGTGAAGGAGATGTGGGTGGCTTTGATGTAAAACAAGTAGTGCCAGGGTCTGCACTAGGCCAGCAATCTTATTCATGCTTTTGCAGGAGTCACTGGGCAGAACCAGGTCATTGCACGTAACAATCACCTGTGCTAAGATGGTGAGCTTCTTTTGCAAATGCAAAAGTATCAACTGCAGTAGATTCGGGTGTGGAGATCATTGGCTGATCCCAGCTTAAGAACAGTGGTGACACCAGATCTCTTTGTTTGATCCCACTTTAACATTGATCACTTCCGCTTATTCTTCTCTCAATTCCAGGTATGGGGTGACGTTTCTGTTGGAATCTGCATGGTCTTCAAGCTTTTTGAGCAGCCTTAGGCTGCAACAAACCTCTTCTGACTTTCATTAATAGGCACATCTTAGCCAGCCTTCCAGTAAATATGCACAAAAATAGCTGCTATACCATAGACGTGCATGTTATGGACCTGCTGTCTTTTAGGTTTTCTTTGCCCACTAGCTTGGGAATTACCATGGACCATGCCTGTGACAAACAGAGGCTGAACAGCTGAGCTAATGGCTTACGCTGTGGGCGTGTTTAGAGGGAATCTTTCAAGTTCAGTCAGTTTAAAGTGTTTGCCAAGTTATTGCACATCGCTTTCACGTGTTTATATACTTTCTTCGTGGAGATCAAGGTGTTGGGCATAGCTGCCGATGACAGTCCTCTGGAACCACTCCAGACCAGCAAATACATGCACGTATTTCCCCACCTGACCTGGTACCTTGCATAGCCCTTCTCTGGTGGGATCTCACAGTGCAGAGGTTCCGTGTTGTTGTGTTGGCAGTGAGCTTCTGTTTCAAAGAGGTGTCCTTTTCTTGCTGCCCACTTACTCTTCTGGTGCTTTCACTCCACTAACTTTTTCATATCTTTTCTGAAGTGTCTGCACAGAGGAAGTTTGAGTAACAATAAATAGTTATAATGAGTTTTAATCCCCAGCTGTACTTAAGCTTCAGGGACTTCTTGAATGCTTTTTGGGGGTTGTTGTGTTCTGAGGGCATATCTGTAGCTTCAACGAGGATTTGCCTTTGAATCTTTGTCTCACAGCCAGGATTCGACCCAAGGTTAGGACTGTCTGCTTCTGGGTTGATAGAATTTTGTGCAGTTATTGGCTTTGCTAAATTGAGAACCCTCCTTTTCTCATAACCTGCTTGGGAGTTTTGGACGGTATGTGGCTGTGAGTCAGTTGTCGATGTTTGTCTCCACAGGGAATTTTTTATCAAAGTCTGTCAGAAGTGCTACCTTCTCTGCTAACCACTAGTTTTTATATATAACTCTTCAGAGCACTCCTTAGGACATTTAGTTTGGACATACTTATTGTGCTCAGTTGAGTGGTCTATCCTTTTATTTTGAGAGAGACTAATCTTGGTGCTGAACTGTGCGTGCCTCCACCACGTGGAGTTCATCTGCTGTGAACTGACTGACATTTGGAAGAGCAGCTTGTGCCCCCTGGGAAATCAAAATGTTTTGGCACTCCTCATGGTCCTTGCTAGCCTACAGCATACCTGTGGCCCCCTTCCTCTTGGCTGGCATGTATTTCACACCTTTACTGTCCAGCAGCCTCCAGCGTCCAAGGAGTGTCCGTCCCTTGGTGGTCTGCTTTGGGTAAACTTCCCAGGAGTGGTCTCAGAGGGGATGCTTCTGGTTTGTTCACAGCAGATGTGAGGGTAATGTGATGATATCTGAGAAGTAAACATCCGTCATTTCCAGCAAATTTGAGATACAGCCCTCAACAGTTGAAGAGCAAGATGAATTTTTTTTTTTTCACCGTATCTGAGTTTCAGGAAGTTGGTGGTAGAAATGAATTATGTAGTTTATTATCTCAGACTAAACTAAAAGCCTGCAGAAAGAACTAAAGGAGCTAAAGCCTCCCCTGACAAGAAAATAGTCTAGGCTAGTCAGGGTGGGGAGGGACACAGCTAGGAAGTGCACGTGCATGGTAGTCATGCTTATATCAAACAAGTCCATAGGAATTGTATGGTGGATCATTCCCCTGGCTGCAATATCACAGGTAATTCATTTTCTTCCGGTAAGAATTAGCTTTATGTAAGTACACAGAAGAAGTGTTGCTGTGAGCTGGTTTCACCTAGTAATTCTAACTGGACAGTGAGTTTAGTCAATCGGTTGACATCAACTATGAGGGAGTTTTTCCCTAAGATATATATTACTCTAAGATATTAAAATTACGTTAAAAAGGTCCCTCTAGCTCTGAAATGAATTACTGGTACCAGAAATTCTCCAGCTCTGAATATCTCAAGGTCATTATGTGAGAATAAAAATTATGTACCATATGGCAAGTCTAAAATATTCAGTAATTTGAAGAGAGTGTTTGCTGAAAATAAATTTTGCAGCAAGCCAGGCTGTAAATTTTCTATAGCATTGAAAAATCACTATGGAGGAAATAAGAGGACAAAACACTGAAATGTTTCTCTCCCCTGCTTCTCGAATGTAGGTTTATCAGTGGATGATTTTATTCTTTTTGTTGTACAAAAGCGCTCATCAGACCTTTTCAACTCTAAACTCCTGATGATAATTAGCGTTTTAGTGTGGGGACCTGAAAGCATTCTGTAAACATGACTGAGTTCGCATACAGCACTTCCTGACGGGCATTTCTGTAATAATGGATTTCGTCTGCCTTTACAATTCTTGCATCCTCTGCTTTTTGTGTCAGGAAAAAAAAGGACGCATGCAAAGAGGTGGATGGCAGTATTTAGGTTTTCAGACCCAAGGACACTTCGTGTTTTTCCTAAGAATATGTCTCATCCATTATCTTCATTTTTGCAAATGGAAGTCAGAAGGGCAGAATGCAAATGACTGGCTAACATCCCTCGTGAGGTCTCTTTCAGTACTGAAAGTATGTTTTGATCTTCAGTCCTGCACCTTCAGTCACACGATCATCTTCCCTGCTGTGCAGAACTCTTGTATACTACCATCAACACTTGCTTCGCTCCTTCCTACCTAGCCCAGAATATATAAAATACCAAATTGCTTTCATTCTTTGTAATAACGTTTACTCCCTCAAACTTACTATAGTGAGTCAAGTCCTGAACCCTGCTGCCTGAGGCATTCATGGCACTGTTGACAGCTGTCCCACTAAAATCTGTGTAGCTGCATTTTTCAGTGAGTCAACATCCCACTAACACGGTTGGCATCTCGTAGCCTCCCAGTTTACACCCTCCTCTGCCTGCAAAGCCTTCATTTGCAAAGCAGGGACTCTGGCAACTAAGTGCTCTGGCTGCCTCGCTCAGCTGGGGGATATCACTGAGGCTCTTAAGCGTAACAATTCCCCTGGTTTGACTGAAAGGTACACATTCGTGGGAGGCATTTCAGTGGATCAGAAGCTGGGGCATCGTGATTTTCAGTGTGTGTCACCTGGCAGATCTCATTGAGTTGGAGCAGCAGTTAATCTGCTGGAATTGCCTGTTCTTTTTTTGTTATTTTCATTCTCTGGAGAACCTGAAGAATCTAAAAAAGGGAAAGTGCTAAGCCTAAATGAGGCTGCTGGGACGTGCACGTTTAGTTGCACAGATCAGCCATCTGCTTTGCATGCGATACCTTCGCTCCTTGTTATACGCTTATTGTGGGAATATTTATTCTGTCAATGACTAGCTGTTTGCTCTTAATATGCTTCCATCTGCATATAAATTTGCTAAACCACTCCCCTTAGGCATATGAGAGTTTGGCTTTCCCTTTAGGGTGGCTATAACTATGCAATTAGATTTACCATATCATGAGCAGGATGTTAAGCTCTCAGATCCATGAGTGTGTGGAAGATGGGCTGGGAGGAGCAGTTTCCACAACTCCACAGATGCAAGAAAGGCCGAGTTTCAGAGCGACAGCCTGTAAAGCTGGATTTTGGATGTCTCAGAGGTAACAATATGGTTAAAGTAGTTGGGGAAGAGCCACAGACACAGCTAGGTATAAGTAGGGGCAGTGGATTGCTAGCAATGACAAAGTGGCCCTACCACATGGTGTGTGCCACGTGCATGGCAGGATTGCCTTCACTGAAGCTCCCAGTGGGCTTTGAGGGGAGCTATGCAAGGAGAAGTCCCCTCATAGGGCTTCCTTCTGGAAGGATCCAGAAAAAGACGGAGTTGCAGTTGAGGATGGGAAAGACAGGTTCTGACTTCTGAATTATTCAGACTTTCCTGAGTTGAGCAGTTCATGCATAGTGAAATGAGAAATGGAAAGAACAAAAAAGAAAAGATGGTTTGGGATTTAGGGGGTTGTTTGTTTGATATCTTGTTGCTTAGTTTTGTTTTCCCCACAGAAAATGAGTCAGAATAATGTATTTTCTCTGCAGTTCTGCTCCTGTTGCATTCGAACAGAATCCTAAAAGACAGACCAGATCCCCTAACAAGTGTCCACCTGAGCATTCACACATGCTACCGCTTCTCTTGACTAGCTTGAACGTTCAGAAATCGTGTGCTTTTGAAAATTAATTGGATTCTCCTTCTCTTTGTAATCAATATTGGTAGCATTTGTCTACAAAAAAACTTTATCCCAGGAGCATGGATTTTTTTAAATACTTGCCAGAGATGTCAGCTCTCACTGGGGAAATGATGTGTTCAGCAATATCTCGCTTTAAATAATTTTTAAAGTAAACACTTTGCTTTGTCTCGCATATGAGTTATGACCCTAATGACTTCTGGTTCTCAGTTTCCTTTCTCAGCATTTCCTTTCCCCACAATTCTCCTGATGATAAAGCTGCTCAGTATGGGAATGAGCCCAAGCTGCCTTTTATTCCTATGTATTTACCTGATGTTTTGCCAGTGTACTATTATGCTGCTTTTTATATTGAACAATAACGCCCTGGATCTCACATTGTGACGATCAAAACCCACTATTCATCAAGGTATAGAGCAGACTGAAGTTTCAGTTGTGGAGGTGCAGATAGGCAGTGGGTGTGCAGATGTTTAGGGGATTGATAGGGAAGGCACTGTGTGCAGTGGCTTTCTGGAGGCAGGTCAGTCCCAGCGGGAGCATGGTGAACACACAATTGCAAAATCTTTGAAGAATGTAGTGATTCTACTGATAGATATGGTGAAGGCAGCTATTTTTTCTGTTTAGCCCACTTTCTGCAAGGAACTCCTAATGAAATTTGGCTATTAAATACCAAAAAGGTTTACCAGGGAATTTCAGGCACAGTGGCATTTATTATTAAGGATTGACTCCTTTTTTTCCACCCCCTCAAGAGGATGTTGATGAGGATGGTGGCTTGTTTGTTCTGTTAGATCCATGGCTACTGAGCAAGTATCTTGATGCTGTACAACATCCTATCATTAAATGCTTCTCTGAAGGCTCTCTGCAAGTGTTTGGTGAATCACTGTTACTTTGTAGGCTCGCTTTTGGGACCAATGAATTATGACATTTGCTCACAACTTGAAATTGCTTTGTCCATAATAGGTAAGCAGAAAAAAAATGTGGCTACTTGAATATTTAAAAACGGTGTGAAAAGAGTGCAAGAAGACACTGTGCAAAGGAAAATAGTCCTGCAGGTCAGGGGATAGTTTGTTCGCATGGAGGTGAGCTGGAGTCCTTCTACAGGAATTTACTCATGACCTGTGAGCACAATGCCTGGGGAAAAGTTCAGCAGCACAAGAAACATGTATAACTTTGGTTCCCGACTTTTAGATAATTGACTACTCGCTGGACAACATCGATAATATTTCATGTCCCGTTGGCACAGCTCCGCACAAAAATCTCTCTCAAGTCTTCTGGATTGCTTCTTTGTCACCTCTCTTGTTTTGTGATCACCATCACATCCATCCTACATCCTTCTCCATTACTAGCTTTGCTGCCACATCCAGGGCTGGGAGTGAGGTTACAAACCTGGTTTACTTTGGATGATGTTAAGCCAGATTCATGGGGTGTCTCTACACCATGTTCTGATGTGATTCTGGTGCAGAAATACATAACACAGACATCCAAGGTGGCTCTGCATGGATCTGACAAAGCTTGTTCATTCCCTGTCCATGTGTGGTGTGCTCATGTGTCACCAGTGAGATCCACCTCATATGTCCAAAAACTCTGAACGAGAGTCCTTAAAGTTTTAACTCCATTGCAAATGATTTAATAGACATGGAGTCAGTTTACTCGCAGTGAAAACTACACACTGATTTCTGTGTAGCTAATTTGCTATTTCAGAGGAAAAAAAAAAGTAATTGCCAGCAGGTGGAAAAAAAAGTTAATTTGTGTAAAAATCAACAGCAAAAATATTATTTAAGCTGCGTTTTCTTTGGATATGTGTACCTCAGCATAAGAATTTCATTTATAACACTTGATATAAATAGTGTGATAACACTTCACAGAGGCTCCACTTATCAGGGGAATTCCAACTTCTTACAGAGACTGAAGCATACTGGTTGTCATGCCATCCTTGTAAATATTTTATGTTGGCTTAAGACTCAAGGGCAGATGTCTATTTTTACTTTGTGTTTATGAAGAACTATGAACCTAAAAAGCTTTTGGTATAAAACATTTAGCAGTAGCAAAGCCAGTTCAAAGCTCTTTCCAGAAATAGAAATTGTGATGCAGCTTTTGTTTGTTTATTTGTTATATTTTGTATTGTATTCAATGTTTTCTATGCTTCTCTGGTAAACATATCTGTAATAAATAGTTGTTTCAAGCAATAACATCAATTTGGTAAAGTAGCTTGCAATCAGTATTAAGAATGTGCAGCCTACCTTTCCTGTTAAAGCAACTGCCTTGTATTGTTGTTGTTAGTAGTAACTTGCTTTCTTTTTCTTTTCAATTTTTTTTTTAAGCAGCTACAGCTTAGTATTGCCAGCCTGCCAAAATCATGAGACTTGCAGACTGGCAAAGACAGCTGGTTAATAATGTACATCCTATATTGTCTGGAGTCCCAACAAACTTTCCAGGATATCTACTTGTTTTTCAAAGAAATGACATGCAACTTCTATTTGGGGGCATAGTCTGAGGTTCTTAAAACCACAAAAAAAAAAAAAGTCATGTGCTCTTTATTATGGTCTGAATCTTTGAGAGGTAAAGACTTTTACTGTGAAGATAATAAATATGAACCTTGAGGCCTAAGCCACTTGACTTCTAAGCTGTGTATGTGCATCTTGCAACAGAACAATGAGATTCGGGCATTTACAACAAAATTAACCACCTTTAATAGTTATTTTAGAATTCAGATCCAATCATTTAATGCTTTTTCTGTGTTTCCCTGGCAAATTTCCAAAATTCAACCGCATTGCCAACTTGAGTGCCCATACCTACTTGTCGGCTTCTACCTACACCAGCCCAGCCCTTGGCTCTGTGCTGGTTTGAGATGACTCCATGTGACATCATTCGTAATTACGTTTGAACACAGAGCTATGTTTGAGAGCCAGAGGAAGTACAGGAAGGAAGCTGAGTGTCAGTGAGTCATGTCGTATGAATGCGTGGCAAGCAGTTATTGATAACATACAGCCAAACCACATTGTTGATTTTGGAAGATTTGGCATGGGAACTAAAAGCAGCATCCTGACCTCAGTTGTGATTTGTTTGTATTTGGATTTCCAATAATGCCATTTTTTTCTTTTTTTTTTTTTTTTAATAATTATTTCTTTTCAGATACTCTGTCTTATCTCACAGTTCTTGCTAGAATAAGGACCCAGATGGACTTTAATGTTTAATCTGTGTGAACAAGGCATCAGCATTTTTCTGAAGACTGTCTCCCATTTTCTGTGTGAAGGAAAAATGTCTCTTTAGTGGCAGGCACCCTGCCTTGTAATTTCCGTTGTGTGAGCTTGGACATCTGTGTGATTATCCTCTGGGAACAGTTGCAGCTTGACACACATGCATCTAGTCTAGCTATTTTTAATCACTGCTTTTCAAGTGTCTGTAGTGAGTTTGGTGACATGAATGGGAATAGTGTTTTCCAAATTTTAGTCCTTTGGTATTTGCTTTTTGTAGTCCCTCAACCCCACTAAAATCTCAAAATATCATAAAGGTTAATCACTTCCAACTGTACAGGAAACTTCATTATAAGGCTTGAAAATATTACAGGGCCCACAGAATTTGAATCTAGCCATACATATAGGAGTATACAGGGAACCAGATAGTCCTTAAGCTTTTTTAAAGTTATTTTGAAAGTAAAATATGATCTTCTATATATTTTGGCTTAATTTATAGGAAAGGTGCTAGTTCTGTACTAGCAACAGTAACTATGAGAGTGGTTCATCTTGCTGGGGACTTATGCTGGTACATTTTTCATTTCACTCCCCAGAACAAAACTGATCCCAGGTAGCAATCTTTTTCCAGGAACTTTTCCATTTCTGTCACAGTTCCAGGGATTGTACCTTTACTGCTCACCTTGCCGTAAGGAAGACTTCTGAGCCACATCTCTCTTTGTCAGTGTGAAGTGGTTGTAAAACAAGACATGAGGAGTGTGTGATCCATGTCAGGTCTCAGATCTCCGACTCCTATTCCAGTCAGTGTAAGACACTTGAAAAAGCACAGCACAGTACCTGGACTAATGAAACGGTATTTTAAGCAAGGTTGCAGTTGTAAGATTCAAGGATAGTGTAAATGTATCCTTTTATTTTTCAAGCCATGAAGAATACCTTATGTTAGAGGTTTATTTAAAGTTGGTTATTTGAAGGTTAACAGAATAAAAGTGAAAAAAATGGCTTTGAGTGACTCCCGTAAACTTGATACTTCATTTTTTGGCCACAGGGTAGGATCAACTAGATCTGTCACTTCTGAGAAACGTTTGTGCACTCTGTTCTTCAAGACTTCTGGTGATGAAGACCCCACAATCCCACTGTGCAAGCAGTACTTTACTATATTTCAGCATTAGAAAGTTTTAAAGCGTAATCTGAAGTTTTCTTGCACGTTAAATTCATTTCCTCTTCTCCTCTTCAGATGTGGAAAAAAGATTATGTTCTTTCTCTTTATGGCATATGTTTGAAAACTGCTCTCATGTTTCAACCTACTCTTTCTAAATTAACAATCCCATTTCCATAAAATTTTCCTTGCAACTCACATTTTCTAGATCCCTGGTCATTTTTGTCTCTCTCCTCTGGTTCATCTTCTTTTTGACATGTGTTACCCAACACTGGATGCTTCAGGTGTTTGCAGTTCAAAAGGAATCACACCAAAGTTCATGGAGCTCTGTCTGATGCTGCAGACTGATTACTTACAAAACCAATCCCTCTGGACGCAGCAGAGCCACCGACCTACATGCTTCTCAGCGTGAGAAAGGAGTGCAGCCTTGCCACTCGGATCTCCCAAATGTTACTGCAGGGATCGTTTTCCTCATCCATCACTTCAACCACATTTTTGCATTCCTCAAGCCATGCCTCCTTTGTCTACTTTATCAAATATAAGGTCTTTATTTTCACTTTCAACTTCTTTAACTGCCTATTCCTTTCTTATCACATTTTCTTCTTAGCACGCTCTGGCACCTTCCATCTCTCCATTCACAACTCCCTAATTCCTAGAATTAAGGAAGATCCTTTGTGATTACCCTTATGTGGGGCCTCGTGCTTTAGAAAAGATCTTTATAAACAGCCAGGGTTTGGTGACAATCTTCTTTTTAAAACCCTCTTAAAACTGATTCTGAAAAAAAAACTAGTGGGAGTTGGGCCACTTGCAAGCTGAGCACAGCAGTACTCCAACCCAGCACAATTTTGCCAATTCTTTGTACTCTACTATTTGCTGTTGTCTCATGCCTCTTTTGCATCTTTTGTGTTTCTTATAATAGGTACTTAGCACATTAGTTTTGCTTATACTTAATATGATGATACAAATAAAAGTACTGGCAAATGTGAATGAGGTGTTCAGGAAGGATGGACTTATGCAGAGCCCGCTGTCCATAGTGTGAAGAGCCAAATATTTCAGAGACAACTCTTATATCCTCATGTATTTTTTCCAGTCCATAGAATTATGCTTTAATAGTATTTCCACAGGAGAGCAAGGTGAGCCAAGGCCCGGTCATTACAGATGTTTTTCCATGTAATTGAGTGGTTCAAGAAAACGTTATGAAAGATTATCTTGGCAAAAGATGTAAATGTGAAGAGCAGCTGGAAATCCCATGAAGATCCTGCTCATCTATAAATTAATACACACCAGTGGGGATACTGACAATTTGTCTTGGAAGTGAAACGGTTGAGAAGAGATCTTGGCATTCAATCAGAAAGAGATAGAACATTCATAAAAGCAGAACTGTATTTATGACATAGTAGAGTGGTTAATTGGTTTGGGATATATTTTTATTAATATGAGAACAAGCATCTATATCTGATGTGTGTGTTTAAAAAAAAAAAAAGATTTCTCTCTCTCCATTCCAGCTGGAGAGAGAGAAATCTTCCTTTGCTAGCTTATCAGAAGATCATAGCTTTTACCATAAGAGCTCAATAAAACGTTTTTGCAATTTTGTGAGGTGCTTCGTTGTGCAAATGGTTTTCTCACAGCCCTCGTCCTCCTCCGCCACCTTGTTTTTACAGCCTAATGAAAACAAGATGCAGCAAACTGTAGCTGAGCAGGGATCAGAAAGAGCAGTTTTAGAGGGGTAAAAGCTGAGTACATAGCTTAGCAGTTACATAACTGGAAGGAAGACACAAATGTTTCTCATTTATACATGCATCCGTACGTATACACGTAGATATAAAGTAAGAAATGGTGTATACATGGCATTGATAACAAATGTGTGTGTAATCTGACAAGTAGAAAACTAATTGTGTTTATGTAGTTCAATTAAAAGTAGATTTGTTGGAAGCAGCTTACGTGAACTGAAAGTAAGCAGACCTGGAATGCACTGAGCAGAAAATCCCTTCAGATTCCGTCAGTGGTATCCCTTCCAAATTAATACCCATCTCTGTGTCCCTTCTCTTCTTCCTTTCCCCAGCCCCTCACCAGCTATCTGCTGCAGATCCCATCTCTGCAGGAGGGGATGCAGTAGGTCAGGAAACCTACTGTCAGCACCAAATTAGGGCTTAGTACTGTAATTCTTATTTTTGTATCACACTGCCAAAATCAAAGAGCTAGTCTGTCTGCTTTGTATTTCCTTTCTCACCTGTCCTTAGGTCTGGTCTTTTTCATTTATGTTACCTTTTTCTGGTGATGGTAGTCTGTTGATCTTAGATTTACGTTGTCTTCTTCTTCTTCTTTTTTTTTTTTTAAGACAAGCCATGATTTTGTTCACTGTTGCGTCTTTCCATGATGAGCTTTGTGCATTTAAGTTTTGCAATATTTTCGTGTGTTTGTACAAGCACTTTTTTTTCTGTAAAAGCACCTATTTTTCCGAGTGAGATAAGCAACCTTTCCAAGTTTTCAGGCTTGTACCTAGGAAAGGAGCACCAGAGGGAGCACTACAGTTTTCTCTTAAATAGATCCCTTTTTTCTACCTCAGATCCTAGGCTGTGACTCCAGATCCATACAGAACTGTGATCCGGATTGTGATTCTGAATCCTTCATCAAAGGCAAAAATGCATCTGATTCCAAACCTGCAGCCCAGCTCCCTTTCTGCAGCCTCAGGGAGACAGAAAAGGGCAGCCTAGATTTCACTCTTTCACTCCTCTGATATCTAGTGGCATTTCCAGCAGTCCATTTTGTACCTGAGAGGAATATCATCTATCCCTACATCTGCTGTTCTGTTTGAATAGCCTGGGGCCTTTCTAGAGTTACTGGAGTTGTTCTGTGAAAGCCCTCCTGAGGTCTTCTGGGACAGCATCCCAGGTCAGATTGATATTCTGCATCTGCCTGCTCTGACCTATACAGTGATGCTGATGGATAAGACTATTTCTGTTACTTCATTTGCTTTAGCAAGCTCTGGCTTAAGTGCAGCTTCTGCTGTGTGTAATGACAGATGCTGCCAAATGTGACTCACATTTTCTCTTCGTTCCCCTCTACAGCAGCCTCTCCAATTGCTGCTGCAACTTCTCAGCATGAGGAACGATCTTATTTTTTAATAAACAAACAAACAAATTGGCAAGAACTCCAGACATCTAGATGCTTGGGATAAAAGGCTATGCTCATTAGCATTTCTTCAACAGAGAATAGCAAATTCCCAAGCCGTGCTGTCTGGGACAGAATTCATACCCTATGAAACTGTATTGCTCTGGAGAGGATGGAAGAGATTACCTCTCCAAGAATAAAAAGCTCTTCCAGATTTGCCTTGCAGGCTGTCCTGGATGCATGCCACACTATAACACAATAGTTTAATGCTTTCCTTTCTTTTAAGGAAAGACTACAATCTTAGGACTGCTCTATGGGATTCAGTTTATCACAAGGTATGGACACTCTTGTCTTCTCGACAAGATTCTTTGAGAAGCTGAGAGAACAACCGTTGCCACAAACTGCCCACGTTTCTTTACCGCATGTACAGCCTCCAGTTCAGCCTCTTCGAAGGTCTGCTGGAAAGATCACGAACCTCATTCTTCCCTCTCCCCTTCTCCCAGAGGGGCCAGGCTGTCTGGTATGACACTACCTGAACGGAACAGGTATTGTGTAATTCCGGAATTATACAGTGGGGAGGACTAAGTCTCTGTTTCAGCTGCGAACAAAGAAGAGGGATGGAGGCCCTGCCCAGTCCTTCCTTTTCGTCCCAAGCCCTCACACATCCCTGGAGCTCAGAACCCACCACCACAGCCTGAGGGAAAGCTGCTTCTGGTCTGCTTGGGAGAAGTACGCATGTAGCTGTACATTAAAAGGCCCTCAAAGTACCTGCTGGTCTCTTCTTTACCACAAAGACGGTGCAAGTTACGCTAGCACAATTCCCTTAAGCTGTATCCAGCACCAGCTATTTAATTTGTCACCTCTCTCCTCTCAGGAAAGCTCTGGAAGTATAAGCAGGTGAGCTAAACTCTTTCAGACTGGCTAGCGACTGGTGGAAAAATCTAAGATGACGTCCTGAGTTTGCTTTGGATCCGTGAGAAATAACAGGAAATACCAGCTTTCCTGCTCCAGAGCCAGTCCGTTTCCAGGCTCCCGGTTCCTTCTGTCTTCGTCAGACCACCTTGCTTTGCTATCCTGTTTCTTGGCGACCTCAGAAAGCTAAAGCAAGGCAATATGAGTGTGATTAGGGTAGCCTGGCATGGTCCCATAAAATTCAGGTTGGCAGCTACACCCAAACCATTTCCCTCTGCATGTTATCTTCCGAGCAAGGGAAGTGGCTGTGAAGAGAATTCCATCGTGGCTGGGCCATGAGTTTTGAGAGGGGCCCATAAATCTAACAGCAGTGCTTTTCACAAATTTTTGTTTTATTTTTTTCGTCTTCCCTTTCCAGTTAAGTCTGCCTACATGATCACTTCTTTATCCTGTATTCCATGCTTGTTAAAGCTCCAATAGAAATTTTTACATTATACCCATCCCCCAAAAATAAAACAGGGGGGCAAGTTTGGGAAGAAAGCAGTAATTCAGGCTATCTCATGATTTTGGTCTCTAACTTGACTTCATTGCTCATCCCAGTGTCCTGAACTGATCGGACAGCAGTTGTGGGAACGTACTTGCACGTTGGTGTGTCATTAGGCCTTGAGATCTGATATCAAGTTGGCAGCTTTGCCCATTTCTGCAGTCAGGCTTGGCTCTATTTCCACCCCGAAGCAATTTTAAATATTCCATCTCAGAGGCTGGCGTTGCTGATAACTGAACAGAGCACTTTTTGTAGCACTTGATTTGATTTCTGTACTTAAGGTTGTTTTCTTTCCTCTCAAATGATTGTACTCAACTGCTGATAAAATTCCTTTTCCGCAATCTTTAATTAATGAGTAACGTGGGCTGTGCTGGGCTGTGAGGAGGTAATTCAAAGTATTATATTTTAGCATGAAGTGAAGTGAATCTATTTGCACAAAATTATGTGAAAGGAATACACTTCTAAGTAACCACGCTCTTGAAGTATGCTGTTCGGCTTCCATTAGTTTGATCTGCATCCTTACTAATTATGATTTCGTGTTGACTTAAGATGACCTGTTTCTCAACACACAGACGTGGGTCCTGTGTACGACACTGTCTGAATGCAAAGATCCATCCCTGCTGATGATCCGCCAGAGCACTATTACGGGTTTTCTCATAAGTGGCAGAAGCATGGTGTTATTTAGTTTGCTTTAAAGAGAAACCGCGTGTGAAGTAGAAGATAAAGAAATTGCATAGATGTTGCCAAAAAAAGAAGTTCATTAAAATGAACAAGAAAAGTAGGTCAAATTTGAGCCCAACTACGTTCAAGTTGTTCCTTTTAAATACAAAGAGAGCAGAGAAAACAGGCAGATGGGAGTACAGAAAAGGGAAATAAGCCAAAGTGATTAGCCTAGTGACCTTCCCTTGTTTCTGGTGGGTTTTGTGTGTATGTGCACTGTGCCATTGTTTTTCGTGAATAAAATTAACATATTCAATTTATATCCTAAAAGAATTCTAAATTCATTAATTTACTCACCACTGCAATTCCAATTTATGATGCAAGTCTTCACTTTTCAAGTTATTTGCTGTACTTATTTTCTGTATTTTGCATATTTATGTGTTCAGATTGAAGATACACAACATGGAGAATAATCGTTTTTAAAAATAGCATTAGGACTAATTAAGAAAAGAAAATAGCTGAGAACAATGTCATTCTCCTGGCTTTTTGTTCCTATGCCATTATTAAACAATTGAACATTGAGCCACTCAGTAACAGATTAGCTTATTCATCAGCTTTCTAAGAGCTAAATTTCAATGGATTTCTCTCTTTCTTATATTCTTTCAAATGATTTATATAAAGGAAGGTTTTCACTATGTTGGTAAGGGTTTCCCAAGAAGTTTCTAACTAATGCTTAGTTAAACAAATTGAGTAGAAATTTATACTGTAATTAGTTGAGTGGATTGAAATGAGTGGATTGTATTGCACAGCCCAGATTATCTGGAGTTTTCTACTAAGGAAAGCAAAGAAATGAAAGGTAATGAAGGTAAAAAAAAATAAGGAGCTTCACTCATGGCTATTATTATTTTAAAACATTATTATAATTAAAGACATGTTAATATATCTTCCAGAGTTACATTTAACTTCTCTTTTGATGTTTGCTAGCCATTTGGGGGGGCTAGATGTTTGAGGGGTTATAGAGCTTGCCATTTGGATGAGATCCACTGTGTCTTTTTTCAGAAAGTGGCTAGAAACAGAAATTTCAAGGAATGGCAATACTCTGATAGCCCAACTTACATGGAATAAGCTGCTATGAGTTTGGTTCTCATCCTCCACCTGAAGAACTTGGCTTCTCTGTGCAGATGTGGTTATTCAGATCATTTCCAAAATGCAGTGGTTGGAAAAATATTAAATCTGAATATTTCTAATATCCAAAAAGCTATCTAAGATCTTTGGCCTATTGCTAAGCTCTAGCTCTCAAAACCTCCTATAGGAATGTAGGCCATGATATAATTTCCTGTTTTGTGAAAAAGCTGTTTCCTATTACCATTCTTATTTTTTTTATGTCCTTGTTCTAGAGCTGTGAATTAAATGAGACAGAGTCCTTGATATGCTTTTTATTGCTTATATGCTTTTGAACATCTCCCATGCTGTTAATTTCCTTCCAGACCATCCCTTTCTTTTCAAGCTCTCTTCATAGTTTTTGACAAGACTCAGTGGTGCCTCTGTGACTCCCCTCCAAGGCCGTGGTTCTGCATCTGAGTGAGATAACCAGTGTCTCCACAATGCCATACGTGACACTGCACACTAATTCATAGAAAAATATTGTCGTATTACCACTGTCATTTTCCTTTCCACACTGTGTGTATCCCTTGGCTAGAGGCTACAGAGTGCCCACAAGAACCTTTGTGACAGCAAATCTTGGAGGACTGGAGGGGAGAAGTAGCGGTATGTGTCAGGAGGGTGGCATCTCAGGGGGGCAGTATCTGAGGAGCAGGGGTCACTTTGCATTTCTCAGCATTTTCTCTGTAACTCACCTGTTGAGAATTCAGTGAATATGTTTCTAGGGGTTAGTTCTGCTATATAAATCAAATGCTAAGTTTCAGCCTGTTGGAAATATAGGTGTTTTGAAAAACTCGCACAAACATCTACTGTGATCTTGGAGGCAGCTTTGATACCAAACATATGTCTTTAATTGAGATGTATTTACACTGAAGAAAGCAACTTGGCATCAGCAGCTTTGTCTATTAGCATCTATTTTCAAATAGTCTTCTAGCTCATTCACACCTCGTGAGGTTGTTAAATTTATTGGGTTTTTTCAAACTTTTCAGATTTACTAGGTACCTTCCATAAACCTTGGTCCTACAGAGAGGTCAGATAGTCAGTATCGCAGCAGACATTCACTGTCCTATTTTGGGTAGACAAGACAGATTTTGCACAACATAAGTTCTGTCTAAAATGCAGTTCTACAAAATGCATATGTTTATTTTTCTGACTTTTTACATGGTAGGGGAGATGCTCATCCCAGTCAAAGGCCAAAATAGGCATGTTTAGGGAGTGATCTATTGAGAAGTTTATTTTGTGAGATGACCAATACCCCATATAGAATGACTGGCTCAACTGTAAATGTCTGCGTTGCACACACCTATTACTCTACGAAATGAATCCCACCATGCAGCTTAGTGTCAAACTAACTGAAAGTTTGTTTTGTTCCACATACCAAAATGTAGCACCTTGATGACTGGTAATATCAAAGCATTTTTTTCAGTCAAATATAAAAATTAATCATATATTTCTAAGATCAGATTGTTGTTTTTTACATATACTATTTTTAGTTCTCCTTATTAATGACCAAAATGTTGAAATGGGGTTTCCGCTTTTTTCTCAACTCAGTTTCATTTACACTATTCTGTTCTTGAACTGAATCTCGTCCATGGAATTAGCCACTGCTGTGCTTTAGCCACTGTTGATGACACTCTCTTCTGCTCATACAAACCGCAGCAGACGTGCCACTGTTGATAAAAGAGTTCAGGATACCAGGAGATGTCCCTTCACAGTACAGTCTTTCAGGTGACCTGCCCTTTATGTTATGAGCTGCCTTTAAAATTTTATTTGTTTAGTTAACTGCTCATAAACAGTGTTACTTGTTACACCTGATATATCAGCTCCAAAATAAAAAATGCAAAACAGCATCTGCAGTTAGGAGTCTTAGCTTTTTTTTCCAGAATGAAACAAAGTAAATAAATTTTAGCAGTAAATAGCTCTAACAGCTTAGGCTGTTTTGTTAATTCCAATTATACTTCTTTCTCCTCTGGCATTAATAGCATCTTCCAAAGTGCTACTGCGTCAGTATTGTGTTTATAGAACTTCTCCGGCAGAGCTAATTGATTCTGAAATGCCCAATGTTACTGGTTTACTAATTGTTTCCCCTGCAAAACCGTTAAGGTGGCTGTGCTTTTTATTACAACCATGTCAGCATCTCAGAACAAATTGAGGAGACTCTCAGGAGTAAAATATTTAGTTGCATAATGTAGGCCGTTTGATAAAGACAGTGATGAGAATAGTGCAGTTAAATAGCTACTCTCTAATTAGGTTCTCTCTGCAAAATGAGAAGTACATGAAAATACGAAAATGATTACAGTTATTACAGGAAGGTAAAAGTTTAATGTTCATTGTTACTACTAATAAGTAAGCTTTCTGACAAAGCAAGATCCTTAGACTTGACCTTTCTCTTTGGCTGGCTAGAAGCAATTTAAGGACAAACAACAGATATGTCTTCTCAGGGAAAGAGTTTCTCTCTTTCTAAATATACCTTTAACTTCAAAATATATAAATTAGAACCACAGATTGTATCCATTGCGGTGACAATGCTTAGACACTGCACAGCATCTTTAATATAACCTGTTCTCCAAGTTAACATTACACTTACATTAGAATATCTCCAGAGTAATAATGCTAAAAATTAACTTTGCAAACATGTTTTTGGAAAAACCTTCTAACTTTGCTTATGTTTTAGAACAATGATGTTAAATTATATCTATTACCAACTTCATAAATCTTTCAAAATAAACACATGCACGTGTTACATGGATGACTGATCTTTATTATATTCTGCTGACAGTAACTATGTCACATCCCTTTTATTAAACTATCCCATGTTTGTTTCACTCTTATGCCCAAGATCTAAAAGTTATAATGTGTGGCATAGCAACTAAAACCACCTTTCAGGTAGGTAACTGAGAAGTGTAACTGATTTCTGTTGCATTATTGTAAAAAATCTTAAACTAGGCAACAACTAATGAAGTGAAATCAACGATAGTCACTCGTGGCACTGTTTAACATCTGCTGGCTTGTAGAGTCTTCCTATATTGACCTTTTCCTTTATGTTTCCTAGTTTTTACTTGCAATGCCAGAAGAACAAGGTCTGTGATTGTAATTAAATCAATCTGACAATGAGTCACACTCTGGCAGCTAAAGAGGAATCAGGAGAAAAATAATCTAATCTTAAACATGAATGGCATTCGCTGGAGCGAAGGGAGGAAGGGAGGGTGTATGTAATTTTTTTAAAGGGGAATTTAAAACTTGCCAGGAATTCATTACATTCTTTTGTTAATTTTTTTTTTTCATAATCTTTTGCTTTATGATCTAGAATGGCTGCTGAAACAGCGTATCTTGGGAAATTAGTGCCACATTGAAGTCACACATAAATACGTATTTCCCTGTGTATGCAAAATAGCAGGTTTCAGTTTTTAATTACAAGCATTGTTAAAGGCAGAAAAAAATGGCAGGACAAGACCACCTCTTGTTTGCGTCCATTATCCACTGGCACCAGTTCAGAAATTTCAAGGATCTGTAGCGGCACCTAAGCATCCTGTAGAGTTACTGGTGATAGCTACAGTTCTTGAGAGCCATCCGTATAGTCTCTAACCTGCCATAGGAATCTGTAGCTGACTAGTCTGAAATGCTGAGCACTGAGGGTTTCTGAGCTCCTATTCCTCTCTGGAGCTTGTGTGCCTACCTACACATTTTATTTCCCCATCCACTTGAGATCTTTTGAGAGCAGGCACCCAACTGAGCAATGCTGTTCCGTTCACAGTTGCATGTCAGATGTCATCTGTGCTGAAGCACCAAGAATGAAAGTCTCAATTAGGCTGTAAGGCCTCTGAGCCAGAGATCAGCTTTTCATCCTGTACATATGCATAATTTTTCACCTAGTTTTTCATATACTGTGAGTGCCCATACAAGAGTGATCTCATTCCTCATTGCTTCCCGAACATATGGTGTTTGTAAAGCAAGTAGTAAAAAAAGGTAACACTATGTTAGTGGTAAGATGCTTCATTCTCATGCTGATGTCTTAAATTTGTGCTTTAAGCTCATCTGAAAAAAGCTCTCAATAGGTATTCAAAAATACCATGACTTTCAAAAAGCTCATGGGTAATATACTGCAAAATCACAACACAGGATCAAAAACTTTAAAACCAGTAGAGATATGAGGGATGGATACATTCTGGTACCAGATGTGGAACAACTCCTGTGTACAAGGTAATTTGAGTCTCTTTTTCTTTCCTCCAGAACAGTTTAAGGTAACAGTCAGCCTAGAATTGTCATTTGCATGACTGTTGACTAAAACCAAAGTGTTCTTGCCAGAACACTATTTAGTCTTGAACGAACCTAATGTGCTTAAAATTAGATTTAAACTATATGAGATTTAATGTAGAGTGAAGGTGAATATTGCAATACATAGTAGAGAAAATGGAACAAGAAGTTAGACTGTTTCCTATAAAGAGTCTTAAGAATGTTTAGCACGAAGACTGGAGGAACTCCAGGTAGTGTATCATGATGGTATGTATGTCCAGTGCTTGGTCCCTGATTGGGCTTGCGTAGCTATGTATTCAGACTAAAGGGTTATAAAGATTTTGAAATGTAAAAGTCAGTGAAATAACGATAATTCCTTACGCTCACAGTCAAATTAATTCTTAGGTAAGGCCTTTCCTCCCTTCTTAAATCATCTGACCTGAATTACATCTTCTCATTCTTTTATGGTGTATATGATAAGGCAACTTGGCACAGTGCATGGTTGTTACACTTGATGAGCTAAAACATGCTGTTATGAAGTACATCCTTGTCTCTGATATTCTGTGGTTGTATTTGGTTTAGTGTAAACACTTAGCTATTTAAATTAATGTTTTAATTTAATGTCTCTTCTTTTCATCAACAGTAAAAAATTAATAGGTATTTCTAGTGACAGATGGGCTTTAAAGACAGCCTAGAAGTACTGGAGGGCCCTGCATGTGAAATTGCAACTGGCTGTTAAGATAACTATTGTCATAAGTAATGAAACATTTGAGCTTAAATAATAAGCCGATCAAAATTCTAGGCATTCTATAATTAATTCACAGCTGGTCTCTTGCAGCTCATTGTAAGGTTTTAATTATCTGATGGTCTCCTTCAAGCTCTCATGAGTGTGGAAGGTCCCAGATGAAGTCAAGTCCTAACCACCAGTCTTGAGGTACAGTTAGTCCAAGGAGAAGGACCTCAGATCTTTTTCTTCAGAAGTCAAGTGGCCAGTGGCAAAGGAGAATCTAGCCCGTGAAATTTAATTGCATGAAGCTCCATGCTTCAGTGGCTAAACAGCTACTAATAATTAGTTAAAGGTCCTGTCCTAATGCATCCGCAGTATGGACATATCCTCCGCTACGCGTCACTATGAATTGGAGCACAGAAAGCAAGATGACCATAACATGGCATCTCTCTTTTCTTGTCATGCCATTACCCCGTGAAGTACTATGTGATTGCTCCAACTTCTGAGATTTCTAGGAAATCTGCCTAGGACATACCACAGCTGAGAATCCAGTCCTCCAGAGCTGTCCTCCAGGCTTTTTCTTGGAAAGACATTTAAGTCCTGCCACAGAATAATTGGCTTTGTTACATTTTTTTTTCTTTCTTTTATTTGTTTCTTTTTATATTCTTTTTCTTTATTTTTTTTATTTTCTCTTTTTGCTCTTTATTCTTTGTAAAGCTTGGTAAAACTTCTTGGTAAAAAATCTTGGTAAAACTTCTACTTTCTTGGTTTAATTAAGTGACAAAGGGAAGCATGATTTGATGCCAGATGTTTTCCACCATCTACCATAAAAGCATACTAATGCTCAGGCAATTTAAGAACTTGCACACGTGGTGGTTTCACATGATTGCCTCTGTAACTTTGGTTATCTTGGTTATAACCAAACTGCTTCCCAGCAGGTCTCGTTATTCACGTTGAGTTTCTGGTGTGAAGTCCTGCAGCTTCTGCCCTGCCCATCTGTCCAGGTACCAATGACAATGATCGTTCTCTGTACAATATGGAAGTCCCCAAGGAGTGTTTGGGTCTAGTTATCTTACAGCCATGAAACTTTGGGAGAGCCATCATCACCCTCCCAAAAATATGAAAAATAACAATTACTAATCAAATGTAAGTCTCCATGCTGAAACAGAACTGAAGCTGTAAAGGAAGAGAGGCATCTCAGCATCCAGTGCTCTAGTTCTCCTATCACCAAAATTGTTGACCTGTGCATTTTTACAATATTTCAGAAACCCAACCAAAGGATGTAGGAAGCTGAGATTCCTTTCTTACATTAATTAGTAGTTTTTGCCCACTGAGAGGGCCTTTAAAAGTATTTCATGATTAACTAAATCATCCTGAAACATTAGAATACACTAATTGAAACATACTTTTTAAATCAGCAGTAACTAGTTCCCAAGTTCCGATGTTGTTTTGTGAGTTAGTATTTTTTTCAGTCATTATGGTTTAGTGAGTAAAATTATACAGAGGATAGATATGGAACTGTAGACATATCCTTTATTGTAGTTTTTTTTTCCATTTTTAGCATTGACGGCAATAATTTTCACTTTAAAAGTTAATTCTTGCTGGACTTGACTTTCAGTTCATATAAATCAGACCTAACTTGATTTAAGACCAGCTGAAGCAATGCTGGTTTTCGTCAAATCAGTACTTCTCAAAAGATGAATAGTGCCTTAAATCTACCTGTAAAAACAAATTTCAAGCCCTAGTCATTTACTTGAATTATAAAACAGGAAACAGAAGGATGATATTTGTCTTTTGGTGATTAAGGACAAGCAGATCTGCAAGGTGTTACAAAAATACTCATCAGTTCTGTGGGTGTTTAGTTGTAGTCCATGATACGCATGTGAGCAGTATAAGAGTTATGCAAGAAATACTGTCATATATGTCAGGTAATGCTATGAAATATTTCATCTTATTTTAATTGTCTTAAACTTGCCTAATGCCACTTCCTTGGAATTTAATAATCTTAAATTCAGTTCAGAGATCGTACTGAGCTAGCCAGAACAGTAATTGTGAGAAGATTGTGGAGCTTTCCACTAAAGGATCCTTGAAGGAAGACAAATGAAATGTATGTCTGCAATGCAGAGAAGCATAAAAGCAGTTCATCGTATGGGAGCAAAAAGTACAGAGATAGTTCTGTGAATATATTTGTTTTGGCTGTCTATGACAGCTGAGGAATAATACATGCCAATTTTGAAACCCCTCTGTGGGAGTATAATTATTTTATCCTATTTCAAGAAGTAAAGCATGTCCTTTTTGCTTTAAAATATCTCTAGTCAATAGTATATATATTCAAACGACTTTGAAGCTGCTTTAGCCTATGCAGGAATGTGCGTTTGTGTTTGTGTGAGCAAGAGAGAATTCAAGTCAGTCCCTAACAAATCTCTGCTGTTGGAATACAAGTATGCATGCAAGCAGCTGAGTATCTCATTATGATTTTTGTCCATATTTTTTAAAATGGTATGATGCAGAAAAGTCAAGTTGTTAGTGCTTCTGTGCAGACATTTTATGGTGTCTATATGACAAGAAAGGATAAACGATAAAACATGGTTATCACTGCAGATACCCTAACACCTTTTACTTTGGCTTTAAGCAAGACTTTGGACATGGATGTTTGTAGTGACACAGAAGTCAGAGACCAAAGAGATTAAGGGTTTGGTTTGGTCTGGACAGCACTTATCCAAGTGACGCTGTAGGAGCAGCGATGCTCGTGGCTAGCTGAAGAAGATCTGTTCTTTCATTCAGCCAGTGCTGCACTGACCTGCTGGAGGTGACGGAGGAAGCCAGCAGCCCCTTCAGTATATGGGCACACCAATCTCTGCTCTTTGAGAACCTGAGCAATTTTTGAAGGGAAAAAATTAGAAGAGTGGATGACTCGGTGGCACAGTCATACTATGAAGGTAGTTATTCGGAGGGGGTGATTATGGCTTATACCTCATGTGTGTGGCAGGGGGCTCCCAGGTCCGGTCTCGCTCCTACTGAGCTGAGTCAAACATGACCCGACACCACAGTTAGTGTATAAAAATAATTTATTTTTAGTGGATGTAAGTGATACCCTCAGCGTGAAAATACTCGGATCTGTACTTTGTGTTCAAGAATGGTCAACTCTGTCCGTAAATTCTGCACCAATTCCTGGATATGGACAAAGGTCGTGACTCAGTAATGGGTTTAAGCATATGTATTAAGCATGTCTAGTCTTAATCATTTCAAATCCTGCATGTACCTGGGTCCTTTGCTGCATTGCAGCCTTCGTGCTTGGTTCACATGTGCATAAGAGGTTCTTGACTCTTAATGCAGCATAAATTCACACAACCTTTCTCACCATAGGGATGCTGTCCTTCATAATCGTAGCAGGCAAAGCATGAGGCGAGGCACACAGAGCTCTGAAGTTGTTTAGATGTATACGTATAGGCTGAATTGCACTTGGGCATTTGCTGACAGCAGAGGAGACAGTGAAGTGAGGGGAATTTATACCTTTATATGAAAATATTAACATGAAGTTCAGTGTCTTTTGTCTGTAAGGGTTGAAGAGTTCATTTTGAAAATAAGCAGTGTAAGTTGGTATATATCACAGTTAAGTGTTCTTTTTCTTATGGACTACAGCTGAATTTGCAACGGAGTGGTCATTGCTGAAATCCTGTGAGTTTAGTGCCATGGTAGATGGCATCGCCTGATGCTGGTGATACTGAAAGACACAGTGATCTTTCTTAGAAAGGGAGAGCTATGAAGCCTCCCACAGGGAAAGGATGTCATTTCCATGGTAAAACAAGGCAAGGGAAAGATTTTTCTTTAAATCTAGCATAAATGCAAACTGATAAACAGAGAGAACCAGAGAGGCAATCAAAGAAAATTGATCAGACCTCGAAAGGGATTTACAGAGGTTTCCAAAACAGAGATGTCATATAAAATTTAAAATGGATAACGTAGCTACAAGACCACCAGTTACAAACAAATTGGCATCTCTGCTCCTCCCCAAGGCATCAGCCTTTGCTGTCACACTAGAAGAAGCAGAGATGCTACCTAACTTTTCCCCACGCATGTTCTCAGGAAGAGTGCTTCTGCTGTGCACAATTTCTGTAGTTTTCAGTAACTCTTTTCAAACTTTATTCTTTAATTTTCCCTGTTTATTCTTCTTCAGAAAACTATTAAATAAACCTTTTTCAGTTTCGTTTCTCCTCACAAAGCATAAAATGTTAGCCAATATTTTTACTGATTGCTAATATATCAGTTTACTAGAAAAAGAGCATTTTCGTTTGAGGTTATATTACAAGATAAATTTTATTGACTGTCAGGGAGAATACCTGATATCCAGTTAGAGCTCGCCCATCATCGACCATTTCTGTGGACACTTGACAGTGAAAACAAACAAGCTGTTGCTAATGGCAGTCTGAAGTTCATTCCCAGCTATGTTCTGCTCTGGACCAAGCTAAAATAACAACACAACTCTAGACAGAGCTGACAAGGCTTGGTTTTAATTTTCTACCATGGATTACTGCTAACTGCTGTTTGCTTTAAAAGTCATTCATTTCCCATAGCAGGATGGCAGAGTCCCCAGATTTCATTCCTCTCTTTGTTGTTTAGTGACCTCTTGTACCTTTTCCACTTCATTTTATCTTTAAAATAGATACAGCACTTCTTCCTACTTAAGAGGGTAAAAATGATAGCAATGCATGAGTCACTGTATTGTTCCAGGATTGTGAAAAAAAACAAAAACACAGAGACTGCTCTCACTTCTCACTTTTGTCCATCTCTGTTTGGCAGTCACTGCTCTCCTTTTTGTCTTTTTGCTCCCACCTCTGCCCCATCTCATTTCCACCTGCCCCCTACCCATATATTGTGACAACTGACGTGTTATCTCCAGTTTTTATTCATCTCTTTGTTTATACAGAAGCATGGCAGCACATCTTCACAGGGGACTGAGCATTAATTGATATTTGCACAGTTCTGAGCATGTTGACGTAAGCCCTGCTGCAGTGTCAAGAGCTCAGAATAGCCAAGAGCTCCTGGGACTTGCCAAATGTAAAAACGTCATAAATGGGATTTTTTTTTTACCTTTTTATCAGAAGCAAATTTGCTGAAACATGGTGGAACTGTATCCTGTAAGGAAGTGATCGCAGAGGGTGGGGAGTGGGAACTGGGGAGGAGGAGCTGAACATTCAGACCGAACTTTGGTACGTCTTCCCTAAAATGTTCCCTTGGCCAGAAGCTTGGGATCGCCTGCACCTGATTGGGTTTTAATTAGGGTTTCAAATATCAACTACTATAAAATCCTATTTAAAAGCTAAAAAAGTGGAAAGTGTTATGAGAGTTTGAGTAAGTGAAAGAGAGAGGGGTACATCACCGCATCCTGCTGGGTGGCACCAGATCAGTTTGCTGCTCTGTTCACCTTGAAGGGAAGAGCAGCATCTGTTTCTGCAGTGGGACATCTGTGTTCTTGTCTCTCAGGTCTCTTCTCTCTCCAGCTGGCCACAAAGTGCACGATAATGACCACAGAGAAGCTGCTGTCACAGCTTGCTTTGTTAACAAGTTGAACTTCCATGGGTATAATTTAGAATCCCTGAAAATTTAAGAAAATGAGCGTGGATATATTACAGTAAAGTAACTTTCTGAAATTTTAAGTATCCGCATTTCTGAAAAATATTTCACTTTTAACTAATCAGAGCCATTTTAAAAATTAATTCCAAGCCTTCAAAATCAAAAGTATCATAAAATCTTTGAGAAGAAGGTTTCTGACCTTATAAAACTTTGGGGTCCTTTTATTTTGGTTACAAGTGGAGATATTGGAAGAAACAGGTTTTTTTGTTCTGTGAAATGTTTTGTCAATTTGCAAATTTTCCTTATCTAGTTCAAGATCACAGGCCAAGACCAGGTGAAAATGGTTTGGTGAGTTTCTTATCTAATGTAGTTACGTAAATTTTAAAATAAATATCTTAAACACAAAAAGTCATTTTATTTATATTATCAAAATGAAATATTTCAATAATATCAGTAATATGTTTTGGTATTTCATAATTTAAGTTCTCTGTTAAAAATTTATGTCAATTGGGCTGGCATTTTGAAATGAAACTAAATGTGGGAAAACCCCTCAATAACTGCAGTCTCCAACTTACCTATTCTACTGATTCTGATCATTTACACTCATCCTTCTCTGGGGTTTGTTGCAAACCACAGCAACATTTTGTTTCTGCAGTGTGGATAGTGGGATCTGAACGTACCTGTACATGTTTTATGGCATTGTCAGCAGCAAAGAGAATCTATTATACAAAGAGGCTTTTCAGTATTCCTTATACAACAGAAAATACTTTATTTTCCAGTTCCAGCTAGTCATACTCGGGCTGAATGTAGAAGACCAGATAGTTCACTCTTCAGGTTTGCTTCTTCAGACTGCCTGTTTGCAAGGTCAATCATCTGCCCAGGTAGGGCAGAGCTGGAGCTGGGAAGGATGGTGGCTAAGGCCCACCTCCAAAGACCACTTCAGAATAGCAAAAAGTGCCGTGTTGACCTTTAGAGGAAATCACAAGAGAGGCAAAGGCAATGTAGAACGATGGCAGCAGGAAAATGATGTTACGGAGTATTAAACAACACGCTCACAGAGCAACGCATCAGGCCAAGGAAATGGTAGTTATAACAGAGGTTTCCTGAAGAAAGCAACAACTTAAACAGCAGAAGGTGTTTGCTTGTTTTGCTTTTTCCCTGAAGTTTATGTTCTGCTGCTTTCGTTTCCCAGCCACCAGATGAGTGCCAGTGCTGGCCAGCTGAGCCACACGGGAGAATGAGATCTTCTAATCTGGCGGCAAACTCAGCAACTAGGATGATTTAATAGGGCAAAAAAATACTGTAAAACCACACCCCAACACTTACTTCAGGCGACTGCGCCTATGTGTTGGAGCTGAATCCCCTACAATAAAAATCTATGTAATGTCTGTTATTATAATGCATTTTTAAAGTATGATAAGTTATAGTTAATACAACAAATGCTCTTTTACTCTCAGTCTTTTGTTGTTTTTGGTTTTGTTTTTGTTTTTATAGGCTTTAATACCCTGCTCAACTTACTGTAAACCTTTTTCTCTAACAAGATATTAAGAAGTTTTCACTCTAAAATACTTTTCAGCCATTTTTCTGTTCGATCAAAACTTTCAAAATTACCGCAACATGAAATGCCACTTTACTTCTCAGACCTTTATCAATTCTACATGCACAGAATAGGTACAGAATTGTAGCAAACAGATGAAAAAAATCAATAAATCTTTCTTTCTGTATCAGTGCTTCTCAGACCAACACTGATCTTTGTGTATAATTTGAAGGAAATAGTTAGAATAACATAAAATGCGTTTTAAAAGCAAGCCTTATTTTGCCAACTAAAACATTAAAGTAGGGAAAATAATGTTCAAATGTTCATTAAATGTTCTTTAAAGCTGTACACCGAGACTAATTTTGCTTTTATAGCTGCAGGAAACATTTGCAGTATTTCATTTTTTTAGAGTTCACCTCAACGTATTAAGTCTGGGGTTTTCAAAAGACATTTCAGTGTCCTCTGAGCTCTTTTGGGTGTTCAGTGCTTAAATCCCTTAGGCTCATTTTTAAAAATATCATCATAAAATATTTGAATTCTAGTTTCTTTGTACATGATTAAAAGGTTCTGTATGCTAGATCCTCAGAGAAAACGGGGAAAGGACAATTTATATAATTTTATCAGGTTAAGGCAAAGAAATAAATTAGAATTTCTAAATTAGACTATTTCCATATCAGCTACAGAGAGACCCAGTTTATTTTATTTACATTCTGTTCTTGACAGCCACTTGAAAATGTACACGTTCTCAGGGAAACAAGATGAACTGACAGAGTTTTAAAATGTATGTGAAAACACTGCAATTCTACAGAATTGGGCTCATTTATTAACAGTTACGCTGGTTTTTGATAACACGTTAGGGTGCAGGTTAGTTGTATTTAGATAGCAGCAAGCATCTCAGTGAGTTATGTTAGAAAAGGGAAAAAGCCTTAGAAATCCTTTCCAGCTGAATCAAGTTTTACAAACCTTTGCTGTTACAGCTGTAGATAACAGGCCAAATCTATGCTTTGCTGGGGTACACGCACCCATTAGTTTCAAGTAAGCAGGCTGATAACGTATTTGGACTACGTGCATTTTTGCAGTAACTGGAACAATTATTAATTGTATCTCCCATATTCTACAACTTCAAACATATATATATATATATATTATTTTTTTATAGCTCCCTTTTATTGGAGGCTACCTGAAGTAGCCACCTGTCACCATGACAGTTGTATAACCTAACATAAAGAAAATATTGTTCATGTTAGCAGTGTTTTTTGAGGTCAGTGTGTACAAGAGAGCATGCTAAGGGGCCCTGCAGAGCAGACTGAGAACGTCTGTACCATGCAGCTCCTGGCCCTGGGTCTCCACTGTCTTCTTTGTGGTCCCCTGTGGTCCTGTGACACGATGAGTATTTTGCAGATGTGATCTTTTGTACCTGCAGCAAAAGTGGCAAGAAACAGAGCAGCGTCTACCTCCATTCTGCCATTTGGGAGCGCTCCCAAATCTCTTGAATGATGCAGAGGTTTAATTTGTAGACAGTCAGCTGGAGCAGTTCAAAACAGTGAGGGGTGACCCAGCTGTTTTGCAGTGTGGATGATCAAGGGCTCGGTGTGCATAAATTCAGCCTCAGTCTTCGGCCCAGCAAGGCCCCCCTGTCCAGTCCCGTAACAAACAGCCCTGCTGACACTGACATTCGTGTGAGGAGCAAGATTGCCTTGATCAGTGCTGTGCATCTCCTTAATGTCTTACACTGTTTTAAAATACTGTGATAAAAACATCCTCAGAACACTGAATTCTTAGTAACATTTTCTTATTCTAAATTTTTAAGAGGGGACCTGGACCCAAGTTTTCCCACTTGTGAATGAATAAGTGGGCTTGTTCAACTGTACTGGGAAGCTGTTTACTTTTCTTTCCTTTTCCTTTTCCTTTTCCTTTTCCTTTTCCTTTTCCTTTTCCTTTTCCTTTTCCTTTTCCTTTTCCTTTTCCTTTTCCTTTTCCTTTTCCTTTTCCTTTTCCTTTTCCTTTTCCTTTTCCTTTTCCTTTTCCTTTTCCTTTTCCTTCTCCTTCTCCTTCTCCTTCTCCTTCTCCTTCTCCTTCTCCTTCTCCTTCTCCTTCTCCTTCTCCTTCTCCTTCTCCTTCTCCTTCTCCTTCTCCTTCTTTCTTTCTTTCTTTCTTTCTTTCTTTCTTTCTTTCTTTTTCTTTCTTTCTTTCTTTCTTTCTTTCACCTGTTCAGTCATGAATAGTTGCTGTGCAATAGTGCAGCTTTAATTAAAAAAATCAGTTGTGATACAGCAGCAGATGTCTTCCACATGATATTAAACATGATCTCTAGGAGCATCACCACAGTGACTGCATTTTTAAAGAACATTATGAGCCTGTTTGTCACCTGCTGAAGATAAAACATCAGCACACAAACCCAGCGGAGGTTTCAAGACTGTACCAGAGACGGTTCCAAATCTCCGAAGGGAAATCAGATTTCTGACGCAGCACTCTCAGCAGCATTTCCTATGGGATAACTTCAGCATTGCCATTATCCCCAGTGGGCTAATGTTGTCTAGGGAACGTATAAGCATAATTCAGGCTGCTGATTTCATTGCTGGGGCCAGGCAACTCCAAGTTACAGTTTGCAGTGAGGAGTGCCATGGTGTGACTGCCCCTTTTGGGCTGTAGAGTTTTATTTTAAAGTGGTAGCTGGGATTTTCTTTTATTCCACTGACATTTTTCTGGAAGGATCTAATAAAGCTGCTAATCAGATGATTGAGTTTTGCATGGAGATTTCTGGTTCAATTCTTTGCAACTGCCTATATGTAGCTTTAATGAAAGCCCAGCAGATTATTAAATTGGTAGCATTAAGAACGAGCAGGATTTCCAGTCTTCATTGTTTGCAGGACTTCTCCCAGCTCAAAGTGCTTTTCTTCTGTATCAGTTCATCAGTAAGAAGTCATATGGATTTATCATTTTTCTTCTCTGAAGGAAGTGCTGTGTCTCGGGGTTGTGCTGCCGTCTTTTCCCCGCAGCATATAAACCTGCAGAATTCAAGGTCTTTTTTGTGAATAGCAGATGTCAAGCAGTCTTGTCAAAATGCCAGCGTTTATTTGACAGCAGTGTATTTTTGATACCATGCCTGTGTTGAATAAATCTGGCTTTTTATTAAACATCCAGAAGAGTTATTTGCATGCTGAAGAGATACACTAATTACTTTTTTTTTTTCTTTTCTGGAGGGTGTGATTTGCTGAGAGTGAATAACTACGGTTTGACAGGTACTCTGAAATATCAGTGGCGGATTTAGGCATGTGTTGAAATGTTTATGTTTAGAGCAGAAAAGAGCTAATAACTAATAAGTGTTGATAGGGAAGAAAGAAGTAAAAGGCTTGCATATAAAACTGTCTTTTTTTTTATGCTATGTGAAGTTATGGGATTGGCTGGCACTGCAGAATAATAGTGCTGTTGCAAATTAAAATGGTTTTGAAGTTGTTAAAGTCAACCGTTCTGTATTCATCTTCTGTGTCAGGAAAAGGCTTTTATGTGACAATAAGCTTACAAGGACATTATTAAATCATTCAGCCCACTTGTTTGATGAATTCCATGCCCCGATCACTTACAACCATGAAAGATCATGTATACATCAGAGAGACAATTCTTTGATGAGTGTGTTTATTTGGCTTGTTGAGCTTATAATACTGGTGTTTTGCTTCTACCTTCACTTCCACTTAATGCAAAGACTTTTTTTTTTGATGAAAAGTACATTTAATAGCAGAGACTCTGAGGGCAACATCAGTGAGGCTGTGTGGCACTGGGTCATCCCTGAGGGCAGCTGTCCAAGAGCTGCCTTGCTCTGAGCAGGGCTGCTCCAAACAGTCCTGAATGAAGGCAGGGACTGAGATGCCTTCAGGCACAGGGATGTCATAGGGACAAACGCAGGTAGGGTGCTTTGGCCCCATCAACCTCCTCCTTATATTTAGCGGTGTAGATAAGCCCCCTGAGCTTCTCTTCACTGCAGGTTGTCCCTTCCGCTAGCTGCCCACCGCCAAGGATTGCCTGATTCACATGGCTGGCTCATCCTGCTCTCATCTTAGCACACAAGCAGGTCAGGTACCTCTGCTCGCATAGGTAAAGTTGGGGTGACCCCACTCAGACAGAACTGCTGAGGGGGGAGAACTGGACCCACTAGCTATCTAATATGTTTCTGCTTTCTGGTTGACATGCTTAATCAAACAAAACACGGTTGTATCAGCACAGTGTATTTGTCTTTGGCTTCTGTTTGACACTTCCACTTGCAAAATTGCTACAGCTGGAGTTGTAAGCAAATGATTTCTTTATTATTCATAGCAGCAGGTGCTGCAGCAGCCTTTTGGCTAGAGTTGTACTCACTTGGTCCATGGTTTCTATATATTTGATTAGATGGTGCCATGCTGCTCAGATGGGATGCTAGTACTTCAATAAATGTATTTTGTTACACAATCAGTTATATAGTGCATTATCATTATTATTTCCGTAAATCACTTTTAGTTGGCAGCTTTCTGTTGCCGCTTGGGATTGTTCCAGCAACAATTTGCATCTTTTTTTGTATGGCATCCTAAAAAGACTTGGAAGTTAATATAGCATGGGTTTGATTGTATAACCAGTGCCCTTGTGGTTACAGTAGAATACAGAAAACAGCTATCCAAGCAGGACTGACATATGTATTTTGATTCACACGCCGTTTATGTCTTCTTCAAGAAATGCTTATCCCAAAGTGACACCTTTAGAAGTGACCACCTCATGTGGTCTCTGCTGGCTGAAGGGCAGGCTGCTGCTGCTCCTGCAGACCTTCAACCTGAGTAAGAGGCTTTTCCACAATTAAATTGCCTTGCAGAGGGGAAAACAACTGCAGCCTGCTCCACCTAGTCTAGCTGTGCTTTTCCCATTACTGAGTGATGCTCCAGCAATTCTGTTCCATGCTCAGAGGAAGAATTTTCCAATATCTCAGTCAAATTCTTCACTAAAATAAAGGTAAATAAAAAACATGTTTTTATAGACGTTTCTATTAAGGCTGTGGAGGCAATATTTACTGTAGGGATACTGGAGCACTTAGTGCATCAGGCAGAAATGTGCAGATGGTTGTCCATATGGGCACAAGCCTATAGCAAGCACAGAGAGCATGTCGCTGCGAGATCGAGGAGTGGCTGCTGGTTCAGCTGGCTGCAGACCGGGCAGCTCACACCTGTATGTTCACTGGTATCAAGGAGAATCAGCTCAGCCTTCTGTTTATCTACAAAAATGAAAATAAAAAAGATTGGATGTGGTTTCTCACACTGTACTAGTTTCAGTTGCAGGCTGCTTTCCTGAGAGAGGTGTTAGATCTGTTGTATGCAAGGAGGGCAGGTGATACACATTTAATCACCAGCTTACAGAGTGAGAACAACCTGATTTGGGCACTGAAGGCTGTTACAGAGGAAATTAATGGACCAAGAGGTGCATCCAAGTATGACGTTAATGGGACCGCTTCCATTTACCACGGCAAACCTAGAGCAGGGCACTGAAAAATATGAAGAAAGCAACATTGAAAGTCAGTTTGGCCACGTCCCACAGACAGAGGGATTTTCTCCCAGTCACGGATGAATAAGCACCATGACTGCTTTGGAGCTGCCATCACCACAGCGTGCTCGTTTCCCACTGCTGTACAGCTGCCTCGCAGGCAGCCTGCACCACGACCTGCTTTGGTGTGCTGGGTCTCGCGTGTCCTTGCTCGTGCCGCGGGCGGCTCACTGCCTGCAAGACAGGGGAATGGATGCCAGGCTGTCCTTAGCAAGCAAAGCTAGATGTTGCCCATGATTTTTGTTGATGAGCTCTGGATCTGATAACCTTTGTAAGGCGGTGATGATGTGTAGGAACTGCATGTATTGTCCTGAAATGTGCAGCTTATTTGAAAAAAAAATAATCTATGATTATAAAACAAAAAATAATTTATTTCTTGCAGGTGCTGTTTCAGAAGCTGTCTAAGGAAAAAGCAGGTAAGACACTGCATTACTTCTTGAATGTTTCTCGATGGATTATGCAGATGTATGCATTGATGGAGGACCTGCAGGAATTGCTGATATTCTGAGTTATTTCGTGCAGTTGCTGTGATTACTTGCATGAGTTCATGAAGCTGTGCTGTAGGATTTGCTTGGTTCTTAAGAAAGCTGGTAATTCAGCAACTTTGGACTTAGACCTTGAGACGCCAACTCTGAAACAACAAGGACACCATGAAGTATTTGTTCTTAGTGTCGGAGAGGAACGAAAGGGCTTGCCACAGCATTGAAAGGTTTACGGTGCATCGAGGTGAGATGTGTGTAAGTGCATCCTCTGGCATACTGCTGGCACAGCAGCCCAACCTGGTGACAGGGTCTCACTTTGCAAAGTAATGTAAAACGTAAATGTAAATAAATGTAAACACCCCGCAGGCCTTGTCCCCAGGGGCAAAGTCACGATGCATCATTCATCAGCATGAGCTCACTCGCAGTTGGTGGAGCTGACAATGTTAACAGCATCGGAGCGTTTGGCTGTTACGGGGAAATGATTTATTTACAGCTGACGTTCTGTGAGGATCAGAGCAACCGGCAGAGTTGAAGAGATGGATGCACAGAACCCTACGTTTGTTATGATGCCAGGAGCTCGGGAAAGGTTTGGGTAGACAACGATGCACACAGAGGTCCTGATTCAGCAAGCTACTTAACACGCAATTAAGGCTGCAATTGACAAATCCAATTTATTGCGAGGGGGAGTAAGCAACTGCTTGAATGATTTGCTCAATTGAGGGTAAATGTCCTTATTAAATTGTAATGAAGCACAATTAGGAACTATAGCGAAAAGAAACTGCTTCCCAGAATGGGTGGTTACTGGAATTTAATAACAGCCCCACAGCTCTGCAAGAAGAAATGTCCCCAAAGTCTAAGGGAATCCTCGTTCCCACAAAAGCTTTTGCCAGCTTGCACCATTTAAATAAATCTTAAAACAGCTGACCTCTGGAGCTCCCTATTTCCTACTGCTCTTTCAGTCTCATTAGTCGATATGTATGCAGTGCGTGTCAATTAAAATGAAAGCAATTGGGCAACTTTGTTGTAATTATCCCTCTGTTCCCAGCTGACTTAACGTCTTTTATTTTTTTTTTGGCCCGAAGGACTAGCTTAAGCCATTTTGCTAGCTCAGTGGTTTCTCCTTGCTCAAAGCAGCGCCGTCTCTGCTCCAAGCTGCACCCTCAGTCCTTGCCAAGGGCCGCCGTATCCCCGTTGGGAGCAGGTGAACGGGTCCCTTTGCAGCCAGCGCCACCAACACAGGGGCTGTGCTGGCCAGCACGTGGAGCAGAGCACCAGGAGCCCTGGCTCCAAAAGCTGAGGTCTCAGTAGGCAGCGAAGCGCTCAGGCACCTTGCAGCAGGTCAGTGCCTGCGTGGAGGCTGCTGAGAGTGGCATAGCTACACATATTGCCATTCGAGTGCTGTGCACAGCAATTTTTTTTTGTCTGCATTACAAGATATCCAAGTATTTATTCCATGTTGGTATTTCCAATGGAAATTATGCTTGTGCTTTTCCGAAGCTAAGCAAATGCCATCGATTTTTAGATAGATTTAGCAATTTTTAATTGTTTTCGCTGCTTGCATCTGTGTAACGCTGAAGGCTTGCTTTGTAAAGAAAGGGAAAACACATCAACAGCACATACATCTTAAAGAAAACCTATTCTGTTAACAGTGCTCCTGGTTTTGACTGTGATAAATTTTTGAATTGTTTTACTTTTATGATAACATCAATTTGGTCTCCGAAGAAAGTTTAACGCCCATCTGGCAGTTAGAAGATGATAGCTGAGAATTTGATAACTGCCAGCATAAAAGAGGAATAACAGGTGATTCGGTTTGGTCACTGAGGTGGAACTTTGCTCATGGAAATCTAGTCTATGATGGAAATAGTAATAAATTTATCATTAAAATGCTTCTGGAAGAAAATGCCAATTCCTTCAAACTGAAGCATTTTGCAGGCAAAGGTTAGCATCCATTAATTTCTCAATCAAACCACTTCTGTAAAATAGGTGTGCAGTTCTTGAAACGAGATCTTCTAACAGCATTCAGTGTCACAAGTTATGGTTTTTATTTGGCTTTGAAACTTTGGGCTTTGAAATTTGAGTTACATTAAAGTAAATTATGATTATGGTTAATGCCAAAATATTGTTTAAATTACCATATTGGCCAAATCTATGTCTTGGACTGAGGGGGGGCTGTTCCTTGCAGCTTTGCAGTTCACAAACTTTTCTGAAATTTTCTCTGTCTTCTGGGTAAGAGTTTTGTTTTGTTTTGTTTTGTTTTGTTTTCCTCTTTTTGGAATTTCTTATGTGAGAAGAAAACCCTTCCTGTCCGTATCCGCCATGTGCAGAGCACAGCACTCTTCTCCTCGAGCTCATTTTTTGCACAACTTTTGGGCTGTCATTCTCTCTCTTGTTTTTTGTTTTTTTATTTCAAATAAATGCAATGTTTTGGGGCTTCCCTTTTCTGGATTTTCCGTGAGCGTCTCACAGTACTAATCACAGTACTAATTCTGTGGCTTTATCAAGATCTGTTAAAATGCCAGGTTCGTCCACTGAACCCAACTTTCCTCCTGAGTGAGCATGGCCCTGCTGATGGTAATTGTGGCTCTGACCATTGCCGCATCCTTGCTGTCATTAACCGATGATGCCATTAAGAGGACTGCCCCACCACTGTGTGACGTGTAATACCTGGCACGGGTAGGTCTTCACCACCTTTCCCTGTTCCGGACTTGTAACCCAGGTGGTTTAATGGCCTGCTGCGGTACTGCAGAGAGCACCTCGGTTAGAATCATAGAATTATAGTAATCACAGAAATATGATTAGCTGCTCCTCTTGCCATCAGCTGGCTGAAGAAAATGTTTTTTTAGCCCGTGGTAGTCACTATCAAAACCTGACTGACTGACACTATGCGTTCTTACTGTTTCCTGGTGTGTCTTTTAGCAAAAATTAATCAGCTTGAGTGTTCCAGCCACCTAATAAAAGTATTTTAAAGCTAACACCACCATCTTGAGCTGGAAAGCTCAAGATGACTAACGCAGAGCACACTTCATCACTGGTAGGGAAAATGAGCTTTTACTTTGCTGACAAAAATTTGAAGTCAGATTAAAAGCTGACACATCCTCTATTTTAGTGGTATGTATGAGGCACTAAATATAGCAGTGTGCCGGTGTATTTGCTGATGCATGGTAATGTAGTCTCTAGCAGAACAGCAATGGGCTGGCAAGGAAGACGGTGCACTGCAGTAATATGATTAAGTCCTCATGTAACCTTGGCCTTGTCAGAAGTGCTCCATGACTAATTGTCTACCTTTGACTGATATATTATGAAATACAGATAGGGGCAGATGTGGTCCCAGGGCTTTAACAGATAGCCTGATCCTGCATTATTTGTCCAGGCACAATGCTAATTCACTTCAAAGAGAGATATCCGTAGCTCAGGAAGCCAGAACCATCCTACGCAGCAGCTGTGCATGAACGACTGCCCACAAAATGCCTGATTCTGGGAAGTGAGAAGGAACTGCAACTCCGTCTGGCCCCTCCTAGACACTGCAGGTGCTGCATGCCTCTCAAGGTCAAACCCATACACCGTATTTCTCGTTGACTACATATTTTTGTGTTTCCTTAGTCATATAAAGGCTCATACTAATGTTTATATTTTACCTGTGCTGCAGTCCCTGGGCAAGAGTTATGGGTTGATCACACCGTGAACAGAAAAAGGGACGTGGTCACAGAACCATCATCTGTTCTGGGGTTTTCCTCGTGCTCATGGGGCGATGGAGAAGGTGGTCTCTATCTCAATGTCTGTTACTTGACGTGGAAGCCTGGCAAATGTGCTGGAGGTGGAGCTGAGGCTATGTCCATGAGCTCCATTGTCCCATCCTCTGCACAGCAGAGAAACTGCAGGGCTGGATGCTCTGCAGTCCCTTCTAGACCTAGGCAGTACTCATGGCTCACACTGCCATTATTCCAGCTACAAGAGTTTACCCGAGATGAGAATCTGAGCTTAAATTACGGGGGAAAATAAAACGTTCTCATCCAGTGCTCCTGTGCATTGGCTAGCAAGCAGAGTGGGGTCACTTTGACATGTCACCGACACAAAGGGGAGATGCTTACTTTGGCTTGAAAAAATGACTGGGCTCTTTACCTTGCAATGGTATAATGAAAATAAACAAGCGAATAAACCCACCTGTGTGGTGGCCTTGGCCTCTGTATTGCTCTGTGTAGAAGCAGGTAGGCTCGGTGCTTCTCCTGCAGCCAGTGCATGAGAGAGAGGGTCCTTTCACTGGCTCTTCCAACTTCTGTGCAGTGCCAGCTTGGCTCCTGATATTAGGCAGTGAGATTGTCTCTTCCTGCCTATATGTTCCTTTCATAATCAGAAATGACAGAACAAAGCCTTCTTTGTTCTTCTGAATAGGAAAATCTTTGCTTCCCAGCTCCTACTGATGTACTGGAGCAGCTGAGGGCAAACTGTGCTCGTCGGCTCTCAAGAGCAAGAGGAAAATGAGAACCCTTCCTATATATTCCAGGATATTACTGTTCTAAAAAAAATAGGTGTTGATTAAAAACATATATGTTTACTGTTTTAATACATGAGCTAAAGATGAAAGCTTGAACTATTAAGGAATACTCTGAATTTTATGTGAGAAACTTCACTAACAAAACAGTAATATATAAAAATGTTTTAGACACATATTGATACTCATTGTCCTTCTAAATATCTTCCTCCATTTCCCTGTTCAATAGTTCTTTCTGTAACTTAGATTTTTTCTCAACATTTTTAAAAAGAAAGAAAAATATTTGAAAGACTAGAGCTGGTAAATCTTAAAAATAATATGTATCCAATAATTCTAAAAAGTGTAGTGTAATACACTTCAATAAGTGTAAAGAATGGTTTCGGGATGAGGCTATTATAGATATTTTTCCTACTTTAACTCATTTTTGTTTACAGCTTGGACTGCTAAAGAGAGTTGAACACTAAACTGATAGATGGGCTCGGGCTTGTAACTTCTCTTGAGACCTCAAAAGACCTGACAGGAACCTTGCTGCAAATGGTGATCTAAAGCAAATTGATGAATTCCTCTGAAGTTTACCCTTTGTGGAATGGGAAGGTATTGCTTTCCAGCAGCTGGGGTCAGTCACTGGGCTGCAGGATTCTCCACTCGAACAGCCATATTCAGCTGCACTGCGTCTGAGCAGCCAACCTTCTTTAAACGCAGGTTTTCTGAGAGTCGTGGAAGAGGGCACATTTTGGCATTTGATGTTTATTCCAAATGTAACCAAAAAGGCCTGGAAAATTTTCACTGAATAATAAATTTCTGCTATATCTGTTTTCTATTTCAAGCAGACCTTCCCCTCAGACCTCTCCGATAACCACAGTGTAAGCTGTGCGCTCTTCTTTTATTTGCTGGGGAAGGTTCCACTTCAAAAATGCAAAGGTTAGACGATTTAAAGTATGCAAGCAACAAAATAAATCTTCACTGTTTTATAATGCTGACTAAGCCTTACAGCTCTGAGGGAGAGACACGCACGGAAGAACAGCTATCCAGGAGGAGCCTCCTGCTTTCACAGAAGCATTTCTACCAGGCAGCAGCGTTCACCACTAGACAACTTTACCATCATATAACTAGTCTCTAGGTTCATTTTTTTGGCATCTAACTATTAACATCAGTTCCTAAGGAGTAACTTGTGAGGTTTTGTGCTATGGGAGAGTGATGTGTAGCTCCTCTCTGGAAGGCTTAGAACAAAAGATAGATTCTGCCTTGTTTCTTTGTTCGCATGTCGGACAAGCAACGACAAATGAACGCTTCTGGCTGGAACACAAGCTTAATGCTAGCTACTCGGGGCAATAAAGCTATTGAATGAAGCAGCCAGATTCTGACCTTTGGCAGCGTGTCACCTTTGTGGGACCGCAGGCAGCCCATGCCACTGCTCCAGGCTATTGAGCACACTACCGCGGTGGAAGCTCTGCTCCGCAGAGATGACCGTGGCACAAAAAGACACAGCACCTGGCCATGTTGGCTGCTGTGGTCAGGGACACCGCTCTCCACGTTCGTGAACATAAGAGTAATGAAACCCATCACTGTCTCTGGTGTTGGGATTGGACCCATGATCTTCAGGCATGAGCCTCAACACCTTGCCCTTGAGTAAGAACCGCATTAACTCGAAGGAAGCGATGACTGCCTAAGCCTCTCCCTAAGTACGAGGGGACCACTAGAGGAGGACAAAGAACCATGTAGTGTTAACGTCAGCTGCAGGGGCACCTTCCTAAGAAACAGGAGAGTTGTTTTAGCAAGCCCTGTAACTGAAAATCATCCCATCTCTGCCCTTCCTGTCCTCCGTATTAGATTCCACCCAGACCAGCAAGTAGCTATGACAGAAAGGCACATACAGATGCTGGTATTTATTGAGCGCTCAGCACAAGGCAATAACAAATTACTAATTTGCACCACGCTGTCAAACCACAGCTGAAGTGCAGCAAGAGGAGGAGGCTGGAGCTGCATACAAACACAAAAGGCACGCGCGCCAAAGCCGTGCCATGCATCATTCCATTGACTCTAATGGCATTTATCACTTGTGAATTTGGCTCAGTATCTTCATGAAGGCAGGAAAATAAGAAAGGCAAGCTCAAGAAAACAGCTGTCAAAAAGGTTGTTCTATATGTGGGGATTACTAAATGACTCCGAAACCACAGTTCTCGTCTTAGTGCAGTGTTGGCTTTTGACATGGGGTCTGAGAAGGTAAATGGCTTTAGCCTTTTATCTGGAATTTGTTTATATTAGCTACAAACCCTCTCTCATTTCTTCTTTTATCTCAGTCCCCAAACATTCTGCTGTATAAGGCTAGTATGTATGTCAGGAAAATCTGTTTTAAAGCAAAAGAACAAATTTTCCCCTTGTGTAATTCCTGTGAAAATTAATGTTTTCACACCAGAGTTGACTCAAGTACCAATTCAGTGTGGGTTTAAAATCAAGCAATATGATTAAATAGTTGAAAAGTTGCCCAGCACACTCTGTGCAAGGAACAGGTCTGCCTGACTGCCGTGCAAGTTTTTAGTGTCAGCTGCAAATTTATGAATAAGAAAGACTTGCTAAGAAGCATGCAATGTTTGAAATTTAGCTTGGATGACTTCTGTGTGCAAATTTCAAAGGAAATGCTCAATTTATTCTTAAGCAAAGTTGATTAAATATTCATTTATTCCATGAACTACAATTGATAGTATTTTATTTAATTACTCGGGCTGTTATAGTTGTCATTGTATGTTGCTTAGCAGTAAATTCGTAGCTTACCAGGGCTGTAGGGATTTCTCTTTATTTAAATTCAATCCTTATTGCAATATATGATTGCATGTGATATGGAATTAACACTAAGATAACACTTGCTAATGAGAAAAGCTTGCTTTTAAAAGACAGAAAAATGCCCATCTGTAGGTCTCACTGAAGTTATTAGATTGCTTGAATGGTTTTCAAGTCCCTAACCACAGAACCATAGAATCGCAGAAGGGTTTGGGTTGGAAAAGACCTTAAGGATCATCCAGTTCCAACACCCTGGCGTATGCAGGAACACATTCTGTCTCCAATTGATAATTATCAATTTCTTTTTAAATTGCCTTAATTCTGAAGAGCAAACTGATTATAGCATAGAACCTTGCAGTTTTTTTCCTATAGCATATTAAGGACTCCACCTTTGTAGAACCTGATTCTGTGCCCATTGTGGTCACTGGCAACTTGGAAGGGGTAGGATTAGTCTCTTAATGATATATTTATAGCTGCATGGAAGAAAAATGTTTATCTGTAAAAATTTACATCTTACTCCTCTAAGTATCTGAGAAAATGCAGGACTCAGGAACGTTATATTTCATAAAATGTATGTAGTTTTTTTAGCAAAGTTTTAAAGCTACAACTTACTTGGATTGCTAATTAAGTCATTTACAATTGTTAAATTGTTTGCACAGACATAGTGGCAATGAAGCTCAGGCACAGAGTACTGTCCTTTTGAGCACCGTACAGGCATAATGGCAGCCCATCATTTGCAAACATTACAGCTTTACGTTATCACTGATGTTCTTCATATAAAAAGGTTATGGCTAAAGCATTTACATTTATTTCCAAGTCAATATTCAAACAATTTGTCGAGAGCTTATTTTCACACACTTTGGTTCCGAAGCCAAGTGTTGTCCAGGTTACAGTCCCCATTCTGCTGGGTGTTCTTTGCTGCTAGTTTTATTTCCAGGGTCTTTTCATAGGTAAAGCTGGCACAAGGCCTTAGGCGGTTTGACATCTCTAGCAGACTGCCAACGTTGGCATTTGTTTGTTTTATAAACATCTAGTGCAAAAAGTTAGCCCTGCTTTTTGCCCTTTTCCCCTTCTTGACTGCTCACCAACGCGTGTTGTCTAAATCTGATTTACAGCTCTTTGGACTCTCATTTGATACCAAAAATGTACAGTGAATTTCTAAAGTTAAACCAAAACTTCTGCTCCTGTGTATTTTCACCTGTTTATAAGACAGAACTGATACAGCGTGCTCAATGGCTGGATGATGTATTGGAGAACTCAAAATACTTGGTAATGTTTTAAAGTACACCTTTTTGTTTGTTGCTTCTGTTGCCATGCTCCTCTTCTTTGGCCTCACAGCCTTGGAATTTTTGAAGTGTAACAAGCAGGGATGATATCCAGAGTGTTGAGTTACACATAGGTAAGGAGCTGAGCGTACAATGAGACATGTGAGAGTGCCTCTACCTTGCTGTGCTGTGTATGTAGAACACTGATATAACGTACTGTTCTTCCTTAGATCTTGATAGACCGAGTCTTATGATCACTGGGGAGGAAATACCATTTATCTTCCAGTGTTCGTGTGCTGTGGCTATGCTTTATTCTCAGGTGATACAATTTGGATGGGCACAGAGAATTCCTTTCCAGCAGTTTTGTTCCCCTGCGTTTGATCCTTCTTTTACTGAAGCCCGTGGCACACCGTCATTGACAATGTCAACGGAGGCCAAGTGGAGCGATAAATTACTGGAGCTCTGTGGTGCAGGGCTGCTGGCTCGCTGAGTACACATAGCTGTCCTTTGGAGAGTGTGGCTCACCTCTGTCTGCAGGGGTAGTGTTTTGTGATTGTCTTTTTAGATAATACAGAAAAGCAGCGCCTGCTTTTTGGTGGAAAACACTCCCCTCACACACACTTTAGACTGTTTTCTTCTGTTTGCCTCCTCTCTCGACTCCAAAAGTGAGGGAAAACTTTGCCAAGAAAACACGTTTGTTTGTGCCATGGCCAGAGGCAGCTGGTATTCAGCTAGTGGTTTGGATTGCCTGGCTGGTAGGAGCAGGGGGAGCAGATAATGTCGAGATTTCCCCTGCATTCCAGCTCTGTTTTCCTCCTATGGTTAGCAGGCGGCGAGTGTGACTTTTCCCACTCAGCGTTTCCCACAGTCTGTAAGACTTATCTGACAGTGGAGTTCGTGTCAACTGTCCAAAACTAACTAGGAGATATCTTCCTTTCGGCACTCCTGTGCTGTTAGTGCTTATCAGCGACACTCTCCAACTCAAATGGCTGCTTAATTTACAGACGTACTGAGACAAATTCGCTTCTGTTGCAGCTCCATTGAGTTCAGTGGAGTTAAACTGGGAATGAGCTTGGCCGTAGGTGTCTGAAAAGCACAAGTGGGAAGAACGTGATATTAACAGAGTCAAGAGCCACGCCACAGTCAAAACAAAAAGGAAGCCCTGAGCTTTGGCAGGGCTCCCATTTCAGATTTCTGGAGTGTGATCCAACAAGGTGTTCATGTTTTACAGCTGCTGCTGCAAAAGCAAAGTTGTTATTTTACAGCAAAACAGTAAAATTTTCCAGCGTCTCCACATCAAAACGTAGCCTGTGTTAAAAAAAGAACAAAAGGCGAAATAAGTCATTGGACTGCAGAACACAAATTCTATTGAGAATTACAATGACTTTCAAATCTGTTGGAGACTTCCAAAAATACAGAGTGCAACTGAGATTTTCATACTGAAGCTGAGATTTTCAAATGAGCCTACAATGGCTAAATACTGAAATCCCATTAAAATTCGACAGAAACAGGAAACATGAGATGGAATTCATACCTCCAGCTTTACCCCAAGTCTAAGGGGGCTCCCTGAGCCCCTTTCCTATCAGTGGGGAGAAGGAAGCACTTTCTGAGTGTGACATCTCCGCCAGCTGGAGCACGCCCTCCTCCACAGGTCTCCTCTAGCACTTCTTCCAGGCAGCCGTTTTGGGGTGGAATGCTGTGGGACAGCCCCCTCCCTCCCATCTTCCCACCTCCCTCATTTCTCTTTCAACAATGGGTGCCTAAAAGTAAGGCACATGAATCTGATACCTATTACTTTTGAGAATTTCTTAGATTTTCAGATTCACAGATAGTTAGAATGAATGAAGTGTAAAAACAAGCATTTTAAAATTATGTTTAACTCATAATTCAGTTAACCCAGACTAGGACCACAAAGAGCCAACAATGCAGAGCCCTTTGTTCATTGCTCTGCACACTTCTCTACAATATGGATATTTTCTGCCTACTGTCTTTTTTAGTCTTCTGGACTCCTTTACCTGTCTTTGTTCTCTTCATATCCTTCTTTGAAAAGTCCAGTTTTAGTTTTCCCCCTTACCATTTCCTATTCTATTTCTATTCACTTTTCTATTCACATTTCTATTCTATTCACATTTCTATTTCTATTCACTTTCCTCTTAAATGCACTGTTGCTTCACGGTCTGCTTATTCTTCTGCTCATGATGCCCTACAGTGCTGTTCCTTCCTTATTTCTGCTTCTCCTGTTGCCCCCACTCCATAGCTCTTGTTCTCCAGAGCTCCTAAGTGCTCTCTGGTTCTCAGTGAAATGGGCAAAGGGCTTTGCAAGCTCTAAAGCCATACATAATACTCCTCCCCCAGTCTTGCTATCAAAACAATTTATCGCCTTTTCTTCTGCTGGTTAATGATCCTATCATGATCTATCATGACATCACCCATGGGTGATCTAAAATCATGATTTTTTTGTGCCTGGACAGAGTACTTCCAGACTGAATGCCTGGACACGAGCACATTCTGGAGTCCTCTTTGCGAATAAGAGATGAAGCACAGTCAGAAATTGAGATAAAAGTGGGTGTGCTGGAATACACCATTCTTAAAGAGGAAAAGAAGACATTGTGGGCAACAAAAATAATTTCAGCTTTGCATATGAATTATGTGTTTCTGAAAACAAATAAGCAAACAGGAATAAATAAAAATCAGAGCAAGAGCAAGCTATAATACACCCAGATGAGAATACAGATGTAGGATCCAGTGTGGCTCTGTAAAAATAATAATAAAAAAAAAAAAAGAGAGAGAGAGAAACATCTTTTTCATGGGAAAACAGGAAGAGATGCAACTTATCTGGGCTTTCCAAAATACTATTCCAGAGATCTTCGAAACAGATAGGAAACAACCTGAGAAATCAAAGTGTGGGAAGGAATTTTTAGTTCTAGAACATAAACTTTATAAAAGATCATAAACACCCAAATTAAACTTATCAATTTTCTGAGTGAAGAGAGGCTAATAACAGGTTGTCTGTAAGATCTTCGCTAGAACAAGTATCATTTAAAGCTTCATTATCTTGACAAGTGAGTGAACAGATGGCAAAATCTGTACAAACTCAAAATTTCCTAGAGTACCAAAGATTAGAAAGATTTCCGGGAATCAAATTCAGATCACCAAAGCGAGGTGATTTGACAGTCTCAAAGCAGATGGGATTTCAGTGTACCTAAGTGTGAGGTAATGCTTGGGAATGATTGAAGCATTGACTGATACTACATTATAAATGAAGTGCTACCAGCTCAGAAAAACACCTAGGTGACATTATGGACAGCTTAATTAAAACAGCCCAGTGAAAACAGCTGTTCAATTTGCAGCACTCGTCATGAAAGCAAATAAAATGCTAATTTATATGAACCATAGAGAACAGCGTTGATATTATTATAATGTCATCATATAAATTCAGGAACTATATCACGGTGACTTCCAGCACTGTCAACATTACAAAACTATCTACAAGAGAGAAGGCAGTAAAGAATGATATGCAGAGAAAATGCATTTCTTTTATTTAAAGAAGTAATAAAAAATGCTGCAGTAATAAATTTATATTCACCTATAAATGATGTGGATATCCAATGAACATAAGATACAGAAAAAGTAGCACTCCAATGTGCTGGAATCTGTTTCCCCATTAACGACGACCATCAAATCAGCAAGAAACTGGGGGCTTTGTGCTCGTATATTCTCAACAAGCACAATGGGAGCAAACAGGAAAAGGAAAGTGTACATGCTTGAAGGAAGTGAAGCACGTGGGAATTTTGAGAATTACTTCAGTAAGTCAAGAATTTCACCATTAATGTGAGGTTGTTACTAGTGCTCAGTGCATGGTCTAAATTCCGTGGCATTTTTTAATGAATGATAGAGCAGTTCTTGTAGGAAGGGAGCTTGTCCCTGGTGATGAAGGAGAAGACCTTGAGTTTCCCTGGATCTGCACTAAAAGGTAATTCCTACCTGTATCAAGTGGAGTAACGTACTACTGTAACTTTCTAGTAGCACATACAACCCACTTCACATTTATCCTGCCCAGCTATAAAAGATGAGCTATAGGACAGGAGAGAGGAGAATAAATCCAAATCTGTGTAAGTCCTAAAGGAGGATAATGTTTTCCAGATGAAATAGTATTCTTTATGACTTGACTGACAGCAATAAACTATTTTAGATCCCTGCAAAACCATTTAGCAACATTTGAGAATAGAAATGGGGAATAGCCTCCAATCTGAGGCCGTAAGAAGACTGGGTTTTGGTTTTCACATTTACACCCTAAGCTTTTTTCCCTTTAGCAGTGACATTCCCTAAAAAGTTTTTAAGGCCTGAACTCTGAAACTATGTACTTGATAATTTTAATCAAATTAACATCAAGGTTATACTTGGTATAAATATTCTCTGTCATTTAAACTAAGCCATCTTCTGTCTCAAAAACTAACACTAGGTAAGATCTTGCTGAGTTCTAATGCATTTAGCACCTACTCTCCAGGCAATTTACATGTTTTTTTCTAATGTTGGTGATTCAAAAAAAATTCACTGAAATGTAGATCTCAGGTAACTACTACAGAACCCATTCATGTCAGCACAAAATGACAAAAACTTACTGAAGTGTGTCTGCCTGACAGTGGTGAAAGTAAACCATATGAGCCACTTCTGCATCTGCAGCACCGTAAGGATGTCCTGACATCATCCATAGGAAACTGTTTCACTGGAAGCCACGGAAAATGAACTTTAGAACCAGTAATACATACCAGTAAAATACCAACTTTTTCTTACCTTGCTCCACAGGCCTGGGTGCCTATCTGCTTTGTTTACACGGCACTGAATTTAAGTCAGGAAGACTTTTGTACGTGGAGCCTCAAAAAAGTGAGTCTCCTTATACCAAGGCGGGGAGCTGGGCCAGCTGGAAGGCAGTGCTCCAAAGGAGTGCAAAAGGGAAATGAAGCCTGCTCTTTTCTTTCTGCCGTCAAATTTTCAAGTATTGTTAAATCAAAAAGATGCCCCTTTCTGGAAGCTGGCGGTATACAGCAGTGCTGTGACCTCTGGCATCATGCTGGTCACAGTGCCACGCACTGCAGCAGGTGATGGTAACGCTTCCTCAAGCTCTCTCTGCTTTTGGCATGCTGGGCTGGTGACAGAGCAATCCCTGCTGTCGCCTTTCTTGGGAATTAAGCTGCTTTGCAAAGCACTACTTTCCATCCCAAAATTGAAAAGGAAAATATCTTAGTATTTTCTAGGTTTCTCCCATTGTGTTTGATGCATCTATTGATGTAATGGTAATTTAACATCACTGTTAAAATTCTGTAAAAAGCAAAGGGGTACATAGCATAGATTTTTTGCCTCTTACATGGAGAAGTTGGAGTCTATCTGGAAGACCACAATATATGCTTTGAGTGGTAGACTATTGCATTCTTACAGTGAAATCCTTTCACAAAGACCATGATTATACAGCAGCACGTCAGTGCTCTTTTAAATTCTGCTGCCTGCTATGACAGTGACACATTATAGCCTGCTTACCTCTGTGCTCATATATGTGATATTGTCCATAGAAAAACACAGTACAGCTTTGTTTCCAATATACTGCATCTTGAGTGAGATTATGCCATTTTATGAACCTGCTCAACCTGCATGGAAAAGGTAGGAAGAAAAAAAGGTGAAGAAGCTCCAAACTTGGTGTCACGAATATTTTTTTAGACTTACAGTTCTCAGCTACTTATCTTTTGCCTACCTGATTCTATGAAGCCATTACTGACCCGGTATTGGACATCCTTTGATAACTTTCTTCCCCTCACACTCTTGAATAGTTCAAGGGCAGCACTACAGGCCTGTTCGTGTTTTAACCAAACAAAGCAAACCCCTCAGTGTCTCACAGTGAACCGTTCTCTGCTCAGCTCTAAAATCTGAAACTGCAGTTGTTGCTGCTGACTTGTTAATATAACACAGACATCGACATTTCCTGGTTACTGTAAACACTGAAATGCTTTTGGAGTTAATGGAGTACAGGTGCTGCCCGACGCTACCAAAATGTTCTCACAGAAACGGAGACATTTTTGGATAGAAAGAGCTGGAGGTCCACCTCGTCCAGCCCCTTCTTCACAGCATGAATATCCTGCTTCTCAGTGGGAATATCCAGAGATGTTAAATGTCATGAAATAAGCATTCTTCCTAAGCTTAAGCTCCTTTATACCAGCAGGAACAGCGGTACCGCTGAACCTGCTGGGGCACAGACTTCTGTAACGCCAGAGCTGAGTGATGGAGTGGGTTTAGACAGGCCCTGGGTCTGCTGGGAAACCTTCCCAACAGGTCTGTGGGAAATGATGCTTACCATTCAATAGCCACCAGTCTTTGCCTCGAATAAGGCCCAGAAAACACCGTGACCAACTGCCTGGCTGTTCTTCACTGTGGTAGCAAGAAGAAATTTAAAATCAGCTTTAATAAAATGATTAAAGATCCTGTAGAGGTGTTCAGGTTAATAGGGGTTAACTTGGGCCTCAGCCAAATTCTGATTCTGGTCATTATAATTTGCCTACCTGAAATCCTATCCCCTATTGCAACTGGACACGACATTCTTTATTTCCTGTCCAAAAATGTTAGCGGCATTGCTTTGCCATTACACAGCTGCCGTGCTCGGTTCCAGAAATGGCCGCATGTCAATTCTATTAAACATTTTTAAAAAATCTGTTGAATAAGTTAAAATAGTAGCTGTGCAATAAGTAGCAAAGGAAGTTCTAAAAATCCGTAGCTTGCATTATACTGTTATTGGCAGTATCCTCCCATCAGTCAGTAACCTGAAATCTGGGAAAGTGTGTGTGCACGAGCATTTGTGTAGCTGAAGAGAAAGTCCTTACCCTTTCTTAAAAGTAAACTGGTCTTGGCAACAGCTCTATTGAATTGTCATTAGAACCTGTTGTCAAAACTGGTCGTGTTTTCCTGTGTAATCCAGGAGAGTTAAAAAAAAAAAAAAAAGAAAAAAAAAAAAAAGAACAAGCTCCCAGGTCTCTGAACCAATATCCAGATACGGTGTGTGCTAAATCACCACTGACTGCTGCAAAGCTTTTTTTCTACAAATGTTTCAATTATTTCTACTGTGATGATAATAACAGTTGGAAGCCTGAAAAAAAAATTAAAAAATCTTAGTTTAGACAAGGTCCCAATACAATATTAAGGAAATGAGCACAAGAAAGGTGTAATTTAGAATAATATATTTTTGTCAAGCAACAAAAAGGTGGGGAAAAAATGCGACACCAGAAGATAGAATGAGAAGAGCAGGGGCAATATTCTGCGCTGAGACATTTCTTGTTTCAACATAACCGCTCACTTCTGCGGGTGCATTAATCACCTTCAAATGTCAAGCTCTGCTCCTGTAAAAAAATACTATATCTACACGCATAAAATGTATGCCGCATTCCCAGTTGCTTAATCATGGAAGAAATGGTTATTTCTCCAGTGACCACCAGCTTTGCCCAGCCCAGGCTTTCATGTCTGCAACATCCTATACTTTAAAGATGTCCACAGAGCATCCTACCAAAGACATTGAAAGTTTATTGCTGCTTGGTTTATTTTGGTCATTTTTCTCTGCTGAGAGATGGGCAAGGGCTTCTGTGTCTGCATTTTGGAGAAATTTTCAATTTGAGTATAAGCTTTGTTGTCTACTAGAGGTAGGCACTAGAGGTGCTCTTTTGACTTAGTGATCCATTCGCTGACCATCCGTGCCACAGATACCTCCCTACAACCTTTTTCACTTCTCTCACTGACTGCCGCATCCTCCCACCTATCATGTGGGCTTCCCCCGGGTTTCATTGTTCTTGTGCGACAACTTAGGCTGAGTTAAGAAGGCTTGAAAAGAGCAGGAGAGGGATTATTCAGAAAGAATCTGCAGGCGCTAGCTACGGCTAGGATATGATATATGGATAGAAGTCCAAGGTAAGGTTGGCCAGCTGGTGAAAATCCTGCTCCATGGTAAGAACAGGAATGTTGCAGTTGTTTTCTAGAAAACAAACTGAGAACCCTGAATTTTTCTCTAATTTTATTCTTTAAGAAATGAATTTTCTCTCCGGAGAAGTTTTTCAGGTGAAAAATCATGGTTGCTCTAGGAAGAACTTCTATCCCATGTTTGCCATCTCATTGTTATTCCCACTTACTCTGCCTTGATAGACATGGTCTGGTCTACTTGAGTGCATCCCAAATGCAAAACCGCTGGCAGTCCTCTGCTGTCACCATTCATTGCAGTTCGCTCTGCCTTTATGTTGCATCCAGCCGAGGCTGCTTGGCTGACGGCTGAAGGCCCTTCCGCTATCTATCATTCGCTCAATATTAAAAGCTTGATTCCCACAGTCTGTCTGCATGGGATGCCAGCTTTCATTGTCTACCCATTACATTTTCAAATATGCATTGGCACGCTTTCTCTAAAGCTGCCCCTCATGCTTGGGAGTCGGTCCTCTGAATATATTACGATATCGCATTAACCTCCTGTGAGACCCTCTTGCTAACTTGCTTCGTGTCAGTGCCTCCAAAAATGAATTCTGGCGTGCTAACACCAGCAGTTAGTACACTGGCCAGCATTGTTTTATCGTTCTCATGTACTCTTCCCTTCCTACCCTTCTCTCCACTGGTGTCTTGGTATATGTTTAGTTTGCAGTCGCCTGAGGGCAAAGATTGTATTTTTGTTCCATACAGTTTCTGGTTCTAGGTACTTTGGTATTAGTTTTTTATTAATAATATACAACCATTTGTCATGTGAACAGAAAAAAATCTTAATTCCCCCCTGCCCCCATCTCCTCCATGCCAGTTCCAGCAAGGGAGGTGGAGTGCAGTCAAACAGCAGATACTTTGTTACTGGAGTCTGTATCTGAGCATACTTTGAGCCTTTGCACATTGAATTCTGCAAGAAGTCCTGTTTATTTCAGCATTAATCACCGTGAACAAAAGTGAAAGAATTTGGCCCCAACCAATGCGAGACAGCAGTGCTCTGCTGCTGGCAAAACGTGGAGTGATTCTTTCCCAGGGCTTCAGGAAGCTGCAAGGGAGAAGGGCGAACAGATAGGTGCCAATCTCTCAATAAACTGGGCAAGAGTGAAACAGCTTTATAACTGATCCTTATTAAAGCTACCTTAAAATGATGATCATTTGCATATAGAAATAACCAGCAAGGAGAGCGTGCCAGGGAACAAGCTGGAACATTTTGTCCTCGTTCATAGTGATTCTTGTTTTTCTCTCTCCGAAATATTTGTTTGTTTACTTAGATGTAAAAGAGGACACCTACTCATATGTCCTTGGTACTTTTCACATAACTTCAACCACAGAATTAGTATGCAATTCACTGCAGTCTGCTGTTAGGAAAACAAGCAGTGGAAAACCTCAGATCTTTTCTTCCCTTCCAGAAGTAACTCAGACTTGCAACATCAGACTTGGGACATTCAGCCTGTGATAGAAAACAAATTCCAGAGCTGTAGGACCCCCAAAGAGATAAAGATCATTGCCAAGGATATAAATATTTCCTGGATGTATGTATATCCGGCTGTCTGAGCTGCTATTTGAAGTTACAGAAGTACAACAACATCATTTGGAGTATAATAAACTTCAAGAAGCTTCATTAATTTACAGTCGGTTCTTGAGGACTTATTGTAAAGGCGTATTGTAAAGTTTGGTATTGTGCTGATTAGCATCAGATTGCATCAGGGATCCTGTACTGCTAATTGATTTCGTCTTTGGTTCTGTTATTTCTTTTTAAGAGATACAAGTTGAGGAGGTTGTGTCCACCGAAGAGCATGCAGTAACCAAGGTTGTGCTCCTTTCTTGTTTTCCTCTGCAAGGCATTCCCGAGTTTGTTTTTCCACAAGCAGACCACTCTTCTGATGTGGTTAAACTAACACAAAATGCTGACTCTCAGTAACTAAGGTCTAGAGGAAAAAAAGGAAAGAAGTTACACTTTTACTGTAGGCTTTCAGTGGTTTACAAATGGCAAACCGATCGGTTGTCATCTCTGTCTTTCCTTAGGCCTGATTCTGTTCTTACCAAACGCACGGGAGTTTTTGCAGTGACGTTGTTAGGACTGGATCAGGCTGCATAATGGAAGCTGTAACAAATTAAAAACACACTGCTAATTAGAGGCCAGATTATTATGTAGCATCAATTAACTTGCCATTTAATTACCATGGTGATTGGGAGGAACTATAAATTGCTAAATATATAATTAGAACATCAGACTTCTGTGCCACAGTGGCATCAGAGCATGGGTGTAATTAGGTTAGATTTTTTCACAACGTTGTACATGGTTGCAAGATCTCCAGAGACAAACACCACTGTCATTCCTGCCAGTATTCTGTTATCAATGAGAAAAGGCAAATGTCATAGTTCAACTTCTTTTAGGGCAGCTGGGAATTTTCTCCTTTTCCCTTCATCATATACATTGTTTTTATTGCAATTATTCTGAACAGAACCATGTTGGCAAGACTAGCATGAAGCAGGAAAACTGCTCTTTCTGTGGAAAATGTTCTCACCCCCCCACATCCCACCCTCCCCAAAGGTTATCCATCTTGTTCGGGATATCAAAAACTTCCAAACTGCGGACAAGAGCTCTGATCAGTTGGTTACTTGGGCACTTACCCAGCCAATGAAAATGTGCGGAGGAGGTCCAGAACGTTACCTCTTAGTCACGCTTCCTAACATCCTATAAAGAAGTGAAACATCTTTGACCTGTGAGTGATCCCTAACACATACCTTTCTTCTCGCAGGTTGTGTAGCGCAGCTTTTGTTGTAACTGCTGCTATTAGGCGTAATACATCAGAAATACCTGCACTGGTAACTCGACTTCTGAACAGCTGACTGTGATTAAAGATGTATAATGGGAATGGGCCAGTTGTTGCATGAGATATTTTCTCATTACTCAATAGCACTGTTTTCTCTGGGGAAAAAAGTACAGTATCTGGTTTTGCTGCCGGATTTAGTTTTCCGCAGTAATGGCAAGTACCTGGAATTAGTAAGATTTTTGTCAGTGCCTGCCACAGAGATCAGTCTAGGCTTGCCAGTTCTGATCTGCTGCTGATTATGAAATACAGCCATATCACGGGCATTTATCTTGGTAACCTGCGGTGAGATAACAAGGTATTAGCAATTGCTACTATCTCATTGCTAATTGGCCATTTTCAGTAAAACTAGACATCTAGGAACATTTTTGATAAAGGAACATCTTCAAAGTGGTATAAAAGGGAAGAGAATATCTATTACTGTATCACCACTTTCTGGCCATTACAGAAAGGAACTGAAGAAATGAAGACATATTTTCCAGACAGATTGGACGTGGTGAGGGGGCACCTCCAAGTGTGGCTGCCAGAGGACCACTTTTGGAGGTTACAGTGCTGACTGACACGGACCGTAATCTGTGGGCAATGACACAGCAATATGGATAAAAACCTTTAAAACTGAAGTTGTGATTTCCTATCTAGACCGTGTCATAGCTGATCTTTATATGGCAGCTGAGCAGGGTATCAGAAATCAGTTGCTCATCTCTACCTGGTTCCTAGCAGACAGGAGCCCCTGGCAGAGAACAAGCACTGTGAGTGTTACATACCATTAATGGCTGTATTGGTAGGGAGCTAAATAAAGTGAGACAGAGGTCAGAAGCTGATTTACAGGGTGAAAAAGCTGATTGCAGGAACTGTAATCCTCTCTCCTCCCATTAACATCAGCAGGTGTTTGCTCTGGATCATGGGATGTGGAGGTATTTACGTAATTATGCTGTCCTCCTGCCAGATGTTGGGGGCATCTGGCCCTGGAAGAGTCTGTCCGGTCAGTCGGAGGATGCTGTAGGTTGAATTGCAGAAGGATGAGTGACATACAGTATCTTTACAAGTTCTGTAGAAGTACATCATCACCACCATATTACATAAAATGCAGTAGCTTAAGAAGAGTCTTAAGCATTTTAAGAACAGGGACAATGAAAAAAAAATCACATCAGAGGGTAGGCAAAAGACATCAGTAAAACTGAGTGGTAATATGGAACACAGCTGTGTGTTTGCTTGTAGTTTGTATGGGTATTGCTGACATTACAGCGACAATTTTAATTTAAACAAGATGGGGATATCTGTAATGTTTAACATGATTGCTTCACCAGGGTATTCAGCTGTTTCAGTGCATGGCACCCACTTTAAGAAACATCAGCCTCTTCATTGCACATCACAGACACTCTGCAAAAATAGTAAGTAATAAATAATGGTTTGCAACTGAATGAAATTAAGCCCCTATTGTCCTTTCCTGCTATCAGACTCTCTGCTGCCAGTAATGCTGGGAACCATCCGCTCCATGGGCGGCCAGAATAGGGAAAGGGCAATCATTACAACAATATTTCCCAGATCCCAGAGGAAGGAGAGGCCCCAACTTGGTTTCCTAAATGGGGTAAGGGCGCTGATGTTGCTCTCTGGCTCATCTAGGGATGGAGGAATCGGAATTCCTTTTTGTCTGCAAATGTGTGCAAGAAGTGACTGCCAGAGTTTAGTTATGAAACCTTTCAGGAGGGCAGGAGCTTGTTAGAGAGGAGATAATGAAGGGGGTATGGGAGGAATGAGGCAGGGGGAGGGAGGCAGAAGATAAGTGGGTGGAACGAAAAGAGGGAAAGAAATTGGAGAGACTGCGTTGCGAGGAGAGTGACTTTGGTGGAAAGCTGATAAAAAGAGACCTCAGAAAAACTATTTTATTCTGGCAAAAGTACCGCCGGGGGTGAAGTGGCTATTACTATTTCCTGAGAGACAGATAACACCCTGCGAGCCGGGTTTTCTGTCACCTCGTTGTGGCTGACCTCCCTCTGCCACCCCAAGAGCAGCAGGCCCGGCCATCGCTGGTGGGCACCAGTGGGTCCGGGCTGCCCTGAGGAGGGCACCCAGGGCTGCGAGCACCAGCCCAGGCTTGGGTGCAGGCTCACGGGGCGGCTGGGACCCAACAGATCCCAGCCGAAGGCTCCCCAAATCAAGCAGGGTCCCGACATTTAGGCGCAGGGCCACCTAACGTTGACGCTCGGGCCACCGAGGCTGGGTGGTGCTTGGGGACACAGCTGGCGCCTGAGGGGACCCGGGGTCGGCCATTTCGCACCGCCGTCCCCTCACGGACTGTGGCGGCGGGTGGTGGGGGGGGGGGGTGCGCGACCCCCGTCCCCTCAAAGCGGGGCCGCCCCCCGGCTCCGGGCCGGGCCCCGGGGCACCTTCCCCGCCCCGCGGGGGGGAGGCTGGCGGCCGAGCGGCGGCCCCGGGGCGGGGGCGGGCGGCGCTCAGGTGCAAGGGGCGGCGGTGAGGCGGGCTGCGGCGCGGCTGGGGCTGCCCCGCGGCCCCATGTGGCCGCCGGCGGCGGCGCTGAGCGGGGCCGCCCGGGGCGGCATGAGGAGGCACCGAGGATGAGCAGCCAGCGCCGCCCGGGCAAGGCGCAGCTCCGGCGGTCGCTGAGCGAGCAGCTGCGGGACTCCACCGCCAAAGCCTGGGACTTGCTGTGGAGGAATGTCAGGGAGCGGCGGCTCGCAGGTCGGTCCCGCCGCGCCGCGGATCCTTGCCGCACGGGGCTCGGCGAGCCCGGCCCGGGGAAGGGGGGCGCCTGCCCCGGTGTCACCGGGAGCAGGCTCGGGGTCGTGCCGGGCTCAGGGCTAGGGCACGGAAATCCAGGCGGGCGGCTGCCCCGCCGCGGGTCGGGCTCACCTGCGTGTGCCGTCGGGTTTCTGAGGCACCGGCAGGTTCAGGTGGGCTCCTCGGGGGGGTGGCGTGCGGGGAGGGCTCTGAGTCCCCCGGGAGAAACGGTCTGCTTCGTTACAGGCGCTGTCACGGCTCTAGGGCACCTCAGTGCTCCTGAGGCTCGGGCTCCTGTCCCCAGGTGGAAAGCAGAAGGACAGAGCAGGTGCTCCGGGAGGTCGAGGCACTCCTAGAGCGCTCCTACAGCAGCGGCACCTTCGCGTCGTGTGTGTGACTGATCAGTTTGGGCAAAACGCTTCATAAATGCAAAGATGCGGAGGGTGCACAGCGGGGCGAGGTAGAGTTACGGTACTGGGAAGCGATACATCAAGATTTATGAGCAGAATCGTGTATAGTGAAGGGTAATTTGTTAAGACGGATTCCTCTGCCACATCCCCCAGCACTGTTAGGAGTGTGGTGACCTTGCCCAGGGCACTGTGACATGCTGGTATTGTATAATGCGAGGGTAAACAGCGTGAGGTATGAGTGCCTACAGTTTGCCTACAGCACAGGACTTCATATATACGTACAGTTAACATAACGCACATAAATTGTGTAGTAATTTTTGGAAAACGAATCAGAAGTGGGTAGCTTCACTAATAAGTTACTAAACCAGCTAATTCTCCAGTGTTACGGTTACCCAAAATATTAATCTGTCTTTGCGTGTGATCTGCTTATTCCTATATTAAAAGCAAATGCCAGCAGACATTCAGCAATGACACTGGCTATTTTTTTTCTTTTTTGGTCAAAGACAACTATTGCTTGATTGAGCAAAGGACCTGGGCAGGCTGCCATGAAGCCGTAGCCAACTTCTTAAAGCCACTGTGTATTAAAATTGACGGTGTCAGACGTTTTGGTTAAGGTGGATAGAATACTAACGTCCTGGGTTTATGCGCTGCCGTAACTTAACTGCTGTTCATGATATATATGTCCTTTAATTAAGCGAATTATGTGACAGCATAACAAAATGTGTACAAATAACATCTGTTGATTCCAAGTATGTTCTGTAGTTCCAATGCTTTTATGTCTCAGGGATTTTTGTCCTTTCTATATTTATTTGTCACTCTGGCTGCTGTTGCTGCAACACATATTGGTATGCCTCCTTCCAACTTCCATTAATGGGAAGGGAGGGGAATTTAAATCTAAAAACATCTACATGTGTTGTCTGGCTTGCTGGTTGCCAGAGCAGCTTCTCCATCGCAATAGATCCAATCCAGCACAGGTAGGTAGTTGTACAAGTTCTCTCTTTTTCCCAAAGTTGACATCTGTGGTTCAGCCCTGACAGTCAGGGCAGCAGTGTAACCGGTGGCTGGTTTTTAAGAATAACAACCAAAACAAAACACAGTTTTAACCATCAGTGTGCTGTCCTGTACCAACCATCAAGACAAATAAAGGCTTGCAATTAAGTCACCATTGTGATAACAGCTTTGCCAGCACTTACATAATTACTCTTTTGGTCTACGTTACTTTTCTATTTATTTGTTAAGGTTGTGCCAGTTGCCCAACATATACCCACAAAGAAAGTATGTACAGGACAGCTACTGCTTCTTTCACAGAAATCCTGTCATGGGGGGCCGTGGAGGTTTCCAGTCCTCCTGGTGGGATCAGCACTCGCAGTGGGATTGGCACTGGGAGCAGGGCTGGTTGCTCAGGGCTTTCCCCAGTGTTCCTCATGAGGATCCTCTGCAGGATCCGCGTGCTGGAGCAGAGGGGTGCAGTATGCAGCTGGGCAGCAGCAGCAGCAAGGAGCTGAGCCTTGACTGGAGCAAGGAGAGAGCTGAACCTTGGCTCTGCTGCTCTCAGAGAGGCAGACAGCATGGCTGGGCTGCCGTGACAAGTAAGCGGTGCGTAAAAAGACCACTACAGTGTGCGTCCGCCCTTTCTCCAACCTCTCACCCTTTTACTGAGAGGAGCGAGCAGTCTGGTCCCTGCTGTGCTCCTGGCTTGGGACTGTCCCACACTGCCTCATGTTCAGGCAGGAGCTGTGGTGCCCAGCAGCTCCCAGTCACTCTTCCTGATTCGACAACCTGGGTTTGTTTCTTAAACAGTGGGTGTACCTGCTGCAGTGATGCAAAAGCCAGCCTTAGGTTTTCTGTGCTTACCACAGTTTTTGCAGAGGTGGTTCACATGCTGGTTATGTTCCTGCTATGCCTTACGTTTTGTGTTAGGATTCTCGAACTCGTTCCTTCCCTAATATGATCGCTTTTATGTCAGTTCAAGATTGGAAAAATGAATTAAGCTGATAAAAAGTATCTAATGCACTAATTCACGGTTTACCATAATTTTAAAGAAATCTGCCATGAAATAGGTTTTTGCGGCTTTTTTTGTTGCTAGCAGAACAGAGCAGCTTAGCTATGATGAAGCACATACTTTCTGGCTATTGATTGGGAAATGAACCAGGATTTAACTCCCTTGTTGGAGTGGGGCCCTATTGGTCTGAAAACTCGTATTAAATACCATGTTTTACTGTTAGGGTAATTCTGGACCACTATGCTATTACGGAAATTTGGAACTCGACTTACGCATTTAACAAACCCTTTAACAATAATGACCCCAAGGTGTTTCTGAGATCACTACTCAAATCTCGATCAGCTGTTACACAAAAACACAACAAGCCTTAGTTATTACATCCATAGTATGTGGCTGAAAAGTACTCTTTCAGTTGCTATACACTGAAAAAATCGGAACAAATATATTTAAGTTTTGAAGCTCAGGACTTCACAGTCAGGAGATGCCAGGGGTAAGGTTGCCTGTTGCTGCCTTGCTGTCCAGCCTCCTTACGGAGTAGGACTGTCTTTTAATGATGTCATTGCATCCCCTTTTTTTTGCACAGAACTTTCTCCGTCATTCATTGTACAGGGTACCAATCCCCACTGCTGTGGGTATCAACCTAAAGCCTGATGCAAATTAAATTTCCTCGCTGAGTGTTGCAAACTTCTTGCCATTAACGTTTTAGCTGTATTCCTAGAAGTTGTAAGATTATGTCCCATTCTACAGATGGGAGCCAGAGGCACGATGAGATTAAACTCACCAGTATCAAAAACTGAGTATTAGAACTTGAATTTTTAGTAATTTTATTTCGTTGTTATAAATACTTTAATGCTTACTTGCTTTCAGTGACTCCTATTGCACAATAATTATGCAGATCAGGTTTCCAGGATCTAATTGTGCTAAACTCACAGAGTAAGTCACATTTCCTGCCTGTCTGGACAAATTTTATATCAAGTGACTTGCTGCAAATCAGGCAGACGTGGGCAGACACTCAGGGGCACCATTTACTTGGCGTAGTCTTAGAAACCCCATTTTTTCCTGCTTGTTGTCTCCCACCCCTCCCTGCATGCCTTCCAGCATCAGCGAGAAATAGAGCAGGAGTCCTGCAGCAATTGGCTTAATTAGCTACAGGGCTCTGATCAAGGGCTGGATCGTTGTCCATCATCAGACAGGGAAATGTATGTGAAGACACTGCCTGGTGCGATCTTGGTCAAAGATCAAAAAACAACAAAGATCCAAAGATCTTGGACCCCACTCAGTTTGGGGCCCTGCCATTCCCCATGCAAATGGAATTTGGGGCAACTTCTCTGCGGGTCTTCAGTGGTTTGCTCAAAATGGCATTTCAAAGTTTGATAAATCGGCCAGGTTTGGACGGATTTTTCAGAGGATGGTACTAAAATGACTCCTTGAGCCTTCGCTGTGATGGATGAAGCACTGGTTAATCAAGTAGCAGGAAAATATGCAGTGGGTCAATGGACCTTGGCCTGAAATTATCTTGGAAGTGGATGACCTGCAGCATCAAAAATTGTGAGCATGAATCAGGTTTGTCACGAACCTGAGTAAAGCAAATTTTACTCTAAACAAGCCAAAATTAAGGTCTTTAAATGGAAAGGTTTAGAAAACCTACTCTTTGGGCATCCCTGATCAGTCAGGAAGATCTTACACACTGATACGCAGCTACAGGTATCGCTTCAAATGTGACTGAAATGTGTTTATGTCAGAGATGATGCCGAACGTTAGCTGAAGTAGGATAGGGGATAGGCAATGGAGGATAACTTGTCCAGCTGAAAACGTGGGAAGGCGTTGTGAGGCAGAAAATAATTACCACATCCAGAATTTGGCAGAGACATCAAGGCGATTCCCCCTCTCCTCCAAAGAGTAATTTGTGGTTGGTTTGTGGGCTATTGGGTTTTTATTGGGTGCAAACGATCAGGCGTGAGTTTGTGATTTTGGGATCTGTGCTCCCTGGCACGAGCAGAGCCGTGGGGACAGGGGAAGAGCAAAAAAATTAAAAAAAAAAAAAAAACCTGGTGGTCACAATCAAAGCTAAATGAATTGTAGCAAAGATTTTGTTATGCCAGTGTGGAGCCAAAACCTGCCATATTTCTGAAGCATATGAAAAACCTGGAGTTTGTTGGGGTCAGTTTGGTGTGCACGCTTTTATGTCCTGTTTTAAAATGATGCCCGTGTTTCCAGAAAGCAAAGCAGAGACGTTCCCTACCCGCGCGCTGGAGAGCACAAGATGCCGATTCTCGTGGATGTTGATAAGACGTGGAAGTGTAAGCTCCCCCCAGCCCTGCCCCATCAATGGGAAAAGACTGTCCTTTGTCAAGGAGAAAAGCTATGAAAGCTGTTCTTTATTTGGGATTGAGTGCTTCGGGGAAGAAAAAAAAAAAAATGACTTCTGAGCGATTCTTTTGGTTTGGCGTGCCAGGAAATTTTCTGTGGTTGTATCAGTCCTGCAAACAGAGTGATAGCCAAACAAGTAGTCGTTAATCTCATAAATTACATTAATCGCTCTGTACACGCAGTATTAACGTTGGGAGGGCTTTCTAGGTGAATTTCTGCGAAATAAGTAGATGCTTCTCTTTGCGTGCAGGCAGTGTCCGTGCTCTGTAATTTCCCTGTCCTCCCCGAGATGCTCCCCGAGGACCAGGGCCCGGGCTGCGAGCGGGGGCGGCGGGGGCAGAATACCACCATTGTGAGCGCTGCCGCCGCCTTCCCATGACCCGCGGGAGCCAGAAGTTAATTCCAGAAATACAATTACAAAAATACCAATAGGCTTGGCGTGCCAAGTGTTTCTCTATCAGCAGGAGGTTGTGGAGGGAGCCACAGGCTCCCCACAGCCTCGAAATTCAGAGAGAGATGTGATTTTTTTCATGCCCTCTCCCGTGGCTCCGCTGCCGTTCACCACGTGAGATCTGGAGTGACTCTGGAGGAGCTGCAGAGCTTCCGAGAGCAACAAGAAAACTAATCTTCTGGTTTTACATTTAATACACAACTTCTGTATGTGAACGAGTCCTGCTTCCATCAAAGAGAGCTATATCAGAGATTATTTTCCCAGGGGAAATGCAAATTCAAATTTGATTACTTAATTTCCTAACATGAAGCCCAAAGCTCTGCTGGTAAAATGACAAAGCACTGCTGACAAGAGGGATGGATACCATTTGGATCAGTCAGTTGTGACTTAGCTAAAGAGGAAAGATTCTTGATAAATCTCACTTAGTCTGGAGCTTGGGTGTTCACTGGTTTTAATCACACATTAATCTTTAACATATACCTATATATTTTTTCTAGGACGTTACGAGGTCAGTCCTGTTTCCACTACAACTTATTTATGTTTATTTTTATTTTTGCTATTGACTTTGTGTGGTTCCTGAAGCATCCACCAGGTTCTTTCAGTTCTCAGTAGGCAAATGTTTCTCCGTGTTTCTCCGCACCTACGCATGGCCGTGGTTTTTTCCACCGGGAGGTGTTTCCTGTGCGACCAGAAGCCTGCTGATGACAGTCAGTGTGCCGCACAGTGCTTTTCTGGAGGATTCCCCTTAGCCTGTAATTGTTGCTGATGTCTGCAGACCATGATACTTGAAACAAATCAAAGTACTGCTTTTCCAGAAGCAGAATGTGTAGTACATAGTTCCTGTACGTTTAGATGGATGTATTTATTGTTGGATTTGTGGGTTTTTGTGTTTTTTGGTGTTTTTTTTTAATACACAGGAGCTCATATAGACTGGTATAAATATTTAACTTATTTGTGTGACTTTAAACTGTAACAATGCTTCTCCATCCCAAGATTGCTTCTTAATACCAGTCATGGCATACTAAATTACACATCGTTTCAGTTATTTTCTACGTGTGCTCTATTTTTATTCATATGACCGTAATTCTAAAGGCCACTTTTCATATCCCCACTCAAGTGACTTTATTTACAGTAATAAGTATGCTAGGCCGTTCATACAGAACATTTATATCCACAACAAACTGTGAGCTGCTAAGTGAGCACCGTAGCAATTCGCATCCATACAGCCTCGTGGATGGCTGGCCAGCAGGATCCTGAACACGAGAAGTTCCCGGACTCGGGATGGCGCAGCAGGCTGGACTCTCACCCTGCTGCCTTCCAGTCACATCCCCAGCACGATGGGATTTTCAGTTTCAGGAACCAGCAAAGAGTCACTTCTGAAGTGAGTTTTGTGTCATCGCTTTCTGTTTGAGTGAAAAAAAACCTGCAAGAACCATTCCTTATTTTGATGTTTTTAAAAGTAGTCACTTATAAGGGTTCTGAGAATTTGGATGACTTCATGGTTCAATTTGTGTAATCCTTGCCGGCAGTACCAGAATGGCCGTATTGCAGAGCAGTGCTTTGACGTACGTTTGTCTTTCCTTGTTTTGTATCTCTCATTTATCTTGTGAGACAAACGTGCTGTCTTGCTCTTCCTATTTTCCTTTCACTTTTTCCTGTCATAGCACAGCCAATTCCTGCAATGTTACGTGTCGTGATTTCTTTAAAACGTTATCAGCTTGAGTCACAACTCATTGAGAAACCCGGCTTTCAAGTGAAAGTATATTTTACTTTCCATAAATGTGAAGTTTATTTAAGTCTCAAGTTTGAAAAGGAAAGCTTGAAATTCTGAACTTCAAAAAAAGACAGAAAACAAACAAAAAAATCCTGATGTATTTTGTAAAATGTCAGGGTTTTAAGCCAGCCTTGTGATTTTTAGAGAGGTGGTACCTGCCTTCTGAGTCTTAAAAATCAGTTTGGGGAATATAATTTTCACTTATTTTCAATTTGGCTGATGGTTTCTTTTGATTATTGCAGACTTAAAAGTAAGGCAGTGTAAGAGGCTTCTTGACTGGCATCAAGCATTCACAAGAGCACTGCGTTTCATTGGCTCCTCGGCATGTCCTGTTTACAGCTCAAAATGAAAATATTTTGACAATCACACCATCCTGGTGCAGCATATACTGCAAATAAGCAAAGATTAGATACATACAGAAATGAGCACAGTAAGTAACTGCACTTGGTACAAAGAGGGATCAAGAACATTTGCAATTAAGTGTAATTGGTTCCAAAAAAACCCAAACTCCAAAAAATAATTGAATTAATTTAGGTAATAATTTAAAATACTGCTAAATACTCTGCCAGTTGTTCCAGTAGAGGGCAGTAATTTACATACAGTGATTTCCAGCAGTATGGGTGCACAATATGCCTGGAAGAACACCAGACACAATAACCGGTTTTATTAAGGCAAGGCAATATTCAAGGCTTACTGAATGCCTCAAGTACAGTGTGCCATCCTGGAGTTTTACTTTCTGTGCTTTTGCAGCAGGACTTAATCACGTTTAATTACACCAGGATTTATGCAAGTCATACTCAGCTCACTTCAGTAAATCACCTCCACATGCCCCAGTGCTCCGTGCAGAGGTATGCAGCACATGCCCTCAATTTAATGCTACAAAACGCCAGGACTCAGGGACTGTGACACAGTTCTTGCATTGTTTTGGGCACTTGATAGAAGAAATCTTGCCAAAAAGCATGTGTTAGGATCCCAGGATAAACACTTGAGGTCAGAAACTATGGATGCAGCCCCGTCTTACCTGCAGGGTGTTCATCTACAGCAGTGTGGACAAAGCAACTCTGCATCTTTTGGCCTGGGGTCCTGAGATTACTTACAGACTGAATGTGTTTAGCAATGTCAAAATAGCCCCAAACTCATCAGAGTTTAAAAACAAACAAACAAACAAAAAACTAACAAAAAAAACAAGATGCTTCCAGCTAGAGCATCATCCAAACCTAAAACATACTCTGCTGTTCAAAGTTATCAGAGAGAATTGTATTGCAACATACAATTTAATCAAGATACCGACTCTCCCCTGTTGTTGTTGAACTGTAAGTACATAGAAGAGTTATGTCCAGAGATCATTTTTACAGCTTCAGCAGCATGCTGTAATACAGTGGAAGAGGAGGCACTGAAACTTAAAATTTTTGCATTTTTAAGCTGCAACAATTTGATTCCTAACCTATTTCAAAGCAAGTACCATTTAAAATTCCTGCTTAGCTGAGAATTATTTAAACTGTAAGTATTTCTCTGGCATTAATGCTCATGCTGTGACTTGAAAGGTAGAATTCAAACTCTCTAATTGCCTTAATATATTTCTTTGAGTACCTTTAGTATCACATTAAATCAGAAAACATGCTAAATTGGTGCAGAGAAAAACATTTTTCAAGGGCAGGATGCTCCTGAACTTCTGATATTTTGGCTGTCTGTACCTTAAGGCTTTAAGAATCAAAACATGGTGCTTTTCAGGGGTTGAAGGTGCTGCTGGTTGGGACCTACATGACTGCAAGAGGAAGACAGGACTCAGAGGCATCCTAAGATTTGCCTGTGAAAGTAAGCTTTGCTGAACATGCACAAAAATAGAGATTTGTGAATCCTACTCACTTAGAAGACTGCTGAAATGTGTACGGTGTGTCACCTACCTTAGTAAATACTTAAATAATTTGGCCCTGAAGATAAATTCACTGATTGAGAAACAGAGCTTTCTGAATTCCATCAACACTTTGCTAATTTTACTTGTTGAAGATCTGAGCTAATGCAGGGATAATCAGCGTCTTCTGTTGGTAGAGCTAAATGAATTGCATTGGTTGCCCCTTGGGAAGGCTGGTTTTGGGGCTGGAGGGACTCATGTCCCAGGCTGTGATGAGACAGAAGGCACTGCCCCTTCATAGGTCATTTAGTACGGTAGCATTTTAAAGGAAACAAAAACTGGAGTATTGGTTTTACTACAGAAAGAATTTGATGGGAAAATACCTTCAGCACGGGAACATAGTTCAAACATACCTTGTATATGTTTAAATCTGAGCTAACATCAGCTTAAAATGTCTTTGCTTGGTCTTCTTTCACAGCAGTCTTAGAAGAGATTCAGGGTAACTGCCAGCTCCGAGAAGGGGATAGCTTGAGGGAGTGTTGAAAGAGAGAGAGGTCAGAACAGTACTGTGGCAGGTGATGCCTCTCCGTCAGAATGCTGAAGAATTATACTTAGTGCTGGAAAAGAAGAGATCCTTAAGATTTGGGAATCACCTGCAGTTGGTTCATTGCTTGGAGTTCCCAAAAGTGTTTTGCATACATATGTAAAGTCTGGAGAAGTGGGACCTGAACATCTATCCCAACACACTGCTTTTAGGTTATTTTCAATGTGAGTCTCATTCCTCTGGTAAAGACACCTCCTTCTCCCCGCACCACCCCCACCCATCCTGCTCTGAATGTCATGCTATGTAATAGCTTATCCCAACTAATGCTGTAGTAAATTACTTGAGACTGTGAGTCCTTTATGTGTCATTTTACTGCTGAAAGAAGATGTGATTGGCATCTCATGGTTTTACTCATTTTAAGAGGTCTCTTTAACATAAGGACAGATTTTATCTAAATAAATCAATTTTACAGGGAGATTTCAGCCACTGGATTTGTAGTAAGAAAGAACTTTTTATTTATGACATTGGAGAGACCACAGCTGGGAATGCACCCTTTAATAGACTCAGACAGATGGATTCTGACAAGTCTGTGAACTATTCACGCTCTCTTCTAGCAAATATTTTGCAGCAATCCCGACTTGCAAATGCTACTTCAGAAACAAATATGGGACTATCTGTGTCAAAGTGCAAAACAAAAGAGTGACAAGTGACTTTAAAATACTGTGGATCGAATACCTACGTGATATTCTTATGAAATTTAGGAAGGAGTGCTTTTAATGGACAGTAGTTATGCCTCGATGGTAAATGAAAGTACTAGAAGGTTTGTATTTTTGTAGATGTAATGAAGTTAGGATTTTCAGCAAAGGCTGGCACCGCTTTTTTGGCGAAACAAAAATATTTTCCGTTTGTAGAATATTTGTCCATTTGTGTTTTCACTGTCTGAAATAGAGTAAATGCACATCTTCAGAATAGCTCCTGCAATAAAGCAACAGAAATAGAAGAAAATGATACAATATGAGCGAGTACTAAAGGGGGTGGTAGTTACAAGAAAACTGAAGGGAGGAGTATTGCTCTGCAGTGGTGTTGCTAGTCACTCAGATCACGTACCTTCGAGTAGAACCAGTGCATGGCATGCATTATTCCTCTTCGTTTTTTAAACTTTAATTTGTAGTTTTAAAATCTTACTGAACACCGCTGTATTTCTCACATCGTAGGAAGGTAAAAATGACAACTGATTCTTCTTTTCTACATAATTTATTACTTCATTCACCTTTACCATATCTTCTATTACTTTTCTCAATTGAGATTTTCAAAGCCTCGTAATAGCCTTGAGCCCATCAGCTGTCTTTGAACAGACTGGGAAACTGCATAGCCAAACAGACACAGTCAGCTTTCAAAATGTCAGTAATCTTCATTAACATACATAATTGAACATATGTAGCCTGAACCTCTGGACCTGCCACACGGTGAGGTGCCTGGGGCTTTGCCCAGCATCCTTCCTGGGAAGAACTCTTACAGCTTCCTTATCAGTTAAAGAGCTGAACCTTTTTTATTTTATTTATTTATTTATTTTGGCCAATTACACTAATGAAAATATACAGCAAGTTCTCCAAAAACTGCAGAAACACTCTGGAGTCTGTGGTAAGGATGGCTTCTGTCATCCTGGCTTGATTCATTCCATCACTGATGAAAATTAAGAAGCGTTAGTTCCTAGAAAGCCAGAAGCATAGAGTTTTGCGTCAGCGTGGCAAGTATGTATTTTGGTAATTACATTTGCTCCCTCTATATGTCCCTAAAAATTCCAAATGCTTTTATTTTGGAATGAATTTGATTCTGATAATTTGATTATGGCCTTAATTCAGCAGAACAGTTACCTGCTATATAAACTTAACCACAGAGTTAAGTGTGCACTTATCTGGACTCATCTGTTTTGTTACACTTAACCTCTAAACCAACAGCATATTCTCTTTAAAAACAGTACGTATGAGTTCAGTGTGGTAGGATGCGTTCACCAGAAACTGGAAGGTACCAGAACATCCGTATTTCTGATGTATCATAAAGTAGAGGCTACTGTAGCAAATCTGATTCAAATGGAGATCAAATAAATTCCAGAATCTAGGTTAGAAAAGACACCACCAAATAAATTTGACTCTGAAACATCTGCTTTGTTTTATACAAAACCATAAAATAAGTAATTACAAAACTGCCAGGGCTGTTTCTTTTGAAGGCATCCTAAACAACAAGGACATCAGGACAAGTGTTTATCAGGCCAAGGCAGATAGATTAATTGTGGCATGGCAGCCTTTTAAAGAAGCAGTTTCATAGGGATTATAAAACAGCTGGGACGAATTGTAGGTGGGAACACCAGGATCCGCAGAGCTGTTGTAAATCTCTGCATTCTAGGTCATGGCAGAGCTACAGCGCAGAGCACTCGCTCCTTCACCCCTTGTTGCTTTCTCTTAAGGCTCATGGCTTTTAGAGGGCTGCAGTGATTATCTCCTCTTTATGGAAAGGATCAGTTGGTGCAAATGCTGGGGATCCTGAAACCGGGAAGACGGTTTATTGCTGTGACAGATCAGGCAACATATGGAAGGAAACAAGACTTTCTCCAGAGACAGATTAAGTTTTTGCCAAGGCATTTTATTGAAATTTTGGAAAATAAACAGGTCATTAATTGGGTCCAGATTTAGCTACTGCAAATAGTGCAAAGATGTTGCAAACCAGATGCTTTCCCCTATTTGTTTTTACAGCGCTTTCTATTTGTGGATGCTCTTATTTAATGACTTGTTTCTTTAATAGAGGGCATTGTTTTACACCGGACGTCTCGTCTCTCAATTATTTTTGCCAGTAGATGCCTGAGTAAAATATGTGTGTCCACAGTGTTTCAGGGGGAAAAAACAGTCAGCAGTAAGCCAATAAGTAGGAAATAATTAGGAGGAAGCTGTGGAATACAGTGGTTTTTATAAAGTCAACATATTTTTTTCCTGGATTCCTCAGCATGTAGTAGTTTTGAGCTTTTGTCTGTGCAGACCGTGCTAGTGCAGTGGTGGAAACAAAGACGCCCGTCCCTTGGACAGCATCCTGAGACTTGGCTTGCCAACGACGGTGTGACTGCAGCCCACATCAGCATCTCAAGGGCTTTTCTGAAGCATGTGGCACAGGCACTGACGTACCTGTCAGCCCTGGTGCAGCGCAGTCTCCTAGCCGGATCTCCGGATCAAGGCTGGATCCCCAAACGGGAAAGCGGCAGCCACATCAGCTGAGCCGTACGGACTGGCAGACGTACTCTGAGAGAAGCAGTCGTGCTTCCTTTTCCACTTCGGTTTCATTTTGTCCCCGGAGTAGAGGCATTGCGTTGTGCTCAATCCACACAGCATGATTCATGTTATAAATAACAGAGGGTGAGATAGGTGACTGCCCTGGCTTGAAAGCAGCGAGTGTGGTGGGGATGCCTTCTGAAAGCACTGAGCTGGTCACACTGGGGGTCCTTTACAGTCAAGACAGAAGTAGACAGAAGACCTTTACTGGGTCCTTTACAGTCAAGACAGAGGTAGGGACCTCCCAGAGCAAGTCCTGTCATCCTGAAATGGGTGTCGGAGACAAGTGGGGTGAATTGCCCTCCGGGGGTGCTTGTTTCCCTCTACAGTCCCAGCCGAGTGACAGCACCAAAGACGCCTCCGCGGGAGTGAAAAGCCATCTCTTCACCTGCCACCTGAGGGCATTTGATATGGAAATTGGTGAGACGCTGGCATCGCAGAAGTTTAATTTTAGAGACTGTTGCACGCAGCATCTCTGGCTTCGTTTGGAGATACCTGCTCGAGTAAGCGAGGCAGCAGATCAGGTTGACAAGGCGCTTGGGACTTCGGTGGCACTTGAAGTTAGTAATGAGAGCTGCATGATTTTATTTTTATTCCTGACTGGTTTATCTAAGCAACAAGAGCAACAGCTATATGGAATTTTAGATTTCCTACTGCATGTTTTAAAGTGCATTTTGAAGCCCACTTTTCAAACTATTGTTTAGTTATCCGATGTGTGAATGTTTGTTGCACTTTGTACGGTGTACTCACAGCAGAAGTCTGTCAGCCTGAGGTAGGTGCCCTGTTCTTCACAGTAGGTGCTAGTAGGTACTTAGGAAAGGGTAGAAGGCCATGGCAAGTTTATGGTATGAGCTCCTAGCTTGCAGGGTTCAGTAAATAGTTCTTTGCTGCTGTTGTTAACGAGGCTGCCAATTAGGAACAAAGTAAGAGGGAGGTTTACAAAGTGACTGTGCACTTCCTAGCTGAGCTACACCTAAGCTGGTGAGACACAGAGTCTGTTTCCCGTTTGTAATCTTTTGGAAACGTGTAATCCTTCACATCACAATTACTACTTTAAAAAGTTATTTTCAAGTCATTCACAGGTGCCTCCCTGTCACGTGGACTTTCACTGGTCTGAGCAAAGGAGGAGCAAAGTTTATTTTAAAAGCAATATGGGTTTATTAGTGGTTTGGAAGCAAAACGTCCAGAATGCTATTCGGTTTTAATTTATGGTACAACCTATTAACACAGGTAACATATTATGAAACAGTGAGTGTATTATTTGTCATAAGTTCCATGGGACAGAAGAGGGGAAAAATAAAGACAGAAGTACCTGAATCGCTGGTTCATTCTTTTGCAATCCGAGTGTGCTGTACATAGAAAGAACATGAAAGCCAATTCTCTTCTACACCAGTGCAAGTCCTGAACAACTACGGGGTGATCGGTGGTTTTTGGTTTGGTGTGAAAGACCTCCACAGCAGAATGGTCCTTCAGGTTCCACTTCTAGCTTAATTTCATGTCCTTGTAGCATTTACCTGTCAAGAGAGAAAAAAAAAATCAGCAAACATAAACAGGACCAACCTTTTTCAGAGGTCAGGTGCAACTTCAGTTCTGCAATTTTTAGTTGCCCAATTTGAGATACTTCAAAGAGGTCTTATGCTCTGACGCCCAGAAAGTCAGAGCTTTGCGAGTGTCATGGAAAATCGACCCAAGATGAGTAGTTCCTTTTGAAGGTTTTGGCCAAGGAATTTTTCCAGTAAAACTACATTCCATAAACATGGAGCAACACCTTAAGTAGACAACAACAAATGAGGAACACTGCGGGTTTGATTTGAAAGAGAGCTGTATATTCAGAAAGTGGGTCGGGGAGGAAGCCTGGTAGAGAGTGACTTGAGAGGGTGCCAGCACAAACAGAGGGTAGACGGCAATATTTTCATCACACTGGAATCGAGATAGTAAAAGAGAAATTTGCTGCTGGGATGGAGCTTATCAACCAGCTCTCTTGGTCTACGTATTTTGAACAGAGAGGGAATCAACAGAGGAGAAGAAGTCTTGGTAAGTGGCTGCTGGAGGAGGGGGGAGGACGTGCAGGTAGGTGTAGGGTTAGAGAGGGGAGAGGTGGAAAAAGAAAATACGCTGCAGGGCAGTACAGCTGACACGGGACAGTGCGGGGGGAGAGTAATTCATGCAATTTGCATTGCTGCGGCATGTTGGGCTCTGGGCTCTCTCCGGTCCTTCCTACTCACTGAAGGCGTTTTCCAGAGGCAGGCTGTGGGGAAGGAGAGAAGCAGGCTACGTGCTCTTTCTCAGGAGAAGCAGCGTGGTGGCTGGCAGGGGAGCCATGTGAAGCCCTTTCCTCTGCATGGCTCCAGCTATTTGGCAGGCTTCCACTCCGTTAAAAAAAAACCACCTGCAGCTTGTTGGCCAGGATGACTTTATCCAGCTAGATAAATGAGCTCTACACTGTCCATATAGTGCATTGCAAACTGTGAGTGGGGAAAAAAAAAAAAAGAAATACAGGTTCAAGAAATGGAAAGTTTGAGTTGTGCACAGCATAGTTGGCTGCAGGGAGGCAGAAAATCCTGATGAGTTGACTTGCCCAATTCATGAATATCTGTTTACATTTTAAACCGTTCCACTGCTGATTTATGGTGGAAAGTCTGCCAGGGCTTATTTTTTCTTTTATAGCAAAAAAATACTTACAACTTTATGATACTCCTAAACCTCCTGATATTAAAAAATAATTATTATTTGGGATTAAAAGCCAAGGGGAGCATGATTTCTGTTTCAAACATACAGGGAAACTAATATACTCAAGAGAGCAATTGATGCAGATTATGCTAATTTCTAGCTCTGGGTGAGGGATAAGCGATACGTGCATGCCCCATATTTTCCCCAGCTCCTATATTTGTGAAGATGCCATTTAGGCACCGGGATGGCAAAAATTCTGCAGCCAGCTAAACGTCTGAGTGTGTCGTTTGCAGTTGCAGTGTCATGGTGGGGGACTAGAGACCAAATTCACTGCTTGCCCATATTATGTTCTGTGCAGGACCTTTCTTTGGTTCTGGGATGCTTAAATGGGTAATCAGGGGCAGGGAGGAGAACATCATGCACACCCTGGTCTTTGGGGCACGTGGCACATGGGCAGACCTCAGCTCTCTGCTGGATTCAGTGCCCTCACTCGCCCTTGTAGCAGCGGCACGGGACTGACACGCATCTGGCCAGGCATGGTGGCTGCCACGAGGCTGAAGTCAGCTTGGTTCACTAGGGAAATGGGAGAGGTGGAGGCAGAAACAGTCCCTTCTGCTTCTGCAGAGCACCTCCGTGTGTGCCCGGCTGCCATCCAGCAGCAGAGCCAAGACCCGACATTTTGGTTGGTGCGTTTGCTTTGTAGAGCTGCCTGTGCAAACACATCGTCTGCGTTACGCAGCGTTCGTAATACCCAATAGCATGCATTTAATAATATATTGGGAAATCTTTGTCGTTCTGCAAGCTTAGGCAATAAGCATCTCGTCTGAAGGAACCCACTGCAGGTGTAGGGCCATTTTGAAGGGTATTTACTTTCTCCTTAGCTGATTCTAGTGCCACGAGAATTTCACCTGCCTCCAGCGAACTGATGTTGCTCATAAGGAAGATGAAAGTGCCTACAAACCTATATATATATATGTATTATATATTATGTATTATTATTATTATTACATATAGATACCAAAGCAAGGCAAAGATTACTGTTATCAGTTAGGAAATTGGTGCGGATGTGGGTTATAGGACTTCCCCAGAGTCTTACAGCAGGTCATTGCCCGATCAGTCTGCCTCATTGGACCTGAGAGTGAAGTCATGTAATGAATATTGATAGTTTTGAAGAGCCTGGAGATTTTCTAGACAAAATAAACCTTCATGCTCCCATGCACCAGTCCCATAAGTTTGAAGTCGGGTTGCCAGGTGCTCTTCTGTGTTCTGGTTTTGTGTTTTTCTTGTTTGTTCACTTGTTTTTTTGTCAAAATCTAACTTTAGCATTCTCCCTCTAGCACAGACAGATTAAAAAAAATCCTCTCTCAAAACCAAATCAAAATGTGAAGCTGTTCTCTTTTTTCACTACCGTGGTCCCAGACTCCTGTTGAAAAGAAAATAAATAGGGAAGGCCTCACACGAAGCCTGCGCGGGCACGAGCCTTCAGCTGAGATAGGAATGTTTGCCCGTGGTTCAGTGACACCAGCAGTAGGTCTGGGTAGGGATTTACAACGTATTTGGATAGCATAAGAAACTAAGTTTATCTAAACACTTTCTTACCTTATCACTGTGTTATCCAAACACTTTGTTAGTGAGACGGGGAGATTAGGATGTGTGTTAGCCCACCACTACTTAAATACATTTACACAGTTCCTGTGGGTTTAGGTTTAGGAACTTGTCTATAGATTTAACAGATGGAGTTGCACGAAGGGTATGGAAACTGCTAGCTCTTTCCCCTGATAATGCTCTTTAAAAGCTTTGGAAAAGAAGGCTTATCACCTGAAATGTCTTCCTCTCTTCTGACCTCTATTTTGAACTCTCTTTATTATCCACCCTATTTTTTTTAATTTACTGTTGAGAAACACCATCTTTAGGGACTTCACATCACGGGATGGGGGCTAGTCTTGGCTAGATCCGGACATAAGGTAGGCACATAAATAGTTCAGCTAAGGCCAGCGGAGCCTATATTCATACACTGGCGTGGTTTGACTGAGAAAAAAAAATAATGTGATGTTTAAAAGTGAACAGGAATGAGACCATAGTGCCGAAATTAGCAGCCAGACACTGGACAAAACAACCGAGCAATTACATGACCCGACCCACCGGCCAGGGGCTCCTGGTGCCCTCCAGCCCCCTGGGAGAGCAGAGGGAACGGGAGGGCCACGTCCCCTGAGACCTCCTCCGTGGTCAGCAGGCCCCGACTGCACGGCACGGGCAGATGTGGCAAGAGGGCACGGAGAGGTGGTGGCCGAGGAAGCCTGGCTATTCCTCAGGCTGCAGCCACAGACCACAGCAGTGGTAATTTCAATGCATTTACGAACTGGTTAGTGGGCAGGCACAGCTATTTTGGGAGGTCTGTAAGGGCAGGGTAAGCACGGGGTTACAGTGCGTGCGTTGTATGTCCCAGCCGTCTCCGTGTGGCTCAGGGGCCTCCTGAGCCACCAGGCCGGGTTTCACGCGGAACAGGCCCTGCTGGCGTTTTCTTTCAGGAATTTACCTGATCTTCTTTTGAACGCTTCCAACTTCTGGCAGCCGCAGCATCCTGTAGCAGTGACTTCCAGAGTTCAGCTATGCGTAATACGAAGGGATATTGAAGAGTAATTCTTCAGTTCTTCAACAGAAAGGAGCTCTGCTCATCTCAGACCTGCCCATGATCAGTTCACTCAATGTTCCCAACTTCACTGTGAGGAAAGACCCCAGCCGTACCAGGGGAGGGCAGACCGTTATAAATAGCATAATGGTGTTTGTTGTTTTTCTCTCACTTACTTTTTCTACAAATTTTTAAATCCTCTTTGCTTTTTTGGTTCCTGCTGAACACTTGTATTGGATTTTCATAAACCTGTCCAAGATCTATTTCCTCGGTGATAAGAGCTCTGTTAAATCCCATCGTTGTGCACCGTGCGTCATGTACCTATAGGGTGGTTTTTCCCCAGTACATTTATCAACACTTAAAAGCTACAATTTTAATGCTTTCTCGATCAATATCATAAGAACCTTCAGTGTTTCCAGCCAATTTCTGTTTTCACTTCCAGGCTAATTCAGCATCATCTCTACATTTTGCATTTTGCCACCTCGCTACCCAGTCCCTTTAAGAAATAAATCCTGTGTGGATGGTGGAGAACGTAGTTTCCCCTACTTGTCTCAGGGGGAGTCTGCTGGCTCCCTTGCACCACCGTGACAGTGGAATATTTATGGCCAGCTTTGTTTCCTGTCCTTACGCTACAAGTGGCCTTTTCCTTCTGTACCTGATGGCTGAGCTCGTTTATGACCTCTTGGTGGTGGGTCTTGGTGGAGCCTTTTTGCAAAATCCAAAGCTGACGTAACAACCACACGATCCCTTTACAATTTCAACAGATTTCGGGCATGACTTACTGCTACAAAACATGCTGATTTTTCCCAGTATCTTCCAGCTCTCCCACCACAGACTACAGAATTTAGTTCCTTTAATTCCCCTGTGAAGCCCTTTTGGAAAATCGTATTGCTACTTTCCACGTCTCTGTTGAGAGGTGATCCTAAGCCGTGGGCTAGACCTCAAAGGTGACCGGGCAGTCATTTTATAACCGACCCTTCAGTTTATTGACCTGACATTCCAGAGCTCCTCTAAGGGAGTACTGATGTGAGGAACTGCCTCAGCTTTCTTGCTGTGACCCTCATCTCCTCATCTTTTTACGTGTGTCCTTATTGCTGTAAATAGCTTTGGTGGTGGATGGGGCAGTTGCCACTCTTTTCTCCTTGGCATCCCTTGCCCCCACGAACACATTCCTGTTGTGTGAAGCTTGCACATCATTTCTAATCCTCTGCTTGTATTGGAGCTGCCTTTGGTGGTTTGGCGAGGCCACGAATGCTTTTGTAATCAGGAGGTATGTTTTATAGTGGGACTATCCCCTAAACATGTGGGTCTTAAAATGCAAATGTGTAATCCTCTGGTGCTGCAACCGGGGCGCTAGAGCTTAGGAAGAGGATGTAATGTACTATTCAGAAGCCTCTTTTCCTGATTTGAAGTTTATCAAGGCTGTCTGTAAGCCTGCCTTTCATGCATAAGGAACAGGCTTGCTTAGTGTTCATTTTTTAAAACCCGCTATCAGGCAGTTCGCATAGCAGCTGCCTTGCCTCCAAAACACTTCGGTATCAGGCTTTCCAATTAAGCAGCTCTCTGTTGCAATGCTCTGCCGTTATGAGCTCTTTCCATCTTTCCATCCTTCTTCCCAGCAATGTTGAAATCTGGCCTGAACTATTTTCCTTTTGCCCCAGTCCAGTTGCTGGCAGCCCCCGTGTGCTGCAGAGCCCTGGGAAGGCGTCCGGAGCACTGCCGAGACCTCTGGCTGCAGGCTGGAGTAATCCCAGCACGCAAACAAACGCCTGTATTCAAACATAAAACATTTTTTTAAAACATTCAGGCAGTGAAGTTCGGCTTTTAAATGTCCCGGTCACAGAGACAGGGTTCAAAACGTGAGAGAAGAGAAACCCACGTCATAAACCCAGCTCTGGGCTCCCCACGTATGACTTTTTTCTCTTCCCAGGTTTGAGAAAGGAGGAATTGCCTGGTGTTAATGCCTTAGCTGCTGTGCAGGCATCTGTAAGTGCCGGCATAGGGAAGAATTTGTGTCGGTTATTTGAGTTTTAGCCAAAGCCCAGCAACTGAAATATTCTCCTACCTGAAGCATTGTAGAAGGGAATTCAGAAATCAACAAGTTAACAGCAAATACTTGATTTTTTTTTTCTCTGTGACATGAAAACCAGAGCGTGCGGCTTCCTATAACTGCGTGTCGTTAATGGGAATAACACCTGTGCCACTGCAGGGCTGGGAAGCGGTGTTGTTCTCATAGCACTCGTGCTTTCAAATGAGGAGAAGCCTTCACGCTGCCATTTAATTTTAGATGTGCTATAGCCAGATAAGTGTAACTAACAATAAGAGGGAAATGGGTCTCGGCAGCAAGATCAAGCGACTGATTACTGTGAGAACGGCAGGTTAAACCCAAGCCCGAGAAACTCCACGTGGTGTTGGACATCATGGACCTGTCTTGCAGTTCGTTAGGAGAGGTGCACTATAACGAGCGAGTAAGTGGTCCTGTCGTATGGTTGTGGGTACAAGGGGGAAAGTGACGTTCATCTCCATGAACCTCACTCCAGAGTCACCTCATGTCCACGTGAGCAGTAATCTAAGGCCAGGTTGGAAACTGATACAGAAACCTGCACTGTCATTTTGCTCAGAAAAGCTGGGTGTAAGTCAGTTGTTCATTACCAGATGTGATTTAGTGTTTATAGGGCAGGCTGCGCTCCGCTCCATCCTATAAAAGCACCTCGCTCCCAGTGGAAGCAGATCTCAAGGGCCGCCTGCAATACTTTGGTTTATACGAGTAGTCCTGGGGCAGGTTTTCCTGCAAATTGTTTCTACCCTTTTGCCATCACACCAAAGGCAATTTCAGTGAGAAAAAGAGAGAACCAAAAAAATCGATGAGCAGAAAGTCAAGTGTTGCAGTTCTGCCTATGAAAGCATACGCAGAAGAGTACACGTCCCCGAGCTGTGCCATTTCTACTTAAATACGGTGCAGATTTCCGTAATGCTGTGCTGTGTTCATAAGCCTTTAAGTAAAGCTTCCTGATCTTCCAGAACATCTCAGGATTCATCAAATTTGTGTTTATTCTGTTAGGCATCTAGCAGTACCACGCAGTTATTATACCATAGACCTAAAAGCAGACGTTCTGATTTAGCTAAGAACATTATTATTATTTTTTTTTCCTGAAGAAATCTCCATTCCCGTGGATCAGCCGTGACACAGGAACTCGGGGATCAGTTTCCATCCCAGGGGCCTCGCTGTTGTGGCCGGCAGCAATTTCATGCGTGTGCTCCAGGTCCCCTCCAGCCTTGGTAGAGCGTGCAAGGTTGCTTTTATCTCTAAATGCTTTTCGGAGAGGTGCATCAGCATGAAGTTTGGTGTGCTCTGCTAAGTATTCCAGCAGCAGTCTGTAAACGGAAACTGAAACATTAATTGGCTCTCTTATATAACCCTTAAGAGCTTATGCTTCTGTAGTCCTTTTCATCCCAAAGATTGGTGGCCAGAGGTGTTTTCTCACGTGAATGATGTACTTGTGCATTTTTGAAAATAAACAGTGAGTGACAGGCCAGTCACCGAACAAGGAGACGGTCATTTTAAATGAAACGAGGACTGCTTCTTTCCTCCGCCGTGCACAAACTGAAGCACGGGAGCTTTCAAATGGGCGCTGCGAGAGCAGCTAGCTCTTGTTGCTTCTTGTTTTATTTGACTACTATGCAAGTGCTGGACTGCAGCCAAAGAATTCAGCCCCAGAGGAGGCAGCGCGGTGCCTGCAGCAGCCCTGTAGCTTCGGCATCGGGGTTTTGACCCTCGTGTGTGGGAAGGAGGGGAAATTCGTCGCCCTGCTTCTAATTCTGCCCTTTGTGAGGGCTGAGAAGTGCTGCTCAGGGAGCCGGGAGGGCAGCTCGGAGGTGCCCCTTTACGTGGGAGTGGGGCACTAGGGCTGGTGCATTGCTCCCTAATACACCATGTAGCCGGGCTTGCTGAGGGCTCAGCCCTTGCTGCACTTGTTCCCCAGTCAGTACTGTACTTAGGCTCTTGCACTGGCTTTTTTCTTCCTTGGGTTTGCCTTTTGAAGCATTACATTTCTGTTAAACTGGTTGCGAGTCTCTAGGAGTACTGTAAGGAACAATGTGGAATCCCATTACCTGAAAAAAAACCAATGCATCTTCCAGGAGAAAAAAGAAATCCCTATGAAAATTTAAATAGTGCGCTATGAAATGTTAATAATCGCTTTTTCCACTAGCAATAGCATTTTATAAGTAGAATTAGATCAGAGGGCTGTAGATGAATCAAGTAAGAATTTCCCTGCATAGTGGCAAAGTCTCTTTGGATAAACACTGTGCATATCATTGACATTCGGGAGTCCCTGGGATATTTACTCTTCAAAAGACAGCAGAGGAGTGGCTGACAGGCTGACTTTCCCCGGGGTGCAGCGAGCTGGGTGGGAATGGTGAGCACCCTTCCCCTCGCCCCCCAGGCTCCCTCTGCTTGCCCCCGAGCAGCTCTCCTGCCTCTCTGCCCTGCACACGGCAGCGGGGACGAGATGGGCGATTCCCACTGCCAGCACGTGTCCTGTTTGGGATGCAGACCCACATCCCGATGTACAAGATGTTGTCTTGAGCTTGAAGTCATTCCCCCTGACTGCACAGCCACATCTGGAGCAGAAGACAGCAGATACAGGACTGGCAGGTGGCTGTGGATGGTAATAACAGGTCCTGGAGGCTTTCTGTCTAGGGCATTCATTTAAAATGTCTAGCACCCGCAATTATACTTCCCCATTTTACTGCACGGCAAAAGCCCCGTGTCAGTTAGGAACAAAATCCACAACGCGCAATGAGAGCAGATTGCATTGCAGCAAAACCCTGCCCTAAGGTTTTTTTTTTGCACAGAGCAACGTTTTAATGAATAATTGGGAATGAAACAACTGTCCTCCCCGCTTCCCAGTAGGGTGGGGGTGATGTTTGCCCTGGCAAGGTGCAGAGGGTGGCTCACGGGTTGCTCCAGCAGCTGCTGAGAACCGCCTGACTGCCTGCGGGCACGTCCCGGCCGTGCCACCCCAGGGCCCTGCCCTGTCTGGGCTGTACGAAGAAGGGATGCCGTGACTCCTTGTGGCCCTCACAGCAAGGCGTGGACAGTGTCATCGCGGGTAGATCTGTGAAGTCCATCCCCAGGGCTGCGAAATGGCTTCCCATATGCCGGCGGTGCTCATTTCAGACACCGTCTCCATCACACGGCACCCTGGCAAGATCCCTGCCCCGTTACAAATCAGCTCAGGGTAGGTGTGTACTGAGCCAAGACGCTGGTATTTTGAAATGTAATGGAAAATTAATCAACAGGCATACTAGTAGGGCATTTTCAGTGTTACTGTGTATATTTTTACGCAGATTGGCTCCCTGTATGTTGATAAAAATTGCAATGCTCTGCTTATATTTGATTAACTGAAGAAATGTCAGGTTTTGCAAACTCGGTGGTTGATATGTAAGACTGAATAAAAAACAGATGCCCCTCTGTCTGTTCAAAAACAAAAGATATTACACGGAGGAACCAGAAGAAGCGAGCCTCTCTCACTCTTTTTCCCTTCTTCCCCACTGTAGCTGGTTCTCAGTAACACTGATATTGCAAATTTTGGGTTTGTTTACTGACACTGAGTGCCTGCTGCTAAGGGTTTCCTGTTGTTTTGGTGAGTTTTGTTGGGTTTTTTTTGTTTGTTTTTTTTTTTTCATCGGAAGGGCTTCATTTGTTCCAGTGCTCGTTGTACTGTGTGGTTTTGGGGACTCAGACAGCCCAGCCCTAAACTGACTTTCCCTTGGCAAACACTGGTATGATTTTTAGAAAAGGAGCGAGGGCATCATCTCAGGAGATGACTCGACAGCTGCGTGGCGTGGAGGAGGAAAAGGTTTTCCCCAGCCCTGCACAACAAGGAGCTTTGCAGGCTAAAATAGGTATTCCCAGATGCCTGGAGTCTTTCTTAATTTGTTTTCCGAAGCTGCCCCGTGCAGCTCTCCCATGCTTCGTAAGAGCAGAAGCACGTCGTAGCCTGCGGGACGGCGCGGGGCTGCGAGCGCTGGGCTGACTTTCTGTCCCTCTCCAGCACGCCGCACTTCCACGGGCTGCTCTCGGAGCGATTGGCCCTTGCAGATCATGTGGGAGAAGCAGGAATCCTGAGTTGTAGCTTTTGGCACTCCTTTTTCTTTTAAAGCGCTTGCTCTTTTCAGCTCCCTAGGGCTTGTTGCCTCCCTCCTTTCATTACCCTGATTATAATCTGGAGTAGCCACACGGGAGACCGAAGGAGGGATTTTAAAGGAGCGGAGATGTTTAAGCAGGTGCCCAGGACATCAGGCACGGGCTGTTACTATCTCAACTCGGTGTCACCTGAGGGCCAGGAGATGTACTTGCGATTTGACCAGACGGCGAGGCGCCCTCCCTACAGGACGAGCAGGATTCTCGCACGTCACCAGCTCCTGACGAAGATTCAGCAAGGTGAGTGTCTGGCAGGAGCCCTCCCTAGCCGGCTGCCGTGGCAGGTCCCCGCTTTCGTAATCGAAGATGTTTTCATCCCTCAAATCCCAGCCCCTTTTCCTCCTTGTTCTGAACTAATCCGGCTCGGGTCGGAGTTTGGAACACTCATTCATAACTCACTCTTTCTGCACACTGCACCTATGCACATAGGCAGGGAGAACCGAGAGACAAATGCTAGTGCCTGTTTAGCTATTTAACTATATAATCTTTTAATCATAAACTATGCAGGAGTTTTAGTGCTGAAGTTCGTCTTTTCCGACCGGCACAGCAGTTACTGGCACCGGTACCTGTGCTCCGAGCGCTGCAGGTGAAAGCTGTCTGTAATGCACAGAGAACAAATAGGTGGTCAGCCAGGTAGAAACAAAGCACGAGCCCAGGGCGGCTGGAAGCAGGCAGCTGGGCTAACCCTCTCTGGAAACAAGCATGTGTAGCTGTCAGAGTGTTAGGAAACTTGTCACATGTCCCTAAGAATAATGGCTGACTTGGCTTTTTCTGATTGCCTATGCATTTGTCTAGGCAGTCACTGCAGACGTATTGATTTTCTCGGAGTGTCTACAGTGCTGAAGCTAAATGCAGATTGGCCTCAAGACAAATCCTTTGGCCTGTACATGCAATTGAAATTATCTTCAGAATGTTTAAAGCAAGTATAAAAAATAAAAGCCAACTGAGCTAGTTTTTTTCCAGATTAAAAAACAAATCAGTGCATAGTAGCATCCTGTTTGAAGAATGCCAGTTTCCCAGATAGAAGTGGTCCAGCATACAGAAAAGAACATGCCACCTATGTGCCATCAAAAAAATAAAATCCTGAAGATAATTTCTCAGTCACTTTCTTGTCAGTTTACCAAAAGGTCTTTGATTCTGGTAACTAGGGACAGTCACAGAGTTAACATCATTCACTGTCTGTACCTAGAAAATATTAAATAAATTGGTGTGGGCTTCTGAACAGCAGCAGTTAAGCAGAGTGGCTATTCCTGTGTGTTGCTTTCAAGTAATATTCTGTGTATCTGTGGCTGTCAAACTCTCACAGAAGTACAGGGACGTAGTGATGAAACCTTTATTGTGTTTATAAAGAAAACAATACTTAACTTCTTTGGCCAGCTTTTAGAAAAGATGAAGGAGATAGTTTCTGTGGCAATTAGGAAAACGCAGTTGTTTGCAGCGCGATCTCAGGAACTGGTCCTGTGTGAAGGATACTGGTCCTCACTGCAGCTCTGATTTCAGGAAGGATATTATGTCATGCTGTGTACCCAGTGTACAGCTGGGGCTGAATGGAAAGGAAGGGTAATTCATTTCTCCTCAGATTTATTTGGAAGTGTTTTAGGCACGGTGTTCACGGAGCCAACTTCATTTTCGAGCAGCAGCTACTGATTAAATTGTTCGACGCGCCTCCTTTGCCTGTCGTGTGCTGCACAGCTTTCCCTCCTGGACCTTGTACGTCGCGGGCTGCCCAGCAGTTGTTCCACCGTGCAGATCTTCCCAGAAGCTGTGACCGATGTGAAAGGCTGCAGCTGAGATGGCAGTTAAAGCATGACATACACATACTCTGAAAATCAGGTCATTTAAAGCAGTTTTGGTTACATCACGCCATGGCAGAGATACTGGAATCCTGCAGTTAGCATTGGAAATGAAGGCAATAAATACTGCCATGGCTTGAGAGGCTGGGACAGATAGGAATTTCTGCGTTGCAAGTTTTCTGTCTGCAGTTTGTTTTACGGGTCCTCGGTATGTGGTGAGCCTGCTGCTCTGCCACAGCTTTCCATTACATCCTGTACCAGGCTGTAGGCAATAATACTTGGATAGTGCCTTGATGATATGATATATGTTGCAGTTCAGCATGTACCAACATGACACAAAAGAAATTTACGTATTTTGGCTTGCTAAGAATACACTTCTTTTATTGATAGAAAGCTGGTGACAGAGTCCACTGTTGGTTATGTGTCAGTTCATTAGCAATAATGATACTGAATGTGCAAGTAGGTGCTGATGTGCGTGTTATGTGCCCATATGTAGGAACATACAGGCCTAGTAGAAAATCATAGGTGAGATATACATTTTCTGAAGTGCCCCAAGTAATGAATAACAAATTTAAAATAAATACCTGTGTTAGCAATACAAAAAAAAAAATAAATAAATAAAACAAACCTAAGTCTAGCTAGTATAACTCAACCCGAAACTTCCCGTTTGCACTCCGGATGAAATCCTAGATCCGCCCAAGGCACTGACACGACCTTCATGAGGCTTCCCTGGGCCAGCAGGTCAACCCTCTGTGGCTGCCGCCAGGCCAGGCCAGGCCAGGTGGGATTCATGTCGCATGCAGTGATGCAGTCATTCATAAGTAAATGGAAGTGCTGTGATGTAGGCAGAGAGAGGACTTCAACATGGACTGAGGTATCAGCCTGTCCCTTTGGAGACCAGTGAGTTTTGAGTGAGTTGGTAATGGAGTGCCACAGAGCAACTTACCAAGAATATATTGAAAACTAAATCAGGAGATGCAAAATGAAAAGCAAACCCAGCTTTGAGTGTCCCCATTCAGTAAAGTGTGTGTAAATCATTCTTCAGGCTCCCTGCTTTCATATAGCACTGGTCCACACACTTTTAAGGCAAGAAGAAGCCATGAAGAGAATGTATTTGAACCCCTTGTTCTTGCGTTAGCACCTCCCCAGTCTGGTCACTGCTTGAACTAGAGCATATGTTTAGAAAAACATCCAGTCTTCATTTTAACATCACTGGAATGATGAGTCTTGCATGGTTAATAGCTTTGCTGGAAGGAGAGCTGCCACATGTTTAAGTGCTAAGCTGCCTTGGGGCTTGTTTGAATACCTGCTCTCTGCTTCTTGTGCGGATATTTTTCGGTTACTAGATTTCAAACCGGAGGCAGCCACAATAGTAAACACTGAAGTTCTTACAACAGGGATAATTTTCCTTAGTGAAAGGAGTGATTTACCAAGCAATATATAGAGCACTCACAGTTTCCATCCCGGGATCCGAACCTGCTTCAGTAATGCAGAGTAATACCAAGTGTTGCATGCACTTCTAGCTTTTCTGTCAGAAGTGGCATATACTATCCTAAACGATGCTGAATTACTCCATCATATCGTGCAATATAGCTTTTCTCCCTCCTTTAAAAACACTTGTGCCGAAGAAGCTTTCCTTTGTATTTTCCTTTGGTGTTAGTTAAAAATAAACAAAATGAATCATGATAGGAATTATGTTATTTAATCATTTCTAAAAAGAAAACCACCATAAGGGAAATGAAATGAACTAGACTGTTATTTTAATCAGATCATACTTTGAAAGTCCTAAATATTTGGTTTGTGTTCACACCGACTCCTTGAGGCAGAATTATGTGGTGGCCTGTGAATGTAAGCAGCAATTATCTGTCTTAAATAGGTATTTTCAAAATGTGATCTTTTGATGATTCCCTTTCCCCCCCTAAGCCCGTTAGTTTCCATGCTGAAGGGGACACATGCCTCAGCGTAAAGGAACAGGGTGTAGCACGTTTGGTCTGAGGTATTTATTCAAACAGTGTAGGCAGTAACTGTATGAGAATTCATTAATGATTACTCATGTGCTCTTTAAATAAATAAGGTGGTGACTTTCAAGAATTTATATTACGTGAGTCACAAAGTTGTTATTTCTTTCAGAGTACATGGCTAAATACAGGATAGAACAGAAAAATATAAAAAGTACTTGTAGGTGAAAAGCAATGAAGAATTAGGGCCATACTCTGAAAATTTTAAATTGAAAGCAGTGGTTGTGCAGCCCAAGTAGAGCATAAGTCAAGGTGAATGGAGCCACATTCTTCCCCAGCACAGCTAGGCATCGCTGTTAAAGAAAGGTCCACATTTATCTACAGAAAAATTCAATTTTTAGACTGCACTTTCAGTAAGAAAATAATATGAAGAAAAAATGAGATGAATTCCTGTTCTTAGTGAGTAAATTCCTGACCACAGTGAGTAATGCTCTGTGATTTGCCTCAGTTCATGTCCACGGGCAAGAGCTGTTTAAGAGGATCTTTTGATGGAACAATCTCAAAGCGTGTTACAACTTTTCAAGGCAAACTCTCCATTCAACATTCAGCAGATGTTTTATCCTCTTGTATGTTGTAAGTTCAGTTTTGAACTTCTGTGAGTACTGTTATTGTACGTCACCTGCCGGGTTTGAGTGAGTGTTAGAGATACAAACAAATGCGTTTTTCTGTCTATATTCTTCACTCTGGAATTAGTTCATTGTGTTTAATTCTTGTCTTTTCTAAGCATGAGTAGCTTCCAGTTTGTGGAAGGTGTTACAGAGGGATGTGAGTGACGTGTGCTTTAGGTGACTTTAAATCTCATCTGTCAACATAAACCAAACCAAATAGCAGCAATAGACAGCTGTAATATACTGCCATACAGTGCTCAAAAGGAGAACCTGGAAATCATGCAAGTGAAAATGTTGCAGTCATAGTCTGCATTTAACAAAAGCTGGATCTCATTCTGGATATGTGTACAAGTAGAGAGAACGTGTCCATCACTGGAGGTTGGAAGCAGGATATGATTGTATAATTAAAGACTATGGTTTTGTTCAAAGACACAAAGAGGCCAAAATATAGTTGTTCAGGCAAACCGGACTATAGCTTTCCCCGCATTCTGGATGCTGGCCACTTTACCTATACATCTTTTAACCTAATTGTCTGAACCCAAGAAAGCAAAAGATTAGCCTACAAGACTCAACGTGATGATGATGACGATCTGTGATAGTGACCTCCAGCCTCTTGAGTTTGTGGGCTAACTAGCAGCAGTAGCTGTTTGTAGTTTTTCTCTGTGAACTGTTCATCAGAGGTGCAGCAAGACCCAGCAGAAGGCAGGAGGGGATGTTTCTGGGGCTGGTGTGACCTGAGCTACCAGGGAAGGGATCCTCAGCTGCAGAAACGCATTGCAGACCTCGGCTGGGGCATGGCCCGTCACTCTCTCCAGTCAGACAAGTGTGTGGGGTGGGCATGAGCTCACAGCACATGCAATATTTGGGTCAGTGGAACAACATCAAGTCTTGACGAAGTCTGTGAAAACTTTATTTTTTTCTTTTTTTTACAGTATGTGAAATTCCATTAAAAACGGAGGCCCTCCATTGCATGAAGCTTCTTCACCATTAAATTTCCTTCCTTACATGCTCTCTTTCCTCAAGTTCTCATCCCAAAATGTGAGGAAACTAGAGTTTTTCAATGAAGTTGTAGGATTTCTTTAAAAATATATATTTTTCTCTAAACTAGTACTCTGAAATGGTTGAAGTATTTGTGCTGCCACTTTCGCACAAAAATGTAAACTTCCTGAGGTGTATTTAGAAAGTCAAAGTACCCTGAGGTGTGTTTATAAAAATACATACATAAATAGTAGTGACGAAGATTGCAGTCCAGCTAATTGAAGTTTTGCAAGGTTTTACTTCATAGAAAACAGGACATTTGAAAAGGAAAGACAGCGAAACCTTCCCTGGAGCCACCACCTGGTGAATAGGTTCAAAATTGTCAAGTAATACCAAAGTTAGAACAGATTGAAAGCTCATGCACTTACTTGCTGAGGCAGAAACAATCAGCTTAATGCACCGATTACTGGCTAAAATCCTGTGGCCTGTGGGATACAGGCAAACAGACTAAGCTGTGATAATGGCTCCTTCTGGCCTTGCCCGGCTGGATAGCAGCTCTGCAAAAAAGGACCTGGGGTCCTAAGTTGAGCAGGAGCCAGCAGTGTGCTCTGGCCACAAAGAAGGCTAACACTGTCCTGGGCTGCATTAGGCAAAGTGTGCCAGCGGGCTGGGGGAGGTGATCCTTCCCCGCTGCTCAACTCTGGTGAGGCTGCACCTGGAGTGCTGGGTCCTGTCCTGGGCCCTGCAGTACCAGAGGGGCCTGGGCACACTGGAGAGAGTCCACAGGAGGGCCACCAAGATGGTGAAGGGACTGAAGCACCTCTCCTATGAGGAGGGACTGAGAGAGCTGGAGCTGCTCAGCCTGGAGAAGAGGAGGCTCAGGGGGATCCCATCCGTGTCCCTAAATCCCTGAAGGGAGGGTGCAGAGAGGACGGAGCCAGGCTCTGCTCAGCGGTGCCCAGTGCCAGGACAGGAGGCCGTGGGCACAGCCGGGCACCCAGGAGGCTCCCTCTGAGCACCAGGCAGCACTTCTGTGCTGGGCGGGTGACGGAGCCCTGGCACAGGCTGCCCAGAGAGGCTGTGGGGTCTCCTCCTTGGGGATCTCCAAAAGCCGCCTGGACGTGGTCCTGGGCAGCCTGCTCTGGGTGTCCCTGCTTGGGCAGCGGTGGCACCAGGGGCCTCCGGGGGGCCCTGCCAGCCTCAGCCAGCCTGTAGCTCTGTAGGATACAACACCACAGCCATGCAGTAGCCAGGCTAGCTGTGCTGACACAGGCAGTTTAAACAGAGAAGGAAGTCTTGGCTTGTCTTTTGAGTTGGGGGACTTTTGCTCTTGATTTCACTGAAAGCCAGATTTCAGCCAAGGTGAAATCTAACTTGAGACATTTTTGTTTTCAAAATTGCTGGTGGTGAAACGAGCAGCTGTAATTGTGCTGTCTGTCTCCTGTATGGATCACTGAGGAGATTTTTAATTTTCAAATTAACCCTGTTGTGTAATTAGAGGTATTAATGTTAAACGACATTTAATCCATTAAGTGCAAGATGTATGCTCAATAAATGAAACACCGGTGTACTAATAATTGGGGTATTTTGTTAGTTTAAATTTAGAATTGATAAGTCACTGGGGTATATAAAATGCTACATAACAGAAGTACAATACAAATTACTCGCAAAAATAGATTAATTCAAAGAACCTGAATGTAGCACTTTTGTTACTGGGATGCTCTTATGTCTGTATTTTTACATAAATCCCTGAAAATACAGAGCACTGTAAGTGTTAACTTAAAAAATCAGCATTTTTAAGTTCCAGACAGATAACTATTTTCCTCTCTAGGTAATAGATACTAATGGGCTTTTTTGTTTTCGTTTGGCTGAAATGCTAATACCATGAAGTCGTCGATAGTATCTTAGCCATAGTCATTGTTTTTATCTTGTATCATACAATATTCTCAGACTTTTAGTTGCACCTAAACAATTATATGAGCTGTTTCCTATAGGACATACTGTTTATTTAGATTAGAGCCTAAGCCACTAATTGGAGGGATTAAAAAACCATCTCCCTTGTAGTTCGGTTTTAAACGATTGTCCGTAGTTGGGTTTGTTCCACTTTGTAATAGCTGCTTTATTTATTTAAGGGCAGAATACTGAGTTATATGGCCTGTGGGCCCGATCCAGTGTATGCTAGTTGTGTCATTTCTTCTTTATTCTTATTAAACAGGTATTTGAATGTGGGCAAGTCAGTAAACCCTCATCTTCATGCCTCGTAAAATTCTCGTGTGTACGCTTTTGCTTAAAAACCTCTTTTGAGTCTCCCGTCTGGGATTCGGTTTACCAGGTCAGCTGAGCTTACCAGAGCAAACCGTCACACCGCTGACTGCACACCATCCCATACCAGTGGGACAGGAGGGCTGGAGCACCTTGAGCTGCAGTATTTAGAAACTAAGGGAGAGCAGCCGGCATGATTCAGAGAACTTGGGAGCCTTGTGGCTTAGCTGAAAAGCATGTGCATGACTCAGGCTGGAAACACGTTGTGGCTTTTCGCCTCTGATCTATAACTGGGCTGAGGAGGTTAATTCTACTGGGAGAAGAAAATCACTCTGTAACACGTCAGATTACGGGGGGGGGGGTTGACTAACATCCAACCACAGATGAACACAAGTTTTTGTCTTTGTGATAAGTTAGGTGAACTCAGAGACATAACTTAGTTTAAAATATGGGCTGTGCAGTATGTCTTAAGTAAATACCATCTGCCAAGCGTGCAAGCTGCCTTGCTGGAGCATACCAGGCATTTTGCTTTCCACTCAAAGTGCTTTGCCAAAGAAGGACTCAGCTCTGCAATGTACTCAGATGAATCTTTGTCTGCACTAAAGGAGCAAAATAATAAATCCTAATAATGTCAACCGGTATTGTTTTAATTAGCTAGATATTACAGGCCTTTGGCAATAATAGTGCTCTCTTTTAATAGGATTGTGGCTGGAGGAAGATCTGTTTGTATGAGCAAAGGTTGCAGGATTTGGAAGTAAAATCTGTATATATTTGTTGTATCTCTCATTCAGTCCTAACAGCCTAAAGGGTATCTGACTTTTTATCCTCAGTGTGTCACTGTTGTTTCTCATGGTTTGTTTGTTTTATCAGTTGTGCCGTGCTTATTTCTAAATCTCTGTCATTTGAGTGGTTGAGGAGTACAGGAAAAAAAGAATAAGTAAATGTGGGATCCCCGGATTTAATTCTTGCTCTTACTCTCTTTATTAACTACCCCAAACCAGCATTCCACTCCCAAATCTGCCATTTTGGGGGTGAGATTTCTCAGTTTCCTTCTTGAAATCACATTTGCAGGAAAATACTATACCCTCTCATAAAGGAAAGACATTTCTCTGAAGGCTACAGCACAGCTTTTACTGCCAAATATGTGTGAAAGGTAGGATGATAGCACAAGTTTTGCTCATCTACCACTTCTGTACAAGGGAGCTGCTGGTTCTGCAGCCTCCCAGCACATGTTGTGCCCTGTGCTTTTTTCTCCAGATCTGCTGTCCCCTTCCTTACTACCTGCATCCTTTCAGCCAATATTTCAGTGTGGTTTATCCATGTTGTCCACAAGCTTCTGGCCAGACTGCCTGGCTCTGTTTTGGCCACCTCCAGCTAGCTCAACATGAAGCATGCTTATTGGAGAGAGGACAGGTCTCAGATAGCATGGACATGAGCCGGGTGATGCTGCTTGACCAAAAAATCAGGAATTGGTCTGTCTCTCATTTAGTGGTATAAAGGTAACCACTCTTTCCACTGCTGCAGAAAATGCAAAAAGAGGAGAAACCTAGCTCCACAGGTCTAAAAAATCTGAACATTGAAGTTTAAACCAAGAATAGTAAATACTTTTTGCTCTAATATAATTTTTAATATTTGAAGTTTCTGAAGAAAGCTTGCAAAAGTAAATGTCTTATCATGAACCTTTCCATTCCTGCATAAATGCATAAGTAAATTCTGTTAAAAAGCCAGCTAATTGTCTTATTATTTCAGACCATGCAGCAGACAGTTCATATTAACTGACCACAACTCAGATCTTCTTCTTTTGAAATCAATATCCATAATTCATATAAAATCAGAACCTGATGAGCAAAGACCACTCCGAATAATGAGATCATACTGCTTGTCATCGTCTAGCATCCTTTCAAAGGATGTGAGATATGAGAAGGGACCAAAGACTTAGGAAGACTATAGATTTGAGATGGGAGAAGCGTCTCTGTGAATAGTCAGATCACACAAGTGTAGCATTCATGGAGCTTGTGTGAGAGGCACAGCCCTTTTGCATCCTTTTTATGTCAGGAAAGGGCAGGATGATTATTTTTTTCTAGTCTCAAACTGGTATGGGAGTAGGAATGTGGACAGGACAAGGCTCATATAGCCGCACAATGTGGCTTTTTCATAATATATTTGGCAAACCTGAATGTTCTCTGGGATGAATTTGAGTTTTGTTTTGTGCCTTTAATTGCATCTGATGGCAGCAGCTGAATATCTAATCATTTTGTAACTTCAAAGATAATGGCTTTCTCTTCCTGCAAATATTTATATGAGGGGGATAATGTAAAATCCAAAAGTTAATGCTTGGCACAGATGAGGAGACAGTAAGTCCTTGGCTTTTAACTTTCTCCTTTTTGTTTTAATTTTTACAGTTATATTTATATGTTTTTCTGAGCACTTTTTAAAACTGCCATTCTGTCAGCTTCACTTCATTAAGAGTGGCAGTGTGCCTAAGCTTTCTCCAAAGTTAAAAGGACTTTATTTTCCTTTAAATTCAGCAAGCATTCATTGGAGTATGTCTGGTTTAAAAGTCCCTTCAAAATTAACAGGCTGAGATATTCAGAATATGTAGTCCAAAACCACTTTATCACTCAAACTGCTGATTCTGCGTTAAAATCAGATACCCCTTGCCAAAACTGGAGCCACTGCAGCAAAAGCTGCATTTCGTACCACTGCCTGAGCAACGTTTCCTGGATCGAATAATGGTGGTGGCGATGCACAGCTTGCGGTGCAACCTTTCTTCATTCAGCGTCTCACCTTGAAAGCAAGAACTGGCCGTTGTGCTCAGCTGTTGTTGGACTTGAGGCTTTCATTCACCTATTTCAGGCCATTTCAGTTCAGAGTCCTGCCTTGGTCCATGCAGAGATCCACAGGAGGCAGCGGGGTGCCTTTGGGCGCGCACAGCACACGCGGGACACAGGGTTTCATCTGTTCAGACCAAGAATGGTCTATTCATGGGCAGCGCCAATTTTGAAGGAAGAGATTTCCTGTGACATTTTAAATCTCTTTTATGTTGAACTATTTTTTGACATTGCGGCTGCCAGTCGTGTCCAAAGCTTTGTGCCTTTGAGTTTCAGCTGAACTGCATAATAGGCATTTTAACTCACTGACACATAATGGCAGTGTTATTTGCTGAGTCTTATTATTTCAAATGGTCCCTTATGTTTTGATCAATTCATTAGTTCTTGTCATCTGAAGTTTTAGAGGAAACAACTTTAACAGCTGTAGTTGTTTTTTCTTTGTAATTCTTGTTTTCCCTAATATCAGGTCATTAAAGTCTGTTTTATTATGGAATCATAGGATGGTTTGGGTTGGGAGGGACCTTAAAGCCCACCCAGTTCCAACCCCCTGCCATGGGCAGGGACACCTCCCACCACACCAGGTTGCCCAAAGCCCCATCCAGCCTGGCCTTGAGCACCTCCAGGGATGGGGCATCCACAGCTTCTCTGGGCAGCCTGTGCCAGGGCCTCACCACCCTCTGAGGGAAGAATTTCTTCCTAATGTCTAATCTAAATCTACCCTCTTTTAATTTATAGCTGTTATCACTCCACTCCCTGACAGAGTCCCTCCCCAGCTTTGCTGTAGGCCCCCTTTAGGTAATGGCAGGCCGCTGTAAGGTCTCCTTGGGGCCTTCTCTTCTCCAGACTGAACAGCCCCAACTCCCTCATCCTGTCTTCACAGGAGAGGTGCTCTAGTCCTCTATAATTAATTTTGTAGCCCTTTTATTGCCTTGATCCATATTTCAATATGGATCCACATTTCAAACTGTCTTCTGGCTTCTGATATCCACTCATTTATCTGGGTGAGAACTGGACTACCGCTGAGGGAAGCTTAGTATCTTTTCTGTTATTTGGGTTATATTTTCAGTCTGACAGTGCAAACCTCTCTGCACTTCAGGCGCTCAGGGAAAGCCAGCAGCCCTCAGAGCTGCCTGGGATGGGCCAGGTATGATCCCGTTAGCTGAATTGCACACCAGTACCTCCCACAGCCACTACCTCAGGAGCTACTCCAGGCACGTGGGGTGACCTAGAGCCCAGTGCTTTACCACAACCCACCTGTGTCTGTCACTGCTGCCAGCCACGCTTGCTGGGTGATGGAGCTCATGTTCATGGACACGAAACGTGAACTACCAGCAGTGGGCAACACATGCCTCGTATGAGAGCGGGGTGAGGTCATGTAGGCTTGTTGGACTGTGGTGTAGAAGCTGAGCAGCCAGAGTTTGCCTGTTTTTATCTATTTACTTATCTATCTTTGAATAGATACTTGTATAGTTATTTATATAATTTTATAAGCCTGAAAATTAGATTTCTGAGAGCATTAGGCACTTCAAGGATTTCAATAGTTCACTCTTGCTGGAAGTTACTTACCCAGAGCTTTCTCCTCCACCCTGAGCACAGGGTATGCTGCTCCGTACCAGACCAAGTAACATTGTTAAGGATGTGAAACAAATACAATTCCGTAGTCATTTGGTTGATTTATATAGAAATTAGTATTTCAAAAAGTATGGAAATCATTAACTTGCTATGTGAATAAGTCTGTTCTACAACAGATTAAGCATAGCCAGAGATAACTCAGGAGTAGGGCTGAGACCAGTTCTCTGGCCAGCATGATGGGCACTGCATTTTGCCCCATGCAGCTATAATTTCAGACTTCTGCTCTGCTTTTTTCTGACAGTACTCGTTTCTGGCACTGGAGGTGCTGCCTCTAGAAAGCTGCCTTCATTAAGACTTACAGCCTCTGGTTAGGACCACTGGCCAGGGTTGCTCACGGCATGCTTGTCTGGATTGGCTCTACAAAAAGCAGCCTGCAAAATGGGAGATGTGGAAAAAAGAGTGTATAGTACTTTATCATAGCCCTGATAATAATTTGGGAATGTTTTCTGTATCCTTGGCAATAATGTATTTTGGACTAATTATGCCCTGACATCAGAGTCTTTTTATGCCCTGACATCAGAGTCTTTGTATTCAAACCAGTTATTTTTTTCATAACTAAGCACACATAGGTTATTTGAGAAACCATTCACTTACTCGACTTGAACCAAATAATTATGTGCTTATCAGAAATTACTCAGACATTTGAAAATGCATTGTTCTGGAACATCATGTTTTGGACCACTTCTGTACAACACTTCGGTTAAGAAAAATACTGCATTGCTCTTGGACTCTAATTAGGCAAAGGACCTACGGTTTGCCTGATGACATCAGGGAAGACAAGGTGGTCTTCACCAGTCACTGTTTATGAAGTTCCACAAGAACTGGGGGATAACCGTAGTCTAAAATCCTGGAAACATCCCATCTTAAGGCTTTAATGAGGACCAATGGAAAACTACTGACATAAAGAGAGACTGTAGCTTTTAAAATACAAGCTGAATACAGATTATACAGAATTTTAAGGGTAAGGATGCAAATAGTTCCATGTCTATGTTTTATTGTTCAGGCAAATGGTTGTTATTACAATGCTTTCCTCCTCCTGAACATCTGAAGCTGACACTTAACAGTTTTTTATCCAAGCTATTGCCATATAGATTGTTTTGCAGAAAATGCGTGAAAAAAATGAAAACATAGAATAATTCTCTTTATGTGAATGTTCAGTAGAGATGGTCACAATGCCTTTAAAGTGAATCAAAAATACACCACCCATTTTTAAGAGTACTCCTTGTTGACTGTGTAGCAGCTGGAAAACTATAGCAAGTTTTAATTATCTTCAGAAAACAAAAAGCTCTTGCCAGCACATGCTGGTTATTATCAGCAGCTGCTGTATGCTGACATACTCTTTCAGCTCATATGAGGCTCAGCTGTCTTAAACAGTCATTGTAAAATGTAAAATAGATTTATAGTGATGATCATTTCTTGTTAGATACATAACAACTGATGTCATTCATACTGAATTTAGGTTCACATCATTGTTTAAGCTGTAATAAAATCATACAAAATCATAATTAATGTTTCATGTAAGAGGTGCGAATGCCATGCAACAGGAATTGAAAATATTGAACTGTGGTGCTTTTTTAAAAGAAAAAAATCTTAAAAATAATCAAATTCCCTGTTGTAAGGATTTTAACATTTGTATAAACTTAAAATTTGACTTTCTAACTTTTAGCTATAATTACTGCAACTTCACTGCAATAAAAAGGATACACATTAATTTGATGATCTAAACAGGAATCTTTTATCTTTTACATGTGATTCTTCTATTAGCAGAAGTGGAGATCTATATTGCAATAGCTATTTTCAGATCAGATGTTGTGATTTTGTTTATTGAGTAATTTAGGAAAGTTTGTTTTTTCCATGACATTAACATAATCTTCAGAATCTGAGACACCAAGAAACATATACAACATTTATACTTCAGTTTCCTGTAGAAGGACACACAGGTATGGTAGATTATTAGTCAGTATATTTGCATCATCTCCAGACTGGAAGATTTGTGATGAACTTGGTTCTCCGTTGCTGCATGCTCACACCGATCTCTTTTGCTATGATGCAAAGCAAGTACAAAAGGTGTCAGGCAGTTTGTAAAATGTTTTGTTTAGTCATTGGCACCAAGGCAATGTTAGGCCCTTTCTCGTTGACATGAGTGATTGAGATGTGATGATTTCTATTCTGAAGCGTACACTGGAGGGAAGTGTTATATTCAGCAGACTGGACTCTTGGCGTATCAGGGAGTTACTCAATATGGATTTAAAATAAGCATCAGCCTCCATCGAAAAGGTCATTGTCTTTTGGACTTGGGTTTTCACCCAATCTGTTTTTTAATCAAATGGCAATCCATTGAAATACAGTTCAAATTTGAGTTTTAAGTAAGGCACAGGTGACACTGGCGCCTAGAAAACAGGTGGTATAAATACAATTACACCATGTCTTCACACCAGCTCAGTAATGGACATTATTCTTTATCCTGGAAACTGAGAGTTCAGGTCCCTACTGGTACAGCTCAGGGAGGCAAAGAAAAGCACTTTTGCTGAAAGAAAATAATAGCTGACAAATAACCTGTGCAGGGGCATTACAGTAGCATCACAAAGTGCAAGAAATACACCTGGTTGTAGTCTGATGTTCAGAAACCATTACTGCTGATTTGATAAAACAATTTACTTCAATAAACAAGAATCTCTGGGGCACTGAGACCAAAGACTTCACAGAAACACAGTATAATTTAGGTTGGAAGAGACCTTTGGAGGTCATCTAGTCCAGCTCCTGCTCAAAGCAGGTACAGCTGGATCAAGTTGCTCAGGGCCTTGTCATACTTAGTTCTGAGTATCTCCAAGGGCTCTGTGGGCATATTCCACAACTTCCACAAGTTCTCTGGGAAACTTGTGCCAGTTTTTGGCCACCTTTGTGGTGAATTTTCTTTTCCTTTGTATCGCACTGAATTAATGAAGCTGCAACTTGTTTCCACCTAGAGCTGTGCACCCCTAGAAAGAGTTAGGCTTCATTTTCTCAACACATTCCTATTAAGTAAATGAAGACAGCAATGAGCTCTCCTAGCTGTAGCTTTTTCTTCTTAAGGTTGAACAAAACCCCGTCAGTCTCTCCTCCAATGTCACATACTTCAGCCCTTTGACCATCTTGATGACTCTCTGCAGGGTTTGCTCTGGTGTGCCCCTGTCCAGTTAGTCCCAGCCTGTCCTGTTGCATGCGGTTATTCCATCCCAGGTGCAGGACTTTACACTTCCCTGTGTTGAACTCCTTGAGATTCCTGTCAGCCAATTTCTCCAGCCTCTCAAGGCCCCTTTGAATAGCAGCCCTGTCCTTCAATGTATCCACCATTTCTCTACAGTTTGGTGTCATCCACAAAATTGCTGGGAGTGTACGCCATCCCATCATCCAGGTTGTTTATAAAGACAGTAAGTTAACAGTACTGGTCTGGTTTCAATCCCTGAAGGATGCCACTAGTTACCAACGACCAGTTGGACTTCATACTGCTGATCACAAACTGTGAACCTAGTGGTCAAGTCAATTTTCCACCCAATTTATCATCCACTTACCTGGTTATGGGAGACCAAGTAAAAGATGATCCTGGTTGTTCTTTCTCCTCCAACAACCACCAGAGAACAGCCCTTTGGTTATGTTGTATTTAATAGCATCCTCATACTGAACTTTATTTTCCTTTATACCTAATTGGATTTACAATGCTGCAAATTGTTTCCATTGCCTCTCATCCTGTAGTTGTGCATCTATAAAAAGAGTCTGGCCTCCATTCATTCATAGACTTAACACCATCTTTATGAATGATCTGAGTTCAAGATCTTGTTTACATTCCTATGCTATTGCTCATGGCAGGGTAGACCTTTCTGATTGGTCACTCTTGTCATTTATAGTTTTATATAAATTAATAACTGTACATAAGCACAAAGAATTGAACCAGGACCTTGGACTTCACTAATCCATGCTGTGAGCGCTGTGCTGTGAAGTCTATCTCTGTACACCTTTCAGTTCTGCAAGGCACTCCACATTGTCTCCATAATTAATTGAATGAAACTAACCTGCAGTTCCTCAGCAGGCTTTAAACAGGAAAATATGGTGAAAGCAGAGGAAAATAAATTTACTTTGCAGCCTTGTTTGGGTGTGATTTGTCCTGGTAAGCTGTTGATGTATATTCAGCCTAGTCAATTCAGTCAAGTCCAAGGAGTTGATGCCATTTGAATTAAATTGTTTTATACCAGCCTGAGGAGGTGAAAAATACCCTAAGAAAATATAGGGCAAAGGAGAGATGCGAGGTGAGATAACAGGGGAGCGGCAGGTCTGTTCCACCCTTCACCATATCGGTACTTCCCCGTGTAAAGCATGAGGTGGGGCCATCCCAGCAGGGCAGATGAAGAAGCCACAACTGAGATCGAATATAAAACAAAGGAAGGAAAACTGAAATACGCAAAAGAGAGAACGAAATGAAAATGCATGAATTTGAGCAGGGAGCTGGGTGAGGGGTAAAGAGGCAACCAGGTGGGTCACTGCTGTCGCTACTGCAGTAGATAGAGGAGGCCACCAAAATATCCAGAACTGCTGAATTAGTTGGTTTTCACCCTGACTTTTCACCCTGAGTCTTATTCCTGCTAATGGTAATGGAAAGTTGTATTTAAACTGCCATTACCTATTCAGCATTATAAATGTAACTCAGGTAAATGAGGGCAAGTACATGCAGGTCTACTGTAGAGAGATGTACACATAAGAATATGAATCTGCTTGGTTTTCTGTTCCTATGAAAACAGAAGTTTGGAGCTAAAAATAGGCATCTAATTACTGTTATCTACCCTTTTTTATATTATCTGCCACAATTCCTATCAGTATAAGAAAAATAAAATTCCCAGATAACAAATGCATATAAAAAATGTTTATTTATTCTTTCTAGTAAACATTTAAAAGGCCGTCAGATTTCTTTTTTATGATCTGGGTAATTGGTCTGGAGGATTTAGCTTGGCCAGATAAATAGTTTTACTGGTTTTCACCATTGATGGCTTTAATGATAAGGTAAGTCACTCATTAAAAAAAAAAAAAGCTGCAGCAGCTCTGAAGTACTGGCTTGAAGGAGTTTCGGCCTAAAAGAGCCTGAAGGATTTTAGATTAGAAGGAGTCTACTGTGATTCTGCATCTAGGAAAGCTTCCTAAAGCCTCCTCTTAATTCGACTGTTTTGTACCACATCAAAACCTAGAAACAGTTCCCACTGGCTAGCAGAAATAATGAAGCAAAAGAAAAATTCAGCAGCACCAATGCTTACCTTTTATTATAAGCAGTGTTGTGTGTTTGATTTTAAAGCCGTGTTTTTTGGAAGTTCCTGACCCTCCTCCCCAAACCATTTAAAACCCTTGAGGTAAGCCACGGTGACAGGTGTTCAGCACCCTTTGAGAACGGGTCCATGCCGGTAGCAGCTCTGTAATGTGGGATCTGTGGCTGTTACTGCACTTTTAAAGACCAAAGGATGGACACAACAAAGCTCAGATATTTTGGTGGAGGATGAGAAGGTCACAGGGCAGTGAAGGCAGAATTAGAACCCCTGGTTCCCCAAAGCTGTGGTTGTACAGTATATCACACCACCTCTCTAGAACAAAATAACACACAAAAGGTATATTAGCACTAAAACAGTATCCCTTATTTCATGGGGCATTTCACCTTAAAATTTCCTACAGCTTTTCCAAAGGAATTAGCAAAGATACTGGTATGACAGAAGCAAGGTGGCAGATGTGACAGCCAGCAGGAGCTTAACATCTCCACGTGCCTGTAGAGCAGCACCAGAGGCAGGTAGACTGCCTGGAGTACCCTACAGGGAATCCTGACCTTTCCATAGAATCATAGAATCACTGAGGTTGGAAAAGACCTTCAAGATCATCTGGTCCAACCGCCCCCCTACCACCAATGTCACCCACTAACCCATGTCCCCAAGCATCACGTCCAACCTTTCCTTGAACACCCCCAGGACGGTGACTCCACCACCTCCCTGGGCAACCCGTCCCAATGCCTGACTGCTCTTTCTGAGAAGAAATGTCTCCTCATTTCCAACCTGAACCTCCCCTGGTGCAACTTGAGGCCATTCCCCCTAGTCCTGTCACTAGTTACCTGTGAGAAGAGGCCGACCCCCAGCTCCCCACACCTTCCTTTCAGGCAGTTGCAGAGAGCAATAAGGTCTCCCCTGAGCCTCCTCTTCTCCAGACTAAACAACCCCAGTTCCCTCAGCTGCTCCTCACAGGACTTGTGCTCCAGGCCCTTCACCAGCTTCGTAGCCCTTCTCTGGACATGCTCCAGGGCCTCGATGTCCTTGTACTGAGGGGCCCAAAGCTTTTGTGTTAAAAAATGCAGCTCATAGCATTTCTGTCTTGCTACTGAACTAAAAGTATAGCCGTCATTACCTTTGTTGAACACTGTAATGAACCTTCTTGTACTGACAAGCAATACTAGCAATGGTTTCAAGCCTCAGAGTGAGCAGTGTAAGGGCTGGGGCCGGTTCACCTTGCCTGTGACCTGGGTGCTGGTCTGGAGAAGTGACCGGCTTGCTGCTCAGACCCCTGTGCTGTGCTCTTTCACTGTACACATAATCCGGGCTGAAAGGCAAGTTCAGAAATGCAAAACCACCCCAAAAGGAGTGATGTTGTTTCTGGCCATGTCCTTCCCTTGGAGCAAATCTGGCAGAGGTGCAACCACAGGTTGGCTTGGATCAGGTTGTTTGTCCGTCAGAAAACAAATGCTTGTGGTTGCATGATGTTATTACAAGGGAGGTAGTTAAGAATATGTAATGAGGGGTGGGACTGCTCTTTTTAATATCAATCAGCAGTGTCAGTGAATTAAGACCAAAATAAGCCTACAGTTACACAATCAGTGCAGAGGCAAAAAAGTAACTCACTGTGTTGGATTTGTTTGCACATTTCTAATGTGTCTTCCTTTCATAAGTCAGCAGAATTATTTTAAATAGACATTTCAAAATATTTGAGTTGGAAAATTAATTAAAAACACAGCAAGGTTATCAGTGAAACAAATTTAAATTTTTTGTTCTACATTCACGTACAAGAATCCAATAAAAAATCCTGTTTCCATTGCTGAGCCATTTGCACGGACTGTATGGCCTTTATTATCTGTGATACACTGATGTTTGCAAGTCTCTTGATTACTATTGGAAAGCAGTGTTATTAAACAGGGTCTATCATTCTTAACAAAAGTTCCCTAGAAACTGGCAGGGCCGAAGGATTTAAAGGTCTCGTTCTGAAATGCAGATCATATCTTTTTATTAAGAATTTCTTCACGGATATTGGAAATGTAAAGTTGACATTTCAAGAGAGATCAGTGGAAGCAAAACACACAGTGCTTAGGCAGAGGAAAGCCAGATTCTCTTGGCATTAGTCATAAAGTAATATATTGGGAGCTCATGTGAATCAGCAGGTAGGAGGCTGTGATGTGCCAGTAATATCATAGTGCTCTTGAGCATGCTTGGGAAATGCAGAGATTCAGAACAGGTCTAAGCTCTTGATTTAATTGCTTATCTTTCTGCTACTCCGATTTTTCTCTGTTTGCTTTACTTTCTTGCCTTATCACTCTCTACCACAAGAAATAACAACACAGATTTTGGCCCTATATTTTGCATCTGTCTACAGAGATAACTTTCTGTAACTGCCATTTTCATTTTGGTATTTTCCCCTTCCTTATCACACGACACACACGCTACCTCTTTCAAATCTCCTTGCAAAGTATGCTAACAACGTGCTTTTGCATGTTTTACAGAACTCTAGTGTGCATAAGATCACAGATCAATAAAAAGAAGCTATTTAAACACAAGCTTCGTATTTACTTTTAGTTTATGTACATTTTATTTCACTGTTTATGCATATTTTAATTTGGTTGCACAGAGTTTGCTTGTATAGTTGCCCTATTCACCTTTTTATCTTCTCCTGCTGCCTCTTTAGTCTGTAAACAAAATGAAATGGAAATATGCCCTTAAAATAATCATTAAAAAAAAATAATCACAGATTTTGAATGTTTTCATTGTATTGCCACTGTAGCTAAAAATCTGCAGTTTTAGATTTAGGAGCCTACTGTGTAACACATTTACAAATCAGACAGGTGAACACTCATCTACAGACACACGCATGAGCAAAAGTAGCGTGTTCCCAAGTTGGATGTCACTGGGGAGGCTTTAGTACAAATTCCCCTGCAGCTGGGAATGCAGGACTGTCTGTGAGGCAGCATCGAGAGAGCTCTCCTGACAGAGGGAAACTCGAGGTAAACCTCTGGAAGTCCCTTTGTCTGGGTGGCTGTGCACCTGTCTGTGAAGCAGATCTCATGTTTCCCTATGGGGAAACTACCAGCCAGATAGCAGGAAAACTTCCTAGTTTCCTGACGTTACGGTGATTTACTTCATTCAAGGTGTTCTCAGTTCTTTTCGCTTTAGACAAGCGTGGTTTCAAGTCCACAGCTTGTTCATGTGCCCTTGCCCTGAAGCAGTACATGAAGAGACCATACCCTTAGGAGCGTCGCTGCTTGTGCAGCACATGCTGCTGTGTCTTACATTTGAGTGCTTCTTGCCTTGATGTTGCATATTCAGACGTCGTAATAATAAATGTGGAATTAAGCTCACGTAGGGTGGACTGAATTTAAAGTCAGTTCCAAGTCCCTGTTGCAAGAAGCCATGATTCAGCTATACAAACCCAGCACACAGGCCCCGAATAGCTCTTCCACACATCACACAGAAGATGAAACACATCTGTGAAAGGAACTCGCTGCTGTTGACTTTGTAGGTGAGAATTTTGGCAGCACTCCAGCACCAAGGCATCAGGCACCTGCTCCTGTTTCTCTTCTGCAAGGCCGATAGGGTTCCAGACCTGCCAGTTCCACCTGCGAATGGCCCAGCTGAAATCCACGCAGAGAGTCCTGCTCTGCCATGTAGACACCCAAAGACAGGCCTTCAGTGGTGTGTCCCACAGGTTTCTTAGCTCCTTGAACCCCCAATAAATCGCGTGGCAGTTTATTGTGGGCCATGGTGGCTGTTCCCACTCAGCTTTCGGGTTACGCGGGAAACGCAAGGCCTGTGTCTGCGTACACTCCTTGCTGACCATTGCAACCACGTCCAGGTGGTGCCCAGAGGTGAACAGTTCAGCAGCTGGTTGTGCCGTCACATTTCCATGGTGCAGACACAGCGTAGGAGAGGTTTGTGAGGTATTTCAAAATGGTTTGTGACCCGAGACAGGAGTGGTGAGGCCAGGAGTGCTGAATGCTGACACGACCAGGGGCAGACAGCTGTTGTGTTGCAATCCCTGTGGCACATCTGTACGCAGACAGGAATGTCTGGTGTGGGGTGAGCACTCCAGAGAGGGGATTACACGGTCATGGAGATAGATTAAGACGAGCAGGAATGCCTCGAGTAGTTTAGCAATAAGGCTCCTGAGGTTAGCTAGAGGCAGCCCTGTAAATGCAGGATTTGGACATCGTGCCAACCTAGAGGTTAGGTGCGACCGTGGAACAGTGGCTGCCTTGCTGCTAGAAGTCAATTAGCACTTTTCCGCTGGGATTTGGGAGAGGATGCAGGGATGGTGAACACGACCGGTATGTAAGGTAGTGTTTGCCTCAGGAAGAGTTAGTTTGGCTGGGCTGGGCTGCAGGTGGCATTATTTGTTCACCTCAAGGAGCACACCGATACAAAGGACTGCAGACATGAGGAGGCCGCAAAGGGAGAGATTAGAGGACCTGCTGGCAATGTGTGTGCTGCTGCCATGGCCAGGAGATCTGGCGTTTACCTGTTTGAGCAAAACAAATCTCCTTTTGTTCCAAAGAGAATAATTACCTTTTCAGTGTCGGTGCCTGTGGTTATCTGCTGCTGTTGTTTATGAGACCACATCCTGGGATGACAGCAACAAGAAGAAAATCGAATGACGGATTTGGTTGGTAAAGTGCACATTTGGCTGGCTGAAGGCTTGATGATGGTACCTGCAAAGCCCATTAGATGCCAGCGTGCTCAACGTCTGAATGCAACCAGAAAGTGCAGTTTTCATCACAGAGGCTGTGTTTGGGTTAGAAAGGGAAATAAGAGGTACTCTGTGTAGTTACCACAGTGGCACTGATGGTACCACTATAGTGGGGAGTGAGGTGCTGTGTCATGTTGTAGCCTCACCTCTTCCTTCCTTACTGCTGCCTTTATGTCACTGTATGAGACTGAAAAGTGACTAAAAGCTCATGGTACAGGTTTGTGCCTCTTTTTTTCTTAACTAAGCTCTCAGACGCTGACACAGTTCTGGGTTATAACATTTGATTAAAAATTAAGTAAGCATTAAAATCCAAACATTTCAAATGTTCTCCTAGCAATTAAGTGGTGTGGAATAGGCAAGAAAATTGGGAAGCGTGGTGTCCTTTGTGAGCCAAGGATCAAGCAGCGAGTGATAATGGAAGTGGGGTCTCCAGCAGGGACGCAGCCATCAGACAGTATGTGTGGAGCTGGGAGCTCCGAGTAAAAGCCTGGCATAATTTTTCTGATCTAAGATTCTCATCAGGTTCAAGTACGGACTTCTTCCACCCATGCTCTTTGTAGCACAATGTGTGTGTTGCGGGGGGAGTGCTCAAGGGCCTCTTCAGGTAGTGCTGAGCACTGTTTGTTTAGTACCATACTGCCTGATCAGGGTTGGGCATACTTGTCAAAGTCAGCTATCTTAATCTGAGCCCTAAACACTGCGATAATGCTTTTTTTCAGACGTAATGTCAAAGTTACACAGCATGTCAGTATGGCAAGCCTCGTGGCTTAGGGATCTGATCAATGAATATCATTGCATTGGGTATTAACTGCCTTAGCAGTGTCCTTTATAAAAATGTAACTGGCTATTTCTACAGTAAACATGATGGTGTTTGCTTAGCAATAGATAACAAGAACAGGTTCATCAACACCAGGCCCGACAAAGGCTCTCTGTGGTGAGTTTGCACAGCGAGGTTGAGCTTTGTGCGGATTTTCTTAGGCTTAATAAGGATTGAGTTTGTGCTGAAGCCTTTTCTTCAGTGGGCCACTAAGAGGCTCTCTTTCCATTACCCTGCTGCTGCTTATATTCAAAAAATTTATAAGAGTTTAATACCTTTGAGCCATCTGTCTCACAAATCAGCCAATTCGTTCAAAAGTTACTGGGGGAGAGGACGAGGAGGCTGACACAGACAGACAGACAGACTAGCACACAAAGCATGGTCGTGTGAGCGTCATTTCCTTAGGAAATCAGGCTAAAAATACATTGCACAAACAAATCCTTGGAAGAGGTCGTTGTGGACTCGATCCCTTTATTACGATTTTCTGCAAGTTTTAGATGAAAAGCAGCGATTGACTTACAGTAGTTGATAAAAAAGAATTTCAGTTTACAGATGGGACCTCCACTCCCATTTTTTTCAAAAGCAGCAGCAAGAGGGAAAGCCTAAAAATGACCTAAAACACGGCACTGGCATTCACTGAAGAAAAGCTGCTCAGTGTAGGGACCATGCAGCTGTGCTGGTGGGATCTGCTTAGAGACCTGCACCTGATGGACACGGATGTCTCACTTGCCAGTTCGTGGCCTTTCTTTGGCAATGCTGTTACTTACATTGCACGGCATCACATCTGCCCACCAGCTCTGACATTACTTGCAGAGTTCAAAGCTTCACAAAGTGACTAAGTCTCGTAATTCGGCCCATGCCAGCTCAGAGCACAGTGCTATTTGCATTGCAGAAGCAGCTGCAGCGCCATTGCTCCAGGCTTTTGACAGACGTTTGACAAAATATATTTACTGCCTCAGAAAGCTTACAGTGGTGGCTCTAAGCCTTATCTTTATATGCTGCGTGTAGTTCCACACAAACAAAGGATGTTATATTGAGCAACTGCATGAGTCATTTAGGGTTTAAGCTGAGTGTATGCTTGGGGACAACAGTTGGTTACAACAGACGGGAGGAGCACATGCAAAGAAAGATATGACTATCGGCAATTGAAAACAGCAAGGCCAGAGGCTTACGATATGCACATATGGCTTATGATATGTACATATACTGTTTCTTCTCCATTCAGTAATTAAAAAAAATAAAACATTGTCAGGTGGGAAATTTAGGTTTCTAATGTTAAAAAGGGGTATATAATTGTGTTAGATGTCAAAGTGAGACTACCATATAACATTTGTCCCCATAGTAGGGACAAAATATTCTTCGGTCATAAATACCAGTGGGCCTTAGTCATAATTGTAGTGTTGCATTATGTTACTGTAATGAAACAGGGTCATCTTAATGGCCTTATGAAAAGCCCACACCCAGTGCTGACTGGGAGTGTCTGGTGTGGGACTGATAATTCCTCACGCACAGGTCACCTGGTGGCACCATCTGCACTCTTGGACATCTAAAAACTGGCCTGTTCCTGAAAAAAAAAAATCAGAAGTTATGCCTTGTATGCTTTTCATATGGGACATGGCTACCATAGCAAATACACTTTATGTGGGACATCCGATGTCCCAGGTAGGAGAGGCTGAAGCAAGTTGGGGTTTCTTTCACACTGGGGTCCCACCTCAGGACCTGAGGGGCCTGTGCATTCATTAGGTGGCACCACACTGTGTTAAACTGTCTGAGCTGCTTACACATGTGTTACCCCTACATTTTCTGATTTATGAAGTAATGATATGATACAGCACAACAGATACAGTTTCAGCAATACGGGTTTTCAGCACGAAGTCCATTTTTTAGTGGTTATGCCTAGAAATTATTTTATAGATCTCTATAACTGCCAAGGCCAGATCAGGGTCAAAGTCCAGCCGTGTGAGGCCCTGCACATATTTACCCATGCATGGAGTCTCAGGCCAATGTAACTGACCATGTAAGATACGTGGGAAACCGTTTCACTACCCCGTCTTAATAGGATTGCAGGAGCTGTACACACCAGTCATCCCATCGCAGGGTAATTTCTAATGACCTGCTTCTCCGCAGTGTCTCGCTCATGTAGGAACCCGTCACACAGCTAGTCGGAGTGAATTTAGCCCCATTTGTACTCGTCTGTCAAGCGCCTGATCTCTCGCTGAGGTATCTCACTTATCATGGTGAGGAGGTACTAAAGGTTGCTGTTGTCCTGTCTTTTTTAATTACAGCAGGACACTATTTTAATAAATGATGACAGAAGTAAACAAGTATCAGAACAGTAAATGAAGGATGGTGTTAGACCAGAGGTGTTACTTAGCATCCCACAAATCAGTTGCTAGCTATAATCTGTTTTGCTGAGGAGCTGCATTTGCAATATCCTTGTTTCCAAGCTGGTGATATATGTATCCAGCCTTTCCTACCTTATTAATATTCACAGGATGAGAGAAATGTAACCATGAATAACTATCTAGCAATAGGCCATTTGGGAAAGACACAAAAGTATTGATTTCTATTTTACAGTGTTCAGCGATCATTAATTTCACCACACCAGTTGCCCTAATTAAGTTAAGACTCTCTCTCCTGAGTGTGAAAAAAATGATAGCATCCCACATACTCATCGTTTTGATGTGGAATGGATAAAAACAATTTTTTTCACCTCAGCTCCCACCTTTTAGAGAAAGTAAAGACTTTCCTTGAAGCTTTTAACTCTTCTCATATGTATCAAGACTGGATCTGCATTGTTGCAGACTCAGGTAATTAACGTTGTCTGTCTGACACCATACGGTGACCGAGCAGGATGGTGCCCGCATCCTTTTGTGTTAATACCCCCTTTACAGGGCTGAATACCCAATGAGCCAGATGCTGCTCAGGCCATCCTCAGGTGGTGGCAGTTGCAAGTACTCAGGAAATTTAATATCTTCGTGTCTCTGAAAGCACATTTTCTTCTAACTTGGTTTATTCCTTAGAGCTCAACGAGATCTCTTGAAATATTTTTCTAATACTGAGCAATTACGCAGCTTTTTGGATGCGGCTCCTAGGGAAAACCATCACATATGTGTGTCTGATTTGAGAACAGGTAAACTGTTTGAATTTACATTTACATGCATGAAAATCACCGCTGGGCTGAGATTAAGCACAGGAAGCGTCAGCCCCAAAGGCACTAGTTTGACAGAACTTCTAGGAAATGTAAATCGGGGTTAAGAAGTGAATTTGTTGTTGAGCAATTATCTTCAAAGCAACTAATACTAACTAATCTTCTGCACAAAATGTTGAAGTTCTGTTGCATGGGGGAGCCAGACTGCAAAATCCAGTAGCTGCATGTGATATATGCAGTCTTCAGAAGTGGAAAAAAGGGCTGGGAATAGGCGGAAGAAGAGTGTAAGACACTGTCTGGAGGCTCGGGCTGTGCAGAAGTCTTGCAGCCAGAATAACTGTGTGAAGCAATGTGTGGTAGGAAGGGCTGCTGGGACAGGCTGGAGGTGGCTCTTTTGCTTTTGGAGGAAGAGGATGTTGTTCTTCAGTACCTTTGCCCCTCCCAGGATGACTGAATTCAGGTATGAGCAAGTCGTATCTGTGCCCAAACTCATTTTCAGTCCCAAGTCCAAATCTTTCTCAACCAGCCTGCTGAACATATTTATGTAAAACCTTTATGTAAAACCATGTATGAAAACCCTGCGTGTAAAATGGCAGGGCGTGCTGGGCGCTAAGGCTGGGGTTTCTGTCTTGGTGCGTTATTAGAAAGGGAATGTTCTCTATGAGGAAGACAGAGGCTTTCTGCTTGTTCCACTCTTGCTGCTGATTTATTCCATCCAAATAAATGCTTTTTTTCTTCCTAAGCTTCAGCTTTAGAAAATTCCAGTTCTACATTTCCAAAGCCAATTTATTTCTTGTGGTGTGCAGCTAACAGAACAGCTAAATTAGGGACATCAGTCCGCAAGAAGTACTACTAATTTGAAAAACTCTGAATAAATCTTGCTGAAGTTTTCTTTGAGTGTCATCATAAAAACTTCTAAAGGTATATAAAAAGGCAAGAATCTGAAATGTAATGGTTATATGTAATTTAAGTGACAGTGGTTTGAGCCTACGTTAAAATGTGTTTGTTTTTAAAAGATAATATAGTCCTGCTTCTTGCAAATAAGCTAATAGAAATCCTATGATTCAGGTGCTACTGAAGACTAAAACAACTTTTCTTGTTACAATGAGAAAGAGAAAACTATTTTTTTTCTCTTGGTTTCACTTTACTGGGTCCTTCAGCAATTGGAAATTTGGGAAGAAGCAGGCACCCAGCTCTGTGCCCATCCTGGGAAGAGAGTTCAGCACTCAGTATATGATACTCCTACTGATCACCAGAGAAAGAAAATTGTATCAGTAAACCGTTTATTCCTGGAACCCAAATCACAGTCTGTTGCTTGATTTCCGTGTCTGTTGTTTTTGTCTCAGTGCTGCCCCCTTCCCTAGGCACGGGGCATTAAATGATTTGTATGTTTCAATTAAGTTGCTATAAAAAATGAGTAGCTGGAGGGCACCGGTTTATTACTGGTATCCAACTCTGTTTTCATTTACTAAATGGCATTCTGAAAGCCTCTATTCTGAACATAATCACCTTAGGGTATCCGCTGAGTACAGCCCTGAATGATTCAATTACTGCTGAATGCGGCTCTCTCCCCAGAACATAGGGCTTCGCACATTAGCAGCATGGTGAGTGTTTCGCAGTTGTTCTCTTTGCACTCGTCAGGGTGTTTCCAGGAACAGGCTGGAAGGATGCAGCTTGCAGCTTCTTCCTTAAAACACGTTACCTCTATGTGTCGTCTCACGGTAGCTGACTTCGCCAGATGTGTGTGTTAGAGTCGATGGACATAGTTTTAATTCTGTTTCTTTACAACTACCCTTTCTCCTCTCTATTTATTGAATCCATTGCATATTTTTCATAAAACTGAATTACAGGAATTTGCAGAACATGTCTTGTCCACATGGATTGTTAAACAACAGTGTGGTTTCCACGAAGGTATCTTGGGAGCTGGCACCAGAGAATCAAAATTACCCTCAGCGCTTTGCTGTTTCCACACACAAAAAGTAAACAAATAAACCAAAGTATTACTGGGCATACTGGTCTTTCAATCAAAGTTTCTCATTCTTTTATGGTGTCCTGCTAGGTTTGAAACATTTTGTAAAAACATGACAGATTTGACAAAATTCTGGTGACCCAAGGTTGCCTTCAATACCTCAGTCTGGTTTCCAGATTCCCTGTGCCCTGGTTATAGAACTGGAAATCATATTAAAGACATCCATACGGGCAGCTCAGGGCACGGAGGTCTTCTGAGTCCATGGGCTTGGGACAGGTCGCCTCAAAACACCTCAAAAACTGTCAAACCTGGAGGTCATGACAGGTGCTGCTTGCTCCCAGTGCTGCTGTCGTCTCTTGATTTCGTATCAAACAACGTGGCTCTGCATCCTTGTCACTGAGACGGGAAATCGAGAGGCGTTGGTAAAGGTCAGAGCCTTTTTCTTAGTATTTCTGAAAGGCATCTATGCTAGAATTTCAGCTTGGAATAAAACTTAGAAAAATCACTTTTGAGTCCAATGAAAATTAAACTGAATTTCTGCATCTCCTTCATGCAGCAGGTACTGCAGGCACATTGCTTCCCAGCTGCTCAACGACCCTAGAACAAACTGGAAATTAACAAAAAACATTATATAGAAAAAAATATTTTTTTCGAAATAATAGTATTCACGGGCATCTGAAGGAACAAAAGCTTGACAGAATATCAAACAGAGACATCCTCACTGAAGACCAGAAAAACTAACCTGAAAATAGTTTTTTACTTCTAAAAAGAATATGAATGGCACACTAATTCCTCAAGTACTGATGTTTTAATCCATTCATGCTTGGCAAACAACAAAAATGTATTAGCGCCTAACTTCTGTTGCTTCTGTAGTGCTCGTGCTGCTGTAAAAAAAATGGGATACAAGAGGAAGTCAAGGCTTAAAATATGAATCGAGGGTTTATGAAGGCACTGTTAAGCTCTTGCCATCTGTGAAGAGATGAGGTTTAATATTTCTCCCATTTGCAATTCAATGATCGTGCACCAATGCAAAACTGATTAAACAAAAGGGGCAGTCAGTTCCAATTATTTTTATTAATGACCACAGCTATAATCACTGTAAACACAGACTTTCTGACACTTAATAGAAAGGTCTGACCTCATAAAGCTTAAACCCATTAGTTCTTTGGGCCTGGCCTTCTGTCTGTCTCATGCCTTGTGATGAGAACACAGTTTGGTTGCTTAGCTTCAGCACCTTTCCCCAAAAAGCATCCTTTCTTGCCTTGGAGGAGAAGAAAAAAAAAAAAAGGCAGAATATACTATATTCCTTGATCTAGAATTAACTTCTCTTGCATGAAAAACATATAAAACACGTTTGCCTTTTAATTTGAATTTTTCTGTCCTTCCATTCCAGACACTGGTTCTCGTTAGGCTCTCTTCGTGGAAAGAAGAGATCGTCACTGTTAGGTACCACTACGCTGTGATAAAATTATTTCTCAGACTTCTTTTTTAGATGACTAGAACCACTGCTGCTCCCTGTATAATATCCAACACTTTATCCAACATTTCTGTGACTGCTTTTTGAAATCTCTCAAATTTTTTGAGATGGATGTCAAGGCTGTCCCCAAAATCTTCTCTAATTATTCTTTCCCTGTTGTATATCTCAGGATCACATTTCACAGTTATTTTTTCCACAGCATTACACAGCTATTTCTCCACTCAAACTTTTTTTTGGAATCATTGACTTCCAGGATGCATTTGCCCAGTCTGCATTCCTTTTTCCTATGGTCATATTTTTACATTAGTTAATACTAATGCACATACAAAGCACAGTAGACTAAATGGTGCAGATCCTGCTTTTAGCTACGCTGTTCGTAGCGTTTCTTACCAATCTACTGTTCTTTAACCCATTCCCACTCACTTTCAAATACTCTTGCAATACCTGAATTGCCTCGGGCATGTCTACAGTGAAATGAATCACAACATCTTTGTGAAAGACTCAGTCACTCACCTGGAAAAGGAATGAGTATTCCTGCTGAGGGTTGGGGTTATTTGGCTATATCTGTAGTGATGGAGGGCAGATGAGAAGGTGCAGGAAAGTTAGAGATTCTGGAGGAAAAAAAAATAATTTTGTTTCTAAGGAAAGCTTGCAAATCCCTTTGCAGTAGTCAAGGGGTAGGATGTTATATTCTGAGTTTGACAGTCGAGCAGTGCTTAAATGGAGAAGCAGAAAGCACAAGGACAGCTGAGTGGGAGGTGAGTAGCATGTGCCACCCATTTGCTGGGACAATAACGTCGGATTTATTGCTTGCAGTATGGATCCACAGTGATATTGCCCTGATACTGCTTCTCTCTTATTTTTAGTATATTTTTACTATCTTCCCTGGAAAATGGTACATTTTTAAGTTGAAATTCTCTTCTCACATACATTCCAGTCAGAGTTAGCCTCTTGAAAAGCCATTAAAGAGCAAATCACAGGCCTCTGCAAAAAGAGGCAGAAAAATCTTAAAAGCACTAAATTCAGCGATTTGGAATAAAGGAAGCTTAAAACAGACAACATCTGTTGTTTTCAATCCCATGGGATTTTCTGCCTTTTTCCAAATCCTGGCCCTTAATGAAGAGCAGTGTCAGATTTAGAAAGGACAAAAAAAAAAAAAAAAAAAGTTTATACAAAATTAGAAATGTGTCTGGAAATCTGAAATCCTTGAGTATGTAAGCCAGCGTCTGCTCCAGATCTTTCTTTTCTAATGGACAGAGGTCTGAGTACTGTGCAATCACAACAGTTTTCAAATGTCATTTTCCATTGGAATCTCACAATTATCATACCAGATGCCCAAATCACATTTTTTCTTCCCAATACTACTATTTTGCATGCTTGTTCACCAGTACTATTAATGCTTGAGCACTCCTCAAAGGAAGTGTTATCTACGTGCAATGAAGATGATAAAAAAATTAAAAATGGTAAAGCTATCAAGGCACATGTAAAAATTCTCTATTCAGGCAGCTGTTTCATTATCACATTTTGCCTCCACACTTTGTCTGTAGTGATACCTCAGATTGCCATTGCAGTTACTGTAAAGCTTTTTTTTTTTAACAACCTTCTAGAAAAATAAAACTTTTCAGAATGGCTTGGTGGACTCACAGGGATACTAGCTAAGCAGATTGGTGTAATTAGACTCTTCAAAAGGGAGTTTTACCCTTATATTACATTTTATTTGTAGGGCCTGAGTGATGAAGAGAGCTTATATTGCCAGCGTTTCATGAAGCATTCTTAGAGTTTTCTACAAGCTGCTACCATATATTTTAATCTGTCTACATCAAGATGAATATTGGCTGAATAAGAAGGATTTCAGTTTCATTATTAATGTCAAAAACCAACTGCAGAATTCAACCCACAGATTTTCAAAAAGTTGGGCTGTCTTACTTCTAAATGGAAGTATTATGGCATATACAGTAGCATAGGCTATTAAAAGCATTGTAGGATCACATAAATTTCAGGCAAATGCGAAATGTTTTCAGGATTAAGCAGTGTTACTAAGATATTGCTAGAAATATCATTTTATTTATTTTTTTTTAATACTTAGTTTCAATGTACAAGGTGGGTGGATGTGTAAATTGCAATCCATCAGAAAAGTTGTATAAACTTTGCTTTCTTAAGGATTTGGAAAACTTCAAAGCAAGTCATAGGTACTGAGTCGCTGTATCAATGTCTTACCATTATGTTGTTGCTGGAGCTGCAGAACATTTAAAGTGTCCTGTGATTTGGACGTTGAGTGTTAAAAAGGGAATTGTATCAGAAAGGATTCTGCAAATGGCTGTAACACTTCAACACTTCTTCAAAATGGCTGCAGCACCTGCAGAGTCCGTAACTGCAGGTACACGAATAGTCTTTTGGCAGGGTAAGCTTGCCACATCCATCAACTTATTTTTGTACATTGTGCCATGAAACCAGACCATGGAATTACAGAAATATATAGTGATCTGGAAACAAACTGGCCTGCTAGGCAAAGTTTTAGCTTAAGAAGTTGATTGTGCAATATAAACCTAAGGTTTTTTGTCGTAAGCATATCCCTGGAAATTTAAATTCTCTCCTGCTTGTAAGTGCAAGTTCATGTCCCCACAGGTGTGTGAGGGTGTTTTTTTTTTAGGGACAGTAAGGGAAAGAAGCTTTTTTTCCATTAAACTAAAACTAAAAAATAGTAGTGCAGGAACTTCTTTGCTTTCTCAAAGAAAAGTGGTCCTCATACAGTATTAAGATGATTCCATCCCATGGAGGGAAGGCAGCAAGAGAGCTCTTATGGGTCAATAGTCGATATGGAATAGTCACGATGGTCATAGAAACACTGGGTTAGGAACAGGGATGTGTAGGAAAGGAAGCAGGAGCCAGCACTGGCAGAGGTTTTCCTTAACTGCCTGTTTGACAATGCACGGTTGTTTGGTCCTCTGTCTGTTCATAACTTCACTCCTTGTCTGAACCACTGCAGTGCCTTAGTGCACTATGGCAGAGCTGGGTAGGTTAAAAGCCACAAAATGCACAGAGGCTAAATTAAGCAGCATTGTACAAATAAATAAGGTAGTTGTCATTAATATGAAGAAAAAGTATAGATTATCACAGATAAATATCGTAATTATTCAAGATGGAAATGAATGCATTGTCTACACCCAGGTAAATCTCAGGATTTTACAATGCAGAGATTCAAAGACCTCATGAGTTGGTTAGTTCTCTTGTGATAGGGACCAAAGCCAGATGAGTACAGTCAAACAGTCTAGTACAGGACCAACGGTGACAACGAAGACAGGGCATCCCAAACCAGGCAAAATCTTGAAGTATTTTGTCAGCCCTTGATCTGGAATGGAGGGATCTGTCAGAGCAAGTTGAACTGATCGCTAGTCCTGCCAAACCAACATCCCTTCCCCTGCTGAAAATACAATGGCCATCCATTTTTCCGTCAGATATTCCTCTTTCTGTCATTTGTGCTGTTGCAACCTTTTGTCTGGTCTTCAGAGCCCTCCTGCAGTCCAGGGTGCAGTTCCCTTCTTATTTAAAGTGTGGGCAAATCAGGTGTGTGCCGACTCTTGCTGTCAGCCCCCTTTGGTCTGCCACACAGAATCTGTTTACCCATTTGCAAAGACCTGTAAATTGGCAGTCAAATTAACCTTAATGATCATTTGCCATTCGAAGTCCAGATGTACTCAGCTGGAATTCTGAATCGTTTATGTCCCAGGGAAGGAGATTTTGGAGGATGACTGTGTGGCCCTCTCAGGGGGTGGTTGACCATTTGGAATTCAGTTCCTGAACACATGCAGAAGGAGCCACATAACGGAGCTCTTAGCTTAAGCTTCCCTTCTTCCCCCCAATAGCTACATTCCTGTTTGAATATGAAAATGAAGAGATGAAAGGCTGAAATGTAGACTGAAAGGCACATGGTCTTGTGTAAGGCCTTCCATTTGTATAGACATATTATTACCTATTGCTGTAATAGTTCTAATTTGCCTATGGACTGCATTTCAAGATACATACATCTATAAAGCTATTTTGTAGAATCTTTACAAGCAGCATGTGTATGGAAAGAATTCAAAAGCTCTGGAGTGCATCACAGATGAATTTGTTAAAGCAAAGTGTGTATGGCTATTTTTTGTTAACTGACTTTAGAGTAATGAAAAACTTGGGGATGTAACTTCAGGTCTCCATTTCCATTCTCACTAATGCTGCTACCACATCTCTGATGCAGCAGAATTGCAGTGGCACAAGGGAGGATTAGCTTAATTCCTAGCTTTATTAATGATGCTGATATGGTTATTTTATTAAGGACGTTATTTTAGCTTAGCTTTGGCTGCTCTGAGGGTTATATATGCCAGCAAAAAGAAGAAACTAGAACTGTAAAGCCAGTGACTCAGTTTAATATTGACAGCTTTATCTGGGTTTAAGCCACTTTAGATAGGATCCAAATCTGAGCCAACTTCTGTCTGTGACCATGTAGGATTTCTTTTTGTGAATTTGGTACTGTTTCATCATTTGCAGTGGTCCTGTATGTCTAGATGGTTTAAGGTTCATTCACGGTGCGGACTGACCATCTGCTCTCAATAACTGTGAATTGACTTAAGTATTAATAAACTGTTTCTGTGTTCCTGCATGTCTCTAAAATGCCTCAAGCAACTGCTCCTTCTTTATATGGAAAAGTCACGGCAGCTGTGGGATTCACAAGACTTTGGTGCTTGTCTCCTGCTGCACTTCTGGCAGCAAATCGCAAAGTGCAAATAACTTTTCTAACTGCCTAATAACTGCAGACCCATTAAGTGTGACTTCTGAGACACCAGACAAAAAAAAAAACACCTTGCTTTAAAAGAGTCCTAATTGGATTAAAGAGTATGTGAACACCTGTGGTTGCTCTCAGGGCTGCCTATTAACTGGAACATGTTAGAAGTCAGTATGAGATCAGAACTCAGCTTCTCCTTGAGCATCAGCCAGAGGAGGTGCGTGATGCCCAGCAGGGCTTGGGCTGAAAGCAGAGGTGAGGGGGCATCCTCCTGAAACACTCCCTCTTCTGCACTTGAGTGCACCAGCTACTGCTCAGGACCCTTGTAAAAGCGATATGCAGAATCCTGTTCCCCACTGAGCTGGTCAAGTTGTTCATTTGGGCGCAAACTGCCCGATCACTAGTTTCTTGCAAAACAGCTGTCAGAGGACAAAGCGGTCTCACTTTTGGCATAATACCTTAATATTTTGAGATATCTGCCCACAAACCAGAAGGGACTTAAACCCACAGTCCCCAGATCTTAATAGAATATATACTACATATATATTCTTAATAGAATATATGACCACAAGGTTGCCGAGTATGTGCAGGCTTCTTCCTCAAAGAAGAGGAATAAATATACATTTTCACTAAGGTTTTCATTGGGCTGCCCTGAAATTTCATTATAGGAATGGTGTGACATAGTCATTTTATTTAATGATCTACAGCAAAAGCATGGAAAACAAAGCAGAGTTTTCAGAAGACACAGAAGCATTCAGTTAAATGGCATAGGAGAAGATAAAGGGACTTAAATGGGACATAATTAAGCCAGGCATATGAATAGCACAATGGCAGATGAAACTCAACATTGCAAAAAGCAGGGCAGTCAATAACTGCAGTGAATAATCTGATCCACATTGACCCTTTGCAGGTTCCTAGGTAACCTGCAACAGATGACTATTCCGAGAAGACGTTTAACTGATTTTCAGCCCTGAGCTTTGTAGGGAAGACGTTCCTTCGCCTCCCATGTGGGAGTCAGGTTTGGATGTTCTCCCATTAGATCATGGCTCTTCTGCTGCTGCTCTGCACAGGCCTCATCTCCCATTTTTTGACACTTCTGCTGTGTCACTCACTAAGGGTACGATGTGTCCCCACAGTGTCATCACCTGCTCCCTTGGGCAGCGGGTGCTGGTCCGTTCTCCTGATTGCCTCTGGCCGCTGTTGGGGTGACAGCCCTTCCTCGCCCTGCCTCCACCTGAGCCTCCTGTCAGCTGTGCTGGTTCAGTCGGGTCTCTTCTCACATCACTGCGAACCAAGAAACATCCTCAGGTTCCTTCCCAGCACGTCAGGCCTTCGTGGTGGTGTTTCTGTCTATGCCTCTTTGTTGCTTTACTTATCCAGCGAACTCTGCTCGTTAAATCCCGCTCACACTTGACATCCTTTTTGTTGACAGCTGCAGCTTGCCAGGATCAGTCGCAGTGGTGAGTGATACTCAAAAAGAAGAATTGATTTTAAAAGTGGCCTATTATGTTTGACTACTCATTGTTTACACTGGGCTTGTCATGAAGGAGTAGCTTCCCTCCAGCCAGCTGCACCACGCACTCCTCCCCATCCGCCTCCTCCACCAAGGCCTCCTCAAGTCTCTCGTTCCACATGAGAACAGCTGGTTGCTGCTCCCACCGGCCTGGCGGAGATGGGAGAGATTTGAAGAGTATAATGCTCAGAGATGATAGTTTTCATTTTAGGTTTCAGTGAGTTTTCCGTTTCTAATTTCCTTTTTATTTGGTTCTGGCAATCTGGGTCAGGAAGACGTAAGTGCTTCACGGCCTCTAGCGGGCAACAGCCAGAGCTGCAGGAATTTCCAGCCTGTAAATAAATCTATGGAAAACTTTTTATTTTAACCAGTATATGATTGCCCTGGTTTCCTATGAAAGTGAGGCTTATGAAAACACTCTCTCTTTGTGCACTGTCTCTGCTTTCCACCCTCGATAGCTCTGGGGCCTGTTGGCTGATTTCATTTAAATTTGGCAAAGGTTACAGAGGTCTCAAATACAGGTCCTTTAGGTGTTGTGTCAATAGATGTGCCTGACATGAGGAGACACTTCTAATACTCTTTCTGACAGAAAGGTTGTTATTATTATGCAGCTTCACACAGTACAAGACACCAAAATATCAGCACAGGAAAGAGTTAACATATATGGAAAAAGCTGGTTGGAAATCCAGTGTGAATCAGGTTATTTGTTCATATGCTCCTAGAAGTCCTTACCCTTAATTTCATTCGATAATTTGGTTAATGTAGACTCAAAGAATATCACGTCTCTTCCCTGACACTGCCAGATAATCCTGCTGGGAATGGAGATGGAAGATGATTCAGGTTGCTGGAACTGCCCACACCACTACTGCTCACTTCATCATTTACAAGTCTAAAGGGGTGCTTGAAAGAAACCAAAATTTGTATATTTTCTTTCTGTTTTCAGCTTGCTCATTCAGACTTTTATAACAGTGATCATTAAAACACAGCAAATACAAATGAAATTCATAAGTAGACTCTTCCTCAGAGCTCAGACAAACTGTTGCCATATGTTAATAAGAACCCCAGTATAAATATTATTTTGGCTGTGGTGCTGTATGGGATAAATCCTTTAAATTTCTTAAAATGAAGAAAAGTTTCCTTTTCTTCTCCTTGTTTTTGCTTGGCTGTAGTAAAGAAAAGAGGGAAAAAAAAACCTGCAGGCTCACTTTGGGTTAATCCAACAGAACAGGCAGTCCTTCGAGTGAGTAAGAGTGAAGTCTAGTGACTCCTTCAGCATCTGTATCACTTCTTGTAGCATTTCATTTTCCTTTGAAGGGCTCTTTTTCAAGGCAGATTTTGGAAGCCTTGTTTTACTGAGAGCATCTGAAAATATTCTTTAAACAGTGTACAATGGTTTTAGGTTGAAGTTATAGTAAGGTCATCTCTAAGTGTCCCTGAAATGGTTTGGGTCTGACTTCTTATTTTAAAGGCTTATTTCTCATGTGTTGTAAACACTTGAAATGACAAAATTACTGGTAATGACTTTTCTGAGTTCATGCTACGAGTGCCAAGATTGAAAATGACTCACAGTCGCCCAACCATTCATTGGGTGCAGAATATCTTGTGGAGTTTTTTTTCTGCCCTTTTTCCTAGAAGTGATGTTTGAAAACAAAACCACAGTGTGGTCTTTTTTGCGCTCAGAAGTCTTTGTTGCCTTTCCCAAGAAAGGAGGACAAGGCCTCATCTGGCATCATAGGCTTTCGGTACACAAAAAATATGTCTAGTTGGGACCATTTTAGGAGCTAGTAGAATAATGTGAATGAAATCAGATCTCATTGTCTCTGACTCTTCAGAAAAATCCCTTCACTTTGTTGGGTTGTATTCTGCCTTTTCCTTTCTAAAACTAAGTAGTGTCTGTCTTGGCTGCATCAGCTTTCAGCGTCACATGTCCCAGTAGCTTCGCAGCAGTAATATGCATAAGCAGGATTCTTCAAGCAAGTCTTGCTTTGCAGGAAGCAACTTCAGGAGAATCCATCATTTTCTTTGCCCAAAGCTGCCTAATGTACTGCCAGATTTTGTTTTTCTTTGATTTGTCTTTTTCCCCTGTAAAGCACGCTGAAAGATCTGGAGGACCGTGCTGATGGAAATATGATTAGCAGAGCTTTTTGTGCACGTGTGTGCACTCATGCCTGTGATGAAAGAAAACAAATTTGTCAATAGCATAATTTACAAAAAAGCAAACTTCAGATCTTTGAGTTTCTGAAAGGTCAGGGAGACAGTGTTTCATACCTCATGCATGCTGCATTTTGCTCGATAAGTGTTTGCATATTTCTAAAAAGAAACATTATGCTGTGAAATAATCACAAACCAGATTTCTTTGCTCTCGCTTCAATCAGTGTGAATATGGGAGAATCACAAATTCATTGGCACGGCTAGCATTGAGAATTCATGTCCATTTTCATAAGTGCTTGTTCAGAATAAGCCTTTGATGTGTTGATTACAGCCTGTTAAGCTCCATAGCAGTTGCTCACATGAATTGTTGTCATGTAAGCATTTTTTTTTTCTGCTGATGTTTGTGAGGATTAAGGTAGGACTGTGCAGAAAAACTTTGTCTTTCCCTGTTGCTTAGATACAATCTTTATCTGTGATGAGTAACGCTGTTCTGAATTTCAACAAATTCCACCTTAAAATCTCTGGATAATGCAAGATATTCTGTAGGAGGTGAGGTAAGCCTTGGAGTCTTGTTTGGAGTTGGTTTTGGGGGGGGAAGGCTGGAGGTCTTAGGAATATGGCTGTGATGCGGAAACTTTGTCTTTTGGGTGGAAGTGAAAGAGGAGGTGCTGGGACAATTGTTTTCTTCAAAGCTGAAGAATGCGCTGGTATAACTAATAAGAAACTTGTAACAGGAGAGCTGCTTTGTGGAGAGTTCTGCTTGTCTGTTTTCATAAGTATGGTTATGAAATTTTGCATATAAATGCAAAAATTGAATTGCCGTAGGGTTTTTAAAGCCTGGCATACTTCACTCAATGCTCTTTCTACAAAGAGGCTTTCAGATGTTGGAAACATTCTAGCCATAATTAAAGCATTGCTGCATTTTGATGGTGCTTCTTATTTCTGCTCTGGAAATATATCTTGGTCAGACCTTAAGAAAATTAGTATCAGAAGCATGTAAAGCTTGAGATGCCATATATCCTACTACATTTACCTTGATATATTTTGTGCAGTCTCAGATCCTGGGTGCTCATAAACAGACTGTTGGGGAATACAGTAGTCTTGTCGGATAAATTACCTGAAATAGTCACAGATCTGGCATTGAGATATGATGGAGGAAAGTCTATACTTAGGGCTATGGCACAGCCAGTATGTTAATGACAGCTCCTGTGAGATACAGAAGAAATTTCACTTTGGGCAGCGATCATACCTGATTTCAGAGACTTAAGCATTCAGGCTAGAGCAGTGTTTGGAATGAGGCAGTACAGGATGTGTTCTTGATGATTTACTGCTCTCCAAGTCAACTGTAAGCTAGCTCTTGGCTGGGTATTTAGGGAACGCTCTGTTTCCATAGGTATTAGTGCTTGAAACCATTAAGTGTTCCACGGTTCTTTTACAAGAGCAGTAATTACATCCTGTCGGCAGAAATTACTCCTGCTGTTTCATTTGGAAACCATATTCTTTGCTTCCAGTCTTTTATTGTTGCACAGCACTGCTACAACCCTACAAATAGCTGCTCCATTTTCTGCCCATGGTGACGGCACTTCTGACACATTTGGGGGATGATAGGGATGGCGATGAAGGCTCTTGGGATGACATTTCAGGTGGTAGTTTATTTGTGACTCAGATCAATTTAAGCTGTTCTTGACTTCAGAAATCCAACTTTTCTTCGCAACAACAGAAATAACTTTTTTAGCTCTTGTTTCCCTGCAGGAGGGATCCTGAGCCAGCCCCGGAGTGTATTGGGTCTTGAAACAAATGCTGATGCTGAACTTTTCTCTCGTACTGTGTCCTTTTCAAGCCTTTTATGTACAGAAGGAAATTAGCACTCCAGATGATTATTGTCTGTTAGTGGTGTTTTTAATTACTTATTTTCAGGACACCCAATTAACTTTTTGCTGAAAACAAGATTTTTTTCCTCCCCTGAAGCAAACCAGTGATTCACAATTTAATATAAACTTTTTTAAAAAGTTTGACTCATGCAGCAATTCCAAGAATTTTTATTTCTGAGCTCTTTGAAACATTTGAATGAACTAATGAAATACTGTGCCTCTGCTGTGCTCGATGTGAACCTCATGTTAAAGTGGGCTCATGCCGTTTAAGTGCAGCAAGTGAAATTTTGAGGCCCCTGGGCTTTATCAGAGATGCGTTGTCCCATGGGGTCATGTTAGCAGGAGCAGACATCAGGGCATGGTACAGGGCAGAGGGTGGAAGAGTCACGGGGTGCAGAGGTGATGGCAGCTCTGCCACATCCCAAGCTGCAGGAGCAGGGAAACAAGGAGATGCTGCTGAACTGAGGACACTGTCAATGGTCCTTGGGAAGGGAAATGCCAGGGCACAGAGCTTGCTGGAGAGTGTTTTTAACAGCCAGTCCATGATCAGGGTGGGATTTATCACCCAGTTCGACCCAAACCGAGCTGCTTTTGACTCAGCTCTGGGAGCTGCTGAATTGCAGCGAGGTGTGCGGGTTGATTAGCAGTCGTCTGGTTGCGTGATGAGTAAAGCAGAGGGGTGCTGCCGGACTTCCATAAGCGAGACTCAAGCTGTAGAGTTTCAAGTTGAAAAACATTTATATTGGCTACTGAAGGGAACACGTGACACAGAGATATGCCATGCAAACTGCAGAGATTTTCCACTAGGAGAAAGACTCTGAAAAGCTACACAAGTACAACATGTAAATAAGTTTGCATGAAAAATTAGGTAATAGATATTTTGATCCTTCAAAGAATGTATTTTATATAAGAATGCAAAAACATACGGCTTTCTCTTCAGGTGTACATAGTACAACTGTCCTATTTTGCATAACTACTGCAACCATAAGTGAATGATAAACCGTTCAGGAACCCTTTGGGAAAATGGCAATCTTAGGTAAGAGCATTTAGTGCATGAAAACCGCCCAGGACAAAAATCCGCACCCAACATATTATTGCAATTTTCTGCTTTAAGTGGAAAGTTATCAAATTTTTAATTTACCTTGAAATATCTATTTTGATGCAGAGTTTCAAATATAATAGCCTCCATATTCTGTGATTCTGTAATGAGTATTTTTAATGTCACATAGAAAAATATTCCTGAGTTCAGAGATCTGTTTTAAATCTTAGACGTTTCGCAAGAGCCAGAGGCAGGAGATGACATTCCCTGATGCTGGGATTAAGCCTGGGGCAGAACGGAGAGAGCGTCCTGCACCGCTGGAAGCTGCAGCCTCTAAACAGGCTCTACCTCACCCCGGTGGCACAAAATAAAACCTTTGCCTCGAGTTTTCCTCCAGTATCCTCCAGGGTTAGCTCAGGAGGTGCAATAACAAAAAAGGGGATCAAAGGGAACCGGCAGACGGTGGGGCAGAGAGGGGCACTGGCGGCGTGTTCCCGTCTCTGAGGGCGGCCGGGTTGGCGGCCGCAGGGTGGTTATCAGCTGCGTGGCGGCGTGATTATGGGACAGCAGCAGGAAATACCTGCTGTAATCTGGGAGGCTGGCAGTTGGGAGTGAGGGAGGAGAACAAAGGCTAGCGTGTGTTTGCAGATTAGAGGAGAGCGGCAAGTCGCTCATGAAACACGGCCTAGCAAGGTGGCCCTGCCGCTGGAAGCACGCAGCGCCATGAGGCCCCATCTGCCACACGGCGCTCAGTTCCCCTTCCCTGTGACCCTGCCCTGTTCAGCTCTCATCAGCTCACTCAGAAAAGCTGTTAGAGGGGAAACAGCTAATTTTATCAAAGGGGACTGGAGCAGTGGCAGTGCTTTAGTCTCCTGTCCATGGGCAGGAGAGCAAGGCTGCTCTCCTTGCCTGCAGCTGTAGGGTGAACACCAACGATGGACACAAGCCTTTGAGCTGGAGGACAACGCTGGTATGAGAATGAGGTGTGTAGCCCAGCCTTGAAGACATCTCAGCTGGAAATGGATTGCTCGACCACCAGAGGAGCAAGGCAGGGAGGAGAGGTCTGTCAGGAGCCAGGAGAGCTGGCACAATGCGAGTGCTCTTCTCCTAGCAGGCTGGGCTTGGTCATCCTTCCAGGAGTGTCCTCATACCTCTTGTTTCTTCTCAAAGAGGCTCATAATTCTCTTACCACATTATAAGCAAATACACTGTGCAGTCAGAGTGCCTTGAAAGTATTAAAACCTTTCTGCCTGGCAGCCTCATGGCAGAACATTCAATAGATTAAATTTATTCAGCTTCCAAAAAGAGTCAAGGGACAAGCAGCCATAACCACCCTAGTTGCACTGGGAAGGCACAGCTTTTCTATTTACAAGTTGCCTGGGGGGAAAATGCCAAATAATTTATTCCTCCTCCTTCCCCCCAGTGCAGCTGTGGGGATCTGAAACAATTTGTGAACTTGGTGTTTCAGAAAGGCCAGAAGACCAAAGGGGTTGAACTTGAGATCTCCTAGGGTCCTTTTCCGACCTGAATTACCCCAGCACCCTGTGATTTTATGATTCAGCTTTTTAAGGACAAGGCAGGGCAGACTTTCACCAGAGCATGTGGAGCTCTGCAGTTGCTCTCTCTGCAGTACATAATTCACAGGGGCTGTAAGCACTGAAGGTCCTTGGATGGAGTTCTAGCTCCTTAGAAGGAGCTCTTCACGTAAAAGTGAAAGGTCTTTCTTTAATAGAAGTCTACACAACAAAAAGTAGGTTCATGTTTCTTCTGGTGATTTTCAAGTGCCATCAGAAGGAGAGACTGCAGTTAAGCAGGTCCAAATCTGTAAGGCACAGTAAGCTCTTCACCAACAGAGCTTTCTTGCCTGTCAGACTTCTGACCAAGGGGTCATGCTACCAAATGAATAAATCAGTAGGTCTCCAGTTCTTTCTCTTTGTATGACATCTTATAAGCTCTTTATAAATGATAATAAGACTAATTAGTAACACGTGGTGTCTTGTACCTGACCTGTAAGGCCACAGTTTAGGAAGCACTCTGATTTTTCATTGAAGTCTGATCTGCTGTGAGCTCTCAGCAGATCTCATGACTAGCTCAAGGTGAGAGGGAAGTGAGGCCTGCATTGTGCACGGCAACGGCAGGAGAAACTGTCCTACTGCCCTTCATTCTTGGGATGACGTCTCTACTACTAAACCAAGAAGGGTCAGGGATGCCATGGCCAGGGGACATAGGCTGACTCATGTCTGCACTGCTTAAGAGAAAGTTAGATGGAATGGTCCAAAGCAGAGAGAGAGACAGCGAATAGCTTGCAGATAAGCGTTGCAGATGATTTGTCTCCCAGGAACCTGAACTCATTCCCCAGCCATCCCATATTCAGCCGTACAGGGCTACTGCAGAGCTGTGCTCACAGTCAGCAAATAGGATGGCAAATAGGATAGGCCAAGATGTGCAGAGGGAAACAGTCTACATAAACCAACATCTATGCTACCATGTTTTGCTGTGGGGTTTTTTTGTTGTTTTTTTGGTGTTCCCCCGTCCCCCACCCCCCCCCCACCCCATTTACTCTAGTTTCAGTCTGTGAACTGAATACTTACTAGTGGTGGGAGCACATCTTCCAATTCATCCCTAAGGAGCACGGTGCACTGTCTGGAACCAAAGCACACAGAGGGTGATGTAAAGTAGGAGAGCAAATATATTCGTTTTCACATGCAGCATGCTTACTCAATCCGTAAGGCTTTCTTTTAGGCTTCCTGGCTAGTAAGCGTTTGGAAATTTGTCTGGCTTGGTTGTTCTCAAATTCTTGTGTGGTGGTTGTGGAGAGCTGTCAGATCGCAAGATTACAACCAACTATCCTCAGTTGCTGTCTGCAAAATTGTAATCAACGAAACTGAAAGCATTCTCCCATTTCCACAAATTGCAGTCACAGGCTGGGAGTGAGGTTTGAACTCGGATCCTGTAGTGTCAACTTCTACCATGGGAGCTAAAGGACTGTCTGCATCTCTTACTGGGAGCAGTAGTACACACAGGGATGGGCGGTAAGGCTGGTCAGCATGGGCACCGAGTAGATGAGATTGTTCAGCATGGAAAAAAGAGGATTAAACGGGATCTGGCAGAAGCCTGTGAAGTCATCTATCATGTGGAAAAACTGAACTTGTAAGAACTGTGGGGCATGTAATGAAATGGTTAGAGAGTAGGTGTAAGTAGGCAGAAGTGCTTTTTTTGTGTGTGTGCTTTTCCACTATATTTTTAGAACGCGCTATGAATGGGCGTAATTGACTTCAAAAAGGGACAGGATGCGTTCACAGAAGATGGGTCTGCTGCGGGTACTGAGAGCTGTAGTCCAGCTCCAGCATCTGGCTGGGGAAGTCCCCAGATCCCTGATTGCTGGAAGCAGAGGCACACCAGGGGAAAAGCCCCTCCTGGCACACGCTCTTCTGCACTCTTCCCTAAGCTGCCAGCAGAGGTGAGTCTAAAGGGCTCCGTGATGGAGCCTGTGACAGCAATCTCCAGCTGATCTAAGCCAGGGCAGTGGTCAGGAGCCTGCGTGCCGTGGGGACACGATCAGTTAGGGGAAGAGGAGACTTTTCATCATCAATCAGAGGGCAGAGAGCTCTTCAGACACTTTCAGCAATGGTGCAGCTCTCACTCTAGAAAAAGCTGAGAACCCCCGGGTTTTGCAGCCCATTCAAACTGCATCCAGCTCTGCCCCGTAATTTTTAATTTCCATAGCACAGTTTCTTAAGAAGATCTGGAGGGCGGAGGATTAAAACAATCTACAGTTTACAGAAACTCAGCTTTGTTTTGCTCGGCTCATGGGAACAAAGTTCGCAGCGCTATTTTTATGGTACCACCTTGCTTTTATACTCTACGCTTTGTTAAACATGATAATGAGTTCAGTGCTGTATAGAGCATTCAGTGCTGTGCAGAAAAATAAAAGTATTTCCTGCCCACACTTCAAAAGAGCTGGTGTGGTGGTAAAGGCTCTTTCAAGCTAAGGGCTGCTAGCCTAAACAGTGCGTATTCTGGCTTAGTCTGTCAAAAAGCTCTGTATTGTAAATGTAAATTTGTCTTTGTGAGAATGACAAGCTCCTGTTCAAAGCAAAACATTATATGAAGCAGTTCACTGAGGCAGTATGTTTTACTATATTCCCCCTCTGGAACAGAGAGGAGTTCTGTATTACATTAATCAGCTTCTAAGCCCTGAAGGTCACAATTATCTGGCCACTATTTTTCAGTATTAGTGATTTTAGTACACGATTAACTTTCATGTGTGCATCATTAAGATGAGGAATTGTTTTTGAAGTTTCAAATAGAGCAGCAGGTCTTAGCTGTAGTATTTGCCATACTTGCTCAGCCACTGTTAAAAGGGATGATTTATAGAAAATCCAGCTGTGAGTTTTCGTTTCTTCAAGAGCAGGAGGCGGGACTAGAAACCAACCTAAAACCAAGCAGAGCATTGATCAGAGTAGAAATGATGTAGAGCACAGCTCCACAGACAACAACTAAGCATCGTGGAAGTATTAGCTGGCAGAGATAAGGAGGCGGAAGCAGCGCTCAGTGACAGAGGAGCCATCTGTCAGAAACTGAGAATCAGATTGCAAGAAACCAGAAAATGAAGTACAGAAGAAAGTGATTTTGGTTCAAAGGTACAGTGAAGCCTAAGGATATCTATCTGTTGACAGTAAGTTTCTGTACTGTAGCACGGATGTTTGATACAGCAGCTAGCAGTGTTTGGAAGGGCTTTTCAGCTTTGAAAACAGACCGAAGTGTCTCCTTTATAAAATAGCTTTTACTTAAAGGTTTTATTTATTTTTAAGATGTAAATAAGCTTATATGTTTGAGGTGGCTTGTTTAAAAACTTGTAAACAAACTTTAAAACTGCTTTGTCCATCACTCGAGAGGCTGGTTTTATTTAATAAGGTCATCTCCTGCTGAGGATAAGATTTGTTCGTAACCTTTCTGAAAATTTTCTTAGGAGAAAAGACTGCTTTGGCCCCAGTTGTGAGGTGAAAAAGGGTAGGCAAGAATATTTTTTCTGGAAAGGGGAAAGGAGTTCCCACCCAAATAGATCTAAACTAACTGGAACTACAGCGTATAAACACCCCGGGGCTAAGTTCTACCCTCGCTTACACTGATGTAAGTCAGGTTTAAGTCTACTGCAGTTAATAAAATTACTCCTGATTTAATTAAGGATAGAATTTAGTTGCACATTTCTTAATAATGAAAAAGCCCCATGGTTCTTTCCAAAGTGCATTTTGTGTTAACAGATTATTAAGGACTCGCTTTATAATACTTATAAATGAATAGTGAACTCACGTTGTGATGCATCTTTTGTCATGTATCTGTATTATCCTTCACTGAAACGAGCACTAAGACAGCACGAGAGATTGTAAGCAATCCTATTATTTCTCGTTAGCAAGTTCCCCGATAAGGTTTCGTACTCCTTTCAGTTCAGTGGCTTGCATTTGGGGTGATATGCTTTAATCCCAAAAGGGTTGTGAGGCTCCAGTTGGCAGTGATAAGATGATATGAGCTATAGCAGATAAGTGTGAACGTCCCGTACGAGACCCCAGGCTGTGTTATTAGCACTGAGGCAGCCCTGTTGCAGATTGTACAGAAAAATGACTCCTGTGGCAGTGCTTTTCATGTACTAGTTGCTCCGTGCTAGAAGCAGAAGCATTGGCTGTTGACTGTAAAAAAAAAAAAAAAGGAAAAAAAAAAAAAAAAAAGCCCGCTCACTATTATGGCCCAATATGGATGACAAAACACTGTAGCATGTGTGGGAAAATGGCTGCAGTCCAATGTCTGGAACCGTTTATCTTCTGGTAGAGTCTGGAAGATGACTGTTTTATGTATTTTACAGAAATCCCTGCTGATTGATTTCATTTACTTAGGGGGAGGGGGCATGGTGACTGATGGTGGGGACAACTGGAAAAAAAAGAAAAAGAGGAAAAAAAAAAAAAAGTGGATTCTTTACATTATCCTGACATCCTGTTCTGGTTGGGGTTGTTGGCACCTTTAAAGGAGACCGGACCATCGTGGACAGCCCGATACATCGTGCTGCTGCTTTTCCTACTGCACGGTTAGGTTTTTGCTTCTCGTTTCTAGGTCTCAGTGAGCTGAAAGTTGCAGGCTCTGCTTACCACCCCCTCCACTGGCACTGCTCTCTTCCTGGCAGCGTCGGGTAAATCTTGGAAATTATTTGCAAAAGGGGAGCGGGCAGAAATTGATACAGGTCTCCGCAGGCTGTCAGAAGCCTGGCTGACAGGGGGCATTGTTATTGAAGAGGGAGGAAGGAATTTGTGACAAAAACCGAGATTTCCTGTCAGTGGGGAGAAGTCTGTTTTCAGCGCGCAGGGCGTGCTGAAATAGCTCATCCCACTTTGGCACGTGACTTGCGTACGCTAGGATGATGCTACAGCTTTCTTCTGACGTTTGCTGCTAAAATAGCCACTGTTTCTGTGTTTGTCTGTTTGGTTTGTTGTTTAATAAGGAACAAAACCGGGATACGCTGTACCTCTGTGTCTTTCCTCTACCCTACTGAAATTTTTGTGTGCTCTGCCTGCCAAGGTGTTTGCCTTCAAATCAGCTAATCTCACATCATGGCATGACAGTCACCGTGCCTGTTATACGCCAGGCATATCTGCAGTGATTTCCTTTCATGCTGCAGGGGATCGGTGCCAACGTTTTCATATGAAACAGGAACGAGAGGTTGACACTTGGTGGTCAATACGCTGCTACTGGGTTTGAGGCTTTCCAAAAATGGGGAGAAAATGGATTTTTCAATTGGCAATATTACCTCATATTACACCCAGCAATCTCTTCATGCGGCCTTTTACTCCTGGCTACGATGCCATGTCCAATGCAGGGTCACACAGCACAGTTGGAGAAAGGGAGAAATACTGTGTCCATCCCATCGCATCCAGTTTCCCATACATACCACTTGGTACGATCAAGACATTCTTCACTGACAGAGTGGGAAAGAAAGAAAGAAGAATTTCCTATTTCACTCCAGCAGCCAAGGAAGCTTCACATATTTATCAAATATTTGTTTCGGATCGACGGGAAACATTAAGGGCTGTGCATAAACAGTATCCCAGCAATAAACCCAGCATCACCTCCCACCTGAGCAGTGTCCTGTGCTGTTGTCCTGCAACATTTTTCAGCCTGCTGAGTTACTTTGGTTTCATTGGTCTTGATGTGTGCTGATTTTCTGTGTCTTTTTGTGGAGGATACGCTTATCTCAGACTTCTCTTCATTGCTCGTGTGCTGACCTGTGATGTGCACGTTTACAGGAACTTAGATTAATCCTAACCCTTTCAACTTCGTTAATTTGGTTTTCTTCTTACAGAACAACTTTTCATTAGGAGCCTCTCAGAGGGCTAACCATTTTTTGTCTCGATTAAATAAGTTTGAGTCCTTCCTGGTTTTGGTATATCTGATCAGGGGCAGTTGTTGAGTGGTTGATACCATAGTATTCAAGTGAAGCTACCAGTTCTTTTCCTTTCTGTATGCCACTGGGATGTCATACGGCACAGAGCAAATCTAGTGCTCCTGTGACTTCTTCAGATACGCCGTTATCGTGGGGTCCTTGCGAGGGACTACGTTCTTCACTGAGAGGTCTCTTCATGAGGTAGTGCTAGTAAACAGATCCGATGTAAGCGTGTGGTATGTTGTTATTAAAACTCCCTTAAATATTCCTTCTCTCCCTAAGCTCATTAACTAGAATGCTCCACTTTATCAGATTGTTTCCTGTTCTAGTGAAGCTGCATCTGACATGTACTTGTGTCTCACTTTCATCTCGCATTTGGCAGATGGGAAAGAAAGGGGTCTAAGCCTGTGCAAACTTGTTTTTTCATCCACTGGGACTGCATTCTCCAAGTAATTCGGAGCAGGTTTGGGACAGCCAGCCCTTGCGCCTTCTTCTTCTGCAAGGGTTTGTGGAGCTTTAAGTCACAACCTGTGCTCGAGCCTCGGCCACTTCTGCTGCTGCCCTACAGTCCCCACATGTCAATTAGCTTTTTAAGCCTCTTCCTTGCCTAAAAATCCCTCATGTGGCCACTGCAAACGTGCCTTCCTCAGTGGACTACTTAGAGGAGAAATATCGTGGAACGTATTTTTATAGACTTTGCATGTTACCCCATTTTTGGATAAATTTTGTCCTTTTTTGCATTGCAGTATAGTATATGACAAGCATAGGCCAGGTGGTAGAACTACAGCTGATTCTTGTTTTCTTATCAGACGAAGCCAAGATACTGTTAAAAACAGAAGATCAGATTGAAATAAAAGGGAGCTGTAGGCTGTGAAACATTACAATATCCCTCATCGAATGTCTTTGCAGGACATACGGCAACAGCAAAGCTCTTATGTGCTAAATGGGTTTGGAGTGGAGGCCAGCTGAACGCGATGCATAAATGATTTACTTATTCATTTATAACCCTAACCTAGAATCATGAATTTTTGCTGTCCCATAAAAAGGATGACTTTATGTGACCCTTTAAAGCCTTCAGCTTTAAGTGGCATTAAGTTGATGGCTACTTGTTTTGTACCTTCAGTGAAAAATTATGCATAAATCACGTAGGATTTGCTTGTAATGTACTCATAATCCTCACAAGCAAAACTCCCACCCAAATCTAGTGATCGAGCATGGTTTCTTGAACTCAGCAGAAAGGTCACCTCATAAAAACCATGTCGGCATAATAGTCAGGCCACCCAGACAATTTTTTTTGGCTAGGACATTACTTTAATTAAGTGATTGTAAAGTTAAAATAATAATAGGATTCTGATTTAATCAGATAAAAGCCAGGGGAGCTACATTAAACTCAGTTTCCATCCACTGAACACATCCAGACGAGCTAAGATCACTCGCTGTTTGAAGAACATTTTTGCACAGAGGGGCAGAGAGGGATGGGCCCATCCCGTCCTAAAATGTTCTGGGGTTTGTGTGTTTAAATCGAACCCTTAGAGTCGTTTTGTTCCTTAATTACCTCTGTTCTGTTGATTTATGGATGCTTTTGAGGCAAGTAGGCTCAGTAATACATGATCACACGTGTCACGTAAAAGCTTCTATTGAACCCGTGGACATTGTGCACAAAAGGAAAGGATTGACTGAGGGGACTTCTGTGGGGTGGTCTTCCTCTTAAAGGTAAAAACAGCAGTAGCTGCCATTTAAAGCTGGAATTAAGGTACTTAATCGCAAATGAAATTGAAGGCCGTGTGAAATCAATGGCTAGGGCTGCCTCCGTTCTCGAAATCTGCCCATGCAGCCAACAATTTGGGCAGAAGGTGTGTGGGAACCTGTGGTCCTGCGGCAGGGGTTGGAGGCTGGAACATCTTCAGAGAGCAGTGCTGGGAGGAGCGAGGGCTGAACGTACTGCTCGAACAGAAATGGCCCTTCCAGGGGCCACTTCCTTCACTTGGTTTTGAGGAGATTTTGGAGGTTCTACCTCAGCTTGCAGGTGGGGGGTGAACATCCCATGCCCTGCATGGCCACTTTCAGACCTTGCTAGAGCTTCTTGGGGTGCCTCAGTCCCCCTGGCAGACACCGTCCACATGGCACACCTCCAGCTGCCCTCTACCGCTGAGGACCCAACTCCAAAAACTACCTCTGCTTCTTTTCTTCAGCACAGCTAAGTGCTGTTCCTTCCCTCTGTGCCTCGTCTGTCTCTCCTGTGTCCCAGCAGGGACACACAGAGCAGGAAATGGGCCACCTCTTGTTGGAGACAAAGGTTATAGCAAATTTTCCGGGAGATGCTTGTTTGTAACAGAGGTACATCCTTTCACCAGTGGCTAATGACTTCTTTGGGCAGCTCTGTCATCCTGATTTAGTTTTTAGGAGTATGCACCCAGATGACCAGGAGCGAATGCGATATATACAAGCACAGCAATGTGTACCTCTCTTGTGCTTCTGAGGCACTGAATTCAAAATATAGATGTATGTTCATATTTAGTGCTTAGCGCATTAAATCTCTGTAGGCCTGTAGAAACATGTCTAATTTATACATCCAAATTAATAGAAGAGGTAATCACACATAATAGTCAGCCTTTTCATCACTTAACTCAATGAGGAATGAAGACACTGTTTTGTTTGGACTGTAATTGCTTATACATACCTGAAAATACCATCCCATATTCTCAGTTCTTTGTAAAAACACCACAAGTTTGTCGTTAGAAGAGCATTTCAGGCAACTGCATAATGAGTTAACTTCACTTTTCAACTAAACTGAAAATTAGGAGCCTGACCCAGATCTCACTGGGATATCTCTACTGGAGTTTTTCATTGAACTTAGATGCTGAACAAGCTAAACTAGTTCATTTAAAAATCTGTTTGAAAAATATCATTCAGAAAATGGAGTCTTGAAAGCTCAGTGCTGATAATGAGCATTCTGGCAGACCTTTAAGGCAGCAGTCAAATGCCCTCACGGTTTATATTATTTATTTATATTGCACATATATTGCCCACCTGAGCTTCCCGACTGAGTTCAGTAGACAGCTCTAGCTCTGTCTTAATTCCTCAGCCCTGGTTGCAATGGCATCCAAGTGAGGAAAATATCTGCCAGCTCCAGGTGGCTGAGTACACAGATGGGTGAAACATGAGCAGTGGTTTAGAGAGCCACAAGGTCGTATCCTAAGAGTAATGGGTATTGTCAATGGTTTTTGCAAAAAGGGACAAAGAGTTGCAAACCTTGCCGGGAAACCTGGACTTTATTTAGCTACAGTTGAAGAAGCAGCCTGTACCAGAGCCTACATTTGTACCATTTGTACTGAGAGGCTCTGGTAGGGAGGTTTTAAATAATTTCCTGAACAGTTCACATAAAATAGAAAATTAGAGATTAGAAGGGGCTGGATGGCATCACCTGTAGTCAGCCTCCATATCATCTTTCTCTGTGATTCAGTTCTACAGTGGGATTATAATAGCTGTTGAATAAGGCAGTAGAATTGAGCCTTCAGGTTAAACATAGGCTGAATAAGAATTACAAGTACTGTGTAAATAAATTCCCTCTTATTTACAGTCTTGGTACTAAGAATTTGTCCTTTGAGGTCTGCATAATAAAATACAAGTAGGATCTACAAATTCTAGCATTTTAGTATTAACTATGCTCAGGACTGCTATTCTAATGCATTGGTGGAGTTCCCCTTCCAGTTTTTACTGTTTTAAGTCACTTTAATAGAGAGAATTAATTTTCATTGAAAGCAATTTTTCCCAACATTTTCTTGTTTCCAGTAAGAAAAGAACAAGAACAAAGGCTACCAAACAAAATACAACTTGTCTAAAATCTCATAAAAGCTCTTACACAAGAATCTATCAAGCCTGGGAAAATATGTGTTCTTTTGTAAAAACATATTTTTCCTTGAAGTCACTGCTAGATTGCAAAAGTTCACATAACATATTGGTATGTGTATGTGTTTATGTAAGACGGACCTCTGTATTTCACTTTCTGATGTCAGTGTTGCCTTGGCAACTGTATTTTATTGATTAATAGAATATATATAATTTGTTTCTGAGCTGCATCATCTTATAAATTCATTTTTCTTTTGGAGAGGCGGTTTCATTTTCTTGTTCCCTGAGTAAAATTATTTTTCTGATATGAGAAATATTCTTTTGATCTTTCTGGAGGTGTTTCTGTGGCTGTACACAAAACCCAACAAAGTTTGAAAAATATATACTTATAAAGAATGTTGTTAAATTACATATTATACACTGACACGTGTATTTCTTAGTAAAGTGCTTTTGCCATATCTTTTAATCTAATATTTTATCTGTAGCTTCACTGGTGAAGCAATTGGAGACTCTGTCCATACAGTTCTGGTTATTAGATGCTATGTGGTGTTTTTCATCCAGAGATTTCAAATTCTAATTAGTAATACTTCACAGAATCTCTTTGAACTAAATATTATTCTGGAATTTATTTTACATCTAGATAAGCTGAGATATGGAAAGTTTAAAACTTAGCCTCAAATCAGAGTAAATTTGAAACGGTACTGAGAGTAACTCCTGAAACTCAAGAAACTTTTAATCCTGTAATCCATTTTAGGTTTGTCAGCTTTAATAGTTAGTTCCCGATTTATTTCTGTAGCATTTCAAGAACCCATTGTCCCATCACGAGTCCTACTGCCGTAATTGCTGGACATATTTACGAGAAGTTGTGGTTCTGACCTGCCGACCTTCCATCTTCGTGCAAATGGGGTCACGGGTGAATGCTACGAGCAGTAGGGGAGAGGGTAGGAAAGGAGGGATACCGCGTTCAAGTTCAGATGGTGCCACTGGCTGATCGCATGTACAGTTCGAGACATCCGCATGGTTAGATTTATCAAATATCCTCCTATGTTTGGTTTTATCTTTTTCCCCCCTTGTTTATTTGTTTCATGGGTTGTAAGTATTGCAGCAGCCAAGAGCAGCCAGAGTTTGCAGCTTCCCAGATCAGATCAAGCACGGGAGCAGTAAGAAGAAAACTGGAAAGGCTGAGAAAAAGGAGGAGGAGTACGAGTAATGGATGGGAAAGTAATGGAAGTTCAGCCAGATGTTGATGTAAAAGCTGTCTTTTATATAGAGCTGAAAGTGCAGCCATCCCTACAGCCCTAATATTAACAATTTACAAATTATAACAGTGACTGTATTTGTATGTCATACAGAGTGTAAATTATGGGAATGGGTTGTCAACACACATAGGAAAACAAGTCTGAAAATCTCTAGCACTTTCTTTAAATATAATAGTTCCTGACAATTAAATATCCCATTGGTTGCTATCTAAATATTTATCTTCAGTTAAATTACAAGAAGTCCGCAGTCAGAGAAAACCCACGCTCTTCTGTTCTCTGTCTTAAAGATTAAATTATGTTCTACCTTTGAAAAAACACTTGGTTTCTGGTTTTATTCTGCTTTATTTTTGTGGATAACTTGGAAAAAAAAAAGAAAGAGAAAAGAGTTTGCCATTGATGGCAAGCAGGGACAAAGGCACTGTTACTAGATTGTGGTTTTGAAGGCTGTTTACCATGCTAAGTCAGAGACCGTAATGTGAAATCATGTTTTTAATCTTTCAGATTAAAACATTCAACAACAGGCCTTCCTAGCAACAAGGCTCCACCTAACACAGAGCCTCATTTTCTTGCAAGCATCCTGCAGTTTTACATGGATTTTCTGGGCCAGTCTTTGGCAGCAGCAACACTAATTTATTCCAGATGAAAGTCAGGCCCACTATAATTAGCAATACCATGGTATTTGTCTGAAAAATCAAGAAACATTGGCATTTGCTAGAGATGCAACGTGTCTTGTGGAAAACCCTTTTAATTCAAGCTTCTAGGTACCTGGGTCTAAACAGATGATCCAGTCCATTTGGCATAGCTGCTTCGTTAGTCTGAGGAGAGAGGCGTTTGCTTGCAGAGAACTTGAAGACCCATTCCCCCTCTCCATCCATCCACCCACTGGAGGATGATTCAGTCTGCCTCGGTTAAGTAAATACCTCTTCCATTGGGAATATACAGGAACAATAGGAAATAAATGCTGGCACCTCCGTGCAGTTGGGATCCATTTACTCATTTGAAGATGGTTGTGACTTATCTTCCTCTTGCATAATAACCCGAGAATTGGAGCACTCACCACAGAGGGAGGAGATCCTGGGCTCTACTCTGAGTGGGGTGAGCTCGCATCTTCCTCTCTTAACTCAGAGGACCTAAACTCCTGCCTTCGTAGGATGACCATCCGTAAGTCTTCATGCTTTTGTTTCTTATCCTCTCCTTTTCTGTCTGTCTGTGAAGACTGTAAACTCTGTAAGGCACCAGCATGTTCGTCATTGAACACTGAGCAGCACCGACTTCTAGAAGGTTTAGAGTTCATCTGAGGTTTGTAATAAAGCAGTGATAGCAACAAGTGTGTGTATTTCTCCCTTCACACCACAAGCAAAAAAAAAAAAAAAATATAGAGTAAAAGCCTTGTTCTGGTAGCTGCATTTCTTGTTTTTGACTGGTATTGGTAGAAGATGTGCTTTATACAGCCTTTGGTTGTGACACAGTTTGTGGAACAGAGGGTGAGTCTCCAGTGATGCTGGTCTTGATGTGTTTTTAGGGAACATCTGGCTGCTTGTTAGTTTTCTATGGGCATGACTATGTGCTCATTTTTGTTTGTCTCCTCTAGAGTCGCTTGTGCCTTAGTTTAACAGACCTGTAGCACTGGAAATATTGTGATTCAGGGTCCTTTCTTATAACTGACTGTCTTAGGAACTTTCTTGGACCTAGGCAAGCACACAGCTCAGGGCAGAGGGAGACTGCGGAGCTCCTACTCGGTATAACAGCCCCTTGGCACCTTCTTCTCTTTGCATTTCTAAAGAAGGACAGGGTGGGAGGGATGGGGCAGTGAGGACAATGTGCTGCATTATGCAGTCACTCCTGCAGCACTGGCGAAGAATGCAGCAGTGATGTGTTCCCTGAGTGAGTCACTCTGGAGCTGCCAGAAGTTGTAGGAACCCATTGCCCAGTGATGAGTAGTGGTTGACCTTTATTCCCACCATAGAGAACATTGTAAAACTGAGCTAAATGAATTGCCTTCTGAGCATTGGCATCAATGCAGCCTGGTTTCCTATGGAACTGAATTCCTTCCCCCCAGCTCGCTGAATCCAGAGTCCTTGCTGTAATGCAAGCAGAAATTAAAAGCGTGATGTGGAAATTAGTAGGGGAAGCTATATGATTTGCGGCATGGAGACAGAAAAGGAACACATTTTTAGGTTTACCTTAAAATCTTTTAAGTTATTATAGTGAAAAATTGTTGAGAAAATCATCATAAGGAAAATACGGGGCCCACCCTGCCAATTCAACCCTAATGTGTTTCACCCCAGCAGATGGATAGCCAGTGACGAATTTGGTCTGAGCTTATCAGGCATAGTAAATTACTGTACAGCTTACAGGCAGCTAAAGTTATATTAGTACATTGTTCCTATAAAGTGATGGTTATTTTGATAATCTGCTTTGACATCTTTAAAGGTATTATTAACTCTAACTACCTTCTATTAAACGATATTTTAAAAAGAAATGAATTTCCATTTAACAACTCAAACTACACTAAAATGTATATACTGTCAAAGAGAGTTTTAGAAGTACACGAATGCTGTGTTGAGCTTTCCTTCTCCTTCTGCATCTCCCCATCCCCCGTGATAAAAATATCATGGCTCACATATGGGATATTCTTCACATCATTTAAAAAAAATATATTAACGCTGAATGAGAAAGAGTTTTTCCATTGGTTTGGAGTTGGTCTTCAACTATGCAGGAGCAATTCAGACACTGACAGTATAAGAAAGGCATCCAGAGATGCTGCTGGCCACTCTTGAAAACTAATTTTTTTCTTGAAAGTGAGATTGACACAGATTGTTCAGTGCAAGTCACAGAAATCATATATATTGGCGTGCCTAAAATGTTTAGCATATGGAACCCACCAAAGCATTTGTAATTTAGGATTTACCCTTTGCTTTCAGATCTCTGGCAACTTCTTCCTAAAGCTGTTTTAGTATTTTTTATCTGAGTCTGCATAACCATTTCTCTGTTTCATCCTGTGGTGATCCATCATAATACACTTTGATAGATTTTCAGAGTGTCCATTTGGCTTAGGATCTTCTTGTGCTGGCACCACTTCTGAAAACAGGAGCCAGGAGAGTAGCAGCTAAAGACCGGCTTCAACCTGGCGAGCTGTTTCCCCAGTTCCCCCAGTGCTCGGTGTACTTCAGGAAAAAAAATCTCTACTCGAAAAGGTTAACACAAGATCTCAGGGAGAGCGTACTCTGCTACTTGCACAGCAGGACGTGTAGTTCCTGCATGAAAACAGTAATAAAAATATACTCGTTATTTATCAAATAAGACTTTTACTGTGTTTTCATACCGTTGGATATCGCTGCAGAATCTGTCTGGGGTAGAAGGGCTGTCCTCCAAGAGAAAAGGCAAAGCAGTCTCAGGCTGTCTGTAGTAGCCTCATCTCGCAGGATGCCCTCAGGGAGCAGAGTGCTCCGAAAGACATCGTAACCTGAAGGCCGAGCATTAATCTGAAAGCCCTTCAGTGCTCCTGTCCTGTGCTGGCAGCAAAATAGCCCTTCTGAATAAAGGAGCAGAGAATTAGAAAAGCAATGCCAAGGGTATTCCTTAAGAAACTCGATAGAAGTTAAACTCTGCTTTTGAAAATGTAACCTCTCCAGGCATGGATAGGGATGTGAGAGGTGGCCAAGAGGTAGAACGGTCACCCGTAAAGAAATATGGGTGAGTGGGGACTTTAACAGCTAAAGCACTGTATGAAGACATGTCATGAGGACACAAAGTTAGGAGAAAGTCCCTTGTAACCTAAAGACAGAAGGTTTTTAAAGGGATGGCATGAACCAGAAAGTACCTCGAATCAAAGTGTCTTCAGATTAGGCGTATTCAGTATGAGTCCGGATTTGAATACTTCTGATGTCTCTTCCCCTTAGACCTCTTGTCTTTATAAAGGGCTAATCTAGAATTCTTTCAGAGCACCTTTTATATTTGATTGCAGGTGTACTTTTTCCTATTTGAATCAAAGTATCGTCTTTAGGCAGTGATTAAAGGGAGGAAGAACCTTTGTGGTCTCAAAGTGGCACATTCTAATTGCAGATGAATTATTTACTGTCCCTACTTAAGAATTGTAGTTCGAATGTCCAAAATGGAGAATGGATGATATAATTGTAATATTATTGTAGTGGGCCCCTGTAAGCTTTTCTGGTGTAGATGGTCAAATTCACTGTCTGAGAAAAGAGTGGCAGTGAGAGGAAGCAGCAGGGATATTAGAGAAGTAATTCTCAGAAGTAAGAAGTCTGGAGAATACTTTTTAGAAAGAGACTCTGTCTATGCTTAGTATATAGGATTTTAAGAAAAACATGAAGATTGTAACTAAAATTTCTTCTAAATGTTCCCTGCCATACTTTATATTAAAGAAATTGTCCATGAGGAGAAGTCCCTGTGAAAGCACGCACCTCTGATGTGCACAGCAGTGGCCTGCATATGTTGTAGTTTGGAGTCCAGATGCCCAGTACTGTGTACTTTTAATTATTGGCAGGCATTACAGGTATTTCCAGTAGAATATGATTTTTGTTGGGGATGGCAGCAGCCAAATTGTATATGGAAATATTGACGAAATAAATTCCTAGGTAAATCCAAGGTAAAAAAACAGTAACAACAACAACAAAACCAGTAAAGCTATGCATTATATTTCAGCTAAGGATAATCGTCCACCTAAACATTCCTCAGGATCTATTTGCGGTGCCATCCCTTCTCATTTTTTCATCACCTGAAAGCCAGATTTGCCTGATGAGATGGCACTACTGCTCTCACCGCTGACTGCTGTGCTTTCAGCAGCTCCTTTAGCATGCAGCTGTTGAAGACCACTTTGGAAGGGTCTTTGTGCTTACTACAGATATTAATGTACTGGTCTCTTCTAAAGTGATGGAGAAGAATATTTTGCCCTTTTCATTTCAAGGCATCATAAAGTCCTGGAGACTTCTGAGGCCAATTGCCAGATGTGATTAAAAATTAATGGAGCAGAGCAATTGTGCTTGATCCCCCGACAGACACGTGAATAACAGCTTTTCCTGAGACTACCTTTTTAAACAGTTCCTTGCGTCTGTTTTTCTCTCCTTGCTGACCGAAATGACAAATTCTTTATCATAAAAAATGGAAAACAGCGTTAGTGGACATTTGGGGATTTTTTTTAATGCAGTTTCCTGCAAAATCTAGTTGGATTCTGTTCATTGCACAAAGGGTGAACTAGTGAGCCAGACTGTAAACTAGAGCATGAAACTAAGTCAACAGGCATTAAGTGAGGAAGCAGATGCAACTCAGTTTAGCAGTACAGAAGTTGCCTTCAGTAACGTGCACACTCAACATGTGTGAAATGATGCCTGCTGTATTGCTTCAAAGCCTGTCTGCTTTGGAAAAGAGAAAAAAAATAAAGTTGTATTTTTGTCTGCTATTACCAAAGCCTTGAAATTCAGACTGGAGATATTTTAGAGGAAAGGAAATAGGAAAAAAAGGAGGAGGTGATGAGGCATGCGATCTCTGCACTGATGCTTTGGAAGATTGTGGGGAGTGCTACTGTTGAGGCTCTTAGGTTGAAGAAAAAAATTAATATGACAGCAAAGTAATACTAATTAATTCTTCTTTACAATTCTACATATGCTGAGACACCAGCTAACTGGTGAGAGACTGAGTTATACACAGAGAAGATTCAGTTCTTCAAATCTTGTCTATCTTTTTGAACAGCTAGATATAAGCAAGCGTACATTTAACTGAGCATTTCTCTGCAGAAGCAGGGAAGAACAGTTGCCATTACCCGTGAACTATTGATAAGACTTTGCACGCAAAAGTTTTTACGGCTAAATTCTGCTATTTTCACTCACACTAAATAGCTACTCACTCTTCGGGTTACTAGTAGTGAGAGTGTCTGGTGTCTGCAAAAAAAGCTCACTGTGAAATACTGGTTTTGAAGAGGTCTTTACCACTAATTTGGTGATTTTCCTTATTTGAAAGAATATATTCCTGACTCTTCAGACACACATTTTGTTCGTTGTGTCTGTACAGGATAACCAGGGGCTATTTAGAAGGGCAGGATTTGCTTGACACAAATATGGTTCATTTATTTTTTTAACAGTAGACTTTTACGATGATAATCACATCATCATGACATAAGTACTCGTAGCTACTCACAGTCACTGTAGCTACGCAGTTCTCCCAACAGGAAGCTGTTAAATAAACAATGGTATTTGAGAAATTGGCATTTTTCTCTCGTGTGTTTCACCACAAGTATATTCTTAGCTTTTCATTCACGGGTATTTTTCCCGTCCTCCAGTCGTCTCGTCTACCTTCAGAAACTCACAGGTGTGCAGACCTCTCATCCAAACATATTTGGGGTTGTTTGGAGAATACTGCTCTTCAGCATCCAGCAGAAGCAGGGGTTAACTAACCTGGAGGTTGCCAGCCAGCAACCCTCACCAACCGTGGAAAGCAGCAGTCTATAAAATGTCACCATTTCTCCAAACAGGGATGTAAATGATGTTAATGTGCCAGCTCGGGAGGAATATAAAGATAATGTTTGTAGAAAAAGAAATGAGAAGTTTACTGAGTTTCTGCTGAATAGCTACAGATGTGGCAATCCAGAGGTAGTTAAACACAAGGGGTGGAAAAGTAAGCAATGCATTCCAGCTGCAGCAGCCGAACACTGCTTATGTTAAAGTCTCCATCAGAGGACAGAGCTGGAACTGTGTCATGAAAACATCTACTTCGGCATAGAGTAGTAAATTTGCCACCTAGCCAGTCTGACACCAAAGCAACCTGTTTGGTCAGGTGTATCTGAGAATATATATTTTTTGGAGTCGTCCTGAATCCCACATTCCTCTAAGGAAGAGTAAATATTAGTCCTACAGGTTTCGGCAGAGTGGATTAGATGAACTTTCACTCTCCACTTTGGCCTCATTTTCTGTGGTTAATTTCAAGTTCTTGGATGAAGTCTTCTCAAGATAAAAACGAGTATGGTCATTCGGAGGAGGAGAAAAGTCAAACTTTTTTTTTTTTTTTTCAAACTGGTCATTTTACAGGATGTGGCTATCGTTATTATCAGTCCAAAGTACGTGAGTCAGACGGTGGTATTATCAAGTTATTCCTTACTGTGGGTTTGTGTAAGATCCACTGAAGGTAATGTGGCAGCTTTCACAGCCAGTGATGTACAACATTTTCCTAAACTCACTGATGAGAGCGAATGGAGAAATTAAATAAGACAGAGACTCACTGGAGTTTCCCCATCACTAACAGGCTAGGTGTGGGAACAAATACAATAAAATAACAGCTGGGGAGTCAGAAAGAGGAGGAGTACTTATGAAAATAAAAGAGGAGAAGAGCCCAGCGGTCCTTAAGGAATTGTTTATTGTATTGGAAATCCAGGAGAGATCAAGGATGTGCTTTTTTTCAATCTTTTTTCTTATAACAACAGTATAGCGCATGCCTTATGGCACAATCCAGCAAAGCAAGTTTGCAAGCAAGAAAATGAATGTTAGGCATGCTTAGGTACAGTGATTTCAATGCCACTTACAAATCTGTTGAAAATCCTGATTGGAAAAGCAATCTTACTTGAAACAGTACTAAAATTCACAGTTGCACCCTTTAGAGCAGAAATTGGAATTCATCTTTTCTTCCTCAGAAGAAAACTTTAGATGTATCTCTTGATTAGGATCTAGGCTACAGGAACAGACTGCTATAAAAATGTAGCATTAGTGGAATTTTCCAAGTCCAGAAATAATTTAGTGTCCAAATGCTTATTTTATCTGATTTATGGCTTCACAGCCTTATATAAGCCAGTAGTGCCAAATAAAATTTTCTTTACTGTGATATGTATGCAGTTTTTCCTCAGGTATTTGGAGTGATGTCTAACACACAAATTAAATGAAAGGTTTATTCTAGAAATATTCAGCAATATTTATATTTTTGTAGTATAACATTATTTTTTACAGTATCAGTGCCTAATCATATGCATCATATGCTTCACAAAATCAAGCACCCAAATACTTCCGAAAACTGTATAGTCATACATAATTGCTTTTTTCTTCCTTAATACCATTGTAAAAGTACTCTTCTCTATTCCAATAATTTAACAATTTCATTGAATGAGCATCTCTCAGGAAACCAGTCAAAAAGAAGAATAACAGGGAATTTGCCATCAGGTTCCTCATAGATGTGTGTGTTGCCAACACCTGTGTAGGGACGTATAATTGAAATAAGTTTGCATAAATTCCCTGTAGTAATAGTGCATTGGTTGCTGCCAGTGAATGTTAGGGCACTTAAATAAACCACAAATAGCATACGCATGTTTAAGCATTGATCATTTAATGCAGACATTGTCACAAGAATTAAATACATCATGATGTCCTTTTGTTCTTTCTTTTTACTTGGTATAATATACTGTTGCAGTCCAAATCTCTTCAGTCTCTTTAATAAGGAAAGATTTCTTCTCTTAATTTGGACAGCTGCATAATTGGGGTGCTAAATCATCCTCAAGGATGTAATCTAAATGATCCTGCTATGTAGCAATTTTCTGTTTTCCCTGATTACTTTAGAGCACAAGGAACAGTTTTAGGCAATTGCAGTCTGAGGTATTGCCTTAAAAATCAAGCACTGATCGTTACAATATCATAGTTTTGAAGCCAAAGATCTCCAGATCCCTTGTAAATAGACTAATTCAAAGTTCAAAATAGCTGTCATGGTAGGTAGGGCTATATCCCTTTTAATGTAGGAAAATCTGATGCACAGAGATAATTTAACTATTTGCCCAACTCACATCACAATCCAGCAGAAGAATCTGGAAAAAAAAAATGTCTGACTTCCACTCTAGACCATTAGTTGCGTAAAATGCCCTAAAATCCATGTACCGATGTGCGTAGAAAGGTAACAGAGGTGGCTGTAGAGCTGAGCCATCATTCACGAGGTGCCCAACACAGAGGAGGGGTCCAAGAGCAAGACCCAAGGCTGGGATCCCAGCACATACTGCCCTTCCCTGCCTGCTGAACAGCTGTGGCCACCAGTATACCCATCGATCGAATCAGATTTCCTATTTTTATTCTGAAAAGAAGCAATTAGCAGGGCAGGACTCCAACCTGAAAACATATGCTAAGGTATCTTTACTCAGCAGGAGGGACTTCAGCTAATGTTAGCCCGTGGGGTTACGCTGAGCTGCTAATGTACCTGCTCAGTGTCTGAGGAAGTTCCTGTAGGGACACGCTCGGCGAAAGAGCAACGTAGACTAAAAATGGTGCAAACAGTTCAATGGAAGTTCACTCGAGCAGGGTACCACACGGGCACTGCAGCATCCTCCTGGAAACGGCCTGCCTCTGCTTACTGAGAGCATTCCTTCCTGCAGACAGACTACATGCTAATTTCTCTATACACCCTCAATTTCCACTGTATAATAGCATTAATGACCTTGACAGAAAGCATTTCCTGGGGATTAATAACCATTTGAGGTTTAATGACCTGAGGCTATGCCTCAGGCCATCAACTGCTCCAAGCTGCTCATTAAATCCTTAGGATACACTGTCTGCTTCAATCATTCCAGCTTAAGTATTTGCTCAGTGTCACCTAATAACAATATTCTCCCTAAGGTATTTCCTCTTTAGAGGCCCTAGTTTTGGAAATGTGTTTGTCCTTAAGTCTTTTGGGACAAGAACTCATCAATTTTTTAAGTGACTCTGTATTACAAGCCAAAGCATTTACTCAGGTTGTCACTGAGTTTCTGCTGTGATGAGCACAGTAAAAATGACCGAGACAGTTAAATTTATAAATTGCACCTGGAAACATGAAATATTTGTTTTAGCTGCTGGCAATCTCATAATCTAAATCCAGAGCCAGTAGCTTCCCCCACCCAATCCCAGCATTAGTGGTTCAGCCAGAGGTAATTTATCTGAGAGGTGATACAGGACAGTCTACCATTTCCTAGCAAACAGTGCCAGGCTCTGAAGGATACCCCAAACTCAGGTCTGTGTGGAAGGAACACAGTGCATTTGCTTGTTGGAGAAGAAATGCCACCACTAGGCCAGTTTCTTACTGATGAAGTCATAAGTCAAAGGTGGTGCATTGTCCTCTGCTATGGTACATATTTGTGAAGGGCGAACTTGTTTTTCTGCAGAAGATTTGTCATTTAGAGGAACATTCTTCCCACATCCAGATGGCATCGAGTACAATTGGATCTCAGTTACACCTACTGCCGTGGCGTTACATCGTGTTCCTTGTTTGTTTGTGTAACACCGCAGCGCCGCATGCCAAAGAGGCATGGCACAAACCAGGCGCTATTAAACCTTTCTTCCAAAAGTTTCTAAACTGAAAAAGAAGAAAAGCTCAGGGAAGAATGCGATCAATAACAGCTGTAGGAAAGTACAATAAAAGGAGCAAGGTGCAGGGCTGTACGTCTACAAATCAGTTATATTGTCCTCATATCAACCACAAGAGTCTTCTGGCGAGGCTCTGCCCGCATCGTGTTTGCACACTAGTGTCCGTTGTCCTCTGAGCAACCAGTTGGCTTGGTAAGCCAAAGGAGAGCCAGGAACAGTGTTCTTACAGCCCTGGAAAGAGGAGATGCTACCTTTCTGAGAGGTCTGGGAAGCCCTGCCCTCAGCTTGGCATTAGCTTGGAGCTGTGCTGGCCCGGTGCTTTGAGCCAATGTCTTTGGCCAGAGACAGCGCACATTTTTAGGAAGAGAAAAAGATTCTTCTGGCATGTTCTGAACTTTAGAACTGCTTGGAGTTGTTTATAAGCTTAAAAATACTTAGAGAAAACCTGAACACCAGGAATGTGTAGTGTCAACTGTAGGGCAGATCTTGATAAGCGTTGCTTAATTCTGGTAAGTGAGGTATAGGTATATCCTATGTATACCCTATGGAAACCGGCAGGTGAATGGATGCATAAGATACAGATGGGGTGAACAACTCAAGTATTTACTTCCTTGCTTGTGTTTGAGATTAGTGGATTCTGAGGTCAATTAACTCTAATTCAATGACATGCTTTGTGTGGGAAAGACTTGCTATTTGTGGTAAACACTGAGCACCTACACAAGAATGTTCCTACATAAATCTCAAATCCCTTTACAAACACGGATACAGATCACTTACGCCATCACTGCAAATGGAGAAAATCAGGTGCAAATAGGAGAAATTGCTGACCTTAAGTCACATAGCATATTAGCAGCAGATGTCTCAAAGAATTTATTTCATCTCACTGGAAACGTGTCTAGTTTTATATGCCTGTTCCTCCCATATTCCCTGTATAGTCTCTAGAGAAGAAGGAGCATTTTCTAGGCACAAGGCAGTTTACCTCTTTTAGACATTAAGACAGAATGAATATTTTCATGGAAGCACGTCTTTCTCTCCATGGACTTTAGGATCATCTATGGTGAATAGTTCCAGTGCAGTTGCTTATAGGTGAGACCGTTCCTAGCCTTTATATCCAGAAATCCCTGTGTATGTAAATAATTGTTCTACATGATGACAAAATGGCTGCTGGGAAGACAGGCCAACTAGATATTCAAGCATATGCTTAAAGTTGAGCTTCTGATCCGTCCTACTGAATTGTGGTTTATAAAATCAGCCCCTGTGCTGAGACCCTTAACATCATGTGGAACAAGCAGGTCTGCTGCTGGCCCAGCCTTTGTGCTCGTTCTCCTGGCTGCTCTTGGCTTGAGACAAGCATCCGACATTGTTCTCACATAGATTTTAGGTGTAGGAATACACTTCTGGTTGGAATTTCCTTTCTAAAGTCTATTGAGAATTCAAATGAGAGCCAGATGAGTTTTTTCCTGTTCATTTAGAAGAAAAATGCAAAACATCATGAGAAACTTTAAAACTCCTCTAGCACTCCCTGAAAGTTCTCACCACATTTTCTGAAAAAGTTCTTTTCAAAGGAATTCAAACTTGCAGGTGATAAGCATTCGCTATGTTTTTCTACCCCTGTTTAGGAAGGGCCAGACTGGTAAACAACGAATGGAGAAAATGCTTTGAAATCAATGCATCTAGCTTTGTAGACTCAGTTCTGAGGCTACTTTTAGTAATTGCCTTTTGCTTGGAGTTGCAGAGAGATTAATGAAAACCCCGAAACTCTGTTCCCAAAAATAGAGTCAGCAAAGGAGCATCACAGCTAAAATTTTCACCTTTTGGCATCGTTGCCTTCCCTATACGTTCTCTAGTGCAGGTAAAGCAGTGGGGTCCAGGCAGCTCTGTTTGGGTTATTGTTTGGTTTTAAAGGTGAAGCCCTACCAGAAAATAAGGAACTGTAATTTTCAGTTCTCCAGTGTGATTACTTAATAGTAAGTGAGCTTTGAAAGCATTACGGAGTTGTCACAGGCTACCATGGGTGCAGGATTTCTAGCTGCCATTACATAGTAAAGTGATACTGGAAAATACAGCCCATCTCCTACATCAAAGTACCTTTGTCGTTTGTTCAGTTTTAACCAGTGGTTTCAGAGCAACAAGTGGGCTCTTAAGATGGTTATTAAAAATCGTTAACTTCCATTTTGCTGAGATTTCGTTGTCAGATTTGGGCTTCTCCTTTTGAAAACCAAGCCAGGTGTTTTTACAGTAAAATCTGTAGGAGACACCATCTTTTATAGGGGACTGCTTGCTTTCTGCTTCTGTTTCTGTCTGGAGAACAACTTATCTCATCATGCTTCTGGCATATCTGAGGCTAGACCCTGCCAAAATCTGAAAGTGAAATAAACCATCAAAAATGTCAGATTCTTGAAAGTGCAGACCAAGGTCAAGCCTAGAAAAAGGCTAGGCTTGGAAAATAAAATACTTATCCTTGAAAGTGTACACAACCCATTTTCTATCTTTGTTTTTTATCTGTATATCCCATTGCTGTAGCACTGGACAGGCAAAAATGCCTCGTGTCCTGGCCACATACACTCATTCTCCTGACCTGGAGGGGACATAAAGCTAGAGCGGCCGCAGGATCCTGCTCTTCATGGGGCGCACCCGGAGATGGGAAGGGCTCATCCCAAGCCGATCCCGGAGGCGGCGCAGCCACCGGCAGGGAGCTTCCAGCTGGCACAGCTCCGGGTGGCCCTGTGCCCCCGGGGACAGCTCCCCACCTTGCACTGGAGGTGACATCTGAAGCAGGGAGGTGTCCTCACACGGTCCCTCTGGGGAAGGACGGCCACCATTGTTCAAGAATTCGTTTTCCCAAAGACCAAATGGAAATTTTGCCGGACGAATTGCACCTCAGTCCCCAAGATTTTGAATAGCAGCCATCTCTCATCTCTTCTTTAAACACTCAAAGGCACGTTGCCTTCCATCTCCTTAATCCATTGTAAATTTACTTCTAACAGCTACTGCCAAAATACAGTATGGCACTTGCACAGCACATGCTTCTTCGGCGGTGAGCACAAAGCGGCTTCTGTTCAGGGGGAATATGTTGCAAGCCCGTGAGTGACACACTGTGAGTGCTGAAGATTATGAAACATATTCTGAAACTGAGCAAGCCATAAACACTTCATTTTTCAGAAATAGCCACGTTATTTCTGTCATTCTGCTTGGCAAATGTACGTGCACAGATCTTGCTGTATCCACGTAGCACACGTTGAACAAGAACCAAGTGTTAAAACGGCGATGTGCCAGCAACGCTGCAGTGTTCAGAGAAAATATTTCAACACTCTTCTGGGTTTTTATAAAATCCCATGATCTCTTTTTTGTTTATTTTTACTTCACTAGCCTCTCTCTTGGACTAAATTGACCTCAGACTATAGCATGCAGTTGTATCCATTGATCTCTTAGTGAGTGGTCTCTAAAAGATCAGGAGTCGGGTTGTGGCTCAGGATAACTAATATCTCCAAGCAGGAAATACCAGTTAGAAGGACAAGTTTCTTATGTCTGCCATGGCCAGATTCTGTTGTGAAATGACTAAGTTTAGAGATCAGCTGAAGGCTGGACCAAATCGTTAGTGACGCTAAAAAAGTTCCCATCTGATATCCGAGCCCCCAATCATTGAAGGCACACAGGAAAGACAACCAGCTCCTACAAGGTAGCTGTTGGTCCTCATGTACTTCGAGCACATTTTTGAGCACAGCACACACTTCAGCATATCGCATCTCACAATTTTCCTTCCTGAGGAAGGAAGAGCCTTTATTCCCATTTTGAGCTGAAGTGTAAGTGTTAAGTGATGCGAGCCGTTTCCCGCTGAAAGTCTGACTGAGCAAGGAATTAGTCATTACTTTCCAAACATCTAGCTGGTAGCACTGCGAGGTGACAAAACCCTCTTTGCCTACAGCAGGCATGTGGCGGTTCAGACCGGTGAGGACGTGCTCCCTAGCAGTGGGAGCAAAGGGACCCAGCCCGTGAGGTGGCAACTGAGACTGCCCAATGGATTTCCCGTCAACTATTAAAGGATTAAGAAATAGTTGAAATTCAGCCAGGAGGTTAAAAAGTGCCAGGGTCTGTATTCCACTGACGTTTGCACAGCCAACCCTTCCGTATTCCCTCTTATTATCCAGCTAGAGACATTACATGAACATATGATATAGTGGTTTTGTGCTTTGGTGTCTCCCACTGTCCACCCCATAGACCCAGTTTCTGGTAGGTCTCCAGCCTTCCTGTTGTCTTCCTCCAGGGTAACACACGCCACATAGCTGAAGGGCAGCCTCCAGCTTTATAGGGTGATAACTGCAAACATCTAACTCACCTAAGCTCTTTCATGCTATTTGATAAAAGAACAATTTATGTCTTTCCTGCTCGTAGCTAAAAATAACAGTAAAAAAAGTGTGGAGCGATGTAGACCTGGGTGGTGTGCTAATTAGTTCTTTGCTAATTCTGCTTTATTGCTGGCAATGATTACTGTCAAGTAATTACAGGGTTCCTATGAGTCTGGCTTCCATTTGCTCTGTGGTGTAACACGGGTAAGGAAATGAGAAATGTCAGTACTATGGATACCCAGTGTTATTTCTGCTATAGCTGAATTTCGTGTTATAGGCAACAGTTATTTCGTACAATTGTTTTAATAGCTGGAAACAGACCTAGGTGAGCTGCAGAGTGGAAAACCTGTATTTCCACTACATTAAAAGTCTGTTTTGTACTTGAAGGAGCACATAAAACCCCCATGGCCTTCTATAAAAAATATGCACGGAAAGGAAACTAGAGACTTCAGCCAAAATACTAAAAATAATAACTGTACCAACATAGCCAAGTTGTCTGTTCCTTCTCCCCTCCAGTATGAATGAATAAATGTTTATGTACAGCTATCATGTAGGAATTGCTTTAGCATGATTTTTGTATGTTGCTCTGTAGCTGCATGGATTTCATTACAAAGGGACTAAGCAAAAGAAAACTGTGATTTCTGTGAAGAAAAATCCTGAGGGTATTTTAGCTCAGGTATCAAGAACATTTCAGTTCATTGGTAAAAGCGTTTGCTCTGTGATCTTCCCGTCGTGTTTTCTAAGCGTGTTTAGGTGTGTATGTGCCCAAGTGCTGCAGTCCTAATCTTTCATTCCTGAAGCCATGTGGTGTCAGAAGGCAGGGTCAGATGAAGGAAAATCAAAGGTGTGTAGGTGCTTGAACGGGCATGTGAGAGTATTTAACTTTTAAAAATTTCTGAAGATCTTCCACTCTACCAGTTAGCAAGTTTAAATATTCTTAAAATTCTGCCCTTTGAGTTCCCCATGTTGATATTAAAAGTTATTTGCGTCTATTCAGTGAAATTAAACAAAATTTCCGTCATGTGATGGGTGATGAAAACTGTCTGTCCAGCTGTCTGAACAGTAGTTCTACTGCTACTGTTCAACAGGCGTTTTAGTTTGAGGACTTTCCCACATGTAGTACTGGTTTTGAGTTCAAGAGAAATGTTTGGATGACACTTTTGTAAAAATGGGTGCCTTTCTGAAGGCAGAGTGATGGAAGATTTTCCTTTTTTAGTAAGCGAGTAATTGTTTCCTTTAATTTCTTTGTTTTTCCCCTGATGCTATCAGGATCCGTGTATAGCCTTGTAATTAGGGGCTCTGGACAAGATCATGCTGAAGCACACACTAGTGTGACTCCGCTGTTTTTTACAACACTGCCAAGCAAAGGGTAAAATTTAGTTTACAATAACATCTTTACGTATTTCATCAATCCATCACATGAAATAACTTTAAAATTAGTAGAACTGTTGAACAAAGGAGCTTGTCTGGTCCAACCCTGCTCGTGGCGGAGCCAACTTACCACATCATGTCACGTCGTATACTGACAAAGGATCAGCCTAAGTCCAGAAAGGACGATGGGCCAAGCTCAGAATGAACAGTTAAAGAAAACAACGTTTGTGCTTATGATTAATTTACTGATTTTTCATTTCTTCGTACGGTGACAGGGAGACGGCCTGGAAGCTCTCATTAGTAATATTCTTGTAGTAAATAGCAGCTGAAAAAAGTGTTTAATAGGTATGCATGTTTGATGTTTAATGATCTCAGGATTAATAATAATAATAATAATAATAATAATAACAACAACAACAACAACAATGTAGATATCTACTAATTATGTTCACTTTCATTTTATAATTATTCTTAACTAACAGTCTTGAGGCACAAAGAAATGTTAATAATGTTGTTATACTTGAGTGATCATAATTACAGTATGGTTGTGAATCAGAGGACGTCATCTGGGTTTGTAGGTACAGCCCTTGTCTGTATTTTTAGGATAATGTCAGCCCTCCTGTTGCTGGGTTGTGTGTGGATGACAACTTCTTCAGATTGTGTGAACAACTGACATTCTGCTGTTAAGGGGTTTGGTTTTTTTTTTCAGAAGAAATGCACAGAATGTCTTTCTCAATAGGTCTTTTAATGGAAGGAGCTAATAAGGAAACAGTGGGATCTAAAGACAGAGCCGCTCATAGCGTTCATCAGCTGATAACAGCAGCTAATACTGATAACTCCAGGTGGGAGCTTGGCACTTCGCAGTACATTCTCTGTGCACAAGCCATGGATCTGGACCTCTGTCTCGAATATTTCAGCTCTTCCATTTGTGCTGTATCTTATCAATGTTTCCTGCAGTACAAATTACTCTTCTCACTCAGAACTCCAAAAGAAATTACTTTAATCTTAATTTACGATAAACAAGAACTGAGGAGTCTTTTTTATTAATACATCAAAGTATTATCTCCAAGGGGAGTTAGCTTCACAGTGATGTTCAGTGTTTAATATAAATTCACAGCATGAAGACCACCTCAGATGGGTAGAGGTTCTCTGATGTGTATCTGATTGCCTGCGTGTAATTTGAACATCTACAGCACATGAAGGGCATAATCAAACAATAATTAATATGGTGATAAGGAACTACGTTTTATACTACTTATTTGCATAATTCGGGGAGAAAGTCTACTGTGACAACATCTATCTTCTGGGGGAATGTTTACATTTTCACTCCTATTATAACATGAAGCATCCTCCTGCATTCCATAGCGCCTTTCATCTGAGGAGCTGCAATTACTGTTTGACCAATTAACTTCAGCACCGCACACATACAAACCACGTTGGGTATTGTGGCACGAGGTTTAAGTCTCAGACTTGACCTACAGCTTAGGACACTGAGTTTGAAAACCCTGGCTTCCAGAGACATTAAATCTCTGTCCGTGATTGGCGTTCTGATTCCCCATGGGAGCAGAAATAATGCTCAGACCCGCGCTGCTCCCTCATGGGAGCCCTCTGAATGTCAGGCCGCTCCAGAGACCTTGGGCATCTTGTGTGCTGCTTGAATTCAAGCTGTCTGCAAATCTCCCCTGGCCTTGCAAGAGATGACATTTACAGAAGCTTGCAGGGACAGGGGCTAGCTGAAAGCTGCGTGTAGTGGGGTCCATCTGTTGCATCCAAAGTCAAAACAAGTCTGAAGGGCAGAGTACCAGACCAAACACCTTGTACAATTTATGTGCACTGAAGAAACGTGCCTTGTGTATAGATGAAAGAATTTATTGCTAGTGTAATTAAAGTATTAGCAATCTAATCAAAGAGTCCACATATAAGGAAAATAATTCTGAATACTTATAATTTCAAGCTTTCAGATATGGCTACTTTCCCACAATGGTACAGTTAGAATTGATACATATATGCTTCCTATTTACTATGCTGCTCTTTTGTGTTGTGCTTACCCTTCCTGTGACTCTCTGGGTCTTAAAATCAATGGCGCTAATCTTCCTCAAGAAGAAAAGCAATACAGAATAGCTTACAGCAAGTGGGCACCACTGAGCAGGGCCTGGCTCCGTCCTCTCTGCACCCTCCCTTCAGGGATTTAGGGACATGGACGAGATCCCCCTGAGCCTCCTCTTCTCCAGGCTGAGCAGCCCCAGCTCTCGCAGCCTCTGCTCACAGCAGGGATGTTCCAGCGCCTTCTTCATCTTGGTGGCCCAGCTTTGGACTCTCTCCAGGTCTTCTTTATACTGGGGGGCCCAGATCTGGCCTCACCATTGCTGAATCTCTGCTGATCTGCTAGCAACATTTTGCCTAATGCAGCCCGGGATGCTGTTAGCATTTTTTGTGGCAAAGTCATCTTGCTGGCTCATGTTCAACTTGGTGTTCACCAGGATGCCCAGGTCCTTTCCCACAAAGCTGCGTTCCAGCCTTTCGGACGGTCACTTGCTCTTTCACTCTTCAAAAATAGTGGTTCATTAGAACATACATAACTTGAATATAACATGAATAGCTACATATGGGTACAATGCTGCAAGGACTACTTATTATTAATATCTATTAGCTATGGCGGTATCTCTGGTATGTTGTAAAAATTGCTTTACAGCATATGTGGGTGGCAATTGAGCATACACTTGAAGGTTTTCTAAACACCAGCTGGACTCAACATTTCTCTTTGAAATATGAGCTCAGAAGCTATTTTGGTGTTCAGGCCACTCTTTGCTCCATTCTACATAGAAGTTTAGATGCAGCCTAGATCTCTTCACTTGGAAACCCGAAGGCATAAGATGAAAGTCTGTTTTCAAAATCTGGCCTGTAGTGACTCTATGAGTCATCAGAAGTTTTGGAATAGATCCCAGAGGGTGAGATTGTTACCCCTTCTCTACCTATCTGATAATATTTCTTCCACATTAAAGATACAATATATTTTATGCTAGAGCCCTTAAATACTCACATTTTCCATAACTTCATCCAAACACATTTTTAGGTGGACACAGAGTGCTTATGCACCACTATCAAAGCCCTGTTAATTCTCAAGTCAGCGGTGCTAAACCCATCACTTTTTGAATGGCCTGCCAAATAGGTGGGAAGGGCAGCATGGTGCTGGAGAACAGGTGGGTAGTACTCTATCCTCAGAGCCTGTGCTAAGCAATACTCATGAGTGCTGTCAGAAGGCAGGAAAAGGAATATAAATCCTATTGAAGAGGGGGGTGGATGTGACGGGAACCAAGCTCTTAATCACTTCTGGCCATTAGCAATACCAGAGTATTTTTCCTAAGACGAAAGGGAGGAGAGCCTGGTGTCCTTGTCAGCTCCCAGTGTATATATATGTATATATATATATTATTTGAATTTTATCTAGCTCATAAATCCCGCTGGTAGTTTCAGCTGGATAAAGTATTCTTCTTGTTTCTTGTCATAAACTGCTGCAGCGTTCTTTTATGCAGCTGCCACATTTCATCCTAATGCAGCTGCATTTCACCCACGGATGTAGTGATCCCTATATATAACTTTCACATCAGTTTTTATAACCATTTAAAGTGCCTCAAGATGAGATGTGGGATGCAAGCTATTGTTTTATTAGTGTCATCACAAATTACTGCATTGTACAAATCAATTGTAAGCTGAGAAGAAAAGCAATTTCAAAGTGATATTTGAAGATAGGGAGAGATTTTGGGGGTTAGGAGGGATTTATAATCCTGATTTAGGAAATTTGAAAGGAATGTGGCAAAAAAAAAGGAAACACTAGCATGGAGTAAGGTTGCATAAAGTGGATGGATATGTGGAACAGTGGGTAGCAAAAATGTCAGAGTAACGGATGGCAGAAAGTTAGTTTTAAAGGAGTTTGGAGTAGAAGATACAGAAAAAATGAGGAGAAAGAGAAATCAGCAGTAAATAGAAGTGATCATGATGATAAACAGCAAAGACCTGGAGAGAATACTCAAGGAAGAGCTGGATCTCTTGGTTTGATCACATAGCTGAACCACATAACATTGACATGACTTTTCAACATCCTTCGGCTTGGTTAAACATCTTTGCTGTGTTTATAGTGTTATGAGACTTTCAAATATTAAGACCAGTTGGTGTCCATACCTCACTGCATTCTCATATGCAGGTGCCTTGCTGTGCCCAACATGCCGTCCCCTGTACCTCTAGAGTTACTTAGAAATCTACGTAAGGGAAAAACTCCCTGGGGAGCTGATTTGAGGCTAAAGACTCTTAGGGACACTGATGGCTGCCTGGAAGGGAGGCTAATGACTCTGAACCAGGAGTCCCTCAGATTACTTCTTGCTCCTGAGGTCTTTATGTGTCCCTATGCCTCTGCTGGCTTGTTCTGCTTGCTGCTTTATCAGCCCTTGCAAGTCACCTCTTCACTTACACTTGTGGAGTGGGGTACATTGTGCAAAGGTCTCTCTGCAAACTGTTTTCCCTGTTCTCATGTTGCCATTTGCATAGCTTCCTTCACGTTGTTAGCATGAGTGGAAGTGATGCACTATATGCCTAGCTCTTATGAGATCTAGATGTCAAAAATACTAATATAGACACAGTCTTGCCAGACCTGTGACTTTTCATACCTGGGGAACCTGCTGTAAATTTCAGGCCTACCAGTTTTAACCAGTATCGCGTTAATTCAGGAAAGGATGAGCATAGTCCTTTTCACCCGAAGAGGAGCTAAGTTCCTAATTCCTGGCCAGAACGACACACCTTTCCTCTTGAGAAATGTAGTCTTGCCGAAGATGAAAGGCTGATGAGAAGTGTCCCATCCCAGTGGCACTGTGCAGAATTTGGTCATAGTAGGTAACAACAGAATTGTCACAGTTGATCGAAGAAATAGTTCATATAGTCCCAGACTATGTCTGAGCAGAGTGGCTCAGAAGGAAAAGCTATACAAGGGGTCATCTAGCCAGGAAAAAATAATCTTATAATGCTGTCTTTAGTTTGGTTTCATTTATTCTATTCTGGAGAATCCTTTTCCAAATCTGAGGTGGTAGCAGTGGGTACTCAGATAAGACTCAGTTCAGTTTTGAGCCCACTCATCTCCTGATCCCAGTGTCCTTTGGCAATGAATTTCGTAGATTCCTTTTTAAAAAAATACTTTATCAGTTCAGATTGCCTTATTTCTTTTTCATTCCTCCCTTTTCATTAATCTTCCTGCCCTTGTGCTACAAGGCAGAGTGAATAGAAGCTCCCAATTTCCTATTTTTGTATTGCCCATGATTTTGTACCCTTTTATCATAACCCTTCCTTATTCATCTGCTCTCCAAGGTAAACAGTCCCAATCTTTTCATCTCTCGGCATATGAGATTTTTTTTTTCATGTCCATAAATAATCATGCTTCTCACTTTCAACCTTTCTAAGAAGTCAAAGCATGAATGGACATCATCTGACTATTATTCACCAAGTGTAAAGAACTACAGAGAAAGAAACAACTCATGAGCTTGAAAGGATCTTTTTTTCTATTGACATTTGAATTATTTTCAGCCACAGTAGTTTAAAAGGTCCATATTTTATTGTATTATTACTGGTACCACAATACTCTGCAAAAGCTTAATGTCTATTAAAATAACGCTTTGACAGCTTTATTTGTTCCTTGCTTGCAAAACATAACCTTGCCTCTAATAGTAATTATACAGCATGATATAAAATAATTCCAATGAAATTCCACTTTTGAAAACCTTATTACCAGGATTTATTGAAGAGTACACACCATAGTGTAGTAAAATAATACAAATTCATTGTATGGTTATGTTGTATTTTATTTTTGATAGATTTGTGCCATAAATGGTAACTTTATGGGTGCACGGTACAATTGCCTTTGCATTATTATTCGAATTCTTCTGGAAAAGTCCTGCAGAGTGGAAGGAAACAGGGCAAACCAGAAGAGCTCTACCTGAAAGTCTTTCCTCAAATGGAGTTCCTGGGAAATTATGCTAAAAGCCTAAATCATTTCAGAGACACCATTATACTTTGCACAAAAATTTATACCATCCTATAAATAAAACTTAAGACTTTTTCCATTTAAATTCTGGTGCATGAAAATGTTACAGAAAATGTTGTCAGTCTTTAGTAAATTGCACGGGGCTTTTTCTTTAGGGAACACGAGAAGCTTTATATCTTTCCATGATCTACAGCAACCTGCCTGCTGTAGATGTGACCTGTGTAGATGTTTTGCTGTGAATTTCCTGTGTGACCTTGGAAAGTCATCTGTTCTCATATTTGTAAATATTTTCCTGTTATTTACAACTCAGCACCTAAACCCTACCATGAGGCTGATTTCGTAGCTCCAAAGTGGCCTTGAAAATGCCATTCAGTGGAAACCTACCAGCCTTCAGTGTTATGTAGTAGCTGGGTGACGATGAAGTGATGCATTCAGGTATCAAAACTTCAGAAATTTGGCAATCTCCAGACCAGATTTCTAAGGGTATTAGTACCTGAGGAGTAACATAGCCATATTTGTATGGGCAGTTAGGGGAGTCATGCACCTAATTCCCACCAACCTCCTCTCTAACTTGCTTGTGTACTTTTGAAGTGCTTCAAATCCCCATCTGAAAAAACAAGAATAATAGTAGCATGGATCACTGTCTTGACGATGATGATATGTAGGGGCAGGAGAGCAGTGGGGGCCATTAAAGTATCCTGACCTGGGCAGCAAGAAGCTGAAACATGCTGGGCCTGTTCGCATCCGGCTTCAGCCTGAACTGAACCTTCCTTCAGGAAAGAAGCACTCTGCCCTCATGAGTGCTCTTCTGGGAAGTCGTCAGGCTGGTGGCACGGCTTATTTGTGACATGGTGGGTGTATGGGGCATCAAGGCCAGCTAGGCGAGGCTGAAGCTCCCCCACACGGTGTGTACAGCTGCCCCGAGCGTGCCTCAGGTGTAAGGCATGGTCAAAGTCTCGTCCCCAGCAGTAGTCTCTGGCTCACCTTTCACACGGGTCCACTGGGACTCTAAGAGTAAAGGGTGTTGCTATCTGGCCTCAAACAACAGTTGCAAAAGAGACCTCTCAAAAAGAGACCTGAGACCTTTTTCCACCTAACAGACCAAGCTTTTGGCTTCTAGTGAAGCTCCCTGATGTGGCTGCACCGTAAAACAGACTCTTTTCCAATGACTTGATCAATTGCTTTCACTAACACTCCCAGATATTTCAGCTTTAACCTAGTAAATTAGATTTAAGTGGTGAGTAATATAGGGGAAATAAAAAAGAGAGCATAAATAGTGATTTGTTACAGGCAGATGAATAATAAAGGTTATCACACATAAAGTTGACATAAACACAATAGATGAGGTAATTATGTACCTTATTTATTCTTGTTGCAATTTCTTTTGCTACATCGTGCAAAGGGATATCTGAATCTTAAATTAAAATTACAGGGGAAAAAAAAAAAGGAGAAACACCAAAAGAGAATACAGAGGAGACAGAGGGATAATAGCAGAAAGGCAGAAATAAGATGACAGTTGCTGATGTCTGGATGGGAAAAGTTAAATGACTGTACTAACTGATATTTATGGACAGTGATAAGGTCCCAAGCTGTAAAATGAATTTACTTACATGATTTTTGCTTGACTGAGCGATTTTAACCAAACAGATTTTTAGACAGTTCTGCTTTTCTTCATGTGAGGAAGGACTGTCCCCATGGTTAGGTTTTCTTCAGCTAGTTAAAATGCATCTAATGTGGACTAAATTATACCCTTGGAGGTTAGTTTTCTGCCAGCTTAGAGGGTTGAGCTAGGTCTCCAGTGGGTTGGCCAAGAGCTGATATGTCATGAAAGGAAGCAGAAGGAGTCAGTGGAGTGAGGGCAGGCACGGTAGGATGTCCCTGTCAGGGGCAGCTAACTCCTGGAGTTTCCTTCTGGTGTTGGGCACCATTCAAGCAGTTTGTGTAGAATTGTTAGTGGGAGAGAGAAAGACTGCAAGCAGCCATCTCCGTTTCAGCCCCAGAACAGCCAGAGCATTCACAGGGTGGGTGGGACACAAGCGCAAACCTGCTTAACACCAAGCATGGGATTGAAGCCACATCCCAGCTGTGCTCTCACCATCCGATAAGTTTCCTGGGTGAACCTCTCTGTCCCTATTTCACTCAACTTATGTCTTAAATAAATCCAGAAAATGGATAAAAGATTTGCACTTCAATCCCTGTTGTGCGATATCACCATCTCTGATAAGCGTTTAATTTAATATGCAGTGAGACAACTCCAGGAAGAAAGATTGAGAAACGATCCCAAAGGAATAAAAAAGCAAAACCCAATGGCTTGGCTGATCAAAGAGGACTGTGACAAAATATAAAGCTGATGATTTCATATGTGTACTGATAGATTTGGGTGAAGCATGGGGCGACTACTGGGGGGCCTCTGGGGTGAGACGTGAGGAAGCTCAGCAGTGACATTTGTGCACAGGGGACTCTGCACACACCTCCTGACAAAAGCTGGTAAATGAGGGGGACATGGAGGCCCCGAGGAGGTCATCAACCTCGTCGTTGTGGACATGGCACTTAGGGACGTGGTTTAGTTTTGGACTTGGTAGTGTTAGGTTGATGGTTGGACTTGATGATCTTAAGGGTCTTTTCCAATCTAAATGATTCTGTGATTCCTCCTCACATATGATATTCACGTATAATATATTCACATATAATATGATATATGATATAGATAAATGATTATATTATATATATATATATTATATATGATAGATAAATGATTCTGTGATCTCCTCACAAGTGGGGCTGGAGGACTTTTGAAGGTGTGAACATCAGTTATAACTTGTTACCAGTAGAAAAGAGTAATGGAAAGAGAAACTTGTTTCTTGTCAAGCTTTAACTAAAAGCTGAAAAAAAAAAAACAAACTGAGAACTCCAGTTCTGTGAGACATACTGATGCACGTCAGTATTTGTGACTGAGTTATTACCTAGTCTTACTAATGAACTATTGCCATTAGCTGCTGACCAAGCAAGTGGGAAGCAGTAGGAAAATTATCCATGACTTTCTTTTCAGTCAGCAGAGCAGTATGGAAGTGCATAAGCGGAAACTCACCATCATGTGCACTGTGGGCCATGCCACCCCACAATTTCACTTTCCCAAATTCCCTAAGCAGAATCTTGGAGATGTTGTGCCTGGGGCAGGTGCTGGGCTGGTGGGGGCTCACATGATTCCGGGAGAAGCTGCGGCTCCTGGTGAGCATTAAGCACAAATCTAGGGTCTCTTCTCAGCGTGACAACCCTTCTCTGTGTTGTTGACAACCTGTGAACACATGGCTTTCCAGGTGCTTGCAGGGTTGCACCAAGACAGCACAGCTACTGCAGGTTGCCTTTGACACCTGCATTAGCCTGGACATCGGAGCAGCACTAGACCAATGCTTTCAAAAGTATTTCTGCAACCCTTCATCGACATCTTCAATAAGGTCTTTTTGGTGCTGTACTCATCTCTTCAAGTCTTTGCTGATTGTTAACTAGCAAGTAGCAAAAAGCAAATATTAGAGTGTATGCACAGAAAGAGAATGTTAAATTGAGCATCTCAAATTGTATTTTATGCATTGCAATAGCCAGTAATGAAAAAAATCTGTATTGCATACGGAACTAAAACTTGGATTACATGCCCAGAGTGAGATAATAGAAATCACCTCTTGTCTCTGCTGAGGAGCAAATACTTGTTCGTGCCTTTTCACTCAAACTACATTACCAGCCAAGAGGGGAAGGGCTGGAACAGGTGCCGTTAACCAGAAGAAATTCACTGATGTGAACAGAGTCATCCTTTTGGCTGGGCCAATAGTGTATTGCACTGCTGTCCTCTGAATAAGACCAAAAATATCAGAGAGAAGGGAGGTAACTGGGCATTACCCATATACGTGTCTGAGACTCAGTGTGCTGGAAGCTGATTTAGCAAATCTTGTTCAAGGCTGAATCTGTTTTTTTTGAGGTGATCATTCAGAAATTTAGAATACTCCCAAGAGATGCCTTCATGGAGGAGATGGAGTCAAAGATTTGAAGGCAGAAGTTAATCCATCAATCATTTTGAGTTTGAGTGGGCTGCAGTGTGTTACAAACAGCCTCTAAAAACAATAGCCTCCAACAAAAACTGAAGGGGTAAGGTTTGCTTTCCTTGCTTATTCCCTATAATTATTCACCCACTGCAACCTGAGATTTTTTAGACCTCACTTGGTCTGCAGGAAGATTCCTCAGCAAGATCCTCTGAGCAGCCAACTGCAAAAAACACTGAAATATGATAAGCATATAAGAGCATTAAATGGTAGCATTCTCCATCACCCACAACCTCTGTTAGTTGTGCTTCCAGGCCAGATGAAGCTAGAATGTACGTACAGCTGTTATGAGTTGTAAAATACATTTTGAAATGGGATTGATTCATCTGTGTTTCATGAGATTGAATTAAGCAAAAGAAAAAGTATAAAGGCTTGTCTTTTTTCCAAGCATTTAATAAAAATATTCAGCCTCACTGGAACATAATAGAGATGTACTTTCGGCACACAGATGTGCAGTAGTGAGAGCCACGTTTTATGTAAGCTGCTCATTCTTTTGTGCGGTGTTAAGAACTGAATGTACTTTCATACTCCATTTTTTGGCCTTAACATGAGCTAATGTCAAAGCAAATGAAGACCTGGTGGTAAATCCTTTTCAGCACTGCTAATGATTGTTGCCATTGCAGGGCTGTTCCTGGCTGTCTCATCGTCTTTGGGAAATTGGGCTTTTGATAAGTAGGCCTTACACTCTGAATTTTTATTTCTGCAACAAAATTTGCTGGTGTGGTTCAGTGTTTAGAGGATCAGAAAAAGGTGTGTGGGTCACATACTGCGGAGTTTATTCAAAGCAGGTTTTATGGTGAGCTTCAGTGGGTAAAGTCATTAGGGGTACAATGAGTAATTTGAATGGGGTTGCACAGGGAAAAATTCATGCCAGCATCCCCTATCTATAAAAATGCATTTTAGTGCAAAACAGATTTATGACTGGCATTTTTTTGCATGCAAGGCAAAACATGAAGAAGAGCAACTGAGCCTGATTTTATTCTTCCAGTTCCGTTGCTTGTTTTATATTTAGGTTTTCATATTATGGCTGCCTGGATTTTATAACTGCAAATGTGCCCAAACCCTTGATTGATTCATTCAGGTCGAATAATAAGCAACATAAATGTCTCCTTTCTTCAACACCTGCACACTCCATTCCTTAGCCAACACACATCTAAATTTTGCAAGTATAAGAGATGCAGGCACGTGTTTTGACTTTGATTTTGTAAACCAGAACCAGCCAGGTGGTGGATTCTGGTCTAGATCTGAGCAGAAAGGAAATGTTGCCCAGGTTTTCTGTCAATCCACGTGTATCTGGGTGCTCCTCTATTTTCTGCTGTTCTTCCCATGGCTGTGGAAGCAGCCGCACATGCAGGGAGCGTGGGTGCCCACGTGGCAGGGCGGAGATAGATCCGGAGCAGTGCTCTCAGGTCTTGGTAAAATGATCTCGTGGACCTTGGCAAAAATCAAGTGACCCTAATATCAACATGCACAGGTCACCGCAGAGGTCGGGGAATGTAGTCACTGTCTCCAACATGGTTTTCTTTCATTCCCTTCTCCTCCCCTATCCCTGCTGTCACCCCCAGCTAAGGAGGTGCTGTTCTCTTGTCCAGCTGGTCATTCCAGCACCTCCTCCAGGAGGTCAGGATACATCATACCCAGCAAATGCCGCTTGAAAGTGGAAGCCTAGTCCAGCACAAGCTGCGTCTGTGCTTCTAAATAGTGGAGAACTGAGGAGAAGATGAGACAAATTGATTCATCTCCGCACTGCTTAGTACTGGCCTTCTCAAGAAAAGATTTGTCTTGAAGAAAGATAACTGAAACAGTCCCAAACAGGCTTGAAAGTGGATTAAAGTGAACAAAGAGCGAGTGGTCTGGGGTGCAGTGCTGGAAGCTCCTGCCAGTCAGTCTCTGTTTCCATCTAGCTGTATAGACATACCAGCAGCAGTTTATCCCTCCTCTATTAGCAGCCACAAGAGAAAGGCATTGTCAGTAAGTGATTTATCCCACCTATTTTAGACACTACTTTAAGGTGAAATGAATCACCCCTTGCAAGTAACTGTCTCTCTATTGACTGTGGAGGGACTCTACATAATTGAGTTCAGATGGCTAAAGGTAGGAAGGTGCATCCTACCTGGGCAATTTCCCTTCAGTAACACTAACCCTGTCTGGAGCATTCAGTGTCTTTCACGTGTGATTTTTCTCTGCAAAAAGTGTTGGAGCAAGAGAAAACCCACTGCACGTTCTCTGTCATCTCATATCCACCCTGCTTCACCTTCACCTCTCCCCAGCATCTTGTCCTTGGGGAAGAATAGGACACAGGACGACAAACCTGGCTGAGCAGCCCTCCTTCCTCGTGGAGGCGATTAAAACTTCGGTGTCTTCATCCCAGGCACCAAACAGCTATGCAAACCCCAGAGCCCTATGGAGTCAGGTGGATTTCTTTGATGGGCTCCATTTTATTTTCTGATGCCATGAAAAAATACTTCTGAGTGATGACAATGCTTTTAAAGACGGAGCAGCTATTACCAAGTCTCCGTGCTATTTTCTTGTAATCAAAGAGCTTCTAATGCAAAATAACAACGTGTAAATTATTCTCTTTTCTCTTTCTTCTCAGAAATCGAAGCAAAGGAAGCGTGTGACTGGTTACGTGCAGCTGGATTTCCCCAGTATGCTCAGTTCTACGAGGGTAAGTAGGTTTTTCTGCTCTTTGTGCAGTACTGAAAGTGCACTGGGTCCTTGCCAGGAGAGCCTGCAGTCGGCCAGCTCTGCATATGAGTGAGTTATCGCCGCGTCTGGCTGCTTCACAAAGCCTCAGCTGCTGGAGTCATATGAATGCCTAAAGAAGAGTGAGATTCTTGCCTTCATGGCTGCGGAAGAAAAGAGGGGGACACAGTTTGTGTAAACCTCAAAGGTTAACAAAAAGAAGTAAAAAAAAATGCATAGGTCTTTAAAAAAAATAAAGAAGAAACTTCCTGAACTGTCAAAAACAAGATTGAAAATATCAAAAGCTACTGAAAATTTCAGTCTTACTGAAAATGAAATTGAAAACTCTGCAAAGTTACCAAAAGTGAATTACTTGAGCTTTGTTTTACATTTGTCCTCCTCTCCCTGCAAAGCAAGAAAAGCGAATATTGCAGTGCTGGCTCAAAGCGAATGGTCATGTCCCCATCCTAGCTGCTTCTGGAGTGGGTGGATGATATACAGTTGTCCTCAGGGAAGTGGCATCCTGGAGGACAGGACGAGCATGTACACTGCTGGTGCCTTCAGGAGCAATTTGGGGACTGGGAGACATTTTTTTCCTGCTCCCTGTCGCTCAGTGCTGAGAGGGAAACTGCAGCTGATCCTCATTTTTTCCAAACTGCCTATTCCCCCTGCCAGAGACACAGAGCCAGCTCAGGACCGCTCGGGCTTATTAGCCAAAGCACAGCTCTGCCAAGCCCCACTGGACACCGGCCAGGGTCAGCTTGGGTCTGGAGGCAGCACAGCTCCACGCATGGAGCCAAGAAACCTCACAGGTCAGAGCCAGCTCCACGGAGCCAGGAGCAGTGGGAAGCATGGTGCCGAGGACACCTTCTGAGGGCCAGCTGAGGTCCTGCAAGGCTCCAGTGCTGGGTCCCAATGGGGCAGGGTGCCCGAGGAGCGCTGGGGAGAGCCAGGCAGAGATGCTCACATGGCTCTACAGGAGCCAGGCAGGCTCTGCTAAAGCTGCAAGGAACTAAGACTAATAAACCTGGGCTGATCAAAGCTGACATAGATGTCGCTATCACAGTCCCTGGGTACCCAGCAGTACCTTTTGTGTCTGCGTTATAATCAGGGTATCTCACATAAAGAAAGGAGAGTTCACTGCATGCCAGTCCCAAAGGGATGTGCCCTCCAAAATGCAACCCGTGCTGGGCTCCCACAGTTCCCATACAGCCAATATGCGCTCTAGACAGCCAGCGTCTCTGAAAACAAGGTCATTTTTACAGGCATCTATTATGTAAATGTTAAGTACTAGTGTCTGAAAATGCTGGCTGCAGTTCCCGTATCCCAGCTTCCCACTGCGGTACCTAAACATGGCAGAGCAGCCTGGAGTGCAGCCACCGCGCTGGAGCCCGTCCCGCTGTTACGGAGCCCACTAATGTGTTGCAGCCATGTCACTTTTCATTACAAATGTCAGCTTCCAACACACTAGTTTGGCTTTTTAGCAAGTTTTGGGGGTTATAATTCAGTTCGTTTTTTGCTTGTTACTTGAGTAACCCTTTGTCTGAAAACATTGTTGTTGGGAGTTGTATTAAAAGCAAAAAAGCTCAAAATGTTTTTAAAGTCTGTCTAGCAATTCATTAAAGTCACTCTGATGGGAATGGGAATGAGAACCTTATTGCTTATGTGGATAATGCATGTGTTGGTAATTCTCTGATCTCATTCGTTTGTGTTAGGCACTAGAAAGAGCAGCGAACAATTGAGTATCTTATTAAAGCCAAAGTGAAATAATGTCGCTGTCTCTTTGGTGCGCAGGATGCTCAATTAGACATTTAAGAGAAAAGAAATAATAAGGTGACTGAGAGGGTCGCCAATATAGCTAGAAGGAAACCAGAGCTGAGTGAAATCAGTAATGCTAGATTTAAGTAACCAAGTACATGCAAAGCATTTTTGATGTAGACAATGTATTTTCATTTGAATAGCAAGCAGTCATCTTAATATTGTGTCTCCTTTTTTAGACTCTCAGTTTCCCATTGACATTGCTGCAGTAAAGAAAGATCATGATTTTCTTGACAAGGACCTTGTAGAACCTCTTTGCAGGTAAATGACACCTCGAGTTTCTTTCCTGATAATGTAAAAACGTGAGCTGGTTTGTTATTGCTAGCACAGCAGCCCAGCAGAAGAGATGTTTGTTTATCCATGTGAATTAAGCAATGATATCTAAAATGATGCCATTCTGAATTCGTTTCTCTTATTGAAAAAAATGGAGTTTTTCCACTACGCTCATAGAAAACATCGCAAGATTAAGGATCCAAAACCAGTGGGTTTGAAACACCTTCATTTTAACAAAGAACCAGCAGCAACACAAGGAAATCCTGAATAAATGGAGTCGTATTTGAGTTGCACATGAACAGCTCTATGTCCAAGCACAGCAAAAAAGATAAAACTTCACTGGAGAGAATTCAGCAATTACTTTCTCTGGCAGCAAGCATGGCTCTCATGCTGCTGTAATTCCCTTGGTACTCTCCTTTTGGCATCACCAACAGCACTGGGACCAGAACCCCACAGTGCTACAGCTACTACAACTAGTCATTGGTCTACCCCTCCCAGAAGGCTTTTGCTGTTTATCTAGCTTTTTATACTCTGTCTGTGATGAATGTACTGCATTGCATTGCTCCAGTACTGTCCCCCAGGACTTAAGAAGCTACAGTTCTGCGGTAGTTCTGCAAAACCACATTGCAGAGGCATTGTTCCCCTTATTTCTCCTGCGCTCAGCTCAAGCTGGGTTCTGCTCCTCACCACTTCAGTAAGGACAAAGGAGCATCTGGCCCCTAACCAAACACGCCTTATTACATGTTATGGAAACTTTCACAACACCAGCGTCAAAATAATTGGACAAAACTCTATTTCCCCTTCTTCAACTGTGGCTAAAGTCGTCAGAGAGTATGTGCTGTTCCACTGCACATCACACTGTGCGTGCAGGGATAATGACCCTGTGATGGAAGACTGCAAAGAGGGTTTCCTAGAGTGACAGGAAGCAGGGCTGAAAGACAGTTAATGTGGTCCCTCTTTTCAGGCCAGGAGCTGCCCTCCTTCCTGGAGGATCCAGAAAATTTCTGGGCATAGCTGTCAGAATGCTTTCCCAAAACTCCCTTGTTTATTACAGATATGGGGAAAAGAATATCATCTTTCTCCATGTAGTAGCCTTTGTGTTTGAGAAGAAATCTGTGGTAAAAACAGTGATTGTTCTCAAAGATGCCACGGAGTGGAATAACTACAAGCTTGACCTACTGACCTGGTGGGAGGGATTTCCCATACCTAAGAAACCTTCTTCCCACACATACATACATACCACTGATTTAGTCTGGTACTACCTTGCTGTAGTCTAGGAAATTGGAAGTGGTAGAAGGTTGAAATCTCTTCCACCCACCCTTTTCCATAAAATTGAAGCACTATACAAAAATACCTTTATCCCTGTCCCTGTACCATTCTTGTAAAAGCAAACAGTGTGTGGCAGTCATTGCATAGCTCTAGAACTCTCCCCTGCCTTTCTTCTCTGAAATAATGAGCAATAGTAGTGGTGCAATTACAGTCAAAAGCATCCAGCATCTACTCAGCTAAATGACAGCACCTCTTGCTCTTCCAGACTTTCTGTAGACTCACAGATATACCTGCAATGGTTACACCAGGTCTGCATTAATGAGGATTTCTTTGTGAGATGAACAGCTAGAGATTCTTCAGCGTTTGTTTTTTGTTTTTTGTTTTTTTTTTCTCTCTCTTTTATTAAAATATGAGGTTTTGGAAAATAAACTAGCAGCTGGAGAGATGTACTGATATGACAATGCTTTATATTAGCCTAAATCAAATGATACTGCTGAGACCTACAGTACATAAGGCTAGACACAGATCTTGCCAAATTATTTTATTCAAGGGTAAAGGTTTTCATGACTGTCTAGTAACTTCTTCTGGAATTACTTTATTCTGAAGACAACATCCATTGGCTTTAATTTTTGTTGGGTGCTTTCAAAAAGCTTAGATCTAAGAAAGGAATGACACCTGTTATATGAGTCAGGTAGAAAGAGAAGCATTATACACAGATCATAGAGATGGAAGAGTCATGTTTTCAGATTGCAGACTTTTAATTTGTTGTAATTCAGGAGTTCCAAACTTTTAACTGAGAGTGACCCGTAAAAAGCAGTTGTGCCAAATGTCAAGTTTCAGGTTCATCAGAAACAGTAAACAGAGCCAGTCACTCCCTCCACTACAAACTGTGTTACTGTAACTACAAAATGAACTTTTTCCAAGTTTTGCAGTATACTGTAAATGCTCACAGCTCGGCCAACCACAGTGGCCAGTCTTCTAACCTTGCTTTGTGTTGGCATTACTATAAGGTGCATGCCAGTATGGCATAAAAGAGCTGTGGGCTGTGACACACTTTTCTGAAACAGAAAGCTAAGAAAAGGTCGGTTATTATTTCTGCAAGTACAGATTACCAGGTTGGGTGCCAAACTTCCATTCTTCATACACCCAAAACTCCCACTGCACTCAAAGCAACGCATGACCAAGCCTTCACATTCACTAACGGTGCATTGAGGCCATGGGAGTGAACAAAGTGGGGTTCTCCATTTTATTGGGAAGATAATTTTATAGTTCAGAGCTGGAGTGCTCTGAACTGTAGTAGTTCTAGCATAAACACTGAATTTCTCTGCGCTTGTGGATTGAAATCAGACTCTTAACCTCGTTTTATAATCAGTTTTCTGTGACATTGCAGTATACAAGAAAATATGAGCCACAAATGCAGAGGAACCTTTTCTTTTTTTTAAGGCAGCTGGTAGTACTTTAGTCAGGAAGCCTAAGACTCCCAGTTGTAAAAGATTTCTGTGACCTTTTTGAGATATTCTACCACTCCTGCTGTTGACAATATCATTTGAAAATTTGGCAGAGTAAAGACCAAATTGGAGGCCTTTGGGTTAGAGGCGTATCTTTTTTCCTATCAAGAGATTCCATTCAGATTTTATTGAGTAACGAACAATAGAAAATTGCCATGCAATCTGCAGGCAAGCGTTGTCAGCCTGCCAAAATAATAATTGGGCATGAAAATTTTATAGCTGGATCTCTGTGTCATTTCCAAAATAGCAGCAACAGACTCTGCTCTGGGAACTTTTTTGGCCGCTGTGATAAGAGGGTGAGGAGGAAAAGCCAAGCCATGTTGTACTTTTTTGTATTCATGTAAATACACTGACAATATATAAAGAATAAGTATGTAATACTACTATGATACTAGGGCCTTACACCAGGATCTTAAAACCTGAACTGTGCCAAACAGCCAGCAGCCTCTTTTTGCATAATCCATGTCTATTAGTTTGTTAATAATCCAAAAGTCGCAGTATATGAGATACTGTACTATTAGAGTTTGAAATGGTGATTGTATAGTCAACACAATCTGCTGAGTTATATTGCTGTGAATGCTGTTAGGAAACAAGCCCAGCTCCACGTGCAGCATGAAAAGCCCTGCCTTGAAGCCAGAGGAATGGCTCCCATTGATCTCAAGGAGAGTTGGTTCACCTTGTGTGAGTGTGTGGCCTTACTCAGTTGCAGCAATGATAAAAATGGTAGGACTGGAAAACAGCGTATCTTCTTCATGCACGAAATATGCAGAGCAGGGATGTGCCAATATGAGCTTTGCATACCAGCTCTGCCAGTGCTGGGAAGACCCTTATTCAGCATTCAGTCTTCAGCACAGCCCCACATGAAGAGCTGGATGGCCTCTTCCCAAATTCCATCACACCAGAAGAAGCCAGTGTATGCAGCACATAAACTTGGCTAGGAGTAATGATAAAACAAAGAAATAAGGTAGGATTTCCCTCAGAGAGGAATTTACAGAACCATAAAATGTGTTTGCTTGGTCCATGCCAGTCCACGCCAGCCCTCCCCACTAGACATGGTGCTTCCTCTTGCATGACCAGCCAGCTCCCTGTGCTGCATTCCCCACCAGATGCTGGAAGCAGCTGCTTGAACACGTCATGGGGAATTCATGGAGCTCCACGTTGCTTTAAAGTTGTCTTCCTGTTATCTGGATAGCTTTTCAGGCAGGACAACAGGTCACCCTTGAGGTTTTCCAGATAATCAGATTGTTCTTGGCTGCAAGATTGTATTTATTTGTGTGTGCTGCTTGCTGCTGTACAGGATACAAGATTCAGAGACTCGCTCTTTCTGATGAACTTCCACTAGAAGGGTAAATAAGCACAGCACCGGGGATGGGATTCAAAGTCCTAAATACCTGTATCTAATGCCACTTCAGATCTCCTCAGATAGCTCAGACTTCTCTATGGGCTGGCTGGACCAAGAGGACCTGCAGCAGCTGAAGGCCAGGCTCGACACTCTTGGGGATCTAAAATAGCACCAGACTCCTGTGTTTGGGCACCTAAATTACTCCTTTTATGTTTAAGTATTGTCTCAAGGGACACTTTTCAACACAGAGATGATGTTTCACCATAGTGTTTACCTGTGATGATCTGGAGAAAAAATACAATTAACAGGGAAGTTCTTACTGTAGTGAATATTTTCCAGGCTTCTCTTGAACACTGCAGAGCTCTCCAGACAAGCATTCAAATGCATCCTAGATGATTTGTTTTCTATGTAGCTACCTCTCTTGTGTTAATTTAATGTGTTTTTTCTGCCTTTTCTCAAGTCCAGATTTTGTGTTTTGTTAACATTAGAAACAGTCAGCCTTTTCCCATGTGCAGTGCTTCTCTCACTTTGACTGGGACATTAGTAACAGCCTTTTGTAGCCAGAGACTTTTATTTTTTGGGGTTTTTTTTGGAAAGATTTGTTGAGGACTTGGCTGTCAGTCATCTAATGACTTTAAGCAGATGAGAAAAGCTTTCTGCCATCGCTGGCACATCAACAGGGCATAAGAAGTCGAAACAGACTGGCTTTGATTGGAGTTGTTAGTACCAGGCAAGCTAACAAATCTGATCATTAGGTCTCTAATTTCACTGGCAAATCTTTCCACAGCATTGGAAAAGCCCCAAACAGCATGCCGTTGTTTTGTAGATGGGTAAATTTAAAACCTGAGGTTGAGCCCCTGGCTCCCATTAAGAAGTAGTTTTGTTTTTGATGGAGTGAGTTCCTCACAGAAAAGCCAGATTAGAAAGCAGCCAGCACCATGGTGAGGCTTTCTAAGCCTCCAGTTTAAGCAACGACATTTGCTTGGATAGAGCTGGCCTGTCAGTTCTCCGCTGAGAGTAATGCAGTTAGCAGGAAAGCAATTGCTTTGGATGGTTTTGTTTGTTCGACCGTGAGCTTTCTGCACCTTTCTGTGCTGAAGACGAAGCTCTCTTTTATAGAAATACCATGACACTTTCTTCAAAGTGTTAAGTCACTGGCTGTCACTTTCCTCTCATCCTGCTCCGAAAGTGCATCGCGTGCTCCTGTGGTTTTAGGTGGCAAGTGGCATCACACTGAGTGAAAGGAGCACTGACTCCTGCGTGTAAAATGTTTCCTTCTACATCTTCTTCACCTAAACAAGTGCAAATAGGCAGTAAGTGTAAGGCTATTTTATAAGCTCTTGAGGAAACAGTTGTAGAAATCACCTGCCAGGGGCTGCTGCGGAGACCAGAGGCCTACTCAGGGGAGTTTTTCCAGCCTGCTATCATGGAGATGAGGGAGATGGAGGCTGATTACTGAGGTGTGACAAGCAGCTTCAAAGGAGGTAGTGGTTTCTCAGGATTTCTGAGCCTTTGGGCATCAGTTTAGCTCACTCCTTGCTCCCATTCAACCTTGTGGGACACGTGTAGGTCAAGGGACCAGGGAGGACTTTCCAGTCCGTGGTCTGGATGCACCCCGGTTGGTGCTGTGGTCTGTTGGGGTCTAGCACGCTGTCCTTCAACCCTAGTCTGTCAGATAGGGGAAAGAAACCCAGGGAAAAGACCCAGGGGAAAGACTCAGGTGGGATGTCAGGACATTGCCAGGTCTCGCTCACACTAACGGAACACAAACTGAGGGCACTCCACAGCATTCAGGTGAAATAAAGTGCCACTGTAAAGACCTCCAGATATGCCAGTTGTTGCTCATTGTGCAGACTAGAATGGCGTATATAAAGCCACTGCAGCAGTGTCTTGACTCAGCTGTGCAGTGGCCAGGTTTGGTGGGAGGCAGCCCAGCAGTGTGCTGCACACAACAACACATCACTGTGGAAATGCAGCTACAAAATTGTCCCTCCAGCATAGGGCAGCTAACGCAGAGGTGCAGGGATTCATATCTGAGCTGCTTTCACCCCTCGGAGGAAGCTGTCTCCACAAATACAAAGTTGGGTTGGAGTCCTTTGAACTTGTGTCTGTGCCTGTACATATTTGGAATCGATATCAATATGCAAATTTAAACATTTTACATTCAAAAGAAGAGCAGAACATTACTCAGCTGGAGCCCCAAGAAAATGCAACTTTGCATTGCAAAATTCCATGTTTGGGCAAAAGATGAGTTTTGCAATGATAGATGTAATCCCTGAGGAGGAGGATCTGTGGGCAGAAGGCTGAAGATATCGTTACAGAGCCACAAAGCCTGCAATTTATTACAAGGCCGTTGCTAACACACATGTAGGCTGTGCTTGTGCATGCATTATACTCAGATTAATATGATGAGTGTAGGGCTTTTCTGATATGGCATACGGGTTTTATTGGCTTGAGTTTAGGAGAAGTATTTTATCTACAAATGAGCAGGTGGTACTTTGCGAAGGAAATTTTTTAAGGAATATCCACATTTGGTGAGCCTGTTCTTTATAAGTGGTGAAAATTTGAAATGGTTTCTAATATTAGAAGTCGCAGGGAGGAGTATGCTAATGCTGTAATGCTCTTGTGCCATATGAGAGATTATATCGTAGATGAGATACTTTTTTCACATGTCCTTGTAACTTCTCACACATATTTCAAACTTTATCAGTTCTGGAGATTTGCAGCCTCTTCCTGGGACGCAGAAGCAACAGGGGCAGCTCTTGTTGCAAAGACATCGTAGATAACAGGCAACCCACGAGAGTGTTGTGGGCACATGCCTCCCTCAATCTGCCTTTCTATATTTTTTGAAGTTCAGCCCTAAATCAGGAAGATGTTTACAGTTGAGCATATTTAACTCTGAGCCTCTGCTTTTAGAAGATGGGTAGTTTCATGAATCAGGATTTGTAAGTATAAATAAAAAGCAAGCATTTATGCTTAACATAGTAGGTCCACTATTGAAAGAGAATGTTTTCTTATGTTCTCTCTCTGCACATGGACACACACACGTTTTCACTTTCCATTTTTATCAGATTGTCATTTCAATCTATTATCTTCATGGAATAGCCTTGGATTTAAAGAGCAGAAGCCTTTCAGAGTTCCTGGTAACATCATTACAAACAATTCATGGTCAAAAATAATGACAAATAGTTATTTAAAGAAAATATTAAATCTGTTACATTTTGGGTGTGTTAACCTGTCTATAAGACCCACAGGTGTAGGCTGTAAAAAAAATGTTTAATTGCTAAAAGTTCTTACGTTAGCTTTTTAAAGGATGTATTAACTGCCTAAAGTGAGGAACTGAATCAAAAACTGACTTTTTCTTTTGTCTTTCACAAGTGCTTTGAAATCCCCTAACATTTGCATTTAATCTTTTTAGACCAACTATGCTACGTTCCTGCAGAAGACAACCTATGTCCTTATTCTCTTGTCATTTCTCCATATATCACAGGTGTTTTGTTTATACCAGTTTCCTTTGCTAAGTGTTTTAAGTGTCTGTGAATTAAAAAAGCAGTATAGAAAAACTAGCTATCAAGGAATGGGAGGTTAAGATGCCCTTTTAACACAGTAGTTTCATAGCCTGGAATAATATGAACAGTATCGTTTTCTGAAGCCTGTTGTATGCAGTTAGCACCCTACAGGCAGATAAGAGAAAAGCTTTTGAACTTATGAAAAGTCATGCCCTTTAATCAGAGGCAGCTAATCTTTTGAATTTACTTTACCCTGTAGACGACTGAACACACTGAACAAGTGCGCCTCAATGAAACTCGATGTGAACTTCCAAAGAAAAAAGGTAAGGAAACTTCATGAAATGTGCGGGCTTTACCTTGGATTTTGTGATTAGAGCTCCCCAATTTAGTTTTTAAGTCAGTAACGCTCTTAAAAGTAAGTTAAGTGTATTTGACTCCGAACGTGCGCGTCAGCATTATGTGGAAGGACAACAGTTTGCTGAATCTTGAAGATATAAAGAAAAAAGGAAAAACTGTGACGAATACAGCAGGAACAATACTACGTGTGTTAAAAGGGCACATGCAATACTTAAAGCTTTATGTATCTGCGATTCAAGTTAGTGGGCGAAAAGACAGTGCGTTTCCATTAGGCGGGCTTGTTTGCCAATGCCATGTGAGTACACAACGGAAAATCCGGCTAGGGAAAAATGGAAGCTCCTTGAACGGAAACAACAGGTTTTCTTTATTTCTTGTTCTGACTTATTCCCACTTAAGAATATGAAAATAAATCCCGTCATCCTTATAACTCCTGTGTAACACGGGAATTATTTGAGCTTAAAGGGTTTCGGCGAGGAATGCAGAAGCTGCCTATTGATTTTGAGAGTTTTGTAACATGCCCAGCGTTAACTGTTGAACGTTTGGTTTTCTAGTCACAAATTCCCCCAGGCGCACAACAGGGTAGTGGCTGATGCTGAGAAATCTTGGAGTATATTTGTCTTTCTTAGACTGTTTGTCTAATGCTTTTTAAAAACTTCCTCGAAGAAAAAAACTGGTGTTTTTTGTATTTTTGTAGAATTGGTCTGCTTATACTCTGTACACTGAGGGAACTTGGACAAAGAATGAGTTTAATGGCCAGATATTCTGCCTTCTACCCGTGCCCATTTGTTCTCCTGTGTACGTAGCCTACTTAGCGTGCGTTTTGTCCATTCACTGAAGCCAGGGGAATACCATCTCTTCTTCACTGCCTCGGTCCTAATGGATTTTTCTTGTCCTTGCTGAGTGCCAACACTTTCCACATCAAATACCCACCTCACACCTGACAGAAAGAACAGCAAAATCCCCTGGCTACAGGATCCCTTTATGATTGGGGCAGGTAGGCAGTACAGCGAGAGGCTGAGGTCGCTCAGCTAAGGCCAACTCAATCGATGGTGTCATTGACCTGCTTGGAGAGGTTTCTGGGTTGTGTACATGCACACGTGTACTTGTGTTCAAGCAGAGATATTTGAGCTGCACAAGGGACGGAATTGCAAAAAGCAACACATAGGTGAACGCTGATTATCCTTTGGAAATTCTGTTTAGATGTTAGTTCCTCTCCTGCTCTTTGACATGTTTTGGGTTTGGTGTGAGGTTTGTATGCTTGCTTGCTTCGTTAGGTGTCTGATTGTGTTGGTTAAAAAAGGAGTATTTTCTTGTTATCATATTTTTTATTAAATTTTGCTGCCACTCCTCCCTCTTCTGAATGGGTTGAAGCCCTCAGCTGCTCTACTTGTGGGTGACCATTATTTTGCTGTGGGAGTGCGGCTGCCCTGCCTGGTACCCATTCAAGGGACAGGAGCTATTTGGGTCTGTAAGTGCATGAGGCCAGGGAGAAGCAGAGCACAGATGAACGTGGAGAAAGGGGACAGAAGAGATTTGTGATGGCAGATACAGAGCAAGAGAAAATAGATGAGAACGTGGGGGGGAGAAGATGAGAGAAGAGGGACTGCTGACAAAAAAAAATGTAAATGCAAGTACAAAACCTGGAAATTGGGTCTGGAATTGAATTGGAATTGAATCAAGTAAACTTTTTTTTTTTTTAATGGTAGATACTGCCTTTCCTAATAGTCTCTATGGTGATCTGAACAATGAAATGCAAAATCAGCTTGCTTTGGAGGTTCAGCATAACAGATTCGCACAGGACGAGCGCAGCTGCTTGAGCAATTCATCCAAACACGGCCAAGCGAGCTGCCAGAGAAGGTTCCTGTGAAAGCCAACGAGGGGTGAGCGTTCCCCACCACCCACCCGCCTCGTGCTAGGAGGTGCATTCACACTGTGGGCTGCTCTCTTCCCGTTGGCTTCATCGAGACGCACACAGAAATCCTTGTGTATGTGTTGCAAATATGTCCGTAAGCGATTTGGACAGACAGAGATTAGCTTTTGGATTAACTGCCTTCTGCAGCTGTCGATTTATGAGAATTCCTGCACCCAGCTGGAGAAATGTGGCAAAATTCCACCGCAAATAAACCTACTTTTTGCCTTTTGTTAGCATCCCTCTGTATCTTAGGAAAGTATACCCTTGCTCAAAAAGCTGTACTATTTTAAATCAGCTGTGACAAATCGGTGAGTCAAAACCTCTTTCTCTTTGGCAAATGTTATCAGTCACTTCTCAAGAAACTTGCCCCTTCTCGTCTTCCCAAGAATACTGGTATTAAATGGGCGTTTGAACGTGCTCCAAAGCTGTGCACTTGATTTCAACCTAGGTCAGTAGAAGTACACACTCGCTGCTCCAAGATGTCTGCTCCCTCTGTGTGAAATGAATTGTGGCTTTGAGACCTACTCTCGGTCTGCTGTCCCCATAGCTGGTGACGCGTCGGTTGGTAAAGTGCTCTCTGCATTTTTTGGGGACTATCTCATTTGTCAGGGCACTCTGATAGCGAACAAGAACAGTGGGTCATTCAGGATGTTTGTGGCTTCCACAATTTCTACCGATTCCATCAAAAGAATAGCACATTATGTCACAGGACACACAGCGTAGCTGAATTTGGAGTGAGTCACCACAGCAGCATTTCAGTATCCAGATAATTTCGTCTGATTTTTCTTCTGATGAAACACAAGCATGTTTCATTACCAATTAAAAAACTAAACTAAATCTTTTTCTTTTTTTAATAGCAAAAGCCCTCTGCATTTTCTGACTGGTTCTTGGGCAGAACATAATCCTCTCTTTGCTGTGGTTAGTTGCAAAACTTGTTTACTACCAATTGCAATTTCTGTTCAACTCTACCTTCTTAAAAAAAAAACTCTAAAAATTAATTATAGTATATTCACCACTGAATTTATGTTTATTTCTGTCTACTCATACTCTGTGCTCTCCTCTTGTTGTTTTTCACAATGTCTCTGTCACTTTGGCTAGTTTAATCTATTCTAGCCTGTAGAAAATACAGGCTAAATCCTGACAGTTCATACAGTAATGTTAGTGCAGCAACAGGGATTTGTATTAGCAAGGAATCTTCTTTAAGGTCCCCTTTGTTTATTGGGATGTACAATAAATAAAAATATATTTTTTTATCCTATTGGTTGGTGCCATGAACACTTCAGCAGTGATATGCTTTGTAGATATAATTACCACTACTAAATATTTTAAAGTACATCCCTTGCAGTTTTTAAAATATCTAGTTTGTGGCACTACAAAGACCACAATATGGATTTTGAAGAGCCTGAATCTCTTCAGTGCAGTCGACCATTCCTTTAACACATACAGCAAACTGCCAAGCTGAAATGAAGGTAGAGCTGGCTGATACTCCATTTCTTCCCTGCAGACAAAATGGTCAAAGTAGTGTTAGCCTTTTCTAGCCCCTTTCCTAGTGCTTCACTAGCTGCTTAATTTTTCTCTCCAGCTAGCAGCAGAACTAAGATACCCATTCATTCCCATGAACTAACACCAGCTGCAGGAGCACTGCACACCTCGACATTAACAGATAAAACAGGAATGACTAACCCCAAAATTTCATAGCTGTATTTTATTTTATAGCTTGGACATGATCTAAAACATCTGGCTGACTTGAAGTGATAAACTGGGAAAAGCTTATGGCAAGAGGGAGGCCTGGCACACTGCTGATCCCCATCTCTATCTCCTGAGGTTTCACATTATTTAAGGTTTAGGGGTTCTGGTAAAATTTGTTTTACATTTTTCAATTAGACAGGCCAGTAGAGATCTAGTCAGAGATGGGAGATAACTTTACCATCAAAACCTCATAGAAAAATACTTCTAATAATAGACTTTTAAAATGAGAATTTTTCCAGTCCCAAAATAGTCTTTCTGGTTTAGCACCTCATTTTAGTCTGACAGCCTGTCATATTTTACTGCCTTCATACTGCTTCCAAGAATGTGAAGAGCTGTTTGGATGTCATGTAGGTGAAGTTAGTTTGTTCGGCTCTAAAACAAATGTACAAAAATAATGCAGTATAAACCCAGTTGAAAGTCAAGGAAAGGATACTCATTAGCAGCTGTGGGCTTCACATCCTCAGAGAACAGCGAGTTTGACACTATGTGCTTCATGCTGAAGATGTCTCTTTTTTGTCTGGGCAAACAGACGAGAAAAATGTCATGGGGAGAGCTTTTTTATCCATTTTTTTTCAAGGTACATGTTGTCTGAATTGAAGACTAGCTCCTGGAGCTGCCAAAGCATAAGCACAATTCTGCATGCCCAAGGCTGAGGGCTGGGGTCCAGATGAGACCAGGGAGAGCTGTGGGGCTGCTGCTGCCTTGGGAAAGGTGGGGGGAAACCAAAAAGCATGGGGTGGGGAGCGGGTCATCACTCATGGGATGCCTCTGGTGGCAAAGGCTGGCACTCTCAGAAGACTCACCTCAGTGGTGGGCACTGCCCCATCCAGGACTGAGCATTGGTGCTCTGCATCCCCACACCTGCCCTCAGACTCACCCTGAGCAATAATACTTCCAAGTATTATTTGTTACTGCTATTTTATTTTTAAGTGTTATTTTGAAGTATTTTATCTGACATGTTTTTGAAACATGAATCTTGTTGGATTCACCTATCTGTGAAGATTATTGCTGCTATTGCCAACGTTTACTTGGCTCTCGCTGCAAAACTAAGGTTAGTGTTGGATATTTGCTTGAATGGCTCATGTTGCTGTAGTACCCAGCCACTGCCCAGTCTGTACTGTATATATTTTAACACCATCCCTGCAAGTCAGGTTTTCTCTACATGGACCTTTCAAAATCTGTTTTGTTGTGTGTTTTTTTCTGGGCAGTCACTATGAGCATCAGTCCTATGCAGTTTAGGGCAAAGGCAAACCACCCCACAGAAGCCAAGAGGCACTGATAGGACTCATGACCTCCCTAACAATGAGCAGGCTTTTATTCCTTACTTGTTAAGATGCTCACTGCAGTCTTTGATCTTTCATAAGACTAAGTTCAAGGAGGCTTTGCCATTTCTTGCTCACATGGAGCAGCAGTCGCATTAATTCAAATAACAAAGGCACCTGCTTTTAATGTATGTCACTTGCTATTTTCCAGAGTGAAGATTCAGATGAAGAAGACCTCTGTGCTATCAGTAATAAATGGACTTTCCAGAGAACTAGCAGACGATGGTCTCGAGTGGACGATATTGATGTTTTGCTTCACCGATCAGACAGACATGGATCTTCTGGGGACATTAAAATGAAAAATACAACAAGCAGCGAGAGCGTCCTTACAGATCTGAGTGAACCTGAGGTCTCATCTATTCACAGTGAGAGCAGTGGGGGAAGTGACAACAGGAGTCAATCCGGCATCAGCAGTGCTGCCAGGGAGACCTGCAACTGCTCTGGCCAGCATGATGTAGAAAGCACACAGCTGTTGGACTCCACAGCAGTAAGCACTGTCCTGTTCCCCAAGGACAACCTGAAGAATGAGAAACCAACACGAACCAAAGCAAAAACCTTTCTAAAACGCATGGAGACACTAAAAGCGAAAGGTGTGCATGGAAAACTAAAAGGCTCTGGAAGAACAGGTCCTTTAGAAATAAGCGGACCGATTCTTCAGCATGAGCCAAAATCCCTGAAAGACATGCACTGTGTACAGATCGTCAATGGTGATCTCCAAAACTTAGGACAAGATTCAGGCAAAAGAGGACTTTCATTTTCTGCCAAATCCAGCAGTGAAAGCAGTCAGTCCGAAAACAGCAGCAGTGGGGTGAGCACACCGTGTTTGAAGGAACGCAAATGTCACGAAGCAAACAAGAGAGGTGGGATGTACCTGGAGGACATAGATGTTCTGTCAGGAGCAGCCTTACGACAAGTGGTGGACCAAAACCGCAAAAATGAATTTCATTCCCAAGAGAACTTGGTTGTGCATATTCCCAAGGACCACAAACCAGGGACCTTCCCAAAGGCACTTTCTATTGAAAGCCTCTCGCCTACTGACAACAGTAATGGCGTAAACTGGAGGACGGGCAGCATCTCCTTAGGAAAACAGAACTGCTCTACTCCAAAAGAATCCGGATTGATGGCCTGCTGTCCTAAAGAGAGCAGAATTAGTATTTATGACAATGTGCCAGGTTCCCACTTGTATGCTAGTACGGGGGACCTTCTGGACTTAGAGAAAGATGTCCTTTTTCCTCATTTAGATGACATTTTGCAACATGTCAATGGACTCCAGGAGGTAGTAGATGGTTGGTCAAAGAATGTGTTGCCAGGTCTGCCGGTTGATGATGATCGGGTCAGGGAATCTCCATCGTTGCCTTTCCAGTCACCCACACAGATCACACTTGATTTTGAAGGAAACTCTGTCTCTGATGGCCGGACCACGCCAAGTGACATGGACAGAGATGGAACATCCCTGAACGAATCAGAGGCCACTGGTGTTAGGGACAGGAGAGACTCTGGGGTGGGAGCATCTCTCACAAGGCCAAGCAGGTAGGTAGCAAGATGTGTATGCAAATCCATCTTTCCTCTTCCATTAACAATAGAACAGACTGTGAAGTGAAGCAGAAGCAGACTCAGTCTGGGAGTCACAAGGCTGACATCATTACAGTTGTACTCATCCTATATGGGAAAGGGGACTTCCCAGGGAAAGTGTGGGACTTCAGAAGAGACATCCTGCTTTGGAAATTCTTATGTGCAATCAGTGGAGAATTGATGTAATAGAACAAACTAAGGCATTTTTTCTCTTGATCCATAATATCCAATAGGACACTGCATATATTGTGGAATCTATTTTCAATTGGTTTTTGAAATTATTTACCCCACTGTGTATGTGTCAGTAGCCTCATGCACAATTTTTATGCCCTGGTCTGCTTTAAAAATGTGTCCTTCTATTCTCAAAGAGAATTTCTCTACCCTGCCCCAGTCCCCTACACATCTGGTTGATATGATAGTATACAATTAACCTGTTAATAAAAATAAAAAGCAGGATTTTGTTAATAGCTAGGAGACCGGTTACAAGTTAGAGGGATGAGTTCCTCTTGAGCCAGAGGAGCATGGCTATGAGTAAAGATCTTTGTGGATACATACAGCTGTTTGTAGGGTGGGTTTTTGTGTGCAGAAGCAGTGAGAAAATACTCGTTACTTTCTGATCTGCAGTCAGTCTTGAATCCTTACAGAGAATTCTTCTGTGCCATGATTTGCTGCTGCTCATGCTTGCTCACTTACCACCATCACAAGCAAGTGAACTCAGGCAAACTGCTAAGTAAATAAGCAGTGCCAAAGTTTGTAGGATTTGAGCCAGAACTCATGTTTAGCCAAACAAGAAACTGAAATGAGTTTTTTCCAATATATGCAGTATATAGAGAAAGTGTATTGGGATAAAGAGAAGATGTGAAGGTCTCAATAGCTTGGTGGTTGTGGGTCTCACCTAGGAGATACAGGGTTCAACCCCTTCTCTAAAAAATCTTTCAGTATTTACTAATAGAGCTATCTGGAGAACTTTATCTTCAGTTACCTTGATGGTCAGGCTGGTCTCCTGGGAGGTGAGGGACCAAGCATCAAATCCCATTTCTGAGTCAGGAGGAGAACATTTTAATCCAGATCTCACACATCCTGTTGGAAGTGTGTAGACTAATGGGCATAACAGGCCATGCTGCTTCCTTGAGTACAGGTGTTGGACCTACACCCACTTGGGAATCTAACATAAAAAAAATCAAAGCTTGATCATTTCCAAAATCAAGAGACTGAGCAAATTGAGCCTCCAAGCTATTTTCTTTTAGTCAACACACCATGAACCATAATGTGTATGTTTATGTATGTTTTGCATACTGCTGTATCTCACAGTATACCATCCTTTTCTGCCCAACTAAAGCAGTTGTTTCTTTTTCTATTGTCTTTTTTTTTTTTTTTTTGCTATAGGCGATTACGATGGCATAGTTTCCAAATCTCTCATCGTCTGAGCCACTCCATCGCATCGCTTCACATCAGTAATCAGTCAGCAGCCCAGCTGAATCTACTGCAGAAATTCTCTCTACTTCGTCTTACAGCCATCATGGAAAAGTACTCTATGTCAAACAAACATGGCTGGACCTGGTGAGTACCATCACTAATTGGAAAAGAGATATCTTTGGGAGGAAATAATTTTTTCCAATTCTATTATTTTGATAGAAGATTTAATTAATACAGTTCAGAGCAGCGATTGACTTTCACTAGAATTTGAAACTGTACCTTTTAGTCTGTTGCTGCCTTGTGACTCAGTGGCAGAAATAGATCCTGGAGATGTGATTTCGTTCCTGTGCTCGGACAGAGTCAACCCCAGCCTCTCTAATGACACTCGAGTTCCAGAAAAATAAACAGGAGTAGGCGAGAGTGATTCAAAGGAGGAAGTGTTTACACTAAGTCTTCCCCAAAATTCATTTTGTGATTCAAAAAGAAACAGCTGCTGATAATATTTCATATATTTGATATTGTTTTGTTTGTGATTTAAAAGAACAGTTAGAACAGTTACAGGAATTTTCTCTACAGATTGAAAGATGCAAGCTTTACCCTAGGTCTGGACTTGCATTAAAGGCAGCTTGCAGCTGTAAAAGCTGTAACGCCTACCTGGTCACTCAGACAGTGGGGTCAAGGGCAGCTGGACATGAATACCGGCAACGCAGCCCCTTTATATGCAAACAGCTACAGAAATCTGCATGTTTAATAGTGTACTAACCCTCATGGGCCACATAGACTGAGGTAGCCTGGAATGGAAACGGACATAGATAAAAAGATTATAAGTGTCTGAGAAATAACAAAAGGATAACAGAATTTTTCCCTAATACACAGATGTTGAGTACAAAAATAATATGACTGGACATTTACATTGTGACTTTCACAATCAAAGCACTTTACCAAAATTCACCTTCAGAAATGGAAAAATAGATACGAGGGAGTACTTGTGAGATCCACCTCACTAACATCAGGCATTCCAAAAAGTTACAAGTCTGATCTGAGCATGTCAGGTCTGCTGTCTTTATGGTCAGTGAAAGAAGACAGACAACTCCAAAGGCAACTTATCCTATGCAAGACTAGGGGTTTGGGTCACCCTTCAAAGGTGGGAGACCACACTCCACAGTGGGTATAGAAGCAGTCAGGACTGCTAAGTCTTTCTAAATCTCCTTCAGAGAGCTAAAATTCAGTAAGATGAGCCCCCAGCTTGCAGTTCTCTTTTGGTGCAGTTCCCTCTGGCTAGCTGTCAGCATGTCTGTGCTGAAATGAGTCTCACCTTAAGCAACTCCAAACAGTCAGATTAGAATACAGCAAAATCTAGATCCTGCTGTTTGTACAGAGGTTTTCCCTCCTGGCAAATATTTCTTCAGTTTGTATAATCAGTCTCTAAGGATTTATAAGCAGTGGGACTCTAAATAGCTGTAAATCTTTATGCTGTACTCCTTCAGTAGGTCATTTAATCCAAGTTTTAGCTCCTTCCCACACAGAAGAGAAAATCTTTGTCATATTCAGGTCATATTCATCCTCTTTTTTTTGAATTCCACTGTAGTCATGACTCCCACAGAGGGAATCCAGTTTCTTCCCATTTTCACCATCATTTACAGAAGAAAGCAAGCTTAACAGCTTCGCTTAAGTAACTTGACTAGAATCGACTGCATGACACCAGGGATGCATCTGGCACATAGGGATTTCTCACCATCATTTATTACTGTAAATTGTTAGGCAACAGAAATGCTAAACCACATAACTGATGGTATAAAAATCATACAACATGTTAGAGGACTGAACTTCCTTTTCTTTAAGATACCCTCTCCAGTAGTTTTTGCAGTGCAATTCCTTTGAATCCTTAATAAAGGAGTCCTTTGTTAATGAGTCCATAGTATAACCATGTTGTTTTCAGCTGAATGACACTGGCACAGTAAATGTCTTTTGTTAGAGCAGATTGTCATGATATATCTTAGAGACAGAGGCCATCTACCTGTAAAAGTTATCAAGAAATCCATCAATTATACAGATTGTAAAGTGTCTATGTATTGTCCATTAAACATTATTTGACCATCTTTATTAAATAGGAGATGGTCCCAGTTACCAGTTTCTACTCATGTTGTTACTCAGAAAGGTTCTGTAAATACTCTGATATTTTCATGCACTCTGTTTGTGTTAATTTTCAGGTCTGTGCCAAAGTTCATGAAGCGAATGAAAGTACCTGACTACAAGGACAAGAATGTCTTCGGCGTGCCTCTGATAGTTCATGTCCAGAGAACAGGACAGCCGCTTCCCCAGAGCATACAGCAAGCACTACGTTACTTACGGAGCAACTGTTTAGATCAGGTATGAACTTTACTCCAGGGACATGGTTGATTTTTCTGTAAAGACGCCCTAAACAAACAATGGTGGACCTTTTTGTACTTAGCACCAGAATTATTTGAAGGGTCTTTTATCTCATGTTGGGCCCAGATCTCCTCCAGTGACTTGATACCTGATGCCAATATTGATGGTTGTCATTTGTTTTTTTTTGTATTGAGCTAATGAGCTGAATTCTTATAGACATAACAGTCTTGCTGATTCATACACAATAGCCTACTTCAAGGAATGGTGTGGGATCTTCCTGTCTATTGAGTCAGTCCTGAGAAGAATTCAGGATTCCCAGCTTCTACCCATAAGCTTATGGTTAACTATTGCCACTAAGAGTTAAATGCAGTCACCATTTCACAAGATATGGTACAAAAAGTTTTATTTACTTAGCAAAGAAACAAAAGTCCAAGAACAGAGAGCAAACTCAGCAAAATATTCCAAGTATTCTGTTGACAAAGTCAGATGTATCCAGATAGAGTTGGGTCACCAGGGGTTCAATGCCAAAGCCATTACGGTACGTTTCCTTTTATAGTGTTCCTAGCTGCAACAAGCCAGTTGGGGAACCCGCGTGCTCCAAGCATTTCAGGTGTTTGCATTCCCTTTAATATTCCCTTTAATTACGAGCAGGGCCATCATATTTTTTACTGTTCTTCCCCTAAGGATGGTGAACGTAGGGCTGGAAGAAACCCCCGGCTCATTGAGTTCAGTTCCCTATTATTATTAACATCATAGCATATAACTGCTTCCATAACTGCTTTTAGATAGTTGTAAGTTCGAAAGGGGCAAGCAGCATTTTATTCTGCAGGCTTTGCTGCTTTCGCAGCTCTGAGCACACAGAAGGGGTGTAAGTGATCAGTTCTGAATCTTTCAATTTCTGATCCCTATTCTGGTTGCTATTCAGGCTATTGAAAGACCTTCAATATCATCAAGTCCAACCATCAACCTACTTACTTAGTCCCATCACTAAACCATGTTCCTTACTGCCACATCCACACATCTCTTAAATACCCCCGGGAACAGGGACTTCACCACTTCTCTGGGCAGACCATTCCAGTGCTTGACTACTCCCTCAATGAATAAACTCTTCCGATATCTATATCCAATCTAAACCTCCCTTCATGCAACTTGAGGCCATTTGCTCTCATCCTATCACTTGGCACTTGAGAAGTGATCAACACACTCCTCGCTGCAACTTCCCAGCAGGTAATTGTAGAGGGCGATGAAGTCTCCCCTCAGCGTCCTCTTCTGCAGACTAAACAACCCGAGTTCCCTCTGCTGCTCCTCATAACTCTTGTTTTCTAGTCCCTTCACCAGCTTCATTGCTCTTCCCAGCACAAGCAAGTCAATATCGTTCTTGTAGTGAGGGGCCCAAAACTGAACACAATATTCAAGGTGTGGTCTCACCAGTGCCTCATACAGGGGACAATTACTTCCCTAGTCCTGCTGGCCACACTAGTTCTGATGCAGGCCAGGATGACACTGTCCTTCTTGGCCACCTGGGCGGACTGCTGGCTTATGTTCAGATGGCTGTCGGCCAGCACTCCCAGGTCCTTTTCTGCCAGACAACTTCCCAGCCACTCTTCCCCAAGCCTACACTGCTGCGTGGGGTTGTTATGACCCAAGCACAGATCCTGGCACTTGGCCTTGTTGAACATCTTGCAACTGGGCTTGGCCCATCAGTCTAGCCTATCCAGATCTCTCTGCAGAGCCTTCCTACCCTCGAGCAGATCAACAGTCCCACCTCACTTGGTATTGTCTGCACCTACTAAGGGTGCGCTCAATTCCATATTCCAGATTGTTGATAAAACTGTTAAGCAAAACTGGTCTCAATACCAAGCCCTGAGGAATTCCACTAGTGACTGGCCACCAGCTGGATTGAACTCCATTTACTGTGACTGAGCCAGGCCTTCCAGCCAGTCCTTCCCCAGCAAACTGTACTCCTGTCCAAGCCATGAGCAGCCAATTTCTCCAGGAGAATACTGTGGGAAATGTCATCAAACGCTTTACTAAAATCAAGGGAAACAACATCCATGGCCTTCCCTCATCTACTAGGCAGATCATCTTGTCACAGAAGATCAGGTTAGTCAGGCAGGACCTGCCTTTTGTAAACAAATGCTGGCTGATTCTGATCGCTCGATTGTTCTGTATGTGCCATGTGATGTTGGGTGACAGTCTTGTTCCCCAAAATGGAGGTCAGAAAAATAAACGTCTAGCAGCTGTGAAGCACAGCTGTTTCCTTTTACAGCCAGGGGGAAGACATAGGCCCTTCTTATCATTTCTCCCTGTTGACTGTACAGAGACCTTGCAGCGGTCAGACCTTGACAGCTAATTCCCTGGATGTTGAAAGTGAGGTGAGATGAGTTGTACTAACTGTAATGTAGTGTGGAAATCAAGGGGTGGGAGGAATAACTTGTTGAAAATGTATTAATAGGGGTTGGAAGTGGAAGATGCATAGAGACAATTAGAAAAAAATATATTCTGTAGTTAACATTCCTGGTAATCGCTGGGGTAATCTGGGTGTGAGCTGGGAAACCCAGAGTAAGAAGAAAAGTTATGCTGCAAGCCTGGAATCACTGATGTGATGGAGCTGGAGGAGGAGAAAAATGCCTAAGTATGAGGAAAGTAGATGGGGAGGTAAAGATGGACTAGTCAGAAAAGTAGCAGAGCAATAGGAAGAAAGAGTAAAGAGAGGAGAAGTAAATGGGGAAGAAAGTAAAAGGGAGAGTAAAACCAAAGAGAAGGGAAAAAGCTCATACAAGATCTGGGACAGTCAAAAGGAGTGTCCGTGGGCAGTCTCAAGCAAGTATCTGTGCCAAGAAGGAGGGCTTAGTTGCTGGGAAGCATCAGAGGTACGTGAAGGGTCATTTCAGCTCAGCTTGAGTTTCACCTCAGGGTGGAATTGGGAAAATACTGAACAGAAAGTGAAGAAGGAAGAATACAGATCAGAATAATTTAAAATATCTTTCCACCAAAAACCTTTCTAGGCCAAAAAGCTCCAGGCAATTCACCTTCTCTGCTTTACAGTCACTCCCTTTGTTCCCATTTAATTCAAAGTCTCCTAATGCCTGGCCAGAGGTCTAAGCAGCATCTAGTCTTCCCACCATCTTGTATATGTGTGTCCTGCAGAAGGCAGTCTTGAGTCCTGAAGAGGCATCAGAGCTTCTGCACTAAGTAAAGTTGAGGTTGCTTTAAATCATTATAAAGTCTGGGTCCTGGCACTGAAATGTCTGAGATGTGAAGAGCTTCACCTTTATTTGTGGAATATATTATTCAGTTTCAGCTTCTGAAATAGAAACTGCTTTGCCTTTGTCAACCGCATCTTTATTTCTGTTATGCATCATATGGCTGCTTGCAGGGTAGATGATCCACAGCATGAGGATAATAAAGAGATGGGCCAAACTAATCTCTGAAAAATCACTGGATTTATAGTCCCATTTTATTTAGAGAATGAATCTGTAATATCAGAGAACAGAGCTAAAACATCTCTTTCTATCAAGCGAAAAACTAATTAATTGTGAATCTCCACCCCATACCAAAAAAAAAAAAAAGAGTTCAGATAAATATCATTAAACAAAACAGAGATTGAGAGTAGCAAAACGATGTGCAGCAGGAGAGCAGGAGATTGTGCTGGTGAGATCTGATGTCTGACCTCTCACATCAGACTTAGCTGGAAGTTTTTAAAAGATTCTTTATACCAGCAAGGACTCTTTCCATCAAAATCAGTGAACTGAGCTTTTGCTCTCACCATTTATCTACCACATACCAAAACTGCATTATTTGGATAGAATTAGCATGTGTCCTTCTGTGTCTTCAGCACACATTTCTAAGAGGAAAAAGAATTTAAAAGGAAGAAAGGAAAGGGATAAATGAAAAGAGACAGATGTTTTTGCTTGTATTTCTTGTATTCTTTTGTCAAAACTAAGGAGAGCTTCACCTGTAAAGAGAAATACAATATGCCAGCATGTACAAAGGGCAAACTCCACTTCTGTAATTCCTAAATATAAATTTAGATCACAAGCAACACTGCAGTCACAAATAAGAAGTCATAGAAGAGAAGCAGCTCACTGCCACTGCTTGCAGTTCGGCATAAGAGCTCATCTCTGTATAGACAAATACATTCCCTCATGGAGCTGCATAGTGTGTGATTCATGTCATCTCTGTTACTAATGTATGAGTTAACAGAAGTCCTAAATATCTTACAACCGTAATGTTCTAGAGAGGTAGCTCAGGATGAAGGGCATATTTCCTTGCCTTTACACTTTTTTCTTGGTGTGCAGAAGGCTGAAGAGCAAGACAGTGGACACGGAGGAGCTAAAGTCCAAATCAGAAATGTGCCTTTTTATAGATCTTTCTTAATAGTTCACCTTTTCCCCTGCAAAACTGTGGGCAAACAGTGCTAACGTTTCCCAAATGAAAGCCTGGAAACTCACTTGGGAATAAGTAATGTGGTTTAGGCTCAGGAATTCACCCCAGGGGAATTCCATTTGTGAGAACTTCTGTGGCAGGGCAGCAGTGCTGTGAAGGCACTCACAGGCCTCATTTTAAGAATTACCACTTCCTCTAGAATTGAAAGCAAACAAGATAAAAAAGTATCTTAGTGACACTGCACAAATAATCCCTCTGCGGCCTCTGCTTTCAAACTGGGGTTTACAGTGGAATCTGGGGGAAGCAGAGAGCAGGAAGGGGAAAAAATAGATTTGGTCTTGATTTGAAAGCTCTACCAGGACGTACTAATCTTTTGCCACAGCATTTATTACTTAGCCGAGCATAATATTTTCTTGTTAGTCTTCAAAATATATACCCAAATAAACATGAGGAACCAGATTCTCAGCTGGAGTAAATCAGCAGACAGTCACCGAAGCCAAGCAAGCCACACTGATTTATATCAACTAAGCATCTTGCTTATACTGTTCAAGCAGCAGCGTAGTAACCACATGCACTCTGAACTCTTTGTCTACCATCTGATGAAGAGTTGCAGCATGATTAACTCTTACTGTCCCACCATCAGTTGTATATAAGACTGTAGGCAAGTCACGACTGTGACATTTGCATGAGTTCCTCTTGCCCTTGCCTAGAAGTAAAATAAACAAACATAGCTTTGGTCATAATCAAAACCTCCTGTAAAATGTTTTTGTATTTATATATTTTAAGTAACATTGTATTTTTACCCAAATCCACGTGGCACCTTTCTAGGTGGGTCTGTTTCGAAAATCTGGAGTGAAATCCCGAATCCAGGCCCTGCGTCAGATGAATGAGAGCTCCCCAGAAAATGTCAGCTATGAAGACCAGTCAGCATATGATGTGGCAGACATGGTAAAGCAATTTTTCCGGGACTTGCCAGAACCTCTCCTCACAAGTAAACTGGGAGAGACTTTTCTACACATCTACCAATGTGAGTTGCAGTATTTTTATTACTACAAACAACTCAAAGTTATTATAAATTATATAATCATAAATTGTAAATAATTTTGATGTGTTAACACTGAGTGAGATCCTTTCTGCTCACCTCCAAGATGTATAAAAGAACATCTCTGTGCTCCACATCTTTAGCTGAGAGATTTTTAGAACTGCCTAAAGGCTTCAGCATCAAAATACTAGGAACTTTAATGCAAAGACAGCATTCAAATCTTAAGAAGCTTTGAAAATATCAACCTTACAATCAGAAAGATGCCAAAAGGACAGACAGGCCATGGATATAAAAAGTGTGAACAGACTCCCATTTTTGTCACGCTTCTTTAAATTGTGGGCCCATTTCATATAGACCTCTCAATACAAGTGAGTCTTTCCAGCAAGAAGTGGTACTTGACCATGAGAACATGCAGCTGTGCAGTTCTCTTCATTGCTGTGACTTGATTATTTGCCTTTTCATTATAGTCTATAAAATGTACATGGAAGCAACAAGCTACCTTCATTTACATCCTCAGCTTTTATGTAAAGATATCATAGAGAAATGAAAAAGCCAAGGATTTCTTCTTCTCATCTCAGCATAAGCAGTCTTCAGCAAAACCTGAGACTCAAATGCATCAGAATGGTGAGAATCCATGTAAATCAGGAAACGACTGTGTATCTCTTGTCCAAACTGAGAAGTAAACAATGAGGAAAACACTGAAAAGCCAAAGGAATTAGAGATTTCCTGAGAATGTCCATTATGAAGGCCTATCAGTCATTACTCTGGGAGATACACACAGGCGTACCCAGCCAACCTAAGCCAAATAATTTGAAGTGCTAAAGAGAAGTATGTCTACACATTTGCAGATGTTTCAGCTGGTGTAACAATAGAAAGACATTTTAAACACTGTATAGTCCCAAGCTAAAGTATCTAAGTAACTTCTGTGCTTCCCTTTACTGTCAGAGCTGTCTGTGGTGCGTAGTCACTAACGAATTTAACACCACGGTGTCTTCAAGCTGGTAGAGAAGTGCTGTGATCCTGCATGTGTGAGAGAGCACTGCAAATAAATTTAGTGGATTTTGTCATATGGAATGTCTTTGGGACACACGTGACCTGAAACAGTTGGTGCCCAGTCCTGGAGCATCATTTCGCCCTCTTCTTTCCTGCTCACAGGTTGCAGGACATGTCTGCCTGCACATACATCAGTGAGCTTTTTCAGAAAAGCAACAGAAAATGTTGGTGTTCACAAAATGGCAATCACAATTGCTTCCATCAGTGAAGTGGCCAAGGAGAAGATTATCGGCTAGAAGGACATGTTCTACACATCCTTGGAAACAAACAGCCTTTAAACTATTTTGTTATGCAAATTGGGGGTCCTATCTTGGCATAGGAGAGATGCAGAAATACGGCAGATCTCAGTGCCATCAGTGTTATTAGGTCTCTAGCCAGAAGGAATCCCCATTTCTGAGTCAGGAGCCTGCCATTAGGATTCACAACAGCCAAGAGGCTGAACAGTGCAACATTGCTACCAACAAAAAATGCTGTAAAAAGGCGCCTGGGCTGACTCTGTAACCCTACGTGGATTTGCAGTGGGAAGTCTGAAGAAGTCTTTTACACTTGGGGGAGTAAAAAGAAAGGCTAGGAAATATATTCTTGAACTGCACAAGTACTTAAAAGGAATTCAGAAATATTTGATCATGGGTCTGTTTAGAACAAGGTGGGAAAAGGAAAAAACGGGCTTTTGTAGACACTGGAGAACAATGTTTGGATTAAAAACAAGTAGCAGTGTTTGTTTCCACTTGGACAACAACAAATATGTTCTTCTGTTTTAGATGGTACTGACAGAAGAATGTTGAAAATTACTGGGATACCAATTGTATTTCATAATGTCTGCAATTAAATAAATCTGTAGCTGGGACTTTTTCTTCCCATTCATCCTGTTTAAGAAATTATTAATGTGAGGTTAGAAAGGATTTTTCCTCTCTTAGTTCGTTGGCAAGGGATTTCTGATTTTCTGGGAGTTACTGAACATCTTTTTCAGATATCCAGGACTTTTTTCATATACCCCAAATGGCTTGATTTCCCGTAAAACAGAGGAGTGGGGATGAGAAGATTAGTGTAATAGTCTATGTGGCTTAGCATTGATGAAACTTTCTCCATTTTCCTAAAACCCTCAGCTGCCTATTGTTTACAAACCTATGGCTTGAAAGGTTGGCCAGTCTTCTTCTCTATGTATGAGACCTGCCAGCACAGCAGGACAGATGGATGAGTACCAGGAGGGTATGTGGGGTGAAGACAAGTTCCTTAGATTTAGCAAAGGCCCCTCTGACTTCTCAGAAAGACCTGGCCTCGCCGCTTCTTGAAAATCACAAACATTGCACTGTGTTCAGTTCGTCACCCATGTCTAAAAGCTTTTAAAATGAAGTGCTTGTGCAAGGCTAACAGGCAGAGCTTAAAAGCTGGCTGTTCCCTGTACTGTAATTCTGCTTTTGTTGTTCTTCTCTTTGATTATATTGAGTATATGTAATACCCAGAGGAGGGCTCCAAATCCAAACTGAGAAAATGTATGGTAGTTTTAGACATGAATCTGTCTGAGATGCTATTTAAGCATATCCATTACTGCTTTCATGAAAGTGTCTTACAGCTTAGGACACAAGTGTAAGTATTTTTCTGAAGCTTCTGTAAGACTTTTGAACTGTCTTCCCAAGGGACAAAATAATCCTGAAAAATAACAATTAAAGATAGGAGTACTGGGTGCTCCTTTCACAAACTTTAAACGAAGTTCAGACTCTTTCTTGGGAAACACCTTTTCAGACGAACAGAGGAATGTCATCAGCTGGCTAGGCAAGCTGTGCGTGATGGAAGAGCAGACATCACAGCCTTCCAGCAACCAGCTGGTCGTAGCCCCTTCATCCCCTGTCGTCTGCCTCTTCAGAAAGCCATTCCCAAAGTGTGAATTCTTGTTAACAGGATAGAGTTAACACAGTTATCTCGGTGCTAGATAGAGTCAACGCAGTTAACCAGTTGTCTTCCGGGCTCCGTGTTTGATCTTACAATTAACCCCGCTGGACGTCACTTGCTTTCCCACAGACGTCCCCAAGGAGCAGAGGCTGCAGGCGGTGCAGGCGGCCATCATGCTGATGTCAGATGAGAACCGGGAGGTTTTGCAGACCCTGCTGTGCTTCCTGAGCGACGTCACCTCCGTGGAGGAGAATCAGATGACTCCTATGAACATAGCTGTTTGTCTGGCCCCTTCCCTCTTCCATCTCAACATAGTGAAGAAAGAAAGCTCTCCAAGGTAAGTTTCTTCTTAACACTATAAATAGGCATGTCCTTAACACAAGGGGATGCTTTCAGTGGTTCTAAAGGCACACAGGGTAACATTTTCCAAAGCGTCTGCTTTCCACGACACGTTACGCAGGGCACGGCTTCAGCAAGAGGGGAAAGCTGATACTGCAGAGCCAGCAGCACACTTGCATAGGCACAGAAGGTGTTTTCGCAAGCCCAGCAGGGTGTTTCTGTCTGTGCAGTGTGAATATGCAAGTGCCGGCTTTTCATGCAAAATTTCAATGACACACTAGTGAGTTTTGCATAAGTAATGTTGGCTTCTGAGAAGGAAAAGGGCCTGATTTTGCTCTGGTTGAAGTCAAGGACCGACCGTGTTTTACACGATTTTCACATGTCATTTTTCAGTGAATGGTACAAGGTGTAAAGCCGTGTCCTTGATAGAGCCAGTGGGTGTTTGCAGAAACGAAGCGCAATGCTTGTTAAGGGAACACCAGGCACAGGCAGGACAAGTGTGGGATTGTAGAACAGGAAATCCTGATCCCACTTGTATCACTGAGTTTATTTCAGGCCGTGTTAAGGTGATGTGTAACATGATGAGTGTAGCTTAAGCAGGGCATAGGCCCCGCTAAACATAAGCAGCCCCAGCTTGATGTCCCTTCTGAGATTTTTTCCAGCTTTTACCTTTGCTGCAGTAATATTTTAGATAAACATTTCTCTTTTAAAAAAGGCCCAATGGTCTGAACAATCTTTGTGATAAACACAAGTTAAAGATAGACTTTTCACTCTGGTGTTAAGAACATCCTGCAGCTATGTTTGCTTTCATATTAAAAAGATTCAGCTCTTTTTACCTAAGACACTGAATTCAATTACAGAGTAATACAGAAAAAATATGCAACAGGGAAGCCAGATCAGAAGGACCTCAGTGAAAACCTGGCAGCTACTCAGGGACTTGCTCACATGATAATGGAATGCAACAAACTTTTTGAGGTGAGTGAGAGACTCAAACGGCATTATTCATGGACACATAATGCAGCATCCTTTGAAGTATTTATGTTCATGCTTACATTTTCTCTCTGCTATTAGCACAGAGGTTGATGGTGCCTCACTTATTTGTAAACCTTCTCCATCTAAAATTTATTTATCTCATTTCTTTATGACTGTTCCCTACTAGCAGTTGAAGGTGCAACTATTAAAAATGCAGAGTAATTATCTGTGGCAGTTTTCAACCCAAATTACAGGATTAGGAAATTTTAGTTTAATTAAAATCAAAATCTGCTGTTTTAACATTTCATTTTATTATAAAGCTTTTAGTACCTCAATTAAAACTAATCCATCTCAAAAAGAATAGCTGATACATTTTTTGTGTGTTATGCAATAAAGTGAAAATCACACAGGGAGATGCAGTCTTTCCTTGAGCTACTTTCACTGCAGGTGTAGGAGAGGTAATGCTTATAACTCCCTTCCCCAAGAGCACAAAGTGACATTTCTAGGCGAGTGACGCAGTCGTATTGACATAGAGTTGATCAGTCTAATGTGGTTCTGCCTGAGTAGTGAGTGCTATTCTGCCCCATTGACTGTTCCATTATATTGCCTTGATTTCTCAGCTTGTGTAATAAGAAAAGGCAGAAATAGGTGACCATTTCACTGATTGTAGGCTCATTGCAATTGGATGCTAAGTGGTCCATCAGCCTAGAAAGCACTGCTTTAAGGAAAAGTTCTCAGCAGGAGGTTTTCTCCGTGTGCTTTCTCCCACTTCTGTGGTACAGGTCCCGCACGAGATGGTAACCCAGTCCCGAAACTCATACATTGATGCAGAAGTGCATTCTCCCACCCTGGACGAACTTGGGAAACAAGTGGATGAGGAAGGAGGGAGCTACCAGATGTACCTTGAAAGTCTCATGCAGAATCTCCAGAAAGAAGCAAAAGAGAAATTCAAGGGATGGGTCACATGTTCCAGTATGGAGAACACAGAACTCGCCTACAAAAAGGTAACTTGTGGAGACACGGAAGAGGCAGTAAACAAACAAAAGTGAAATACACCCAACCTGTGGGACCCACTGACTTGTCGCATGACCAAACCCTTCTGTCTGCTGACGCAGATGATTTTTTAAAAGGCCACTAAAACCTGTTAAAAATGTAATGTAATAGTGATCCAAATGGGAGATAAGAGGACAAGGCACACAAAACAATCTAAGGTCTCAGAAACAATGGGTGAAGTGATACAGCCAACAATGCAACCGGAGAGAGGGCTGAGAGTTAACACATAACATTTACTGGGGTAAGATTTTGACTGGAAGAGACAATTTCTGACTGTCACCTGTTTGCCAGCAGTTCAGGGCACACAGTCAGAAGAACGGTATTAAAAAACCTTTTCAGGCTGCATATCCTCTTGTCCTTGTTTCCAGTGCATTTTTGATAACTGCAACCTTTACTGAAATTTCTGAAGCTGCTCCAGTCTCGGTCACTCCTGCAGGGAAAGCCAGACGGCTGCAGACAGAAGGTGCTGCAGGGTCCCTGCAGGCAGTGGGACTCCAGGAGTGCTCAGCCTGGAGAAGAGGAGGCTCAGGGGGAGCTCATCCATGTCCCTAAATCCCTGAAGGGAGGGTGCAGAGAGGACGGAGCCAGGCTCTGCTCAGCGGTGCCCAGTGCCAGGACAGGAGGCCATGGGCACAGCCGGGCACCCAGGAGGCTCCCTCTGAGCACCAGGCAGCACTTCTGTGCTGGGCGGGTGCCGGAGCCCTGGCACAGGCTGCCCAGAGAGGCTGTGGGGTCTCCTCCTTGGGGATCTGCAAAAGCCGCCTGGACGTGGGCCTGGGCAGCCTGCTCTGGGTGTCCCTGCTTGGGCAGGGGTGGCACCAGGGGCCTCCGGGGGGCCCTGCCAGCCTCAGCCATCCTGTGGTTCTGTGAAAGGCACTGGAAGGGGTGTGGAATCGGGGTGGTGAGGGGACAGGAGGCATCATTTCCCCTGTTAAGTGCAATTCCTCTGTTAGGACAAAGAAATCACAATTCTGATTTATAGTCAGCTTCTGTGCATGACTCCTCCAGGGAGGTACTGCAGGAGTTTGAGGAAGCAGGGCTCAGGTGGGAGTAGGATGTGGGAGTGGGGAGGGAGTGAATGTGGCACAAGCATGGAGACAAGCACTGTACAGGGGACTGGGAGCAGCCTAGGACTGGGGCAAGAAGACTGGAGAACTGACAGCTATGGGGAGGAGTTATAACAACATAAAATAATTTAAAATAGGAGACGTGGCAGCTGGGTTTCTGGAGACACGATCCTGTGTCTGTGAGAGGTGCTGGGAGGTTCTGGAGCACTAGAATTCATAGGTGAAGATGCCAGGAAAGCAAGGCTTGCAAGGTCCAGATAACTTGTTTGCCACCTGAAAGACAACGACCCTAAAATTATGCAGAAATGTACGTGTGTATTCATCTCACACATAACCCAGCACTTTCCACTCCCCTTACTGCATGCTGTAGAGGTGTAACAGGAGCCATGAGCTAGTAAGATCTGGCAAAAAGTTTGTGTGTTCCTTCTTTGAAAGGTGCTTTCCCAATACTTCCCTTGCAGCTATTTTGAGGAAACATCTGTGTGTCTGACACAGAAGCGAATCAACATGTTTTCTTCTCCTTCAAGTTCCGTTCTTCCACTAATTAGCCAGGCAGGCTGGCCCTCAGTCCCAGCCACTGCCCAAGGTGGTAGCTTTGTTTCAGATCAGTGTTTCAGTCTGTCCTTTCATCTGTTTTCAGTTCTACATGCACGTATTCATTGCACTTCGGATGGTTGAGGTTGAAACAGCGTCTGTCACCCCACAGATAATGCAGCAGCTCTGCTAGCACAATGAGAACTGGTCCAGATATACATTGCTGTGAGAGCAGAAGTATTGTTATCACTTCAGTTTTCCATCCGGGACTAGTGTGCATATATTTTCACATGCAGAAGAGGAGCAGGAATAGCAATAATAGCGATGATTAGCAGGGTAATTTGCATGCTCTTAAGCTTCATCTTAAACTCAAGTTGGATACCCATATCAAGATTTTGTCCTGTTATTCTGTGCTGAATGTTTGCATATAAATCATGGGGTTTTTATGCTCTGTTGCTTTACTGCAGGTTGGGGATGGGAACCCCCTAAGGCTTTGGAAGGCGTCAGTGGAAGTGGAGGCCCCCCCGTCAGTTGTCCTGAACCGAGTGCTGAGAGAACGGCACCTCTGGGATGAGGACTTCTTGCAGTGGAAGGTGGTTGAGAGCCTCGACAAGCAGACAGAAGTTTACCAGTACGTTTTGAACAGCATGGCTCCTCATCCTGTCCGGGACTTTGTTGTTCTAAGGTAAGCTAAGGGCAGTTCTCCAGTATCTTTGCTTCCTGCACTGAGGACAAGGAAGATCTGTTCTTACCTCACCTCAGCCTTAGCATCTGTAAATTGTGCTTTGAGAACTCCACTTCTGGGCAGCAGCATTTATTTGAAATTAAAATTGTACACCTAGAGCATGCTGACCTTTTCTCTGATGTAATTTGAGCAGCACATACTCCTGAGGCCATAAATATCATTTATTCCTTAGAACAGATGCCTGATAATAGCTGCTGTTCTCTTAGCTTTGTTTGTTGTCAAAACAGTGCAAACAGAACCCAATTGTTTTTTACCCTGCTTCTGCTGTTCTCTGGAGAGTGTTTGATGTTTAAGAGCCAAAGGTTTAGTGAAGAAGATAGCGATGCTTTTAAGCGGAGGTTCTGATATGGTCCCTATGTAAGTTGTTATTTTAGATTTGAGGTTGAAGACTTTGTAGACCAAGAAATGCTAACCCATAAAAATCATAGTGTGGAAATGAACAGAAGGAGGTAGTAGATTTGTGTTCTGAGCCTTTTCCAGGGGATGAGATCTCTGAAAGAAATGTATTGCAATATATCAATATTCCAAATTCAGACCCAATTCTGCCTCTGTCTATGTGCGCATACTGAGCAGACCAAAAAAATTCCTCTTATGTACATCCTGCCTTTGAAATCCTGGCCCTTTGCTTGCTAGGGGCTATTGTGGAGCTGCTGACATATTTCACTTGCAGGGTCAGTCCTACAGTTACTTATTTCAGGATAATTTTGTGCGTTCCCATTCTTGGTCACTGCTTTCTTTGACTGAAATGATGTGCCAGACAAATACTAAGCAGTTTTGACAATGGAAATAGTCCAGCGAGTCAGAATTGCATTAGGGGGAACAAAGATTGAAGGAAAAAGATGAGCCCAATAAAATATAATTTTAATAGTACATCCCTTTTATGAACTTCAGTGTTCTCTTCAAGAATGATGACATGCAGATATTGTTGGAATAAGGGAAGAATTACTGGAACTCTTAGATGAAGATTTTGAAAAAAAATTCTATAAGTCTTTACAATGTGAAAACTAGTCTTTCCATTAATCTATCTCTTCTGCCTTCCTATAGAATATTGGGCTAAATTAATTTTATAATTAATTTTCTTAAATAATATTATCAATTTATACAAGTGATAAATTTGGCCCTCTGTGTAGCACCCAGAAGATTGTCTGGGAGCGGCAGGGAGGTTTTGATGACCATAATTCTATCCTCTTATTTGCCACTTAATTCACTATTAGGTCTCATGGTGTTTTATGTTCTTTAAAGACCTGCTGTGCAGTCATATCAGTTAAAGGAAAATCTTGCCATCAAGTCCTCATTCTGTTCACTAACCTAGGCAGAATGACCCCCAAGGACTGAAATATATATCACAAAACAGAATCCTGGTGGGTTTTTAAGGGCTGGAAACAGCCGTCAGGCAGATCTGAGAGTTTCTGTTGTTTATCTCTTTTGATTTGTATCATTATGTCTAGAACAAGGTTAGCCAGTGATATCGCGGTCAATTTGATACGTTACGATTGGTGGGAAGCGAACAGTGAAATTATAATTCACCTCTGGGGACATGAATACATATATTTTAAAAGACTGACATTTTCCCCCTTCCCAGTCAAACTGGTGGTTGTGAAAAGATAAAAATGTAGACCTTTGGGTTTTAATTCACCAGTCATAATGAGGGCATTGGGCTCCCTTGAGAAGACCATAAGGGTAAGAGTATAGGGCCAGTGTTTCATATGCCTGGGATCTGAAGCAGCTCTCAGCTGCCCTGCACATACATCACTTTTCATTAAAGATTCCTCAGGTGTTTAGTGTTAGTTAAGCATTACAGCACGTGTGTGTGAGGTGTACCCATTTTTATTACCATAAGGTATTTATAGAGAAGTACAGCAACCAGCCTAAAACCATATAACCAAGAGTAGGAAGTCTTCTGAAATCTCACATAGTTTTCTACTTCAGAAATGATGCAACTAAGTGTCATGTAGTTACCAAAATAATGCGGTCACAGCTAAGCACGGTGCAGGCAGTGGCTCAGCATCTCACTGGAGATGTCTCTCCATGTGCTGCATCTCCTAAGACAGCTCATCATTTTTATTAATGCACATACACATGCAAAACCTTCTGAAGTCAGTCTCTTCCTGCATTTTCTTGAATAACAGCTCAATTTCATATAAAAAATGAAGAATGGTAAAGCATCTGCTGAAGTCCAAACGTCATCAGTCTTTAAAAGCAGCTTACCTGCTTCCCAAGGTGCCATAATCCCTATCTCAGACAGTCTGTAGCAAGGTGATGCACATCATGCAGTACAGTGGAAATTTCTTATTTCTTCCCACAGCATGGGAAAAGAATATAAACTGTCTTGTGAGATCCCAGGCAGACAGGTAAGATGTGAGGCACCAGAAAACGTAGAGAATGCTAACAGAACAAGAAAAAATGTTAAGCATAAAGTCTAGATCTCCTGAACCTGTGAAAAACATCTGTACAGTCTGTCAGAGAGGCTAGAAACTTGGGAGAGGGAAAAAATGAAACAAGTGACACTGCTCAAAATAAAAATACATCTTAACAGGCCAGCCCAAAACCTGACTGCTTGAGGAAAGAAACACACTGGTAATCAGGAAACAACTACCTATAATTGGCTGACAAATGTGGTGACATGTTCATGAAATTTCACAGTAATAGTACTTTTTCCTGTGTAAAATTTCCTCAATAGTTGTGTAATGTTGGTGAAAGAAAATGTGGTTCTGTGCGCCAGAAAATGCCCCTTTCCTTCTATAATGGAAGAGAGCATACAGCACAGATCCTGGAAGAAGAGGTAGAAAAACACTATTTTTTCAGGGCCTGCAAAAGCATGTTGGTTCTTGCTGTGTGGCATTGGAAAGGAGAAGCTTTCCAACGAGATGTCTCTTTTTGGAGTAACAGTGAAGAGGAAGGAAGCAAATGGATGTTGCCTTTGTGGGTGCCTGGGTGATCCATCCCTCTATGGGGTAGTTGGCGAGGATTTTGGTTCAGATGTTTGCTTGATAGCAAACCAAAGCCTACCTAAGGAAAGGAAGCGTCAACTTCACTGTCATTCCTAAGCAAGTTAATATGAAATTTCAGCCTTTGGCTAGATCAAAAAATTAGCCATGTTAAGAATATTTTGCCGGTGCTGCTCAGAGTGTGTAGAGGCAAATGACAACCATGTAATTGTCACCAGCCACCTCGGGAGACTTTGCTCAGCTGCTGTGCATCAGTGGATGTTAGCAGCTGAACATCCTGCTAAAATGTGCTGCCTTTATACTTATCATCACCAAGAGTATTGCACGTTAGCATCATTGATTAAATAAATGCACGTCATTAAATTTAGATGCCTCGAAACATGTCCTAGGAGTTTCAGGAGACAGTGTTGGTAGCAGTGAGGATTTCTGCTGTGCTAAACTGAATTTGCTGCTCTGTAACAGTCTGCATGGGTGCAATGCAACATTTCAGCCCTTGCTGGATGGCTTGTGCTCACTTTACGGCCTTCCCAAAACTTAAGAAAATGGGCTATTTCCCACCCAAATGCCCATAACATCGCTGGAGCAGTGCTGTATCCCAGCCACTACTGCACTGCACGTCATATGAATTTCCAGTCCTGCAGTAATTAAATTTGTTTGGGATCAGAGTGGATTAACATTTAGCAGGTCGGATGTATGGGCAGAGCGATTGCCTGTCCGTCTGCAGAAGGCAAAAGGCTGTGTCATGCCCTCTAACACATGACGGTTACAAAATCCTGGTGAGGAGAAGCAAAATTTCTCCACCTGGAGCCAGCAGCAATGTCAGTGAGTGGCTGTTCCACATCAGGCTCGGATTCCCAGCTTGGTGGGGGGCAGCAGAATCAGGTGGACATCGCTTTTCAGGAAAATAATGTAAATAGCACTGATTGCACGATCTCTCCCTGAGTCATCTCAGCAGGTGGGCATTTGGGGGGTTGATTTGCCTACTCCTGTACCAAAGTATCCTAACCTCTGAGCATTTCTCATCAGAATTACGGTACCCACCATTAAAATCAATACATTTCCAGGAGGGAAATCTAACAACTGAGCTTGATAGATTTCTGTGGCCTGTCTTGAGCAACAGTCCTAACAAAATTGGTACACAAAACTCCTCCAGGGACACCTAGGACATCACAGGCCACATCTCCATAGGCAAAGTCAGTTAACGTGCCTCTGAGAACTGCTCAGTTTCCCACCCTCTCTGTTTCTCATGGAAATCTTGTGCAGGTTTTGTGGCTGCCTACCTCTGACAATTGCCCACCTCAGTCTTATCCAATCTACACCATGTTCTGGTGCCAGCACTGTATTTTCACTTAAATATGTCTCTTCTCCCACTCTTGTGTTTTTCCCTGCTTGTATTTGTAGGCAATAGTCTCTCATTGGCCTTCCGAGAGATGGTTCTTTGGCCTTACAAAGTTTTTCCATTTACAAGTGGAAAAACAAACTGTAACTTTAACTCTGGTTCTTGCTTCTGTGCCCAAAAGCCTACTTACTAAAGTACTTCCATCTCGAATGTGTTGCTGCAGGACATGGAGGACAGATTTGCCAAAGGGAATGTGCATGCTGGTTGCCATGTCCGTGGAGCACGAAGAGGCTCCTCCTATGGGAGCCGTACGAGCCATCGTGATGGACTCTCAGTACCTGATAGAGCCGTGTGGCTCAGGAAAAGCCAGGCTGACCCATATCTGCAGGATTGACCTGAAGTAAGTATCCTGCCTACAAAAAGCAAATGTCCATTCAACAGGGCAAAAACCACCAGCTCAGAGAGGGGAGGTGCTGGGAACAGAGGGCATGGTTAACATAGCTTTGCTGCTTTGGAGTCCTCTTGTGGTCTTCTGTGTCCACCAAGCTCATTTCTGTGTTCAGCATCTACTGTCATTATAATGTGATCATAGAAATAAAATCTGGTTGTTTGATTACTGCAAGGGAGCACTGCAGAGTACGCTTACAATGACAAGTATTCAAATTCCCCAGCAACACCACAGGCAGCGGGGAGTAGGGGGCATGGCAAGCCCATTCCTGTGGAGCATAGTTCTTGAGTATTTGAATTTCTCAATAACTGTGTCTTTCCATTTCTTCAGAGGACATTCCCCAGAGTGGTACAACAAAGGCTTTGGACATCTGTGTGCAGCAGAAGTTGCCAGGATCAGAAACTCATTTCAGCCTCTGATTGCTGAGGGACCAGAAACAAAAATCTGAGGAAGTGTTCCTGGAAATGTGGACGTGTAAATCAGGGTATGGCCAGAGAACAGGAAGACAGAAAGCAAAGACCTTATTTAAGTTACAGAAGTCTGACCAGACCTGGGTCTGTACAAAGGTGAAAAAGGAATTTTATAGGAAAGTTCTTTTATTCTGGAGACTTCACCTCCCACATCCCTTCTGTATTAATTTCAGTTATTGAAGTAGATCTTTCCTCAAAGAGCTTTTATCTTTATTACTTTGAAATCAGACTATTGCCATTACTTGTGTGTTACATAACTCTGGTATTTAAAGGCTTCTGAGAAGCATATTTTAATTGTAAATAAATTATGTACAGTATGTATATATTTATCTATATTATATCTATATATAAGTATATGTATAAATTAATTATTTTGTATATAACTCAGTGCTTTGTAGAGGAAATCACTTGCATCAGTTGGACCTTAAATGAATCCATCACTTGTTTCTTAGTGTGTCACTGCTACATAAGCTGTGTTTGCTATTATCACAGGGCTACCAGACATAATCCGTGTGATAACAGAAACGTCTTTTCTCGAATTTGTTTTGTGTTTGTGTGCTATGAGAAGGTACCTAGAAATAGATGTAGGAAGAATTAAAAGAGCTAAGGAGGAGAGAGGTTGTTGTATGTTTAAAAATAATGAGGAGAGGATCCGTTTCACCAAATAAAATACGTGGAAATGTAACTGAGATAGACATTTTGAAGGCTGTTTATATTCAGCTGCAGAAAGCTTGTGACTGTTAGTACAAGATATCATTGAAAACTTACCTATTGCCTTAATTAATGGTATATCTGCCATTAGAGAACCTCACTATTTGCAGTGTTCAAAGTAACTGCTTTTTCTTAAAAAGTACAAGATAACGCCATGTGTACTGAGGTGTCTGAAATCAGACTGCTAAGTTACTAAGCTGTAAATCTTTTGTTTAGCATTTTGTCTAGGCTCTGAGGAAGCATTTCTGTCTTGTTCTTTCCTTCTTCCATAGAGATGGCTAATTATTAAGAAGCTCCAAAGCAGATTTTCCACATCCAATGGACACAAAGATGTGCAGATGAATAAATACCATGCCTTTTAATGCTCATACTATAAAAATAACTGAACTTTTTAAAGCTTTTAAACACATCTCAGAGATTTAAAAGATTAAATGCAGGTTATGCTTGGGAAGATCGCTTTTATAGTAACAGCAAGCATTTTTGTATTATATTGCACTGATCTGCAAGATCCTGCCTCTGTATGCATCGGTCGGAGCAGGATCAGCCCTGACTATGAGGAATAGGAGCCATTTAAGCCTGTTATATCATTTCATTTTCAGGGACCTATTATTTTGCTAATGGAAGAATGCTTTAAAAGTAATAATAAGGATTTGTTAATGTTACCATTGAGGCAGGGCTCTCTTTTTTTTTAACTAACCTAAGACCAAAAGTGATATTACACCTACGATTCAATAAGAATGTACAAGCCTGTTGATACTGTTCTTCATTAATCGCATGTGTTCACTTTGACTTTATTTATTGCTGCATAAACCAGCCAAGTCATTCATAGCCAGTGTTTTAGCTCAGTCCTTCCAACAAAAGCCACTGAGAGTTAGTATGTGGCCAACTAAACATGGGAGACATTTCCTACATGAAGCTACAGTCTTGCGCCCTGATCCAGTAAATGGTGAAGTCTTCCTGTGCAGTGGCTCTGCCAGTGCTTTAAATCTGCCCCAAGAAGAGGGGCTGTGGGTAGACAATTGCTGCTAAAGCACGGCCCCACGCACCATCGTGCACATGCATAAGGGCTGTGCTGGTGGGGGGAGACCCCACCATCTGAGGAAGTGAGCCTGCAGGAGCTTGGGGTAGACAGGGGAAGGGTGACCCAGCACGGTGCCACCGTAGAGCAGCAAGACCCTGAAAAAGTCATCTTCCCCCCTGTGAGCTGCTCTTATCTTTCTCTCTCTCTCACCCATGTTTCATTGTGCGACTCATAGGATCGGGGAGGCAGGTTGGCTGTGAGCTCCTGCCTTGAGTTTATGGTCAACATTAGATGCAACATACAACCATCGGGGGGGTTTAAAGTATTAAGAGAGAGTGCTCTCACCCTACGTGCCCATAATGAGGTCCGGGTGCTCCCCAGGTGGCAGTCCACCACCACTGCCCATATCTCACCTTCCTGGGAGTGAACAGTGGCTCTCAAGGTGCCGGGGCAAGGCCAGTCCCCTGCTGCCATCAGAACCGCGATCCCAAGATGCGGCACCTCTTCCCAGTAATGCCTGTAGCCGTGGCAGCAGGCTTCATGACGGCTGTTTTCCAAAACAGGAGCAATTAGAGCACTGCTGCTACATTAGTTTGCATAAATGAATACAATAGTGCCTCAGTATTAATGGACACAGATTCTCTGGCATTGGGAATGGCAATTGTCTGACACTAAGCAATTCCGTAAGGAAATGAAGGGAAAACCCGGACAGTGGTTTTACCCTGTCTGAAAACTCAGCTGGAAGGGCCCCTCTGCCACCTGCTACCATTAGCAAGGTAGGTTTGTCCTCCTACCATTGCAAAAGCTCTGTCATGTGCTTCCAGCATCTCTAAGCCATGTATCAATGAAATACGTTTTCATTAAAATGCGCATTATGCCATGTCTACCATTCAGCTACCACAGTATTTTTTATTGTTATGTTGCCATTGAGAATACATTACGATGATTACATTTTTAAATGTTATATTCATATCAATACCTCATATTTTTACCTCATCTGTTGGTATCAGTCATTAGTTGTAAATAAATAATTGCAGAGTTGAATAAATTTGCATACACTAAAGAATCAAATTTCCTTTACGTGTTTATTTCATCCATTGGCTAAGGACGCAAGCACGGTACACTTAAGCTGTTCCTTTCTTTATTACAACCTGCTGTACACTAAGCTGATCTGATATGAGACTTCAATAACTGTTTCAGGCTCAAAATGATATTGTTATCTATTATGATTATCCTATCTTGTCCCTAAGTATACCAGAACTTCACGGCAAAGATATGTAAGGGGAAAGTATTTTCCAAATAAGCCATTGGGTTAGGATGGCTGCCCTGTGAAAGGCAAACTCAAGTCTGCAGTAGTACTTAGGCTCCTGACTCTCCTGAATTCAGCCATGTTTCTGCATCTAGATACTCGTCAATAATCTGTGTCTAGGTTTGTGAGAGTGACAGTGGAGCTGGGATGTTGAATGTTGGGTTCACATTTTCTGACATTAACCGTCTCAAATCCACCAAGCTGCTGCAAAAGAGAAAAAAGATGCAACAACAGAACAGTGATTCCTGTGGTTTGTCTTACATGTATCTACGGATGGAATTAATTTCCCTTCAGATGAGCCTGTATCTCTCCAACTCTCTATTGAATTATTGAAAGAAAAGGAGTCTCAGCAAACAGGATACAGAGGAGGAAGTCAGCTATGAGATCATCTAGGAGGGAATAAGTCTGTATGTACCACCATTCAGGGAAAGCTAATTATTATAATTTGGAATGAAAGAAAGCACTTCTTTCCAATTCTCTGCCATGATAGAGATAAGCAGCTGTGTAAGTCTGTTCTTTATTGCAAAAAAAAAAAAAAAAAGTATAGTATGTGATGTGCTCTCATTCACAGCTCTCCTTCCACCCACCTGTAGCAATGTCAGGGTAAATAAACCATCCTAACCCTAACTGCACTGATGTTCAGCTCCTGGTGTGTGCAGCCTTTACAACGTTGACTTCTCGGGCATCCATCATCCTTATAACCTCTTGCAGAAGTCATAAACAAGGCATACCTCTGTCTGATGCACTTGCTCTGCAGAATCAGTATCAGCCTTGGAAGATCTTGGCATGCCTAAGAAACGCTGCTCTTTGAAGCGGCAGGTAGTTGTTAGAGAAGAGCACGGACTGATCATACTGAAATGACTGTGAGATGAAAATGTTGAAAGAAATACACAAGAGACTGCAAATCAAGTAGGAGAGGATGAAAAATGATACTGTCACTTGAGTTCAGTAGTGACATGGGAGAACCAGGGACAGAATACAGATCTTGCCAGACAGAGAGCAGCACTTAAATGGCATGAACCACTCATTCTTTAGCAAGGATTTAGCATGGATCTAGCACGGGCGTGTCATGCTCTCCTTGCCAGATGTGGAACTGTTACAGCTACACCAGGGCTTCATTGGGATTGGTACTAGGCCAGGCAGATCCTGTTAAAACCTCATCGCAGTGTGCCAGGACTGAGATACGGGACATCAAACCCCAGATTCAGAACAAAGTGTGTGTTCAGACTTCGCTAAAATGTACAGATTTAAATTATGAGGCATTTAGTTCCCATACACTCAATATCATGGTCACCTAGCTACAGTATGTAGAAGCAAAGACTTTTGTCCAAAGATGATGCCGAGCAGATACACGCATAGCACTTTGCAACTGTAGACTGTCCTGCTTCATGGTGCAAGAAACTGAGCTCAGCAAACACACCAGTGCTTGGAAAGGAAGGGCTAACACCGAGCTGAACAATGTCTGGGTCAACGAGTAAACAAGAGGGATAACATAAGTACGCTGTAGATAACCATTTGCCTGTCTTTTCTAGGCTCCACACACTTCCCAGATACCTTCCCTAATCCACAAAACACCCCAGACACCAGAAACTTTATGCTTCTAATGAAGGCATTTCTAGCATTCTTTGGTCTTAAAACCTGGATTCTTACCTCCTTCCATCCCTTGATTCTGAAATGAAGGTGTCTAACCTGCTACTCTGCTACTGACCTCTCACCAATAGTTATTTTCCTCTGCTCCCTTCTGCTGTCTGTGCCCAGCTCTAGAGCCCCATATGCACCACAGCAGGCGAGACAAGGAGGCTAATGGTCTACACACCACGAACTGCTCTTTACCCTGAGTCGAGACTTGAACCACAGCGTGCGTTTGGTTGGCACCAATTTGCAAGGAGACAAGATGGGGTCCAGGTTGTGACTGCACTTTAACGAGAAAATGCCTTGATCTGTGGCAGCCTCTTCTGCACCAGCAGGAAACCGCCCTGCTTGGAGAGAGCAGCTGCACGGAGCTTCGCTGACGCGCCAGCGAGAGGCTCACAGCTTATTTCTTAATCAAAATGCTCGATTTTGCAAAAGGGCACTAGGGGAACTCAGGCTAAAACTGCACATTCTGCTCTTTCCTTCTCACCTGCTTGTAGCAGCTCTGAGACAGACATGTGGCTGAAATACAGAGCCAGCACTTGCTACAGGGAGGATTTGCTACAGCTTGCATTTTATGGGCAAAAATGATCCACATGGCCATCTGCTCCTCCCCACACCATGCCTGGCCCTCTCCGGAGCCCTGCTGGAAGAACTCCTTCTCCTTGAGAGGCCGCCTATCGAGTTACTATTTATTTATTTTTTTAATTAAATGAATGTGGGAACCGCAGGTGGCCAACCAGACAGCAGTAACCCTATCGGCAGCATCTGCTGGCCGGCAGCGCCCCGCGGCGTGTGGGACAGATGCGAGCTGGGTGCCTGCAGGCAGCCTGACCCCAAACACCCCAAACCCAAGCTGAGCGGCAGCCCAGGCCCGACCAGCTCTACCACCCCACTGCACCTCATCAGCTCCATCCGGGCTTGGTCTTCGTGGCAGTAGAAGCTTCATAGACCAGAAGCACCAGAGGTGGTTTAGCCTGACCATGTGCAGTGGCTATTTTTTCCTCAGTCTCCTTCAGTTTTGCAACGTGCCGTGGGGCCAGTTGAAAGCCAGGAGCTGATTTACCCACCCCCAGCACCTCTCTGCATGCAGCAGCATCCTCTGTCACCGATCAGCACGAGCCAGGAGCCGACCATTGCTGTGAGGGCAGGCCTCTGGCTTCATGGCTGCCCCAGCATCCTGCCCAGTGCCGGCTTGCTCCTCAGGGTTGGGCCTGTAAGGATGAATTGTGATATTTTAGTTCTTTAGCCTGGATTTCTGTTTCCCCAAAGAGTCATCTTCACCTCCCTTTCTTCCAGGCCTAGGGAGGAGTCTGTATTTGGGGCATGGAGGGATGAGATCTGCTGCTGAGGCTGTGTCACCACAGGTTGTTGGCCATGCCCATGCATGAGTCACACCAGCAGCTCCCTCCTGGGATGGCAAGAGTGCCATTGGGTGCCATTTCAGAGCCATTTCAGATCCAGCTCTTGGCTGTCCACCTTCTCTGCTTCCCCCAAGGCTGCTGAGATACAAACATCACCTTGAGTGGGGTTTACTCCCTGGCCATGCTGATGCCAAACTGTGGCTTTTTGTCTTCTTGATCGTCCCTTGTCTCATGGCATCCTCTTGGCACTTGGAAGAGGTGCTGGGACACTTGGAAATAACTGAGCAATGGCATCCGTCTCACTGCTGACATCACCAGGACAGTGATGGAAAAGTCTGGGCCTATTATCAATGCAAATAAAAACAATTGCTGCAAATAATGAAAAATTAAATGGGTGTCACTGGGCTAAGCCAAAATGTTACGCTGTGGCCTCCTTGGCCTCCCAGGGTTTCTTGCCTTGGGCAACCTTTTTCAGCAATCACTTGTATTTATCAGAAAAGAGATACAGTTATTGCACTTGGTTTTTTTGAATAATTGAGTAATTTAATCTTTTAAGTGCCTCTGAGATCACTTGTTGTAATTAAAGACAGAAGATGAATGGCTGAAGTATAAGAGCACTGGAGGACTTTAGAAATGAATGTGTCCTTGACTGTGTCTCCTGTGCGTTTATATAATGATTATCCTGCATTAATATGACCATATAGATAAAAAGAGAAAATAATAAGAGCTTGGTTGCATTATTTTTTCTTCCAGCCCTATAATAACATGTCACCAGCTGGAGCAACGTGTCAGCACCCTGTCAGGACCAAGCAGGAGCAACCATGTGCTGTGTAGTGCATGACCTCCCAGCCTCCCAGCCCAAGACACAAGGAAAGGCAATATCCGCTCACATGTCCTGCAGCAACGTAGCTGATAAATGAGTTACAAATGTGTATAAAATCCACAGATTTCCATTCGAGGTGGATTTGAAGGTTCAGCTAGCACTGAGAGAGGCAACTGCAACACTGACAGCTTACTTTATGAGCATTTATTTTTTCAGCTTTTGGGAATAAGAACCGTTTGATCCTTGTGGAGAGAGGGAAGGGGAAGGGTTGCTGCAAAGTAGTAATTATCCACAAAAAATCCATAAGGCCTGTAAACAGCATTTTATCTGCCAAATAAACTATATGCCCTGGTATACCTATGTCATACCTTGGTATTTAGCTACCCATTTGTCAGCCCAGAAATGAATAAACACTTGCCCAAGGAAGCAGCAGGAGCTGGCGGAGGAGCTGAAGCCAGCACTGCTGCATTCCCCATGTGGTGCCAAGCACAGGGATTGTGCCAGGCCCAGGCTGTGGTCCCTCCAGTGGGCTCTGATGGCCAATGCGGCTGCAGCAGCTGCAGCCCCCTCCTCGTCTCCCCTCCCTGCCCCAGCAGGACCCGCAATGCCCTCCAGCATGTGCTATTGCTTCTGCCAGTCTACAAAACTTTGTCACCTCGTAAAACTTTACGGCGCAGGTAGTTTTATACCATTGCACCTCTTGAACTAAACACTTGGCCAATTCGCGGCTCCCTCCAGAAGCAGATTTCTGTGGTCAGGTGTTTAGTTTGTGCAGCACTGCCAGCTTGCAGTGCTGCCCAAGGCCCCTTGTGGAGCCTGGAAGGCAGAATAAACCAAACCACACCAGCTCTTTGCTCAGGCCCTTCTCAGCCAGCATCATAGTAAGGCGTGTTTTCTGCTCTGGACGTGCTCAGCCCCAGGCTTGCACTGGGGCATTTGAGACTTCTCCAGCTCCTGCCAGCCCAGCAGTTGGGACCAAGAAGATTTTGCTGCATTCCTCTCCTTCCCAGCAAGGACCAATGCCATGAAAAATCAGTTGCAAGCACATTATACATCATGGGTTAGGGGGGAAAGGCTAAAACTCATTCCGCTCCCTGCCGAATAAGAAACCACCCAAAGTCTTTTGTGTTACTGACTCTCATCTTTTGTAAAGGAAGAAACTATTTCTACTAGTAGAGTTGGAAACTAACCCAACCTGAAGGGAATTTGCAGCGTTTAAGAAAACACCATCCCTACCATCACCACTGTGTTGCTCAGCATGCCGGTGACACCGACCACCGCTCCCACCCACCATTGCCCAGTTTCCCCAGGAGCACATTCGGGTGAGATCAGGAGAGCCGGGGCTGAATAATGGTGCTTCACCGTGCTGTGCTGTGAGCAGCTCTTGAAACAAGGAAAAGGCTTTTGACCTACAGTAAGATTCATCACATAGAAGGTAAATCTATTAAGGGACAAATGTGACAGAGGCAGCCATTTCTCAGGTTAAATCCTCTTTTTAAATTATATTGTTTGAGCAAAGAATACCCAAAGTCCCATGGCCCATCAGGGGCTACACAGACATTGTCCTCCCAGCTCTCAGGGCGAGGAACTCACACATTTTCTTGTGCCTTTGGCTTTTCTGTCTTGCTTTGTTAATATTTTCCCTGGCTTCTTTCGGCTTCTCTTGCCCTTTTGCCACTCCTTCCCAAACACACAAAGAGTGCAAATAATAGCCAGCAAAATGTCAGCACCCAGAAGCATCTTGACTGCAGGCTGCTGTTATTTCAACTTTCTGGTTTCTTAATGAATTTGATTTTCTCAGAACTGCGTGATAGAGAATGTTTTTGTTCCACTCGCTATACAAAACAAAAGCCTCTGATATGCCGGACTCTGCCACTTTGATCTCACCTTATTATTCCTTCTTTTTTCAGTCTCCTAAAAAGAGTGGGCTGAGCCGGCCAGCACCAGCCTTAGCCTTGTAGCAGTTGGCAAAGAGTGGTTTGGCAATCTGAGAGCAGCGCATGGCAGAGGGGAAGAGCTTTCCCCCTTTCCTTTCCTCACCCCTGCTTCACCGCTTTGCATGAGGGAGGGAGGAGCAAGACTGGTCTTTAGCTGAGGCTGAAATCTAGCACCCGAAAACTGACCTCTCTGCCCTTAACGAAGACTGAACAGAACGAGTCTCTAAATGACTCAGAAGTAAATGAATAGAGCAGAGTGCGAAAAGTGAACTGCAAAGTGTTTTGTTTTAACATTTTGACACTTGCATGGCCGCTGTCCCATTAATTAGCCTTTTCCCTTCCTGCTCCCACTTCCTCTAACCGTGGCATGTACTTTCCTTAGGATGCTCAGCACAGATGCCACAAACCGCCTGCTCAGTGCCGCGAATTCCTTCAAGGCTCTGAGTGACCCTGCTGGAACTGAAGAACCGTGAAGTTTATTGCAGCGTTACTAGGGAATAAACTATCGCAACAAAACACTTTTATATTACTATGGTTGCTTCCACAGGTTTTTTTACTAGTTAAAGTCACTGTAAAAAAAAATAAATAAATAAAAAGTCAAAGAACCAAAACCCCTCCAAGTCCCAGTGACTTGGCCCTGCTGGAAAAAACCTCTGTGTAGACACAGGCCCCAGCAGCCTCCTGCAACAGTTGCAGTTATTTATGTGGCACTGGAAAAACAAACAGCAACAGGAGCTCCATGCGGAGTTATCACAAAGGCCTCTCGTGAGGTACTCTGCAGGAAAACTGGACAGATTAAAAATTAAGAGCAGTCTGCAATTTGTTATGTACAGTATCTTTATTTCATTTCCAAGATTGTTATAAAAACAATATAAAATCCATTCTTGTGTTTAGCGAAGATCCCTCTGATGGTCACTGTACAGTCTTTGAGAAAGAAAAGAGAAGCTTTGCCTTCGTGTCACAAAAAATATTTTGAATAAAAATACATATATTTTTTATTTTACCACAGGTTTAATCTGGAGCATTGAGAAAAATGGCAACATTTCACTTTAGGAAATCCAAAAACTTAGCACATGTGGTACAGGGAACGTTACCATCCACCACTACATGCAGCCTCCTGCTACTCCGCGGCGAATGAAGCACGTTTCCCCTCCCAAGCTGCCTCTGCAGCCTGGGCACGGCGTCCCCTCTGTGGAAAGTCTCTGCTGCTGCCGGAGTTTTGCTTTAGATGCACAGATGGCCAGGGGAAGTGCCAGATCCTCGCTCACACATCGGTCATATCGACCGAAGGAAGTGCCCCAGGGCCGCAGCCGGATCATGGGAGGCGGTGGCTGGGCCTGTCTGCATGAGCACACCACAGCTCTCCTTGGCCAGGTGCCTGATCCTTGCCTCTTCCAGGCCTTTTTTCCTGTCAGTACTGGGTGTGCTTTTTAAGAAAATTTATAAGAAACACGCACACTGTCCCCCGATTACCTAAAATCAAGCAGATTCCTGAGGCCAACCCATCAGACCAGCCTGAATTTTCCCTGGCCCACCGCCGTACAGTTCACTCACCAAGTCACACACGGCCTTGCACGTGCCGTACCGCAGGCAGGCTGCTTAGGACAATGCTTCAGCAACTCCCGTGGCCAGGTCAAGCCAGTTACTGCTCTGCAGAGATATCTAAAACCTCTCCTGAAGGGAAGAGCACCAAAGGCTGTGTTATTTCTATGGGCCACGGCACCATTAGAGGATGTGATCACACAGCTTCGTAGCAGCAAATCCCAATTTACCTACAAATTTGATATCCAGCTGGTGCCATCTGCCTGTCGGTGGTTACATATCACCCAGCCTGCAGTGTCTCCTCCTTGCTAGGACTGCTGGTTTCACACGTTGTGCTGTGACCGGCCCATTAAACAGCACACCACCATGACTTGCTGGATGATAAATTGGCAGGAAAGAGTCCAGGCACTGCCTGAGCAGTGCACCAGGCACCAGCACAGCACCCATCTTGTCCTGGGCTTGCTCGGCCCAGGTCCACCGAACCCCCTGAAGCCCAGGGGAGACACAGATGCCCAGCTCCTCCAAAACAGCAGGCCTAGACTCGTTTTATTTTGCCAGCAACAAAATAATTAAAACATACATACACATATAACATGGAAGTTATGCATGACCTGGCTACAGCTTATATTAAATGAGTGTCCCTTCTTGTTATGGACTGTGAAGGCGTCTGACACAATGGAGTAAACATATTCGCGAGGTGATTCATTGTCGTTACATGGAGAAAGCCATTTGGCATTTCATACATTTCAGGAGAGCTATTTCATTGCAATCCACACTGCACCAGGCAGCAATGCATAAATATACAGCAGCTTAAAATTTCCTCTTCTTCTGGAAGTCCTATCAGTCTATATTTTTTTTTATGTATATTTTTAATACTTTATGACTTACTATAAATTTTTCACCTTAATCTTGGTATCAAAATATATATTAGTGTAAAGAGAGACAATTTTAAGGCTGGAACTAGAGGACAAATATATTAATCATAGTGATAACATACTAATTCTTTTCTATTTCTACAGATCGTTTAAGAAAAAATATAATCTTCAGTTACAAATGAAAATCGTATTTCATACATAAGTTTTAATTTACATCACAGAATCACAGAACCATAGAATATTCAGGTTGGAAGGAACCTAAGGAGGTCATTTAGTCATCTGCTAGTCATCTAGGAGATAAACATCACATTTAATGCTGTGTAATCAGCTTTGTAGATAAATAATTCTTAATTAACAGAGAGCACATTTCCTTTAAAATATTCTTTCCAGTGACTGACATTATTCACATCGCAATAAAAATACAATTACAGCTGAAGGCAATGCAGGCCTAGAGTTAGAGAGTGAAGAAAAATGACCACAGTGCTTTTACACTGTGGATACTCCTAATGCAGTGATTCACAAGGCAACCAAAATAACACAGGATCTTCTCCCATTGTCTATATCTATTTCTACTAATAAATGCTGTTACTAATAAATGATGTTGCTAATGTTTTGCTAACTTCAGTTCAGTAGTACTTTATTGCAATGAAATGTTGTCAGGGCCAGATCCTGTCGCTCAAAGTAAAACATTCAGCAAAACTAGAAGAGCCCCAAGGAATATGGAAGTGCATTTCAGAAGCAACAGCTCCATGACCTCAGACCCTGGCAAAAGCAGCAATAAAGTGCCAGATTATTACACTGAAATGTTGGGATTTAAAATCTTGTTCAGCACAACTTATGTGCAGAGAAAGGCCCTTTCACCCTTCGCACCTCTTCCCATCAGACGACACGATCCCTGCCATCCTAGGACACATCCCTGCTGCCTTCCCCACTGAAAGACACAGATCCTTGACGTAAGGGTCCCCAGCTGCATCTTCAGGTCCTACGCAGCCGTCAGGTCAGCACTGAGTTGTGCTCTGAAGAATGAAGCCAGGACAGCAAGGTTGTGTGGCAGCAGCAAAAACATGAAGTTGGGGAGTGTGAATCCCAGCAACGTGAGTCTCTGTGCAATTCTCCCCCGACTCTGCTCAGTCACGTGCCTTGCTCCAGTCAGATGTTGGCTCTGATCAGTTAACATCAGCATTAAACCCAAATTTGGAAACATATATCATTTTGTCTCTCCTCAACCTTTTCTCAGACAATTTGACATTTCAGGCTCTTCCAACATTCCATGTCTTCAAAATACACTTACAAAACTCAGTGAGGGAAAACCAAGGAAGGGAAAGCATCTGCTCAACCGAAGGTCCCAGGGAAAGCTGTGAGATAACTCCAACCACAGGAATTAAAGACAGGTCACAGACCAGATGTACTAAACCACAGAAAATGATTTCTGGAAGCCATACACTAACAATCTCTTCTCAGTGCCACTGTCCTGAAGCACCAGGCAGTGTACGTGCCTTCCTAGTGCTGTAGCAGCCACAACATTGTGCACGCTTATTTCAGATTTCCCAAGAAGATGCAAGAAAATGGGTACTGGGTAATGTATGCAAAGGTGCAGCTCTATTTATACCGTCTTTCTACCCTCTTGGAATAGTAAGTAATGAAAAATATAGTAACAATAAAAGCAACAAATATGAAAGAGATGAAGGCTAACAATGATTTTCTGGTTCGGAAAAAGTGGCATTCAGTACACAAGGCAATCTCTTCTGGGCACAGCACCTCAGGAGTGTCAGGACCAGGAAACCCGTTCTTGTCAATTATTTCTCTGTAATGTTCCATCGAAGGCTTTGGCTCATATTGATTTGCAACATAACCGTAGAGACCGTATTTAGGAGCAGTCCTGTCATTAAAAGAATAGACAAAATATCCTTGCAGGTTGACATTATCCAAGGCGTAAGCTGCAAGAGAAAACAAATAAATGAATAAATGTCACTTTGGCATTCAAGAGCAGTATCATATGCCAGTACATGCAGCAGAGGCAGGGAGATGTTAAAACTAGATCTGAACTTCTCTTCTTAAAAATAAGGTAATCTACATGTACATCCGTGCAGTCTTTGTCATAAAAAGAGTTCGTCAGCCACTGCCAGACAGTGTGATCTGTGAGTATCCTGTAATTTATTTCCTTATACTTGGTAAACACAGCTGTGAACGCATGACTGTGTTTAATGATCAGCACGGAGCCTACTGTGAAAATATGGGTCTTTTTTCTGTGTAACAGAACATGGGTTTTGGTTTCCCTGCACCTGGATTTCTGCAATCTGTTCCCCTGGCTGCTCGCTCTGCCTCGCAAAGCACCTCCTGAGGGGGAAATTCAAGGAAGTAGGACGTCAGGCTGCACTTCTCACTAGCAAAGGTCCAGAAACATCAGGAAAAGATGCACCAATGCTCAGGGCAAGTGGGAAAGTTATGCAGATCACAGTCCACTCTTGCTATTGAGTTTCTGGTCCAAGAGACCTGCATTAGCCTTCACTGAGAATGTGTCCAGGATCCATACTGCTAACTTGGCTACTGGAAGAGTTCTAGCAGCTGGAGCATTAACCTTCAGCCACCACTTCTGCCCGACAAAACCAATCAATCCACAGTAGGAAAAGTAAACTGTAATACCCTATCCCTCAAAATCACTATTTTTTACAAATTAAGGCAACATTTTCTCTCAAGCTAGCAACTGCTGAATTTTCAAATGCCTCTAAAAGCAGCTCTTTCTGTGGTCACATGCAAGACACTTAGCACCTCTAACCTTCTTTTCAGGTGCAAAATGAGATATTATTTACCTACCCTTTCACAGAGCTGCTATGCAGGATGATTAGTCTGTGTCTGTAAAACTGCATGCGGATTTAATGGTGTTACATAAATGGTTATTGCTGTTCTTCGTTTTCTATTGGCAAAGGTGAACTTACACACTGTACAAAAAAAGTATTTAAAAACACAGCCTCAGCCCAAAGGGTCCTCTACTGTGTTCTGGAAATGTTTATCCACATAAACCTGTTGGCTCCCCTGGAAGGAATCAGGTGAGCAACATCACACACACCAATGCAGAATAGGAAACTTAAGGTGAGACCACATGTGTACCAACCCTCCCCTCATTCCTCTGCAGCGTGACACTGAGATAGGGACACGAGATTTTTAATTCCCATCGGTTAGAGCAGAGCGCCTTGCAGAAAAAATGTAAGTTTTGCAGAAACCTGAGTCAGTCACAATGCCAAGGTTAAAAGCTTGTTACATGCCTAAGGACAAGATGGACAAAAGCACAATACCAGAGTGGGAGAAGAGAGTGAAAAAGCTGGTATTACTGACTGGCTGAAGTGCGTGATGTCAAAAGTGAAAAAGAGGGCTTTGGGGTAACTATTGTGACTGCTTAGCAGGGATATATTCACCTGTGACAAAGGAGGCGGAAAGACAGAATAGTATGGCTTGCACGTGATTGTTAAGTGGAAAAATATAGTAGCTATTTCCAGCCTGTACAGAAGAGGTGGGAAGTAATTGGGTGACCGTTCATTGGGTGTATGAATGACAAAGTTTTGTGAACAACAGGGGTATGTGCAGCTGTTCTGTCTAATGGGGACTGGGAGAAAAGCCCATATTCATACACACTTAGAAAAGAAGAAGTGCCAAGAAGTGGTACAGTCTGAAGTGTTAGGAAGAAGACAAAGCAATAAAAACAAACAAACAAACAAAAAAGCAATGGACTGAAACCACAAACCCAAACATATCCAAGATATGTTTTTAACTACACATGCAAAAAACATTCACCCAGTATTTCAAAATGCTGGCAAAGAAACTCTTGGGCACTTAATATTGATATTCACTAGCTCCTGAAAGAGGTGGAAATTACAGACAAGGAAGTTAAAGCCGGTACTTAACAGACCTAGGAAATGGTGGAACTGCCAGACATCTTTCACTGCCTAGCAAAATAGTGGAATAGATTACATAAGGCTTGATAAATAAGAATTGCGGAAGATATACATATGATTAATGCCAATCAGTTCATGAAAAATAAAACTTGCTAAACTAATTTGACATCTTGGCATCTTTTTTATGAGATTGATAAAAGTAGTGATTTTTGATGTAATATACCTAGGACTCCATAAGGCAACTGAGTTGGTATTATATGGCATTTGGTTTAAGAAAATAAAATGTTATGAGGTCAAGGTGAGCCCATAATAAACAGATTTCAACTGTTTTCAAATAGCACTGGTAAGCCTAAAAACGTAATTGCAGATAAGTAAGTGTCCCCGTAGGTGTATGCCCCATTAGGTGATCATGGAGAAATAGCTTTTAGCATTTAATCATCTTTCAGTGACCTGAAAGAAAACTATTTCCCAGAAAGTCTGCAAATAACACAAAGATTACGGACATAACTTAGCTAATACAGCAAGCTTTCCACAAGCAGGCTATGGGTATTTGAACATGACCAAATGCGAGGATGTCAAAGATGAAGCAGACCATATGTCAGTCCAGACAGTTCTGCCCCATGGGGCAGGAACCTGTAAGTGAGTTTAAAATCACAGTAGATGACCACAGACTGCACATGACCAACCTGCTGCCACAGCCAAAGAGCTAATAGGCTGCTTAGACATACAAAAGAGGAGTACAAGGGTAAGAGGTTACGTTAAATCCACTTCATCTATAGGTGTGGCTGCTGTAGAAACAGTGTGTCCAGGCCTGGGATTTACTTCTCTTAAGAAGAATGCTGGCAAACAGGAAAAAGTTTAATAATTGAAAGGTTCTAAATCATATTTTATCGTAAGGGACACAAAGAGCTTTGTTTGCATTATTTATCAGAGAGTTAAATGACAGTTGGCTTATTTTCTGCCTGTGAATACTTCACAGGCAATACATGGAAATGCATACCTAAATGGCTTAAAGCTGAAGACAAAGAAATTAACACTAGAAATAATATATATATATATTTGAAAGCTCTAGGTAATTTGCCACTGCAACAGCTTACATTGAGAAGTAGAAAATTCATTATCAGTAAAAATTATCTCATCCAAGTCTGGTGTTTTTCTAAAAAATATCTGCGTTGTGTGACAGGATGACTCAAAATGCCTTCATTTTACCTTATAATTTATGAAACTTTTGAGACAGAAAAAAAGACTGTTTTGAGTTCTGAATAGCAGGAAAGAGTCCAGGAAACAGCATAATGATGTAGACAGCTGAGTTATTATGAAGAGCCAAGATAACGGCTGGATTAGATACAGAGACAGCTGAGGAAGAGAGTTCATATCCAGCCCTGGAGCACATCAGTGAAGAGAGAAGCAACAAAGCAAAGCAACATTTGAGTTTCAATAAGAAGAAAATACAATTAAATATGTGTGGAGCTACTCACATGACATCTACATAAAGCTCTTGAATTCACTAAAAAGTTCTTCTGCTACGTAATGTAGAATACATGCAAGGTCAGTCTTCCTTATGCTTAGTAACACCAATCAGTTGCAAATGAAAGGAAAAACTATGCTGTAATAATATTTAATTTGTGGAGTATTCTTCATAAAACTTCATTTTTTGAAGTAAAGCATACTCTATCACACAGTATCTGTTAAAAAAAAATGGTGTTTGTGACATATAAACCGCCTATGGTTCCTTACCTTTTAAAGCTTCATTGATATAATTCTGTATGTAATACACTCTGAGCTTATCGTGCACCATATTCTGGTCATCATCAATTCCATTAGCCATAACGTAAATTGGGATCTCGCCATATTTTGATTTAACCCACTTGAGCAATTTACGCAGTCCCCAGGGCACTACTGCAGCCCTGTTGGGGGAGTGCAGCCATGTGATGTCATTGATCATCTGAACTTCGAGATAGTGGTCATATTTTAGTGCATCTTCTTTCTCCCAGCCCACAAGGGTGGTAGTGTAATGACTTAAAGCAAAAAAATCAAATGAGCCCTGGATTAACTTCTTTTCATCTTCTGAGAAAGAAGGCAAGTGGAAATTATAGAGGTCAACACTGTTTCTTCGGTGAAGCCATGCTCTCATCACACGTGGGTAGTCACCAGTCCCAAAGATGGGCTCTGCAAGCCAGCCAATGTCGAACTCCAAAATTCTGTCAGCAACTTCTTGGTCATTCCTGGAAAAGGGACAGGCTGGTTCCACCCAGTCAGCTTGCAGAGCTATAGATATTTTACCCTTCTGAGATCTTCTGAATTCTTTGTCGTAAAGATGCCAAGCTTTCGCATGAGCTTTCAACAGATTGTGCCCTGCAGTGTAGGTCAAGTTTTTCACAGACGGTTCATTCATTGTGATCCAAAATTTTACATAGTCCCCAAGACTTGTAAAGCAGAATTTGGCATATTCAACAAAAGCCTGAATGGTCTCTGGGTTTTCCCAAGCTCCGTATTTGGCAAGGGAAGCTGGAAGCTCTTGGTTCTCAGCCATAGGTTGCCATAAAGCAACAACAGGAGTTATGTTAACTCTGAGAAGTTCACTAGCAAAACACCGATAATAATGTACAAGTGTGTGGTTGATTAGAGAAAGATTACCTAAAGGAAGGATTAAAGACCACTTCAGTGAAAAATGGAAGTGGGTGACGTGCATTTCCTGTAGAAGAGAGACCTGGAGCCTGATAGCAGCAAAGTCAACACAGTGATGCTTGCGTTTGGAGGTGAAAACCCCATCCACTTTAATCAGTTTCTTCGTCTGGTGAACATCCCACACATAAACGTTAGGGTCAAGAAACTGAGTAGGTGTTGTGTCTACCTAGGTAGAATAAGAAATATACCAGATTCAAGCTGTTTGTTTTAGGTATGTAGGAACATCATATCCATTGGGCACAAGTTACTGAAAGAACTTCACAAGTCAAAACACTGCATTTAGCACTTCTCTCACATCTCTGATATGATAACATCTCTGGCTCATATGAATGAATTAATCTTCTGCTAACATGTGACATCAGAAAAGTACCAAATCTATATATCATTTTCAGCCATCCTAGCTTATGCTAATAGTCACCATATTTATATCTTCTCCAAACTGCTGCACTCCTTACAGGAAATGAGGGATTGCTCAGGGCTAAGGCATTAACCTGCAACAGATCTTCAGAAAAGCAGAGCTGCAGCAAAGACTACAGTCATTTTAAAAATGTTTTCCTTTCAAGATTAAGAAGCTATACCAATGGGCCTGTCTGTTGTAAATTACCCAGCAGCTTCTGTTTCAAGACCACTCCCTGAACACAGTAAAAGAAATAATGAATGCAACATCATTTCTGTGACCATTTTTTTCCTGACTATGATGCAAGATGAGTAATGCTGCGCACTTGATTTTTAGCACGAACTCAGTTGACAAGCAAAATTTTTCCTTCTTGTTAAAGAAGTCCTTTTTTTATTTAGCTCATACTGAACTCAGTTCCAAGTTATTTCAGCAAGGTGTTGATTTCTGTATGGTTTGGGCTTTATTTCAGACCTCTGAGTAAACCCACTATATGTCAACCCAACAATAAAACTTACAGTTTTTCTTTAAGTCTTTAGGGCATCAGATGTCAGAAATGCCTGTATGACATACCGCAGACAATAAAACATGAGCTTCCCAAGCTCCCACAGAATTATAATTTCACTTTTAAATGAGTATTGCAAACATAGTAAGGACTAGAAAATGGAAAAGCGATTTGCTTAAAATAATGGAAAAAGTAAAATCTCCTTCTCATTCATACTCTAGCATAGAAGAAAGATCCAAACTTCAAGATACTGGTCCTACATATGTGTATGGACCTTTCATATGTGTACATCTACTTATGTGTATTTGTCCCTTTCTCTCTCTCTCTCTTTTTTTTTTTTTCTCTTTCCATTTCTTTTTTTTCTTTTTGGTTTTTGGGTTTGAGTTTTTTGGTGCAAGGTTCCCCCGAGTTCAGATTTCCTTGGCCTGCCCTCTGTTTGAAAAGCAGGTGTCAGCCTACAACCAGTGTTCAACTTGTAGCTGAGGCTCTGCAGACTGTATAAAGAAGATGCTGAAAATCAGTTGCTATTTTCTCCGGAGAGGTCAGTACTGTGCTTATAGAAGAAAGTAATAAAAAACAGCATGTCTGAGGGAAATTGCTTTTCTGGTGAATTGTCCCTTGTAGATTACTAAAGCATGCATTTCCACTAATACTCCGGGAATGCTGTCAAAAGAGTTTTTCCACCGTGATGCATCTACAAATCACACTACCTAAGCTTTATAGCACAAAATGTTTGAACAGCCTTTTGAAATGAAAATATTCAGCTTTGAAGGTTTGGGGGATAGGAGAGATTTTTTAACTGTCTTAGGCTGACTGACTCCATAACTCTGCAGCTGTTATTGATCCCAAATTCAGCAATTTCATTTCCATTCCCTAACCTGTCTGGGAGCTAGGATAATGACTGCTGAATATTCTTGGAAATCAGTGTACCAGGTAAGGAGAGTGCAGTATTTTTCAAGAGAACAAAGTCAGATCTTAGTTTTGGAGTAAGAAAAAAACAAACAAGCCGCATATACTCTAGCCTTAAGAAAGATTCTGTCTTTGTGGAAAATCTAAATTAAAAATTCTGTTCTTGGATCCAGCCTCAGAGCTGAATTTAACTGCACATCGTTACTGTGGTTAGAGGAGCCCTGTAAGCCAAAACAACATCTGAGAATCACAGAGCCAAACTATGAAAGAGACCGTAACTAAGATACAATTTTTACACATGCTATGAAATCTTAAAATTTGAAAGGTACTCCTGAAATATCAGACTAACTTGAAATAAAAAGAGTGAGAGCTATGAACTGGATCCATGAACTAGCTAGGTGCTATCCAGGGGTACTGAAGCCTCAGTCAGACACAGCAGTACACAAAATGACAAGGAAGGAATACAGAAATTTCATCTAAATCTAATATTGTTTACTTTTCTTTAACACAGAAGTCCTCTAACAAAAGTGCCAGAATGTACATATATAAGATGTAGAAACATAGCACTGTAAACACTGAGAGTTTTCAGGAAGTTTTCTAAATGTGCACTACCACAGTGGGCAAATACATTGCCATTGACTTGAAAAAGCAGCAGTACTTCTCTTTTCATAAACAAGGACCTTTGGAAATATGCTTTAGCGGAGTAACTTTCATTTGAGCAGGACTGACTTCAGTAACCAATCACGTAACATGTCCAGGGATGATAAGCATCAGACCCCTTTCAATTGCTGTGTGTTTTTATAGACCGTTGCTTTCTCGACTGCACTTCACTCCAATTGGATCTGCTTGGTCACACACAGAAAGTCTAGTGAAGACTGAAAGGCGTGGTGTTTGCCACAAAAGCCTTGCACCCATCTCTTTCCAGCACTGTGGTAATAAATGTCAGCAAAGACACGTTATCTGGCAAATTTATCAATATGATCTTGAGCACTGGTCTGGCTGGAGAACCTACCAGCTTTACCATCAGACTTACCTGTATATAGTTGTCAACAATCCCCCAAGCAAACCCACAGGGAAAGACCCCTTCTATGGGCAGGTTTTCAGGCAAAGGTGGGAAGCCATTTTTTTCTATCAATTTTTGATAGAACAAGACAGAAGATTTTGGCATCAACTTTTTGTCGTGGCTCTGGAAGTCAACATAAAACAATCCACGTCGAATGCTGTATCCCCTGTGCCATTCAAAGCCGTCCAGGAGGGACCAGACTGTGTATCCAAACACATTAACTCCATCGTACCGGATAGCTGAGGAAAGAACAAAACCCAAACTCGTCACAGTGCTCATTCTTCCTGTGCTGGAACCAGCAATGTTTGTGGTATTCTCATGCAAGAACAATGCAATAATTCAGGTAAGTATCTCAGTGTCTGTTTCAAAGCCCATTCAGGGAATATATTTCAGCTGCACAGCATGCTCTGAGGCAGGCTCCCAGGGCATGGGTGCACTGTGGAAGGCAGTAGAGGTACCTGGTTTATCTTTAAACAAGTTAGATTTAGAAAAAGAAGTGGTGCAGTGGTGGTTCAAGCAGTGCTGCTGATTCAGTGTGCCAAACCTTAGCCTCGCACCAGGGCACAATACACCTGAACAGTTTGCAGCATCTGAGCCAGTAACTGCGCAGTGCTGCACTCTACTAAGCATTGCAGCTCACTCTTAAGTGTCATTAATGCAGCACTACTACATACACAAACCAAGTCAGACTCCTTTTTCACCTTCCTCTCCGCTACTAATCTATATTAAGAAAACCCTGAAAACACTTTTGGGGTTTTGATGCATTTTTATTAGCATGGATTGTAAATAGAAGTGTTAATGCTGGAAGACTGCATGTGAAGACTGACTTTTACAGTTCTGTCTCCTGATATCTTTTATGGCATACTGTTTTCCAGCTTAAATATTTATAGGTTTCTAAAAATATATATGCATTCTAGGTCAACTCTTTGGCTTTTATGAATCACCACACACTTTGCAGGTTAAAATCAGGGTCTGCTGTCATCTGTTAGTTAGTATTGCCAGCATTACAGTTTTATTTTGAGATTCCAAATGATACTCGTTTTTAGTTGTATTAAACACTGAGATTCAGCAAAATGTTCCTGGGCAAGGCTCAGCTTCAGGAAAACACGCAGGAAAGTGCTTATTTTAATTACATAATTAGACCCACCCTAATTCAGCAATGCATTTAAGCACATTGTTATAAGTTCTTTTGAACTTGAATTTGGCTCAGCAGACAGATGAGTTTATCTTTATTACTCACCATCTTCTGTAAACCCAAACTGGGTACTGACTGCACATAATATTTTCCACCCTAATAACACTAACAGTGTATTTCAGGCAACCAGAATATCAAGATCCTCATTTCCTCATTTTATTAATGTACTTCATTACAGTAAGTTATGAAGGACCACATGGATTCTTCATTGTAGCCCTGTTCAAATCAATTAAATTAACTCTGGTTATATAAGCTATGAATTTGGCACAGCTTCTATCACAGGTCGTGAGAAAATGTCTAAGGAAATGGAATACTTCTCCTCCTAAAGGCACCATTCTTTTATGTTTGGCACATGCTGATATTTTTCTAACCTCCGCACATACACATGATAACATCTGCCGTACCAGCAGAGTAAAAGCCGGTACAGGTCCACTTTGTTAGACAGAATTTCTCTTTGAACAGCACGTCACCCCTCCTGTAAGTCATCACACAGCACTCCTGCGTTTCCTGAGCACCTCAAAAGTTCCCCCCAAATCCTCCTTTCAAAATGTATTAGCTTTAAAGTGTCACCTATGAAAGAAGCAATGTGAAAAGATTTTGGAAGTTTAGAATTCTCAAACATAGCATCCCACAAGAATTTCATTTTACTGAAAAAAAAAATACAATGAAAATGACTGTTTTTTCTTTTTTGCATTGTCTACCTGTCCTCTTTTTAGTGTCTGTCACTGTGCAAGCCAGGCTGACTGAAAGCTAAACTCTCCCAGCTTCTGAAACTGAGTGGCCTTGTCCATACTACCTGCTGGAAATAATGCCTGAGTCCTCCTCAAAGTGTGCCTAGAAGTGTGCTACTGCACAGGCCAGAACTGGGCCGGAACCGGGTTAACGATTAAACAACATTGACTGTCTCCTACCACCACTTCAGCTCATGCTCTGTTCAGCTCACTAGTCTAGAAATAGCACAAGGAATCATAACAGACCCATAAATAACAAATAAAGATCCTTAAAGCCCTCTGCTCAGCTACTGTCCCACCTTGGAGGAGTGAGCGAAACCCAGAGCTCCTGTTTCCATGTGGAAGCTGCCCAAGGCTCTACGTTTTTCCTCCAGACATACCTAAGAATAGCTCGATCCTGACCTGTCAGAGGACTAGCTGTCCCTGTTCTCCTTAAGACTCTGGATTCAGACCTGCTAACTCCACGAATAATGACCTAACCACTTGGCTAGTCGACATGGCACAGAGGAGCTCTCAAGCCCTTCTGTTCTACACGCTCAACAACATATTTGTTGTATCAGAGAGAGAGCAGGGAAATGAATAAAATCCTAGATTAGGTGGTTAGATACCCACCCATGTGAGAAGACAACTCCAACCAACTAGCAACTCTAATTAATATTTAACTCCGTAATATTACATCTCTATTCACTCTATTCTATCCCCATTTTCCTCATTGTTATTTGATTAGCACTGGAGATCAATAGCAGTAAATGACAAAAAAAAAAATGGGGTTGTGAATCCCAAATAAAGAGTCCTTTTCCAAAATTTAAAAAAAAAAATAAAATAGACCATGTCTACAGTACCAAGTGTCTGAATGGATGTCATCATTTCAGCTGAAATCAGAAGCATGCTTTTGAAGCAAATCTCCTGACTGCCCCAACTTACCACACCTTGGTTCACATCACAGGATGGTCTCAGGATGTATGACCTGAGATCCTTTGGGGTACAATTAAACCACTGATGGGCTTCGGGAATGCACACAGTGTGGACACTTGGCCCTCAACACCAACTGTTTTTACTCAGTGGGTTACCTGGCCCTCGACACCAACTGGTTTTACTCAGTGGGTTTATTCCAATAGGGCTGTACTTACTTGGCAATGTCGACATTCAGGTATGCAGTTTTAATGGAACCAGTGCATGCACATAGTGTATCAGGCAGAGATACTGGCCAGATATAGGAAGCAGCAGAACCACATCTATGTGGCCTTGGGTCTAAATTAAGTATCCTTGCTTCTCAGTGCTATAACTCCAATGCCATTTGTTGCCCCATTACTGCTGGAGCGCATCAGGTAGGAACTAGTTCCTGAATCTCTACATGATAGTACTTTATTGCACAGGATAGACATGTCCTAAGTCTATGAGAGACACTGTATATGCCTTTGTCTTGGGTCTTTTCTGTTGTACAACTTAAGACTCTTTTATGGATCTTTCTTAACTAAATTCCCTCAAGTACTGCATAGGGAACTTTGATAGTCACATTGGATATTTCAGATTCTAACAGGCAGAAGAGTTAGGTGCAGTCATTTTAATCATAATGATGCCATTGTCCCTTCTGCAGATCTAGTCCTCTGTCTTTGTTTTTTCTTCCTGTAAAAAGTTTAGCCAAATGTTGGAATTCACAGGTTAATATAATGACAACACTACCACTGCTGTTGTTGTTGCTGTTATTTACAGTAATAGGAAAGAAAATCTATAAATTAAAATTGTTTCCAGCCAGCTGTTATTAAAAGGCAGATCCATGTATGTATGTTCAGGAATTTATAAACGGAAGAGAAATATGGGTAACAGTCATGGGGTTAAGAGCCTTTATAGATCTTCATCTGGCTTTACACAAACTAGTAATACCATATATGCAACAGTTAGTAACTGTTTCACGTTCCATTACTGCCATTTTGGATGCAATGCCTTGTGTGTTTATTCACCTTTTAATTTATTTGTAATAATTAGGCTTCTGGAATAACAGATGAAACAAATGTGGGACTCTTGCATCTTCATGAGTGCTGAGAATAAAACAAAAGCCATTTCTGCCTTTTGAATGCATGACAATGCCAAAGTAACACAATGGTGATGTAGTTTGAACAAATAGCTATAATAGCACTGTTTTTAAAACCAAAACAGCAAACTGTAGATGAGTAAATCAATTATTAAATTGTAGATTAATAAATTCAAGACAATTAAAGTGGAAATGGGAGCCCCAGCAACTTATTGATGACTACTAGGATTAAAAGAATTTATTTTGCCACAACGAAATGGGAAATTAGAAAATAACTCTCATATGATGTCATGTATTTCTTCGATTGTGAAAAAAATGATAGGATAACAACTTAAATAATTTAGATTATATAAACTCAAACACTCAGTTGTCCTTAAAGTGATGTAAATTCAGATCATTGTGATTGATATCCAGAATTGTATTAATGTAATATTTATGCAAGGGCAAAACCGAGATGCAACATGAAAAGGTTTCAATTGTCCATTTAAAAATGTATTCTTTTACCCTTATGTTTTTTTCAGAGGAACTCTTAATGGATAGCATATACCTTTCCACATACGTATTCTTAAGTTTTGTATATATGTATTCATACATCTAAGACATGGAAAGCAATTATTAATAAATAATATAGTACATTTCCCTAAATCCATTGACAGTATAGTTCACACAGGGTTTGCACTTCCTCCCACCGAAGACAGCAGAAATTTTCCTACTGACTTCAAAGACAGCAGCACCAAGCTCACCAAATGCTATCTGCAGATATTACTGGTCTTCAAGAGCTGAAAAGAACAAACCCAGGAAGAGATCTGGAGCGTCATTTCGCAAATGCCAACATGAATGTTAAAGACCCAAATTAGATTGCAGCCTGGTTCTTTAACAAGTCTCTTTAGGCTATTTTGCATAATGATTTTTTCAAACACATATTAATACAACCTTAATCCTACCTTTCAAAGTTTCCATAATGAACTTCTTGAGATAGTAAATATATTTGGCATCATCTCTCTTGGTGCTACCAGAAACAAACCAGCTGTTTTCCACAATGAATACTGGGGGGTTGTTATATTCACAGCTTATCCAGTAAAGGAGCTGCCTCAAGCTTATTGATTCCAACTGCTGGAATTTCATGTGAGAGTCCAAGAGCTGGAAACTCAGGGTAGCTCCAAAAGAAAGAGCAAAAAAGTCAGCTGTTCCCTTGATGTACTTCTTCTCATCTTCACTGAATTCAGGCAGCAGAGATGAGAGGTTACTCCTCATGCTCTCTGGATAGTCACCATCAATAAATATGGGCTTAGCAAACCAGCCGAGCACAAAGTCAAGGGATTTTTGACATTCTTTTATATTTTTTTCAGTCATACTTTGAGGTTTTATCCAGTGGGAGCTAAGGGCAATTGACACTTTTCCTCTTTGAGTTGGACGAAAATGGTCATTGTAGAGATGCCAGACTTTAGCATGGGCCTGTTGAAAAGAAAGACTGTAATTAATGCACCTGAAGTTCCATTTTAAGTATCATAATTGGTCCCAAGTACCATCCACTGTCATACAGTGACCACATAGACATTGCATTTGAGGGTCCAGCCTTATTCATTCATCAGCAGTTTAAAACTCCTAAGTTAACTTTTCATTAATACAATATTAGTGAAAGACAACAAATCTGTAGTTGTTTTGGTGAAATAGCATTGCAGTTTTCTATGAGATACAACTCCAGACTCCAAACACACTTTTGGTAGTTAGCTAGACATCATTACTAGCTTTTATTTTTAAGATTGGACATATTTCCAGCACTTACAAAAATGAAAACCCATTTAACTAAACATGTCTCAAAGGATGTTTTCATTATATGAATATCTCTTTATGTGTAGATACACAGATATATAAGGAAGGTCCATTCTTATAAGCTACTAAGATCTCTCAAACAATGTGAGACAAACAAAAACCCTGAACTTGTTTCTATTTGAAACAGAACACGCTGTATAGGAAAACTACCAACCTGGACTTAGAAAAGGCTGGTGAAAAACAAGTTATCACTGCTCTTGAAAAACTATTCTAATAATTCAGTTTAACTTGTTTTATTAAATTTTGTTGTTTATCTCTAGCATCAGATTTCACTTGATTTTTGGTATAACTTTATCTGTTACTGTGAGGAGATGTTTTCTACCAAATTTTTTTCCCGTGATCTTACAGAGTGGGTTGAAACATTCTCTTGATGTTCCCTTTGAAAACTAAATAGATTAAGTTCCTGGAGCCTTTCATTATCTTCAGGCGTAGTTTCAAGCCCTCTAACCATTCTCACTGCTCTCCTCTGAATCGCTTCCAATTTGTCATCATCCATCTTAAACTGCAGAAGCAGGATTGGATATAATATGCCAGTGGTAGTCTTGCCAGCAGTAAAACCAGAGATAATTTAATATACTGTTTCTGCTTATGTGACCATAGCATTACACTATGAGCATATGCTCATCTAAAGTACCATGATATCTCCAGAGCCCTTCACCATCTAAAACATATTTTTCTTTGTACCTGGCTTATCAAATTTTGACTGCTCTATGAATCAACATCCCATCTTTATGTCATCTTCACATTAGTAGAAATTGTAATCCTTTTTTCTAGGTCATTGGTAAAAAGGTAAAAAATGAGAGATTTTTCGTTAGAATAAAATCTACCTGATAACTATTCCCAGTTTACATTTGCATTCTGAGACTTATCAGTTAGTGTTTGTTCATATAATTCTGTGATGACATGAACCTCCATTCTTGCCATACAAATTCACAGGTGTGCTGAATATATGACAGATTATTAATCAAAATGTCACAGGCATTTTTTCAGTCCTCCCTGAAATAAAAGCCATATAGAAAGCCAATCTTCCAATCCATGCAGCTGGTATGTTAGCAAATTTTGTCAGTAATGTATTGATAGCTGTTGTTTACAGTTTCCTTTTCACACACTCTTACCATTCAAGCTTTCAGCTGCAATGATTTCCAGTTGCCAACCTTATTAAGAACATTAAACAATTAAGATTATTAATCATTTTTGACGTAGACACTGTCAATTACCCAGGAAAAATAATTAATTCTATCATTCTACTGTTCTTGCAGAATTTTAATTCTCACTGCTAGGAGAAAAGCAATTGGAAGTGAAGGACAACGAAAGGTAAGATCAATAATCAGGGCTCAGTTCAGTTGCCCCCCTACAAAAAACTTGCTGCTTTTGAGTCACCATAGGGTGTATAAAACATCTGTGCAAATTTGACATTGGCTGTAAAGGAAGCGGAACCTATGCCCTTTTAAAATGGTTACCAAAATGCAGATAATAACCTTGGAAACTCTAAATCACAGCACACACCTATGCACACATACCTGATTGAAGCTCTCAGGTGCAAACTTTAACATACATGCTCAGTTATAATGCACCAACAGCTCAAATAAACATGATGCAGTCCCACCATTTGTCTATATTAAAAGAATGAATTTTGATGCTAGTGAGAAACTAAATATAGCAACCACTTCAAAGTCTCATGACAAAAATGAGAGCTGACTGGCACAGACTTAATTTTATTTTACACTGAAGCGCCATTATGCTGATGACAGAACAAAAGACATTAGGCACCATGACCAAAACTCCATACAGCCAACACCTTAAATATGATTTTAAAAATACCATTGGGAACAAACGTGTCTCCACTCGCAACTCTAAGAGATGTCTGGAGAAATATTACTGATAGCAGAATTTCAAACCATTATCCTTGGAAACTAATCTGAACTTCTCACAATGTGCCTATGCATCCCTGCCTCTCCCTCTGGGTGTCATCGTCATAAACAAAGATGGGATGACAGGGGTAGCTTTTATGTTTTGGCTTTTTTTTTTTTTTGTCTAGTCATGGCATAATGCGCTGCAGTGCAAATTCAGTGGGAATCCTGAGTACAGAGTCCAAAATCTAGCTTGACCTCCAGTTTGTGCAGCCATGTTGAGGTTACTGTTGTTACCAAAGATACTTGGGATTAATGCTACAGTAGAAATGTCTATACCCATACTACAAGTATCAGCTGGCTTTACAGGTATATCCTAGACATACTGTAGTTCCTTTCAGATCACAGGCACTTTTTGCCTCAATAAATGCCATACATTCTTCCTCTGTTGGACCTGACATCTCCAGGCTTCCTGTCTCATACATTAAGATACCCCCATGCACACTCTCAGACCCAACATTTCATCAGCCATCTACACGTGCAAGTATGCTGCCCACTCATGTAGCACCTCAAGGATCACGAAGGACTTTCCCCATAACTCCTGGCTCTCCCCACTCCTATCCATGGAGAGAGATCTTCCAGCATTTTAGCATCCTCAATTCTACCATGAAGCAAGAAGGAAGGGAATCCCGTGGGTTAGCCCTTTCCACAGATAAGGAGGTCCCATTTACTATCTTGTAGCAATGAAAAAATATAAAGGGTAAAAATGTGAGATTATCTCATTAATATTTATTTTCTAAGATGCTATTTATCTATCTCTATAGAAAATGAGAAGACTGGTGTCTAAAATATTCCGGATGAGTCACTCTTTGGGAATCCATCTTTCTCCACTGATGACAGACAAAACCTACTATTTAGTTTAGACAGGACTTACAATCTACAGACAGCTGAAAGCAGCAGAAAAGCCCACTCAAATGTCTGCCTCCTGTAGTGTACATGAAGTTAAAGTGGAATTATACTAACTCCACAATAAACCAGCTAAGCATAGAATATAGTGTATTACAGTATCCAGGCTCGATGGACAACCATGAATGGAGTACTTCAAACATGCATAGATATAAACCTGGAATAAGTAAGTGACAGAACAGAGTCTCTATGGACGTTTGGGAAAGGATGAATTTTCCTAAAATTAGGTGTCTGATGCAGTTTTAGAGACTTCAGAATATTCCAGCCTTTAACTGCAGTTTCAGAAAACTGCGTCTCCCGTAAATCCTAAGTTGCAACTGCTAGACCCACAGAAATTCTTGGAATACTATAGGATGCACTGAATGATAATTTGCATATATGCCTATCTTCAGGCAAATGAATCACAGTGCTCGGGTGGATTCAGTTTGAGCTGAAGCCACCTTATGTTCTGCTGTCCACATGTAAGCTAGATGCCCAGGCTCCCAGTGTAGACAATGGAGATCTTGGGCTCCACTCAGTTGCCTGAACAAAGACATCTAATTGCCACTCCAGAATGATGGTGGTTCCATGTAGATGTCCTAAATAGCCTTGGAAATCTCACATGGCACTACCTATACTGAGCTAATCAAATCCACTCAAGCCAATCTACTTAGCAAAGTCAACCGAGTGGTTCACTGGTGCAGTACAGCAGCCACACCACGGCACCCAGCAGGATCACTGCCTAGCTCCCAGTAACTGTAGCGATTGGGGGTGGGATTTAAATAGGTGCCCGGACTCTTTTGAGATGTCTTACCTGAACTTGAAGACCTTGCTTTTCTGGAGCAGCAACTGGAGGCCTGGCAGAATACCCTAGAGCAGTTCAAATAACACTATATGCCTTTGCTGGGACAACTGAAACCTCCTAGATGTCTATTAACTGTATTCACAGTTTAGTGTCCCAGATCATATGCAGAGAAAAGAAGCAGAAAACAGCCTATTATCAATTCCTTTATATTTATCTGAAATCTTACCTCCTCATCTCAGTGACTTTCCTATGACACACTTTGAGTTCACAGCTGACTAGGATTAAGACCATGGCAATCCACACTTCAGTACTTTCACTGACACATAGCATGTTGACTCCTTGTCCTTGTTTTTGCAGGCTGCTCTTACATTGTTCCTTGTTAGCTCAGGCAGACGTGTGGTGCTGACAGATCACTTGGCTTGACTGGAAAACCTTACCAAAAAAGGCTGGTTGCAAACTGGCTCTAGGAAGAGCTGTGCAATCACCAATGTGTTTTGAGTAGAACCAACTGCTACAACTCGTGTCCTAGTTTCCAGGCTGCTGAATTTTGGTAGTCTTGTCATTATTACTTGCTTTCAGATAGTAGCACATATTGCTAGATATCAAACATTTGACTGACACCTTTCTGGGGGGTACTACCTTACATTCTTCCGAATCTTTTGAGACTTGAGACAAGCTGGTATTGGGAAAGTTGCCCATTAATACAGGGACTCTTTGTGCATACTACTGTATATTCTTCAGGAAAACACTGTCAGGTAAGCTTTTAAACACTTACTTTACCCTTAAAATGCTTACATCACTTAAAAAAATATTAAGTTATCCATCACCATGAAAATGGAAAAAAGTCTCAAGATGTAGATTGTACCTAGCTAAGCCCACCCATATTTCTGTATTTTGCTCACATTTCAGGGTCTGACATAGACTTCTTTTCAAGTTGATGCATTCTTCTTCCCACCACTCTTCTAGACAATATACCTATTTGAACCATGCTCTACCTATAGTCAACCTGTGAAACTCTGTTATTGGTCATGTTTTATCAGCCTTATAGTGATCCCAGTGTGAGTCGAAGTCAATAATGCCTGAGTCCAGCCTTGGTGAAGCATCAAACACATTTCCAAAGCAGAAAAGCCCCTTGCAATGTGTGGGCTAGTCTACATAGTCCAGTTTCCTGCAGTGATAATGGAAATAATTCAATATGGGCAAACAGTCTTCATAATCATCTGACATAGTCATATCCTGCTCTATTTCAGGACGGAGCTACACAGCCCAAGAATCACCAGACAAAGTCAGTTTAGTAATATACAGACAGCTTTGTTTGCCTGACTACTCTAAATTCCTGCCCAAGATCACTAAGACTTTCCTGAGGCTGGCACTGATACATAACATTCTACAAGTTATCAGCACTTACATCTATCATGATGCATAACCTTCACAACAGCAAATCAAGAAGTATAATTGGGAACATCATGATTCAATCATGATTCAAAAATTTGTGTTCATTCCTCTAGAATAAGTTGTCTCAATTTTTATTTGTGTCTTCTGAACCAATAATAATACCATTCATTTCACAAATAAACTGCACAAATAACGTGCTCTCCATGTTCAGATGAACTAGCTGTATTAATTCTCTATTTGCATGTTAATGAAGCTGAGTAGGAAAGTGTTACTGAAACTCATTTAGCAATACAAAGTGAAGAGTTATTTGGAAAAGATGTGCAAAGGATTTTTGATTACTAGAAACCACGGCGATGTATCTCCAACAAAAATGTCATTATTCAGTCTTACATCAAAAGCCCTTCTGAAATGAGTATAATTATTGGAATGGCATGGAAACTCTAGTGCATCATTAGTCAGAATGTGCCTAGTACCAAGAAAAAGAAAAATGCAATGACTTTTTTTCTCTGTATCATCAAAAGCAAGTATTTTAATCAAAAGCTACAACAAAGGACGTCATATTTCATGTCATGTTTCACCCTTAGATCCAAAGTCAAGTAGGCTTTATCCATATAGTCCTGGGCAAACATTCTTTTTCACAAGGAAGTGATAGTCTTAACACTGAGTAACAGATAAAGAAATTCAGAAATTGCTTAAGATTTTCCCCATATTCTGAAGGTGGCAAGACAAAATCATCATGTATAAAGCACAAGATTTTGCTATAGATAATATGCTAGTCATGTAATAACTTTTTTCACCTTAATTTTTCATAAGTACAAATTTTTCTATGTTTCTTTTTAGAATCTGTTAGCCAACAATGCCACACATGACTGATTCAACAAATTTGGTATTTATGACCAATCTCAACAACCTGAGACCAGAACATAAATATACATAGAATGCTGTGAACGTTTTTCAGTTTATAAATACTTAATGTACAGCTTGCAACAAATTTACCTTTAAGTGTTGATAACTGACATGAACTACATTCTTTTGTTCAGATTCCTTTCTTAGCGTTATTTAGTCACGTTATTCCCACTGTGCTGGTCGCCGTAACATGCTGGTGCCTCACAAGCACGAACGAATTTATGCCTGCCATACGTAAGGCAGGAAGCAATACTACTCCTGTTTTAAGAATAGGGAGCAGAGATATTATGACATGCGTAGACAAAGAAAAATTAAACCAGGTACCTTAACTTCTACAGCAGTGTATTCACTCCAGAACAATGCCTCTGTTTGATATGATACTCAACTCTACAGAAAAAAAAAAACACCAAAGATGGCATTAAATACTTGTCTGAGGACACAGCAGTTAAAACACCATTTCTTCCCGTCACAAACGAAACAGAGGAGCTTTGCTGGACTGATCAAACCTGCTCTGTAAATCCCGCTATCACCATCAGAGGCTGAGCAAGCTCAGCCATACACTTTTTGGGGGAAAATTCATCTCACCTAATTTTTGTCATCATCTGCATCCGCGCAATTCACACAAATGGTAAAGGGGAAAACTTCTAAGACACAATTCACCCAAGTAATTTTTAATCCCCATTTGAGAGTGAGATGAACAGCCCGCTTTTCCCTTCACTCATCACAGAGGTAGGCTGGCACCACCCACTGGAGCCGACACTGTCTGAATAAACTGAAGCACCCAGCGACGAGTGAGCTGGGAAAGCAGCTAGAAGTCCCATGAGACTTAACAGTCTCTGAAAATATAAAGGTCATCTGGAAAAGAATTAAGCAGCATCTGACTTTGAGAAGCAATGGGAGACAAGATAAAAATAGCTTTATTTCTGACAACAAATGCTTCTGAGACACTTGATGTGTTTAATCATTTTCCGGTACCTCTGACAGAAAAGATTAATTACGGAACTGCACAAAAATAGTTCAAGGAATGTTGTGACCCATGTGCATATTAAAGATATGAGAGTCTTAAGCAGAGTACAAAAAGAAGATAAAAGCACATAGCAGTTTGTGTGATTTAAAGCTAGGAGACAATCTTGCAGTACTGAAGGGAGCTAAATTAGTGCCTGATAAAAGACTTGACTCTGATTGGAATCTGGGACACAATACTCAGGCAGTATTTAGGGAAAGACCAAGATACAATCATTGCTATCAAAATTGTTTGGGGTGTCCTGAAGCTACGTAAACATGCAAAAGCTCCAGAAATGAGACTGACACGCAAAGCCATCTACCAGAGCGTGAACTTCTTGAGGACAAGGCCAGGTTCCAGTGCTGCTGACATACTCACGTACACAAAATACCACCAAAAAAAGATGTGAGGGAAAAAGACATGGAGAACTCAGCTGTAATCCACCAAGGCAAGCACACAAAACAGCACATGCTGCTGTCAACAACACAAACCAGGATAAAAATACCATTTTGCAACAGTTGATAATCTTTGGAAATATATGCAGAACACAAAGGATGTAAAAAGCACCATGAGTTTGGAGGGACCCTTAGCAGAAAAAAACAGAAAAGGTTGTGGAAACTGAATACATTATTACCTCAACAGCAAAAGGAACATTAAAGGATTTTAAGTCACATTCTGGTTGGAAAGAAAGTAATATGGTACTACTAGTAAGCACACAAGTTATGCATATAAAACTCAGATAAAATTGACATATGATATGTAAAAAATATGGATATAAAATACATAAAACTGACAACATAATGCCCAGTCAGAGCACTGAGATTAAGTGGATGCCAAAAAGCAAGTGGAAACAAGAGAATTGGTAATGGCACTGGCTAGGAGAAGGCATCATTCCAGGTTCAAACCTTTGGTCCCATCAAGGTTTGCACAAAGTAGCTGGAGAGGGAAACAAAGCAGCTGAGGAAGGAGTTGGAGTACCTCCTGCAGGAAACTCTCCGACTACAGAGCAGACTTCAGAAGCTGAAAGCTCCAGAACACAGAACTCTCCCCTGCGCTATGGCAGAAGCTAAAAAAGAAGACAGATAAACCTATTGCTCTGCAAGTCATACAGTGAGGGGGGCAACCACAGTCACATATACACTCTTAATGACATTAGTTAAAAAAAAAAAAAAGAAAGAAAAGAAACTACTTTTTGGTAATATGCAGACTTGAAGAACTAAAGGAATATATAAAAGGCAAAAATTTTCAATACCTCTATGGGGAGAAGTTCTGGAAGAGGTGACTAATACGCCCATCTGTGCATATTCACCCCCTCAAAATACCATTTGGAAATGCTCATTGTACACACTGCTGAATTATGTATTCCCAAATGTATTTCTGATGGTTCACTGGGTACACAGACAGTAGTCTGATCTAGGATAAAAATTGCAGAAGCGCATGAAGAGAATTGCTTTGGAGAGTCTCAGCGAAGTTGGCAAAAGATAAACAAACAAAAAGGGCAATTCTGTGTAATTAAAACTGTGTGTTAGGAAGAAAAAATACATTAACAAGACACAGAGGTAAAAACAAATAGGACTAAAGCCCATCATCAGTACATGTCCTAGACAGACAAGAAAATCGCAAAATGGTATTTCTGCTTGTTGGGCTTAATCTGTGTGAACCAACAACCCAGATTAGAAAAATGTTGAAGACAATCTATAATTTTGTGTGGAAATGATAGAAAAAAGAACCCAGATTACTCATTACCCTAAAGAACCCAGATTACTCATTACCCTTATCCCTGCATTTAAAGCACCCTGAGTAGAAGCACTGTGCTCTGGTGTGAATGATTAACTTAAAATCTTATCCTGGGCATGGCAGTGGATTGAAAATAAATTGCCCCTACCAAAGTATGTAACTGCTCCTGGAGATGCACTGAAACATTTTCTATGCAACTCAATGCTAAGAGTTTCCCAGGAAGACAGCAGGAAATCTTTGTCATGCCATTTTCACATGAGCATCAACTGATATTGGATTTGACAAATCAATGTTTGTAGAGTTGGGAAGGGCTGACAGAAAGGCAGGCAGAAATTATTCCTGAGGTACATTCACGTGCTGCCCTAAAAGCTCCAGACCTTCTTAAGCCACTTAGAGATGAATGGGTAGGTGATTTTCCCCAGCTTTGGTCCCAAAAGAAATTAGATTGCAGGAGTATTCATGCCAAAGTGGTTATGGATCCTGACCATCAGCCACAGAGGAAGTAAAAATATCCTCAAAACCACAGAGCCACAGAGAAAATCTTATTGGAGTGAGGAGTAATTTCACAAAGATTGTGCATTATTAAGGCTCCGATCTGGCCTACCAAAAAGCAGACAACAGAAATTACTGGTTTACTGTTTTTGAGCAAATTTTTTTTTTTGAGTGTAAACCACACCTGCTGTACCAAAAATGCTAGAAACTAGAATAGCAGATTTAGCACATACTGTCTTTGTGATCTTGCTATCAGGGGAAGGCTGGAGAGAATTTCCCCCTAACATTCACAGGGCACCAGCACTGCTTCACATGCATCTACTGTCCAAGGATTTCACCATGCTCCAGCTATATGCAATATTCATATCATCCAAACAAGGGAAAAATTACAAGAGGCTGATCAAATCCAGATAATTTCATGAACAGCTGATGCATTAACATGCAGCCAGAGGTGAAAGAGTTAACTAAACAAGCATAAGCCATAACCTTGGGAGCACAGTTCTAAATGGATTGATGAACAGGCCAAGGGGTACAAGACGAGTAAAATATTTAGGAGTAGACTCATCACCTTACCACCAGTGAGCAAAGTTAATAGGAAGCTTCATGCTCTACAGTTCTGCAGGAGCTCAGATCTCTTCTGGGTTTGTTTATTTTTTTCTCTAGGATTTTATACCCATGTTTGCAGACATGATTAAGCCTTTATCCAAGTTATTAAAGAAGCTGCAGCAATGGGAATGGAGATCAGAACAAAATATGACCTCTTCACCATTAAAAAAAAGACCAGCACAGGTAGTCACATTAGGAATACTGATCCAGCACGGCCACATTATCTGCACTTCATAGAATCATAGAATCATTAAGGTTGGAAAAGACCTCCAAGATCACCTGGTCCAACCATCCCCCTACCACCAATGTCACCCACTAAACCACGTCCCTAAGCACCACGTCCAACCTTTCCTTGAACACCCCCAGGGACGGACGGTGACTCCACCACCTCCCTGGGCAACCCGTTCCAATGCCTGACTGCTCTTTCCAAGAAGGAATGTCTCCTAATTTCCAACCTGAACCTCCCCTGGTACAAACTGAGGTCTTTCCTTCTTGTCCTATTGCTAGTTATCTGTGAGAAGACGCTGACTCTTCCAGCAAGGGCAGAGGCCTTGTCACCACAAAAACAAGGAGAGGCAGTCAGCTCACTCTGTGTGAAAAGGAGCATGAGACGCTCCTGGGAGACTTAGCATTAACATGATGGGATGATCCAGAAATCACTGAGTGGGTGAAAGGTGTAATTGCCAAACTCAGCATATTTAAGAATCCTTAGTGTGAGCTCAGCAGAAGAATGAGCTACAATATGTGGTCCCCATGGCATACCATGGGGATCTCATCCAATTTGTTCATAAGAAAAGTCACTTTGATGAGGCTAGAGCAACAGAAGGTAGTCTCCTCTGGGAGAAGACATGAAATAATGGATACAGAATTATTTAATGTGTACGATAGTAAATATTTCTACCATACAAGTTAGACCCCCTCCCTCTTCAGCACCCAAAGATAACAGCTCCATCGTTGCACACATAAATTGACAGCTACTTTATCAATCTCACAACCAAATAGTAACTGGGTACATCATAATGGGGTAATGACAATCAGAAGAAGGAGGCCACCACAGCAGTGGTAGTTTGATTGGATTCTACCCACCAAATGGCATCAGAAGGCATTTCTGGAGCCCAGGATGAATGTGTTGGGGATAGCTTTTCCCGTTGCAAGTTCCTCTGAGAGAAACAACAGCCCCTGGGCAGTACAGCAAAGAAGGAATTAGAAGACGTCTCCAGTGGGTAACAGGAAAGTGTTTGGCCCTATGCAGTTGGTACAGGATTTATAAATTTAGGCAATGTATGTACAACCGATGTCTTACAAGCTGTGGCAGATCATACACACCGCAGTAGCACTAAATGAACGAGGATCAAATAAATTAATGACAGTCACAAGGCAAGCAACATTGCTTAGTGACAGCAAAAACTTCAGGTTGTCAGACAGACAATGGCATGTAACACTGGTGTTTGCACACAGGGTAAACCTGAGAATCATTAAGCATGGTCAAAACAAAATTAGTGGATCAGAGCTCTGTGCTATAATACAAGCAAATTCAACCCAGAACGAAGGAGACTTACTTGAATTGTGATCTCTACAAAAATTCTTTTTTAAACTAAACATTTCGGTTGTTCATGTTCAAATCTAGCTTAGTCACTGATGACACGATAACCTGAGTTTACTCTGCTATAACCTTGGCGATTAGATTTAATCATTCTGAGATAAGAGCTGTGTATCAGTGACAATGGACTACAGAGTAGGACAGAAAGGTCCAACCAACCCTCTATATGGATGCACGAAGCAGGTCATCAGGATAAGCACTATATGTGTGATGGTAGCAGTTTTCAATCTTCAGACAACTGTTTACATTATAATTTGACCAGATGTGAATACAGAATTATTCCTTCTTTTTCTAATCAATCTGAAACTGTTTACGTGAGACCCAGCTGTGTTTGTATGCATGCCCAATACACAGCAATCAATATAAACTACCTCATTGTGTATAACCTGCCTGAAATGTTGTGGTTTGTGTGCATTTAACAGAACTGATTGAACGGTGTGATTTCAATTATACAGCACTTTTACAAGTTGCAAAAATCACTGAAACTGTACACAACATTAACTTTAATCCAGTAACTTTTGAAGTAGCTTTTGCGTGATTGTGCAGATAATAAAGCATTCTGTAACATCTGAAGTCCAGTCCATTGTAAAACAAGCCACAAAAGCAATGATTGCAGTGCACTGCAAAAACAAACAAGTTACTCACGTAACAACTGCAACAGAGAAGGCAGAGTGTCATTCTTGATGGGAATCCCTCTTGTGTGGCCTCCTTCAGCTGCAGGAATTTTGAACTTGGTTCTACAGCCTGTGGCTGTAATTCTACCTATGTTTTTTTATACTTCATAATTTGTAAAACATGGAAGAATAATATTAAGTGCTGAGCAAGTATACCCTGGAAGAAAGAACCGTGGACTACTCTCAGACCTACACAGGTTATCACATGTATACACACCAGGCAAAAAAGAGCTAACAGGTCCAAGAAGACTTCGTCCTGATCCATAGAAACCATAGGAGGATTCACAGCATCATCACTAGATTCAGGAATAATAGCTTACAGTTTGCAGACTAGTGAAAAAAAGGGATTACAGCCCAGTAACTACAGTATTGCTATTGCTACTACCAAGCTACAGAATCATGTAAATCAGCTCCAGATCCTGACACATAGCATTAGATGTCAGAAACCTCAACGTCCACTTGTGACCTAAGATTCAGTTCCTTACACAGAGGCACCTGGCACCACTTAGGAAGTTCTGGACTATCAAAGCATGAACAGATACACCACAAACCTGCAGTAACCTTGTGCTTTTTGGACTGGAGGCTGGGCAGAGGACAGCTGGAGGCTAGGCAGGATATGCTGGGTTTCTCAAATGGCACATGCTTGTCTATTTGTGCAACTTTATTGTCCCTAGCAGTTTCTAAAGAGATAGCCTTGTGATCATAGGAATTTATGACTGAGGACATATGCTGTGGAAGAGTATATGTCATAGGACCTAAGCTAGACTTTTTCACCCTGCAAGTCTTGATGCCTCAGTTGTTTGCCTGTCTTTGCAACAATACATAAGGCTAAATGAAAAGTTGTAATTAATACACTGACTACTACTAGCCGTAATTCTTCCTAATGTTATTGCTTCCACAATGTTTGGCTACAAAAGGAAGATCTGTGAAACTGGAAGAATTAAAACCGGTTACTCAGCAAAGGTACGCCTCATCAGCAGGGATACAGTGACTGGAGGAGGCAGACTTTGGTCAGGCACCTTCACTACATGAATCTGCACACTCCTCAGCAGCCACAGAGAAGATGAAGCACAGCTGTTCAAATCAGAACCCAGAAGAGGAGAGAAAAATTCCCGAGCAAGGAAAGACAGGAAAATTAGGCTCAGCTGGGGCAAGAGAAGCTCTTGGGGTATACCATTTTTAAAGACTCAAGCAACAGAATTATGACTTCAGTAAGAGATGGAGAAACAAAATGGGACATTTAATTGCAGGTGGCAAAGGGAGGGCAGAATTTGAATTTTTGAATTTCTTCAGGAGCGAGGATAATTTATGTGTATTTACCCAAGTTCTTCTACAAGCTTTCGGCTATACTGCAGTCACAGATTAAACTGGATTCAATTTATATCTCCTCTGATTTGGGAAACGCATTTAGAACCTCATCCAAAGCCTGCTGAAACCATGAAAATACACTTCTGAGATATGAATAAGTCTCTTTATGTCTGTTTCTAAATGCGTGTTTAATGGCAGATATAAAATTGCTCTGCTACAGAGATGAGTGTTAACTCAAAAGTGTACAAATGAAAGTTTTTCTGCTTTATTCTTGCAGTCTGCAAACATAATAAAAACACCATTTAAGCTAAAAGGTGGAATCTTATATGACAGAAAACTGCAACAAATAAGAAGCATTTAAAAGAGTATGTAATTCTTAAGTTATAAACATAATGTTCATATTGTTGATTATCTGCAGAAAGTAAGCCAGGTTTCACCTGTTTGTACATAAAGAGTTTAACAAGTTTGGCTGACATAATATTGAATGTTTTAGCATAATTGCTAGGAAGCTAAATGTTAGGAGAGGCGATGTAAAAATACCAGTTACAGTTGTTGTTTTTTTAAGTATGTCCTATATTTTTATATGATGCAATATAGAATGGGGGGGAGGGTTTTCACATCAATGTACTGCAATCTCAACCTTAGCGATCCACAACAGAAATCACAGTAAAAATTGACCTAAAGAGTTTTCATGCAATCATTACAGAAAAAAAAAAAAAAAAAGAAAAAGAAAGAAAGAAAGGCATAAAGCAAAAGAGGAGGAGGATTGTTGTCAGGGCAATTATTTGGTCTAAGTCATAAAGAAAAGGCCACGTGTTGGTTTAATACACATAGTTGCAAAAGCTAATTACTACAACTCTTTTTTTCAGCAGTCCTTATTTCATCTTCTGTGCTCTCACCACCACAGTACTAGACACTACCATTTAAATATCACCTGCCTTAAAGGAGGGCAATTCAAAGTAGAGTTTGGAGAGATGCCTCGTTTCTAAGTAATTAACCAAAGAGCTTTACAGGTATAGCAAACCTTTCAACAGATTTCCATGAAGACATCCATCAAAACACTCTCTGAGCCACACAGGTGTCTGTAAACTAGCTAAGTGTCTGTCACAGTCCCACTGGAGACAACAGACATCTCAGCCTTAACTAGTGGAGGGCAGGAACAGCAAGAAATCCAGTGACCAAATTGTTTTTAAACACTCTCTTTTGTTTTTTTTTTTGACCTGTACGAGCTCATGCAAGCAGCCAGATGTCTTACATATATTTCAGGCTTGTTAGATAGAAAAGGAGATTAAGTGTATCCCCGTGCCTAATATAATTATAATATGTAGATGGTTAATTTCCAGCCATAGCGCCTACATCTACTTTAGCAACAGAACACTAGAGCCAAATAATTGGTTCTGAGGACTCAGTTATCTACAACACCCCATGGACCAGAAGCTGATCAGCAGCTAGAGTACACTAAGTGTACCCCTGAAACACAGTTTCCAGATTATCTTCATCCAAAAACAACCCAGTACAAGAACCCCAAAACCACTTCAGGCTACAAAACGCATTACAGTAAATGGAGACAATCAGGAGATTCAAGTTGCACACACATTCCTGTATAGATGCACGCTTAAACAGCCTAACACAACAAAAGCATGAAACATTTTGTATTTTTCATCAAAATCCAACGCAAAAATAATCTTTCATTTTGAGAGACCTCAGCGTACAATGTAGTGACAGAGCTGTACAGCAATTTTTTTCCTAGAGAAAAAATTCATTAGCTACAGTTATGTCAATATGACCTTCAGTGAGCATGTCGTACAAAGGACAATGAAAAAGAAAATGGATTTAACAGAAGATACACTAAATCAGCATGATGCTTTAGACATTCAAAAATTCACAGATTGCACAGCTTACGTGAAACCTTGGTTCAATCAATGATGTTACACGAAGGAGAGCAGCTCACACGTCAGTAACTAATTATTGCCACCAATTGAAAGCAAACTGTTGGTCTGAATCTGGGTCTGAAGAGCTTGAAAAGCCAGGTGTTTTGTGGAGATGAAGGAAGGAAGGCAGGGAGGGAGGAAGAAAGGAAGGAAGGAAACAGAAGAGATTTCCTGTTCCCTGCATTAACTAAATTCTGCTTTTCACTGGAAGCTTTTTTGCACTTGAATGTATGCTTGTGTTGAAGAGCTAAGATACTCTGCAAGAGACATGCATACACATTTTTATTGTCTTACTGGGAGGAAAGAGCACCTTTGCAGAAATGAGCACTTTGAGGAAAAGTAAGGCTCCATCTCTGGCGATCAAAAACCACTTTGTTCATACCAGTGGATGCAAGAAAGCAGAGATGTTGGGAAGAAACACTGAAGAAAATGTAGGGATTTTAATTACATACTCTGAAGAATAAAATAATTGAAGGATATCAGGATATGATTTATAATCAAATGCACTAGATGCATTAGGAGCTTACTACAAATGAGCCACTGGTCACCTAGAACATAAAGACAATGGTTGGACTTTGATGATCTTAAAGGTCTTTTCCAACCTAAATGATTCAATGAACACAGGATGCTCTGCAGTCATACTACTCGCCCACCCAGGCCTGTACTCTTCTCCAACAGCAGCAGCAGGACACATGGTGCCATCTTAAGAGAGCAAGCGAACCCAGTCACCTTCTGAGATTTAGCCTCCTGCTTCCCAGGCATCCACACTGTCCTGGTTGGAATGTCACAAGGTACATTCCTGCCTGCTAAAGGAATTTGGTATCTGCTTATGGGCCCACGCTTCACCTATTTCCCTACCCCCTTTTTGAGTTTGCTTGTGTAACCTGTTCCCACAATACTTTCCACAAGTTCGTGACATGCTGCGTGAAAAGGACTGACCTGTTTGCTCCATGTTTCTTTTACTCTCCATGGAAAGAATCAGGAAATATCTGGATGCAATTTATCTTACTTTAATGTGCATGCTAAAATTGATCGGAAGTGCCATGCCCTAGAAGTATCTCCAAAGTATAAATGAGGCATAAGGTAACTAGCTCAGATGTAAATGTGTGCAATGCAACAGCTAAAGTAAAGTGAGACAAACCACACCCTGTAAGTCTTTAACTGGTCCTTTCCAATTTAAAGTATATAATTTAGCATACTTTAATTAAATATACTTAATACATATATAAAGTAGAAGTTTATTACTAGTCTGAGAGTGCTGCTTATATAATCCCTCCTGTCAGGATGACTGTTGCAGGAAAAAAATGGGAAAGAAAGCAGAGTCCTGATGCTGAAGCACAAGTCTGATTTACTGTAGACTAGGAGTTAGTCCTGGTAATTCTGCATCTCCCTAGGTTCCTGCATGATGATAGTTAATCAGTTGCTGCATGTTCACTGTGGACACAAAAAAGGATTTCACATAAAAGTATAAAACATTCTGAGCAAGGCACTGGAAAAGTTTTGTTAAATGATACAATGTTCCAGAAGAATGTGATGAGTCATTTTACTGTGAAAGAAGAATTCTGACCTCTGAGAATTTTCACAGAAACACAAAAAATGCTTTACTGAAAAATTATTACCACCTTTTTGATCCTGTGCCTACTATCTGCCAGGGTTTAGAAAACCAGGATTATAAAATTAAGAAGAACCTCAAGGGCACCTGGTTCACCCCTCCTGCTGCTATGGGCATAAATATGATACAAACCACCCACTCCTAACTCCATCCAGGTTCACTTTGACATCAGCTAGGTATTTTGTTCATACTATCCTCTCTGGAATACTGCTGCAGAGTCAGACTTCACAAATGGTTACCCTTTTTTTTTTTTCCAATTTTCATGTTAAATTTATTCTTGTTCAGTCTAAACACTTTGGTTCTTGCACCAAAACTGTCATTTGCCTTAGACAGTTATTTTCCTTCACTTGTTTCAACCACTGATCTATTTATAGAGAGCAAGTATATCCTCTCCCAGGGTTCTTGCTCAGGTAAATAAGCCATGTTCTGGTAAGATAATTCCTCATCTCTGCTGGAAACATCACCTGATACAGACTAGAAACAAATGTGTCTTTGTCACAGCTGGATTATATTGGCATCTTATGGTCATGCTGTGATCAGCAAGTTCTCTTCTTACAGAAAATTTCTTATGAGTCTTTCTGTTCATCTGTTTATTATCCTGGTGATCCTTTGCACTTGGCAGTGTTTCCTGAAGTTTAGCTCATGCTTTAATTAGTGCAATCCTCCTCTGTGCCAAAGCATGGGAGTTAAAAAACATTAAAAACTTCAGCTAGGAACTGCCCTTGAGCCTGATGCTTCTCCTTTCAGTGCCACCTATTGTGATATCCTCTTTAGCAATTTCTTAGTTATTGCTATAAATTCCCATCCTCCTGATCTCAACAGTAATTCCCCACATGGCACTATTTCGACTGTCTTACTGAAATACAGATTAGGTTTATCTTATTTTATTTCTCTAGATAATCAGGTATCGCAGAAAGCTATCAGATATGTCTGGCTTGACTTTGATACCATAAGTTCACAGTGTTTTGGGTCCATTGCACCTGTAGTTATTTCCATTCATCCAAGCCTCATCCTCATTAACCTTCCTGTCTATGAAACCCAGTGCTCAACATGATCTGACAGATTAGACAAAAAGCACTAATTGGTTTTGAAGTGGATTTTTTTTAATTCCCCTCTACCTGACGGCTGTATGTCTTTTCCTGTCCTACTTTTCCTTATGTGAAGAACCACAGGATAAGGCTACTCGACATCCATGAGATCTTGTGTGGAAAACCACAGCCATTTGCTTGTTCCAGCTATAGAAGACCAAGCAAGTGCTGCTGACTGCCCTTGCAGGGGGAATTGTATCGCCATCCATCAGATGCTTCCCTGTGTCAGAAGACTCAGCTGAGTGCTCAGAAAAAAACAGAGGAGAGCATGAGATACTGGATTTCCCCACAGATCTGCAGCAGACACCAGATGCCTGAAATATGTGAGGCTCAGGCAAAACGTGCATACAATCCAGATCATATGGCAGAGTTCACCATCGGAGAAGTCACAGGAGCACTAAGTACTTCTATCCAATTTTTGTACTGGCCCTCCAGTACTCCCCTCCTCTCTCATCCATCCCCCTTCCCCTCACCTTCATTAAACTAAGCGTAAAAGTCTGTCTACAAAAAAAAAATACATATATATATATATATATGTTTGAGTTTCTCACCATGGATTGTTTATACCCCATAGACAGAGATGGGAAAATTAATCTTTTTTTTTTATTATTATTATTCTTAGGATGAGATTCACCATGCTCACTTCTCTCCATCACCTGTAAAATAAAGTTAGAATGGTGAGCTCAAACATGGATGTCTCTGCTGAAAACCTCTAAAATTAGCTCAAATGCGATTGCTTTCCCCTGTGTCTGTTCCCCAGCCTGCGAGGGAGAGGTGTCTACCCAGCCATTGCCAGCCCCGACAGAGCACTGCTGTATGACTCTCAAGCTCTTGACCCACCACTTCACATAAAGCAGCTCTATGCCAAAGTTTTGCAGGGAACCAAGTGCAGCTTAGCCAGTGTCTTCACTCGCCGTGGTGCAGAGCCAAAGTACACACAGCTACACCCCTGGTCAGCTCAGTGGACAGCTGGCTCCGAGCTGGAGAACAAGTCCCACATGCTTTTCCCTCTGGGATCACTGGGAATGCTGCCAAGCCACTTAAAGGGGAATATCTTTACACTAGACCACATTTTACAACGGTTATTGAAAAGCCAAGTATTGAAAAGCCAGGCAGATGCCAAACTGTGTCTCAGGGCTGATGCAGACGCTGCTGGGAAGACAGCACTGGGATGCCAGCAAACTGTGGAATATAGGACCTATATTCCATGCTATGGCCTCACTCAAGCTAGCAAAATGCCCTGCTGCTGACACCTGTTGCTCAGGGTGGACATGAACCCAGGAAGTTTAACACCGTTTTATCAGATCTTGGATGAATATAATCTGCTATTGATAATCTTTGCAGGTTGAGGATTGTCCCAGTTGCACCCAGTGCCAATACCAACAAACCCTTCATGCTATACACAAAAGTGAACGTGGGGACTCTGCAGGCTCTAATCTCCATCCAACTCTTCTGTTAGCACCATGAAGTGGAGCTCAGGAGCTGGTGGCCAACCGACAGTGAAACTCCATTTCTGTACTGGCTGTGTCCACCCTCAATTAGGCATACTGTTCTTCTAAGGTCAGTAATTAATCTTACCAGAAACATAACACGGGGAGCAAGAAAGCAGTGTCTTGTCACTCCTTTAGAAGAATAACAGAATATAAGAACGACTGCAACTGGTCAAGCTGTCCAACCCATCTCATATCCTTTGACGTTCCAGAATAAGCTCCAGAAAAAAACATGAAAGCCTCTCAGATAAATGTGGTGTGTTCCACCCTTCAAGCATCATACTGATCTCTAAGTGGGAGACAATAATTTAAATTGTTATCTGTATTCATTACAAATCCTGTTTTTTAACTTTGCCTAATTATTGGTCTGAGTCACCTCTTTCAACGATGAGTTCCTGCACCTAATTGGCCATAAAAAACTACTTCCTTATGTTAGCTTTTAATGTTAGCCTTATGTTAGCCTTCCTTATGTTACCCTTCTCCATTCATTGATTGTTCCCACGAACACACGTAAGACTTGTGTCCCTCACCTGTTTCTAAGCAAACATGAATTATGAGCTGTACTCAGTTCCTTCCTAGCCCACAACTGGAACTTCTCTTGGGCTTTAAGCCACACATTTAGAGTCTTGGATTCTTCTTTTTGCTATCTCCTGAAAATATTTCTATAACTTTGTAAGTGACCCGATTTAAGCATATGTCTTATTTAAACTGCAAAGTGTCATATTAATCTATCCTATCCTCCTCCTCCCACTATGCCATAGAAAGAAGGCCATCATTCAGTGGCTTGTCACAAGAAACACAAAAGTCAAGTACAGAAGGTTGGCTACAGAGAAGCTGAAGGAGGAGGTGGGGTGAGAACGCAGAGAGAGTGCTGAGACTGGACACCTGAACAGGACACAGCACCCAGGGAACTTACTCCTGAGACTCCTCTGCTTGAAATCAAACTCATTCTTCACTTATGTACTTTTACATGGTCTCTGCCATAAAAAATAGTGGAACATGAGAAAAGCCTCTCAAAACACAACATATAACTTCCCATAGTTTAATGTTTCTTTTTTTTTCTCTGGCCCTCATATTCAGTATCCAAGCTTCTAACACATGGAAATTAATCTTTAAAAATACTACCTGTTTTCCTTTCCACCTGTTCTTAGATTCAGAAATCCAAGCTCTCAACCAAGCTGTCTGTCTTCACTACAAGATCATCCTTCTTTCCTTAACCAAGACCGCATAGGTGTTCAGCAGTAGGCATTTTAGGAAGAGCAGATTATTCTGAGAAACAATCTGAGGAGATGCTGAAAGATCTACAATCTTGCAAAATAAGGATGGGACATTCAGAAGTACTGAAGAGAAGATAACCCTCTGTGCTGGAAATGAGGAGACAAAAAATAGCCAATGATGAGGATAATGAAGCTGTCAAGGGGAATGGGATTGAGAAGAGGAAATTATCTATGTCAGATAGGACAGGATAATAAGCACAAGCAGTCAACTTTGCTGTAAGTGAGGAAATCCAACATGTGGACAGATGTTTGAAAAATGAAAGCTGCTATTGAGTAACAACACTTTGCCCAAGTCATTGCATTTGGCAAGAAGACAGAGTTCAGTTTTGATGTCTTTTGAGAACCAGTTTCTTTTGCATATTATTAGAGATAGGTAAGGATTGTCAGTACCATCCAAGGACAAATTCTAACAACTTGTATAAAACCCTGATGCAAAATCAGCCAAATAAAAATGCTTCATTACTCATGTTTCATGATAAAACAAGATGTGCTGTGTTTTACTGACTGAGTACAGGAAAACCACTAAAAGCCATCTAACTAGAAAAGTCTTTGGACCACAGAAAAAAGGAACACTGCAGAAAGTCTGATTTCAAATGAGCAAGACTGTCTCCTGCAACGTATCTTGGTCTATGAGTTTCTTCTGCAATACTCCCATAAGATTTCAACTGCTTGCACCAGCCACTTAGAAATACTAAGTTGTTTTATTACACAAACAGTGATGTATCAAAAAAAAAAAAAGAGTCTGCCTGGCAGCTTGTTGGGCAGCTGTCACTGCTGCTGCTTCTGTCTTATGTCCAATGTCAGCATTAGTGTCACAGGAAGCCTCTTTCACTGATAGTTAACTGTCTATTTTGGTTAATTACATTATAGATTTGACATACCTGTTGACTCCCTTGTCTCTGCATACCTCCCAGTATGCCTTGTCCCCCAGATGCTTGAATAGCTCAGGCATTTCTACATGGTCTTAGGTCTACTGTCTATGAATATGAAATGCTAGTGCCCTGCAAGTCTCTTTCCAGAATCTCCAGGTCCTTTCCCACATTGGGAACATGATGATCCAATGTATGTTTGACCCTTTCCCATTGCTCTCCCACTTTCACACTTCCATACTCACTTCATTCCTAAATATATTCCCCAAAAGCACTCCCACAAAATGAACAGTCCATTAGCAAAACATTGAAAGGAGATATGTCGATCGTCACATTTAGTTGCCTGCAATAGTATAACAAGATTTTAGCTCCAGACACTACACGACAGTATCCACTATTCAACACTTCTTTCCCAGGTTCATGGCACTGTGAGCCACAAAACAAATCCTGAAACCTTTTAATGCAAGAAAAGCCACCCAAATGCTCCAAACTTCACAATGGGCCATAGAAATAAAACAGGAGAGAACAAAGATACCATCAGAATCCTAAACCCTCGCAACAGAATGGAAATGATTTAAATAAAATGCCCTAACTAACTTGGGAACCTGGCTACCTTCCATGGCACAGACAGAGGGAAAAAAGGTGGCTGAACAAGACGCATCACTGTTCCTTGACTGTATAACTTGGGTGAAATTCCTCCCTGACCACCAGGCCAGAATGTCCAAAATCAGATTAACACAAGCCAGAACTAGTATCTCCTCCTCTACAATGCCAATTTCAAAGTGGTCTCTATATCATTACCCTAAGCTGTGCTATGGAAATATGCCATTTCTGAGCTGCTCTGTGCTGCAGTTTGCTAGTTTTAATACCCAGACTCTGAGGATGCTCGTGCCAATTTGTTGCTGCTTTTATTGGAATTCTCCCCTATTTTAAGCAACTGTCTCCTTCAAGCACCGCTTTTCTGTTTGCCAGAAACAGAGATGGGGAGTGGGACAAATGGCTGAGTAATTCCAGTTTCACACAAAAGTGGCATAAGCAGCAGCCCAGCTACTAATATGAGACACGGGGAAAGTGCTATGGTGCAAGACTTCCATCCTGACACCTCTGAGACTGTTTTATTTCTTTCATCAAAGAATAAAAGGCATCAATCTGCAGCTTCAAGAAGTCAGTCATATTGCAGCAGGTTATACAGCAATTTCACAAGGGTAAACTGACCCAATTTGAAGCAGTGGGCACTCATCCAATGAAAGAATACAGAAGGCAGCGTCTGAAATGACTGACTGACTCACTGTATCAAAATGAAATTTTTCAATAACACGGCAAAATGGGACAGCATGAATTTCCATGGTAAAGTAAAACTAAAATGGTAGGTTTTTCTTTCCCTTAGTTCTCTCTCTTTTTTTTTTTTTCCTTTGGAAAACTGAAGGATCTCTCTTAAATACTTTAACTTCCATGAATCAGCAAATTCCAACTGTATAGGTTTTAGATCCTTCTGATTTGCTCTAATTACATTACATTACTTTCTGAAAACAGGATTCGTTAGGAATCTGAGAAAAGGCTAGCTGGCGTGATGGGGGTTTGGGGGGCACTAATGGCAGGTAATGATGAGAAAGAATAAGAGGGATTTTTGATCGTACCAAGCATATTATTAGGAAGTAAAACTGCAGCTGGACCCTATTCCTGCAGCTCTGTTCCTTGCCCTTAATGGTTTACCCAAGTAGCCCCTTCGCGTTCAAAACAAGAGGAATTGTAATGGCTGGGAAAGGAACTGCTATAATAAAGCCAACTCAAGAGATCCTTCGGTGCATTTTCAAAGTCCTACACTTGGCATGGTAGACGTGCTACATGAATATGGGAATAAACATCTTTTTTCAAGGAATACATCTATTCAACTTCATAATTTACTTATGTGCTTGGAAGTGACAGGATTCTCAAAAAAAAAAAAAAGTTTATGGAAAATTCAATTCTCATTGATTTCCCTTAAGCTCCTTTGAAAAGCCCTGCCTTAACACAGCAACTCTCCTTCTTTTTTTTTGGATGTTCAGTGTCCGCCATCTCTCAGTGCTGATGGCAATGGGAGGACGGCAGAAGGAGCACCAAAAGCCAAAATTGGCTCTTGGAATTAGGCTCCATCACTGTGAAGCATGGTTTGTGATTTCATTAAATCACTAGCCAGCTTCCCACAGAAAAATTCATATGACATTTATAAATAAAAATGAACTAGAGAATGGCTCACCTCTGGGGGACTCCAGGCCAGCTCTTTTCACACCAAGTTTAATTTTAAATGCTAAATATGCACACAACAATGCAGTATTTTCTCATAAACCCATTCTCCTGCATTCCCACTCACCACGTCACCCCACATTTCCCCACCTCCTCATTCACTGTCCGTTTTCCTATTGCTCCTTTTTCCTATCACCCCGTGCTTCTGTTACGACTCTTTCTGGCCTGGGTTTTGCCTCCTCGTGGGATATGTAACTGATGATGGCCATGCTGTTTGGTGACCTTTCTCTCCTGTTAGTGACCTGAAAACTCTGTCTCCAAACACAGCCTGTACCCAAGTTAACGTTGTGCTACAACAGGAAAAGAATTGAAGAATGAAATAAGTGTATTACAACAAGCGTGTTATCACTGAACAATCACGAGCCAGCTGAACTTTCATTCCAAACCCGAGGTCAGAATTATTGGATTGACTTTTAAGTAAAATTTTATTACTTAGACAATGTAAAACAAAAAAAATCATTGTTCAGCCTGACAATGCAATATATTCCCAAACGAAATCTCAAAAGAAAATAAATGCTGCAGAATTCTATCATTTCCATACATACTTAAGGAAAGAAAATTAGAATAATTAATCAATAACTACGTTTGCTACATGCCTGCAGCAAAAACAGGATTATTCCTTAAAACGCTGAAAGTTAAATAAACAAATTGGGTAAACTTTGCCCTCAGCTCTGGAAAACAACTGATCCAGTGGAGCTATTGCATATTCAAAAGAACAAGAAAAAAGCTGACTGAGAAAAAGGCATTGGAAAATCCCAGTGAGCGTGTGACCAACTACAAGCCTGTGCCCTCTCCCCACCCAACTATTTGCTGTCTTTTCTAGAAGCGGGATCAAAACAAACAGATGCTGCTATCTTCCCAACTGTAAAGCAAAGAGCTTGTAAACTTGTCCAGCGAGATATAATCCCGGGGTGCCAACAATTCTTAGCCGTTAGTAAGGGCATTAAACTGATTAACCTACAAAAGCATTTCTGGGTTGACTTTTGGACTCACGAAATAACGAGGCATTTCCACAGTATAATCTCTCCTGGTCAATTTTAAACGATTCAGCTGTCCTTAGAGGTGTGCTAAGCTGACTAAAACAGAACTCAAAGCTCAGCCCTTATCGTGTCCCAAAGTGCAAGTATCAAAATTGCCACGTGCAGACCTGCTGGAAATGCACGTGGTCAGCCCCTTGCCCAACAGCAGGTCGCAGGGGGCCTCACAGCACCCCCGGGCTCCCAGGGCGGCCGGATCCTGCGACGTGCAGAAACCCCTGTGCTTCCCACCCCACAGCAATCGGCAGCCCTGCGACCGTCCGCAGTCCCAGCCCCTCGGTTCCTTCAGCAGCTGTTGTAAACAGCATCTGTAAAGGCTTTGGAAACTGAGAGAATTTGGAGCATCTTTTTGTTCAGAATCCAAACAAAACTAAACTTTAAACTTGTGCAGCTCTCCGTAACACAGAGCGCTATTTTCTTCCCAGACTAAACATACATAAAAACGAAGCAACACAAAAATATGCTTCAGTGTGGCCAAACCCAGAGATTCTTCAGTTGCTTTGTCCTACTTAACCTAGTGTGCATCCAGAAGAACCCTCCCTGCCAAATCTCCAGGCTGATATACCACAAAGTTAGTATAGAAGGCCAGGGTTTTTATGGTGTTTTGTGCTCTCAGAGCAGAGTTTAAGCTGTTACAGTAAGCCAGAAGTAAGTTGCTATCACCACTACCCTAAACAAACTACATTCACTGCTAATATATATCATATTTCAATTTTTCTTCCATTGAATTACATTTCCAGAGCTTAAATTATGCCATACATCATTCTGCCTCCAATCTGCCAGCAAGGAGGAAGAATATAAGTTTAGGAGTCCTGCCATCTCCACCACCACCAAATGCATCACGAGTGTCTTTTCTCAAATGGATCTCTCTGTCTTATAGAAAGATATTGTTCCTACCACTAACACTGAAAGGCCATTCCAGAAACTCAGTCCTCTAAGGGCTATCAATGTATTCCAATAGCCAATCTAATGTTATGGATATTGAATTTTTATCCTTTTTTGTGTGTGAGCATATTGTCCTTTAACTCTAAATTTTCTTCCTCTCGTTAATATTTATGCCCAGGAGTATTTATAGAGAGCACTGGTGAGCACTAATTCTTCTATATCCTTCTATATCCTTGTTACCATTTGTCTCCTACTCATCCCATTTTTTTCCAAAAACTCCAGTCCCTGGCTATGGCCAGCATGTCTTTCGTTCTCCTCTTGTGCTTAGTCAGTTACTACTCTTCCTTCTTGGCAAGCCACCTTCTGTTTCTGCTGGCATATTTTCTCTCCAGTGCAGAAAATCAGATCTATTTCTCTTCCAGAAGCCAGTCTTTTCTCTCATGTTTATATTCATGCTCATATTCCATGGGTCACCTTCTCCCTCAGATATCTGTCCAATCTTTATTTCAGTAATTTCCAAAACATCCAGAGATATTTTCTACAACTTTATTCTTCTGTTTCATATTCACAGACTTAATCTAAAATCAGCAGTCACAAGTTTACCTGAGACAGTCTTATGTGAGCTTTGGCAGGCAGATATTCAAACATGAAAAGTTTTTATTTAGTATTTAAAATAGGTAACATACATTCTCTAATTTCTACAACTTGTGTCATCATTGTATATGGAGGTCACATCCCCTACTTCTTCAGAAGCATTTCTCCATCATTTCCTCTTCTTTGTTTTTACCATCATGGAAAGGAAGAAGAGAATCTCCTTGTATAGATGTTTTTCACTTACAAGTCTCTGCAAGAATGTTCCTTTGATTGCTGACTTCTTGGTTTCTATAAAACTTTGCCAGGACCATCCCTGCACCTTCACATTAAGTTCAGCAGTTTAACCATTCATCAGCAACAACCAAACACACAAATCGCATGCTCAATTGCAAGGATTAGCAAACAGCCCTCCAACTCTGCCAACTACAAACTGTAAATCACAAGGCTCCACTAACTGGAGCAAAGCAAACTACAGAGTACCTACGTGTGTCTGTTTGTTCTTTCCTGCTCCTCCCAGTCTAAGAAGGCTATGTATATTAGTCGCTTAAAAACACTTAAAATACAACATCTCCAAATTTCCTTATCCCTAAGGAGACCTTCCACACTCTTCACTTCAGATCCCCCCAAAATGTAACAAATAGAGGACCTCTTCTAATTCAGGAAAGTTGAAAGTTGAAAGTTGAAGAGAGAGAACCAAGAATGTATCATATTTTATGGGCTCTTATTAGTGGGAAATAAAAGATTATCAAGGAGCAGACAGCTTTACACTCATGCATCCAATGAGACTTTGTAAGCTGTGATTTTTTTTTGCCTATCTAAATGCCCTTATCTATATTAAACTGCTGTTAATCAGTACTCATTATCTTTCTGACACCAAACAGAGCCCTGCCCAACATGTTAAATAAAAACTTTGATCTTAAATGAAAAGCATGGTATTTAGAAAGGAAGCATACTAGATTACCTTGGATAGGAACCAGAAATATCACCTAGGTACCTCCAGCAACTGCTATGTCAACAACTACAAATCAGGCACATGGCACTTAAAATGAGATGTGAAAACACAGATTTGGGGCTGTCTACAGAATCAAATACAAAGATTCCTGGTTATAAATGCCACAACTACTAAGCACTAAAATCCTCAAAATGGGAACAGGGACCCCCATAACAAATCCTCATCCTCAAAATAAACAACAAGGAGTTGAGATGGGACTTATCCCTATGGGCTCAACCTGGTGCTCTTCCACATAGAGAACACATGAATTCTGCTTCCATCCCATTTCAATAACTTGTATAGCATTTCTAGGTCCTGCCTGTTCAGTTTTAATAAGTCTTTCTACAATCTCTAAAAAGCTTTTAACGTTATAGAACCTGTACACTTGAGGGAGCCCACTCTACTTTTCCAAGACAAAACCTTATTCTCCAAGTAGTCGTGATATTTCTATAATTAAGGGTCAAAATACTCTTTACAGATATCGAAATGCTTTTTTATTACAGCAGAATATTTGAAAACAACATTTCTTCTGCAAATGTGTATGCAATCAGGTAGAAATGGCAAGGGGAAAGTTATTCATTCTATCTTTGGAACTAATTTTAATAAAATGAGTATCAGTGAAAGATCAAACTCCTCTGTTTACCACATTTTAAAATGAAGTTCAATTTATTTTTTTCTTTTGATGATTAAAGCTTCAGAAAGGTATGTCAACTTACAGCTGTTATAATTTGTGAACATAGCATAACCAATCCTAGCTACTGGAACAGAAAAGAGCAGCATCTGATTTGAATTTGCTTTATGGTTTGACTGTACGTGTTTGTCATCTCTGGTGTTTGAAAACTACTTAATTCAAATGATCGGTGATTAGCATAATCACTACTGCAGCAAATTCTTTGTGAATATATACTACCCCACTGAAAAAAAGACCAGATTCAGAACAGGAAACAGAACCAATTTGTTTTTTCTTCTTCGAATAAAGTCTTAAGAAAACAAGAACAGGAAAAAAATAAAAATAATGTTGCTTTGAATTTTTCCTTCTTTTTTGTAAAAATTATATACGTTGTTTGACAGCTATGATGATCTGTGTTACTTCCAGGAAAATCCAAAAGTATTCCGGTTGCACTGAGTGAAACTTTGATGGCTGTCTGAATGTTGAAAGAAACAGTACGCACCAAGAAAAGCCTGCTTTCCTATGCTGCAATTATTGAAACTTTATTAGGTTTAGCGCTGAAGGTCAACAAAAGAGTACTTACCTTTTGTTTTGGAAGGGAAAGGAAATCAGTACTCTGTTGCTACGTGACTGGTTTCCAAGCAGCAGTTCCACTCACTTCTTTGCGGAAACAAAGTGTTCTTCTGTTTCTGCAAATGCTGTTTATATTGAGTAAATCCAAGTATGTTCAATTCAGACAATATACTGTGAACCAGTAATGAAAAAAATGCATTTGCAAAAAACAGAATATATCACATTGAACGACCCCTCTCAACAAGAAATGCATCATACACATGAGATTGCTGGCATGACATTTTCTGGCTGTTGAATCAGGAGAATGCCAAGCTTTATGAACTGTACTTGATCTACCCAATTTGTTTTGTGAATAAATGAGCATGGCTTCCTCTGTTTCTCAGCAGGTTTGAAGGGCTTAGATATGTCAAAAGCAACTCAAGTGTCAGTGGAAATACTATAAAAGAGTGTAGTTTTCAGCCTATACTGATCAACATCCCTCAACAACCAACCAAGGATGCATCCACTGAATATTTTTTTATTCCTGTTTTTACATTATTACTATTTGGTCTTTATAAAAAGTGTCTCTTACTCTATCCATTTGGAGTCTGACATGACTCAGTTGTGGAAGTTCAGAAAAATGAGTAATTAAAAATGTAGTGCAATAGGATGAAATCCATTCAAACCAAATTTAAGCATCATTAATGAGATCAAACTTCATTGCCCTGTTTACACCAGCCCTCAACTGAACAACCTGAATTGAATCAAAGACTTATTTGATTATCTATTCAGATAATAAATAATTCATTCAAAAAGACAGAGCCCAAAATCCACATTCGTATCTGTTGAATTTTCAAGAATTTAAAGGAAATGATTTAGTCTCTTAACGTAATTGGCATCCAGTAAAATAAATTAGTAGACATCAGCTTTCACTAGCTATTAAGCTTTCCACTCCTGAGGGTCTTCGGTTGGAATAAATGCAGAAACAAGACATTTAAAACACTCTGCATATTGTAAATAAGGAAAAAAATGCCAGAAAGCAAGCATATTAAGAGTTAGTCTGCTCCTTTACTGAGAACCAAACAATTATGAGGATGGGTTTCACGTTTTAAAAAACAAACACATTCTGCAAGCTCATTTTCACTGGGAAGAAAAGAGACAAGAACACCACGGAGAAGGAAAGAGGATTAGGGGAAGCTCGGGACTGGATGTTTCGGGTAATGTAAGACATAAGCACCAAAATTTGGGCAGCTAAAAGTGTTGGTTTTTTTTTTTTTTTGGGGGGGGGGTAATAAAACCTCATCTTTATAGACGGGGCTGTGAGGAGTGTATCTCCTGGCAGCACTGGTGCTGTGCACATCCTCCAAATGATGTTATTAAGAGGTAGTGCAACAGCTGTACAGCTTCCTGATACAAATGAAGGCTGCATGAGTTCCTGAGAATAACTGACCCAAGTCAACTACAAAATTACTTGCACTTCCCCACACCCATTAAAAAACATTATTCAAGTTGTAAAGTCAATCACTCTAGAATTATGTAAGAGGAGAATTTAATTTGCACATGGAAATGTAATTCAACGCTTTTACCATATGTGGTATAATTTTGTCTTTCATTACATGATTACATACGCTTTCTCTATGGATGTCAGGCTGTGTAGTCAAAGAAGCAATACCCTGTAGCTTCCTACCTCATTGCTTGCACAAGTTGAAAGGTTTTATATGAATAAACTACGGAAACATAAGAAAAAGAAAAAAAGAAAAAAAAGGAGGATCGCAGTGCTAAAGGTGCTAACTTTCCTGTCCTTAAGGCTCTATCTCTGCCTCTGCTAAAGATTCCTACCTGGAGCCAGATTCACAGATGGGAGTTCTCCATGAACTCCACATCCCTTGATTTCTCTGTGAACAATCTGAGATTTTGAGATCAGACTTGTAGAAGAACTGAAAGTGTAACCAATGGGAAAAAAAAACCACATGCCAGGAAAAGGGCACTAACAGGCAGTGGACACTTTTGGTCTTAACCGTACCTGTGTTTCAGTTCCTCGTTCACAAAATGTGGAAAAAATGATGCCTTACACTGTTGCATAAAACGAAGTTTTTACTAATCGTGAACAAGCTGAATGAGGTCACGAGGGAAAAACTAATGCTGAGGTTCTATCGCTACAAGAAGTATTGGTAAACTTTCCTTATTTAATTATATTTTCCACAGTGCCTAGGCAAGCCTGTGCCTTGGCTTCTAATTTGTTAAATAGAAAAAGCACTTCCCTTCTTTGGAGGGCTTTTATGAAAACAAGCATATGCTACAGATTATGAGAGACTCAGATACTGTGGTGATGTGGGATATAAATACTCAAGACAGACAGCACTATGGAAAAGCCAAGGACAAAACGGGTGTTTATCTTTATTTGTCTGTTCTCAAAGCCCTGTATTAATTCCAGTCTGAAGCTAAAAACTGAACAAAGGGTGGAGTGGAGCACCATACAGAATATGAACTGCCTCATTAACTGCCCATTTTCCATGGCAAAGGAGGCACTTCAGAAAAAAAGAAAAAATAAAGTGACAGACAACATGTAAACTCCATCTCAGTAAACCTGCCATCCTTGGAGTTGAAGTAATGATTCCAAGGTACTCTTCATTTTGACAACCCGAGTGCTAGTGTTTGCAGCTCTAATGATTTCTGTTGTGTGTCCTCTGTATGAAGAGAGAAACAACGCTTCTGCTCCTGAGGTTCTGCACCCCAGGCTGACAGCCCTCACCCTATATGCAGTCCCAGTGCCTTCAGAATAACTATGAAAAGTTAGTGAAATAGCGAATAACTCACTGAAAGCTATTCAATGACTCTATGAAAAGCAGAACAGCGTTAGATGATAAAGCCTTGCAGCAAAATTTGGGACCTTTCCTGCAAATGCTGAAATTTATGAATAGCTTTACTCATTTACTTGCTTAGTTGAGTGAACTGTATAATCACAGCACTGAACTTGGCCAAGTGCACCCTGAGGGCTGCTGAAGGGTTTAAAAGTTATGGGACCAGGAATTTCAGTGCCTTCTGATACCTTGCCCACATCTTCCCCACCTGTATTTTGCCTTGAAATACTTGTAACACTAAACAATGCAAAGGTAATGCAGGAAAGCAGCAAAAAGTTGGGTAAGATGTCTTGGATGTTTTCTCAATGTTCTCATCTTTTATGAGACTCTATGACACACCTGCTGATGATAAGCATACACCGAGCACGACATTAGCAGAGTTTGTGAATGTGGATCAAGGTACAATAGATCATGCCTTAGTGGCCATACCATTACATCTGGACAGACTGAATCCTTTAGCCTGTTGGTGAAAAAAATTGTACACACTTTTGCTTAATCCTCCCTGAAAATCCACAAGTGCTTCTAGCACACTTTACAATTATAGCATATATAGATACGCTGCATAAAAATTATTTATAGCAAATTACTGATGCCACTTACTAGAATAGCTGAGGAACAGAGGGTCTTTTTTTCCTAAAAACTGCTCACGCTGTCAGAAAAGCCCATACTTTGTTAAGAACATCTTTCGATATGACATTTCAGCCAACTCTGCCATCTCCATTAACTCAGAGATATTTTTTTTTTAATCAAACTCTTGAATTCCTTCAATATCTGTGTTAAGTACTTCCACGGTAACTGTAAGCTGTCACTGAAATGGCACACTTTTGCAAACATTGGAGGGTAGAATTAAACATTTCTGTTGCATACAGAGAACGTTTTGACTCGGTGCGTTGACATTTACTTAAAACAACTACAAACACAAAGTTTGTGCCTCCAGTTGGCCAACCCAAGTTGGCTGCCCACCTGCCATCAGGGAGCTGGAGGCACGTTCAGCCCCAACCCTTGTTCCACGCCAATTTGGCTTCCATGCCAGCAGCAGACCGGTCAATGGGTCCACGCAAGAGGGTGGGCTGAGGGCACCCTTCCCTTTGACGTAACCCATGGGCCGAAGAGCCACCAGGGCCGGGAGGTGAAGGCCCCGCACCTTCCCGCTGCCCACCCACCATTTACCTGCAGCAGGTGATGCGCTGCCCGGTAGCCAAGGCGCGGGCCTCCCCGCACGCCCGGCGGCAGCCGCCCTGTGCCGTAGCCGTGCCAGGCCACCACGTAGGGGTTGTCCATGGTCAACCAGTAGCGCACCTGCCCTCCGAAATGCCGAAAGCAGAGCTCGGCATAGTCGCGGAAGAGCTCGGGTAGGACAGGGCTGGCCCAGCCACCAAAGGTGTCCTGCAGGTGCTGCGGCAGGTCCCAGTGGTACAAGGTGACGACGGGCTCCATGCCTAGCGCCCGCAGGCGGCCCAGCAGCCGGTCGTAGTGGGCCAACCCGGCAGGGTTGAGGGGCGCCGTGCCGTTGGGCAGCAGCCGGGCCCAGGCCAGCGAGAAGCGGTAGTGGGAGACCCCCAGACGCCGCAGCCCCTCGGCGTCGCGGAAGAGATTGTTGTAGCTGTCGCTGGCCACGTCGCCACCCGTCGGACCCATGAAGCCAGCACCGGGTGGCGTGGCGGGGCGGTGGGTGAAGGTGTCCCAGACCGAAGCCCCTTTGCCCTCCTGCCGCCAGCCGCCCTCCGTCTGGTAGGCAGCGCTGCCTACACCCCAGAGGAAGCCGTCGGGGAAGGTGTCGTGGAGGAAGAGCTGGTCCTGCGGGTAGGGCAGGCGGGCGAAGCGGGCCCAGGTGCCCGATCCCTGCCCCGGTGCCCCGAGCAGCGGCCGCCCGAGCAGCAGCACCAGCAGCAGCAGCAGCAGCAGCGGGGCCATGCTGCCGGCGGGGCTCCGCGACGGCGGCTCCCTCCTGCCGGCCCCCCGCCGCCCCCTTTTATCCTCACCTCTCCCCTTCCCGCCCCCCGTGCCGGTGGGCACGGCTATTAATAATTACCTCGGAGCTGCCGTCTGCATCCTGCCCGCCCGGCGAGGGGAGCGGAGCCGGCTCCCTCGGGGAAGAGAGAGGGCTGCCTCCGGGGGCGGGATCCGGGGTGAGACGGGGCGGGCGGGCGGGTAGGAGCGGCTTCGGGGGTCGCCCCTGGCATCCCTCGGGGTGGTGCCCGGCTGCCCGCGGCTTCCGAGGGTCCCTTCGCCGCTGCTCGGCTCGCCCCCTGCCCCTGAGGAGCCCCGAGGAGCCGTCGGGGGAGCCCCGGGGTCCCCGGGGCCGGAGGGGGGGGAGCGCCTCGCGTGAGGGAATGAAGGGGCAGTGTTGGGTTTTGCCGCTTTTCTGCCTTTTGTTTTTAAATCCTTCACGCAGTATTTTCGTCGTGGTATCGCATCGAGAGACGCCGCTGCTGTGATTGTTCGTGTAATAATAATTAGAGACTCGGTGGGCGAGGACCTCGTACACCGACACTTCCCTGTAACCCATGGGTCAGAGTTACAGCAGCTGTTCCGTTCTGGGGCTGGATGGTGGTGAACTGGGCTCTTCACCCAATGCAAAACAAGTGAAAATTAGAAAAACCTCACAGGTCTGTATGCAGAGGAAACAAATCAAGCCGTGCTTTTCAGTCTGATTATTTGGTTACACTTCTTAGCTACCTGTGTGGGCATGATGCACAGAAATCTTTCTAAAGGTCTCGGGCTGCTGTTGTCATCTCCTTCAGACAAGAAAACTTGGCCAAGAAGTGGCTTAACACATTGCAGAAGCTCGGTGTTCAGTTGTGTGAACTCTAACATGATCTGGGGCATCTAAGACTAAAACACCTCCTAGACAGGCTGCTAAGGACAGAGAGATGTTCCCAGGAGATAAAGTTATTGTTTAACTAAGGAGTGAAGGCACTGAGATAATTTCATTTTATTTTTAGAAAATAAACGCCCTCCAGGTAAAATTACAGGTAATCACTAATAATGAAGCTGATGGATTTAAATACCTATTCTGAGCTGCTGAAGATTTCCTCTAGTATGTAGGATGGGCTCTCATACCTCTCAGGCCCAGGCAGAGTCTGTCTTTTTTTTTTTTTTTTCCAGAACTTCCAACCTCCACCTTTTTCACACCAATTTAATTTGGTTTCACGTATTGTTTTGTAGTGTTTTTAAGGAAGAGGCAAAGGATGTAGAGTGCAGGGTTGTAGTTAGTCTTCCATTGATGTCGACCAATTTTTTTCCCACATTGGATGAAGCTCTGGACAGCCCAGGAGACCACCAACATCCCTTCCCTAAAGGGTTCCTCCTGTAGGTGGTGTGGGAGCAGGTGAGTGTCAGGCTGGTCATCGACTCCTACGAGTCTGCTATAGCCTGACAAGCTACTGAAGTTTGATTACAGCCTAAATAAAAGATAACTTGAGCTCCAACTGCAGCAACAGAAAGTTGTCAGCATCACATAGTGCTTGCAGAACCTGGAGATTCATTGTTAGCTGCACAGTGGCATTGCTGTGCTCCTTTGCAAAAGGTGAAGAGCCAGGCTCCTGTTCAGCTACTCACCCCATGTCAGTGGAAGTGTAATGCCTTTGCTGGAGCTCACTGCCTGAGTATTTTGAAAAATTGGATGTCTCAGAAATATCGTAGCCTAAAACCAGGCACTAGTGATGCCAAGTCCATTGCTGACATTTAAAGTCAACTTCAGTAAGTATCTGGTGTCACAAGGGATCTTAAGATATATCTTGATACATTCTCTTTTATTTGCTAATAATTAACTAAAATCCAGATCAATCTTATTTGTAGTTAGACGTGTAAGTGAAGCACGTTCATTAGGAGCTCGTTTATTCCAGAGTTTCTCTATGCTCAAAGCAAAGAAACAGCTTCAAGGTGTTGGTGTGAGTCAGCCTAGCCAGCATCTTAGTCAGCTTCTGGAGGTGGATGCCTTCCCCAGAAACTATACAGGCAGCCTGCAGTGGCTGTGCTTCTGAAGTAAGCAACCCACATCTGAGGGATGAAACCTGGCCATGAATTACTGGCACTAAGCTGTCGCTTCATCTGTATGTCTGTCACATGAAAGCTTCTTCTTCTTCCTTTTTTTTTTTTTTTTAATAGTATAAATGTCAGAAATTGTGCACTGTGGCCTCCAGTTGCTTGGTTTGTGTGTGTGTGGATGTTGTTGTTTTTTCTCTTACAGAGAAAGCTTGTTTTCATGTTTTAGAACAACACAGTCACCCACTGCTCTGGGCAAATATATATATTTTCTTCTGCTTTGACAAACTCTGTGCAATATTAACCATGCAGAAAGGTCAGCCAAACACTAGCAGACACCCCAGGCTCCCCTTCTGCTCCTTGAGTTCAAAGCATGGCTCCGTTGTGTCTGAGCTGCTGAGCAAGCATACTGCCAACTCTGCCCCAGATCGGTAGATTGGGATTTGTTACCTTTCAGCCTTCTTTGTATTGCTAATTAGTGAAGGTTCAACTTTTGATAATATACATAATGGGTACTTAAAGTGTCGATATAGTTTTCATTCAGGCTGTGTGCAGAAATTTTCTTTGCCAATTGTGCAGTCAGGACATACAATCAGACTCGACAGTGTTCTGACTGGGCATTGCTCTCTCTATCCCAAAGAGACTGAACCTTCGAGGATACTGACATTTTTTAGGTAAAAGAACTCTATTACTGCTTTCAATTCATTTTACAGCTTTCCCTGAAGTCACGTCATGCATTGTGTCAGTGCTGCAAACCCCTTCCTCATGTAAAAACCTCTGCAGAAGAACTAGCAGCCTTATACTGGTAGCATCTGTGCTCCTCTCTGTGGCAAAACAGCAGGTCTCAGTGCCTAACACAGCCATCTTCTGTTTTAATGCCCCTTCTCTGCTTACAGGCGTATTTCCAAAGATATACAACCATATATTCAGTTGACAATAGCCTTGTGTAATAGATTTACAACCTCAGCACTTCTTCTCAAGGCACAAAACTCACTATCGGTTGGGGACACTGCTTAGAAAAAATTACCCTCCGAATTAGACTTGAGCATTTTCTCTATTGCTTCTATCACTGCATAACAATACTAATTCCCTACTCTGTCTGTTAAATGCAAACTGCTAAGCCGTCAAATTTTACTTTCACTTGCTGATGAATAGTTGTTCCCAGTGGAAGGCTGTGTAATAGCGTTCTAGATTTACCTTCTTCATCACTGCCAGGGCATCGCAGCCTACCAGGCAAATAAGCTCTTCCTCAGTTCTCTCAGAGAGAGAGTTGCAAGTCCAATTTTCTTGAAAAAAAATGCATCCTCCCGTAGCTATTCCTTTTTTCTCTCTTGATCACACTAGCTACATGCATTCACTGTACATTCTGAATGACTTTAAAGACAGATAATAACTGACGGTAGTGAAATTAGAAACATAGTGTTGTCAGGTCCAAAATAACCTGGTTGGTGTAATGAACTAGCACAGCGCTGAAGAATGCTTGGGAAGATTCCCCTTACTGTAATGGCAAAAAGTAGCAAATCATTCCTCTCCACTTTTCTTGTAGTAGGGAAGGGTCATAAAGCACCTGAAATGCCTCCTTCTGAAATCTGAGGACTCTAGCCATCTCTTGTATACAGTATGACAAATCTTTTTTAAACCATAAAGGACTCTGAATTGTTCTTCTTTATTCTGTGGCAGGATCTTGTGCGAGAATGGGAAATTAGAAACCTACCAATTGTTTTCACTTCAGCTTTGTAAATGTGTCTCCAAGAAGTGGGCAAATCCAGAACATCCCCTTGTATGAGAAGTGCAATTCCAAATCCTTTGTCCCCTCTTACTTTGGAGGGTGACCAAAAGTAACTTCAAGTCAACCCTACAAACGCCTATTTTATTTGCACGTGGCAGGGATGACAACACCAAAGGACAGAAAAGAGCCAACTTGCCAACTCCAGCCATCCAGCTTGTAAGCCAGAGGCCTCATCTCTGTTTTAGGTAGGAACATAACCCTGGTGGCAGCAAAGAAGTATGCCTGTTCCCCAAAGCCTGCTGAGCCTGTGTGAACAAGTAAAGGGGGGTATCCAGGGAAGTTACAGACCAAATAAGGTGTTGCCTGATGGGTTTAGGCATTTTTAAGGTAGAAAGTCCTGGAAAACAGAGGGACTGGATCACTCACAGAGGTGAAACAGATTTTACAATTTGGATGGGATGTAGTAGACTGGATCTCAACCCTAAGAGGTGCACACCTGTGAAAATCCCAGTTTATCGTCTCTGATGTCATAAAAAGGAGCACAAACATCATTTCACTGTTCTCACTTCTATTTTAATTTCTATTTGTGATACACTGTTATCATTTGGAAACCAATTTCATTCAGTCTCCACTGGAGAGCTGGAAAGCTTGAATCCTGTGGCTCAGTCTAGAGCTGACAGCACTCTAGAGACATGTATGGTGACTTTTCTTATGCAGTCATCCTATCTCTTCAGTTCAGGCACAGCTGCATTTCCCTTCACTCTTTAAATTCCTATTATTTTAAAACCTCTGGCAAAATGCCACATCTTCTATGAAAAGAAAGATCCATGGGGGCTTAAATGAAGAAATAAAAAGCTATTTTATACTATTAAAAAATGAAAATGCAATGCTGAGTTTTATGTACATGGAAGTTGAATTTTTTATGCATTAAATTCAGTCAGGGAAGAATATCCTGCAGAATTGCCTCTATTATCATATCTTTAGATCACTTTTCAGAGGTAAATGGATAAGAGTTGCTCCTGCTAAAATCATACAGCAGGATAAATTAGTGTTTGCTAAATCTATACTTCAATAAGCAGTTGAATGACACCTTAGTTCAGATATTCATTTCTTCATTTCAGCTCTTGCCAATATTGGTCTGTTTTACTGTTTGGCAAAGACCAGTTCACCAAGAAACAGTAATGATTTTAAGAACTGCTGTGGTATGTTAATTCTCCTTAAGATTTTCTGCCTAAATGACTCTTCTGTAGTTAAGAGCTACAACATTTTAAACTGAACTGAGCTGAAACTTTATAAACTAGTTGTTTAAACTACATTGCACTATGCTGCTGTCTTATTAAATGTACAGATAACATTGTCTGCAAATACATAAACATTTTTCAGGGCTACAGGTATATGATGCTCTTTAATAAACATAACTATTGCATTATACAAAATCAATTTTGACTGAACGGCAAAAACTCAGTCTCTGTACTGTTTGAAGTGTGTAGCACTGAAATGTGATTTATAGTCAACTGAGAAACCATTTAGTCTTTTACTGCATGCTTCATACTCACATAAATGTACTTCAGAGCTATTCCCAGATAATCTAGCAGGGCTTTTCTCCTGTGTTCCTGAGATTGGCTCAGAACTATTGGGAAGTCAAGACATTTATTTCTGAAACGCTAAATATGCACAGAAACTTCTAAGTTTCTGTGCATATTCTAAGATTTTTCAGGACCTACCTCTTCAAATACAGTTGGAGACTTGAACCAGATTAGGCCAAGATATTGCAACTGCACACTCTTGAAAAGTAAACCTTTCTAATAAAAATAAATAAATAAATAAATAAATAAAAACACTTTGAGAATGACTGCAGTGAATTTCACCTCCGAGACATGAAAGCATAGATGCATGCCCAGTAGCCAAAATATTTCACATTAAGCATTTCTTCACAGCTGCTATCCAGAAGAATCAATGCACCACTTCAAAAACTGAAAGTCAAATAATTTCCACAGTAAGTTTTTTTTCTCTTCTCTTTTTTTTTTTCCTGTGCTTTTCCTGCCATTTTTGAACACTGCTTGAGGAAATAGCTTTCTACCTGTCACATTGCAGAGTGGCAGTCACCAGCCTGAAGGTTTCTAAAAGCAACAGCTATCCAAGTGCATGGATATGGCCAAATGGAAAGACGGGAGGAATATCAGTGGGTTGTTACTACTGTGGGTTGTTACTGTGGGTTGTAGGTAAGACAGCAGAAAGCCTAAAGCACTTCTATGAATGCTTAAAAATTATGAAATGTAAAGATTGTAGCTGGGCAACTAAATAATGAGAAGCTTGAGACTGTCTGATAGCGGTCAGATACTAGATTAACAAGTAGGATGTCTGTAGTCTATCAAAGAACTAAGAAGCCTACACAGGGTATGTGTCATGTAGGGAAGATGATTGCAGACCAGAAAATGTCCAGATACGGTATATAAAGATAAATTGCCTAATAAAAACACATGGTGCTGGTAATGACTAAAGCTTGCTTGGATGTTTACCTTACAGAAAAAATAATTAGCCAACTAGATAGTGCATAAGAGAGGGAGAGTAGAATATGGTGGCTTGACGTAACCTATGCGGGACTCATTGAATATGTGTAAAGAGGACTTGGATCCTATAGATGCAGCTTGCTGAAAAGTCAGGAATCCCTTAAAAAGCCAGAGATGCAAGAGTGAGAGTCAGACCTCTGCAACAATTATCTAGCTTGTAGCCTTCCACAATCAACAACACTAGTGAACAAAGGACTCAGCTTTGGACTAAGGTACTGGAATGTAGGCGTCTACTTACGGATTTCTGTATGTGAGCTGAGAAAGGAATTCCAGAGCCTAAACGTAGGCAGACCTCTAGCTCCCACTTCAGTAGATACTGGGCTTGTGTCCTGCCTGGCAATTCCATGTTTATGTCTCAGGGGCCCCAGGGCATCTCAGTAGATGCCTGTGGCTGGTTATCTAAATCAAGCCCATCACAGTTCAGGGAAATCTAACCAATGTAGTACATGCAGCTGACAGAATGAGTCAGCTCACCCTAAAGTATGGAGGGAGCGATTCACCTGCCCAAACGTGTATGTATGGCTCCATCTCCAGCAGCCCATGGTGACTGGCACACCTGCATGGGATTTGCTGATATTGGATAGAGGGCTCATTTCAGCTGCCCACATGGAGACATCTATTTCCATTTCACATAACATCTGGGTAGATAACTCACTTATCTTCCTCTTGATACTCTGAAACAGCAAAGGTCTCCTGTAGATCCTGTGGTATATCTATCATCCTTGTGTAGTACCGTGGTGTGTCCGATGGCACCTTCTGCCTTTCTGTGGGTAGCTGAATGTGGATCACCTATGTTTTTCTGTAATGACAGCTGGAAGTTAAACAGGATACCCTCACACATTCAGAATGGTACCCAATGCCTCTGTGTAGGGATGGGAGTCATGACCTGACTGGCTGTTCACCTCTTCAGTTACACAGTCTGCACTGGTCAGACCTCCATGGGTCCTGTTTCATCCAGTTCTTCTTGAAGATATTTAGGTGCCAAATCTTAAACTGAATCTCACCCTACTAGTGCTATGATGGATTTTTTATCATATTTATACACCATACATCTACTACCATGATTAATATGTCTTGTTTTACCCACATCCAAAATCACAAGAGCAATAAGACACCCATCTCTTCCTTAGGGTGAAATTAGAGACAGAATTATATTTAGGAAGTGTTTGGATCCTTCTTTCTGAGAAGGAGCCAGACTGTTAAATGTTTTAGCTTTATTGCCCTCTTTAACTGATGGGCTGACAACTTCTTCCTTGGACCAAAACAGCAGGGGTGAATCAGGAAGACATATGCACTACCACTGACTTCAGTTTTGTGACATTAAGTGTTTATGAGATTATTTTGAATTTTCTCAAGATCGGTGATTAGATTTCTGCCAGCCACTCTGAATTTCCCCTACACTGTCACATCTGTTGTAAATCAAAGAAGGATGAGCAATATAATAAGCAAGGAGGAGCTATGCAGCACTTGAAACACCAGTTGCTGAATGTAGGAGTAGCTCAAATGCCACAGTGATTAAGCAACATGTTGGCACATCAATGTTTTAGTTCCATTCATCCAGCAGGTAACTTCAGAGAACATTACTATCTCTGGGATTCTAAGAAAAATAGTGTTTGACATGTCTGCTCAAGGAGTGTGAGAAAAGTCCCAAATCTCATGTGAAGGAGATATTGATTAAGTTCTTACATATGCATATTTGAGCTGCATGTAAGAAAGATAAGCAGAGTAACTCTCTGAAATTGTCAAGCTTGTAGGAAAGTCATCTACAGTTTGGTACACGCATCTAAAGTAAGCATTTTCCAAATATAAACCTTTGATTTACAATGCTCTTTTATATGTACCCAGAACATAACCCATGAAGAAATTCAGCTTGAAAAAAATGCTTTGGAGTCTGCATAATTAAGTTTGATTGCATTCATTGCTGCAAGAATGTTCTCTCTTACCAGCATGGTAACGTATTCTTCATCTAAACCTAAATTCTTAAATTTGCAAAAAACTTCCTTTGTAGCAAAAATTCTTTCATATACCCACAGTGAGACAGTCCCACCCACAGAGAGAAAAGCAGACAACTGGCATTATGAAGCATGCTTCACAGGAGACAGCAGTGAGTGAGTTTTAAAACTATTAGATAATAAAAAATGTACTGGGATTAGGCATCATCAAGAAATTCCTTCTTTTGGCTGAAACAGGGAAAGGGCTCCTTGCAGGCAAAGTGAGGAAGAAACAATATGTACCTGAACAATTTCTCTGTTAGTTATCTATTGAGTGAGCACAATGTGATTTTGGGTCACACTGTCAGAGCAGGTGTTCACTGAGGCAATTTATGGTCGCAAAGGTTGGTATGGCACTTCTCTGCCTTGACTCTGTAGCATCATCAGATACCAAGAAAAGTTCATTTTGTCATTTTTTTTGTTATTAACTTAGCATTTAAATTCATGTAGGCCTGATTTTCAGGTGATAAACATAGGTTTATTGAAAGGAATGGATCTATGTTCATTTACCTTTATTCTGTCTTCAGTTCAAATCTACTTTTGAGTTAAAAAGTTGAAAATTTTGTGGAAGACAATTTACTAATACTTCTATTTATTTTTCATACTTTTATTTCATCACATCTCAAGACTCTCCTTTCTGTATACAATGGCTTTTCTGGACAATCCCTTGCAGTAGATATGCTGTAAGGACAGAGTATCAATGCCTGCAGTGTGTGAGACTTACCTTAACATGTTTGTTACTATTACTCCAGCAGGCCAGCAGCACTTCATAAAGGATCATAAATGAACACAGGAAAGTGGTGATTTTTCACAGTATGGCAGGTATCTGGAAAAAAAAAAAAAAAAGCCAAATTTTGTGCAGCAGTGAAAGAGTGCTTCCTGAAACTAAGGGCATCCTCCAGGATAGTCTCGCAGCTGACTGTGCAGACAGTGCTGTAAGACTGAAAGGTCAGTGAATGCAGACTCCAGAGGTTGCAGCATTGTTCTTGTCTCTTGAAAATGATGACAGCCTTGGCTTGGTGGCAAACAGTCCGCCTGGTTTACTGCCTACAAGCGGTAGTGTGCCCTACAAGCGTGCCCTTACACACTCGACCTATCCAGCGAGGCGTTGCGTGTTTGCCTGAAACAAGGTGTCGACACCACTCTTTGTAGGCCTCCCCTGGGCTAACATGAAATGCTTCCAGTTCTAACTCCTCTTTTACAGTGACCCAAACAAATCAGGTACCCCAGTTCACACACATCACTGCTTAGCTGCATCTGCCCTTCTCCCCCTCCTCACATAAGTCCTAGGCCGTACTGTATTCAACACAAACACTTCTTCCACTTATCTCACGAGAGAAATATACACCCCACAGCAGCATCTCACATATTTTTTCTTTATTGCTATAGTTTATGCAGAGGATTTCTGTTTTGTTCTCTTTCCACTCCCCATACTTACTTTGGTCACTGTTTTATCAGGCCCATTATGAACAGTACTGAATATGAATGGTATAGAGTAACCTCTCTAAATAATAAACCTCAGCTAAATACCTATGGGCAGGTGCCCATTCCTTAAAGAAAAGATAGCAAGGACTTTTACAGTGTAAAGTGTTTATGCAACCTGGAAGGAGTCTTTTGTCAGCTTACCTACATCATGATACAATAAAGCTGGGTAAAAGGGTGAAACCCTTTAGTAAAGCCTAGAATATCCTGAGTTGGAAGGGACCCACAAGGATCATCAAGTCCAACTCCAACGGCCTGTTTAACACACTATGGGACAGTAATATTGGTAAAAACTCTACTATGGGTATACATATAAAACTACGTATTTGTGGCTTAGCTTGTGCCCTTTCCAAAACAGGAATAATCTTCACCAACAGAAACAAGTTTATGCTCCTTAAACTGGAGCTTGCATCCGTTAGAAGGTCTCTGGATGGTAGCAGGTGCAGGCTGATCTGCAGCTTGGGGGGAAGGAAAATAAAAGTTACAATAAATGTGATTTACGCTCTCGTTAAAAGAGAGAATTCAGTAAGACTGAAAAAAAAAAATCAAAAATTTTTGCAAAGGATTTCAGAGTTTCTGTTCATATTTGGAACTGGGAAATGCTTTGGTCACCCACAGGACCATTGTTTGAAAAAAGGAATCCATCAGCCTTACAGGGAATGCAACAAGGATAACCCTGCCAGAGCCACACTGTCCTAAAATCACCTAGCAGTCAGCTGTAATGGTAAATAAAAGAGAGCTGCGGTGAGCTTGAGCACTCATCTCCTGATCCCTCCCCTGTTTAATTGCCATTCTCTGGCTCTGCTTTTGGACAACTCTCTGCAAGACAAATCTGCTATGAAGGGCAGCAGCCATAACCACTGTGCACCTGGCCCACGTGGTGCTACTTAGCCCAAAGCCCAGGAATCAGTCTCTTTTATTCTCTTCTCTTTTATTCAGCAGCATAGATGCAGCCAAAAGTACAATTAGCTCTTTCGGTTTGACACTGGTACTATTTCTTTGATCTACACATGCACCAATAGCCGGTGAACCCTCTCTGTAATTCACCTAGCCTTCCTGACTGGTGTTTCATAAAGTCTTCCTCCACCAGCTCCTACAATGCTCAAAATGCTGTGCATATCTCTGAAAACAGGTATAAACATCTATGCAAGTCCTTACAAATTTTCTTTCCAGCTTTTAACTTGCTGTTTTATTTCCCTGCACATAAAGCTACCTCCTTCGGGCACACACAGGCCTATCACAGTTACTGTTCTGGTGTGAACACCTTTCCTCCTCTGCTCCCCTCTGTCACAGTTTGTGTGATGATAACCTGCACACGGTGACTGAACTGCCCAAATCCTTCTTTCTCAGGATCCAAAATATCAAGGGTCGGCATTTCATCCAGGTGCTTTTTGACAGGAGGACTGGCAAAGACCCTTCACAGAGGACTTGTCCACATGAGGCCAAGGAAATTCAAGGTTCCTGGAGCTGTGAGGGAAGGAAGTGGAGGAAAAGGTCTTGTGAGGCCAGCTGGGCAACTGCACGTGGACAGTGTGGTAAAAATGTTTGGTAGTGGGCTCAGGAGCATAAATTAGAGATATTATCTAAACATGTTAAGAGAAGGGGGAAAAAAAGGTTATACCTATCAATGTACATTATAGACGTGGCCTAAAGGAACAGTATAGGATCCCCTACAGTTACTGTCTCAGACAAGTTTACAAACATTACTAATCCTCTCACTTCTGAGCAAGCTACATGATCATCAACAAGATATGGAAGAAATTCAGTGTATACATACATTCATGACATATTTCTAAACACTGGTGATAAGTGGTGACAACTTGAGACTACCATTGTAGAGCAGAGCAGTGCTTTTATCCTCCCATGCTCAGATTTGCAGTTTACCTACAAATTCTCCCAGACAAGTTGCTTGTTTTTAAGCCCAAACAACTTGACAGTAGTCTGCCATACTTATTAATATCATTAATATTCATAATATTTCATTTTTTCCCTAAATTTCTAAATCTATAACCTAGACTGAAAGCTTTTCTTGGTGCTATAGAGGTGTTGTGGTTTAACCCGGCTGGCAGCTAAACACCACACAGCCGTTCGCTCACCCTCCCCCCTCCCTCTCTGGGATGGGGGAGAGAAACGGGAAAGTGAAGCCGGTGAGTTGAGATAAAGACAGTTTATTAAGACAGGAATATAATAATAACAATAATAATAATAATAGTGATAATGATAATAGTATTAATAATAATAATGTGTAAGAAAACAAGTGATGCGCAATGCAATTGCTCACCACCCGCTGACCGATGCCCAGCCTATCCCCGAGCAGCCGGCCCCCCACCCCGGCCAGCCACCCCTATATATTGTTTAGCATGAGGTCAGATGGTATGGAATACCCCTTTGGCCAGTTTGGGTCAGCTGTCCTGGGTCTGTCCCCTCCCAGCTCCTGCTGCACCCCCAGCCTGCTCGCTGGCAGGACAGAGCGAGAAGCTGAAAAGTCCTTGGCCTGGTGTAAACACTGCTCTGCAACAATTAAAACATCAGCATGTTATCAGCGCTCTTCTCATCCTAATCCAAAACATAGCACCCTACCAGCTACTAGGAGGGAAAATTAACTCTGTCCTAACTGGAACCAGGACAAGAGGAAAAAGGGAAAGTGAAGTTATCATCTAGTGTTCAAATGTCAAGCTTTTAAAAGCGATTAAAGGCACCACAATAATATAAATTGCTATGGTGGTTATCAGAAGCTTCTAACAGAGGTTTTTTTCCAATGTTCAAGACCCTAATGACCCTACAGAAAGGATCTCATTAAATATTCAAGTTCAGAAGGTTACTTTAAAAACAAGTTTGGATAAATGAGGCACAAGTTTCTTTAAAAGACTGCTGAAAATTTTTTGAAACTATCTATCTTGCTGATAAATTTATATTAAATCCCAAACTGTTAATTGGATGATTTTATCTTAGTGAGCACGTAATCCAAAAGGTATTTTTTAGGATAGGTTGGGAATTTTGGGAATGTTCCAACAGAAAGTATTTTGGGTCAGAAAATGCATCCTTATCAAAGCCACAGCTTTTTTTTATTATTTTTTTTTTTAATGGAAGTGTACATATCAGCTTTGATACAGATGGAATTTTCTTACCAAAAAAATCAAAAATCTAGGGAAGTCTAAGTCATAACACCCTTCTGGCTTGACTCACTTATCTGGCTATAGAAAATGAGAGCTGAAATTTCTGCAAGTGCATAATTTTGCCTGGAGACTTGAAGACTTGTTTTCTACCTGCCAGGAAAGTACTTCTTTCATCCAAGTGTGCTGGGATGAGTTGTTTTTCATCCACAGACAAGATGCTTGCTCTGCAGCCCAATGGTCATGACTCACAGATGCAGTGGTGTTGCCAACAGAGATGTGACAAGACCACCAGCAAAAAGAGACCAAAACTCATGTCTCTGGTCAGAATATGGCAGAGACAATCCAAACACTGATCTGCCTTGTCCTATTTGACGGCAGACTGCATCTTGTGGCTTCAAACAGCCACAGGATAGATGGAAAAATCACTTGGCAGCAGACACCCTCAGAACACAAGGATATTAAGGGCTGTGAAGGGAGAAGATACTCAAAGAAGAGAAAGGTTTTCATCTTTCCAAGGGAGCGACTGACCGTGAAAACACAGACACTAGAGAAACACAGATGATGCCATGTGAACTGTAAAAATTTGAGGCATTTGCCTCCACGTATTCTGTTTCTTGACAGGAGTGTAGCCATTTCAGATTTTCTCCAGGTACTCAATATCGCTAAATAAGCATGCCATTGCAATAAAAGAACATATTGTAGCAAGACAAATGTGACTTGCTTAACAACTATGTTATCTCTTATGACCAGACGCAAGAGTAGATAGCGAAATCTAAGTATCAATGTGCCTAAGGCAAAGAATATGACAAGCTGTAAATCACACTCTTGGAATTAGCATATATCCTTTTGCAGTACAACCACCCCCTGGAAATATATATATCGCCAGTCAGAAATTAAATCTGAAATTTGTCATGGAAAGTTTATTAAAAAAAAAAAAAAGAGAGAGAGAGAGCCTCATACCTGCAGAAGGGTCACCCATTCTGTAAAAGTTCTGTAGAAGTGTCTTTTGTACTTGTACTGGGTATAAATTGCATTTGTTAAGTCTCTGCTTTGTTCCTCATCAGCAACTATCTTGACAGATGTGATTTTTGCACCCTGTATTTTAGGAACACCAGACCTTCACACTGTGTCTTCGTACTGATGCTAACAGAAAGCCCTTCCTTACTGCAATGATTATAATTCTTTTCGTCTGCTTGGTTTCTACCTGACTGAGATAGAAGGTCCAGGGTTCATTCTGGGGCAAAACAAAAACACTTTAAAAATATTTCCTATCCACCTTTCTTTTTTTATACATGAAATTTGTTCTCAGATATACTATATATTTTGTACCCAAAATAATCAGAGATAATGCTATTAACCTTTTTTTTGTCATATTTTATATTAAAAATCCAATTACAAATTACTTTAAATAGATTACAAATTATGACTTTAGAGTCAGTCAGTTACTATCAGTTACTATGGGGTCCAATAGGTTGCTTTGAAAACATTGTTTTCTGTATTTCAAAATACAATATGCTGATTTGCTGTTGCCATGTAGCATGTTTATAATATTCATTAACCATTATATAGCCTCTTGTAAATTTATTTTTATTCCTAATACTGAGTCTCTCAGAGCCTCCTTTTCTATTTTTTACCATCACTTTTCATCAACAAAACATCGTTTCTTTTGATTATTTTTTAATTGGTGTATCTTCTTTCTAAATTCTGAGTTCTGACCAAATAAATGCTCCCCTCCATCTAGGTAAACACAGACTATGAATTCTTCAATTCTCACTTATATCTTGTTGACAGGAAGAAGTTAAGTGATACACAAGTCTTGTCCTGACCTTTAGCCCAGGAATGCACTTCACCCCAGGGTCTGCATCACCAATGTAAACTCACCAAGTAATTGCAATGAGAAAGAGTGGCAGGAGATGATGTTAGATGAAGCCAGTTGTCTTTTAGCTATCAGGACGGGAGCATGGGGGGTTTCATGTCCAGTGTCAAATGAAACCAAACTTCTCAATCAACTCTCCTGCTGGTCCTGTATAGGTGGCCCACAATGTTGTGGTGTGTGTAATGGCGTAGGAGCCTGCTCTTCTCTGGCACAGAGAAGTGCTGAGGAGTGGATGCATCTATGAGACGAATACGTCAAGCAGCAGCTTCCTCTAAGATACTTCTGATCCTCTACTGAACAATAACTTCAACAGTACTGTAAGCGTATATGAACTGTTTTAATTATCTGAATGTGGCTATCACATTCATTTCTAATCATCAGTGATTAGTCCCCAGATGAAGTCCCCATTTTTGAAGGACAGTAAGATTTCTTTTACTTAGAGGACATATGAATACCATATAGCTTCTTTGCACTTTATACTCTGAAAGAGTTCAATTTCACTGACTGGGAAGAGCTGACCTTATGTATGATATCATTTTCATGCACGGCGTTCCTTACCTTGTACAAACATAGTCAACTTGCTTCTTTCCTTTCTTAACGAGTTTTACTTGCATGATATTAGAAAAGATGGCTCAAAAAAGATTGTGTGTTTTTTGTTTGTTTGTTTGTTTGTTTTGTTGTTGTTGTTTGGTTGGTTGTTTGGTTGTTGTTTTGTTTTTTTGTCTTCAATGTGGACATCCTGAGAAATATATTCCTAAAATTTCTCATCCTTCCAAAATTATCTTGTTTTGCTTTGTTTTGTGTTTGTTTGGTTGGTTGGTTGTTTGTTGTTTTTTTTTTTAATGTCAGCATGTCTAAAAGAATCATGTAACTACCACTGAATGGCACAGTCGGGGAAACTATATTCTCCAGATGCAGTAAAAGTTACTGTATTGTATTTCCTATTTTCTGTGGAGGAAATTACTTTTAAAAGCCTCTTATGATTTTGCAAGAAATAAAATAGGAAGATAAATTAGTTCCTGCAAATTGTACATTTCTACTGCATTCATTTTAATGAAAACGTGCAGGTTTCAAAAGGAGTGAAAGAGGGTTTTTTAATTGTAGTGTTCTCCTTTAATAAGATGTAATCAGATATTTTATAGCATACTGAATGTGCACATGTGGATGTGCAATAAAATTCCTATTACTGTCTTCTTTCATGAAGGTACATATAAACACAGAAACACATTATATTTCACCAAATCTATTATGATATTTTTAAAGCAAGGACAGATTCTAGTTCAGTTATGATAAAGAGCTCAGTTTGGGTCTATTTAACTATGTGGAAAATTTTGGTACTGTTCTAAGAATTTAGAGGAATCCTTAAATTTTTAACTTGATTACTCTACAACCCAAACTATTGATAGCTATGACAAAAAGATAAAAAAATAAAAAAAAAATAAAAGTTCTGTACTAGCCCTAGAGAGAGATATTGATTAAATAGCCCAAAATATGTTGGGAAAAAAAGTTTGAATTATTTGTTAAAATAATAAAAATAAATAAAACTGAGACTTTCTAGAAATATGCCTTATAAGCCATGGCTCTTGCCATTCTTTCTAAATTCTAGTAAACTGTGAAGATATTTCATCTGCACTGTTGACTAACCTCTTGCTTCTGGTAGTTGTTTGGGCCGTATGAAAAGAAAAGACTCTTTAGCTTGGATCCATGGTTATTCCTCAAAAGCTAGACTCTTTCTACATAGTGCATATCACCTTTATGAGAATCTGTAAAGTCTGTCTCTTACATTTCATGAACTGTAGAGACAAAGTCATTCTGTAATACAAATAGGTGTTATAACCCTTGAAAAGAGCTCTTTGAAAGCCTTGTCAAAGAAAACCCTCCCCCAATGCATTCATTTATTATACTTGTAAGGGGTAGATTTTCAAGATACTGCTTTCCATATGTATTTGAAGAAATAATCAACAGCTTTAGATGGATTCCATTTTCTTTGAATCATCAAGGAGAAAGTGTTTAAGGCCAGCTGTCAAATTCGTTTTGCTTTCTCTGGATAAAGCTGGATAAAGAGATCTCGTGATTTTCTTGCTGGCCTTAAACAAAAATGTATTTCTATATGAAAACACTGAGATTAGAAGAGTTAGATTGTTCTCTGCATACTATAAAATTCAAGTTCCATTTAAGTTGCTCACTTTTTGCCTTACCAATCTGTTGTTGAATCCTGTTGTATGAGTTCTTCTAAAGTTTTTTAGGTTAAAGCCCCAGAGGAAAATAACTTGATATCAGCATAAATCTATCTTTAACAGCACTAGAGAAGTGGTGAAGAAAAGATGACATATTTAACGCAATTTATTTTCAAGCTGCTATATTATGAATTTTCTTATTTAAAAGAAGATGGGTCCACAAAGGTCATGGCTATGCAGTCATTTTCATATTCTCCTCATTTCTTACCATCTTCTGGCCAGTGCAGAGATGCTGACATTGTCCTGTTCTCCCTTCAATAACCCAGATCTTTGGCCATTGTTTCCCAGAAACATGCCCTCAGTTCTCAGTATCACGTTATTTATCCAGTGCAAATCATAGAAAGGTAGAGCTGGGAAGGGTTTTGAGGGCGTGTGCACTTCCTGAAGTCCATCCTCTTGCTGAAAGGTTAGATCACCTTTTCTACGAGCTAGATTCCTAACATCAGTTTGTCTAACCTATTTTTAAAAGCATCTAGTAATGGAATTTCCACTACCTCCTTGCCAATGCTGCTTACCAGTGCTCACTACCCTTACCATAAGGACATGCACCAAGAGCTAATAGTTTGAACTCCTTTGAATCAGTTTAATTCAATTAATTTTGTGTTATCCTTTCAGTTTACTCTTTCCATTGTGTTTGTGGTTTTTTTTTTTGGTTGTTTGATTGTTTTGTGTTTTGTGTTTTTGTTTTGTTTTGTTTGTTAGTTTTCAAATAACAAAGTCAGAAGCTACTTTATGCCAGCCGAGTACTCCAAAGTGCCAAGTGGAACAGGGAGACTATTCTAACTGTCCTATTTTTAAGGCTGCTATTTATATGTCGCAGTATGATGTTTACCTTTTTTGCACAATGCTGATTCATGTTCTCTTCTCATCTGCTGTGACACTCAGATTGCTTTCTGCACAGTTGCTGCCTAATCAGTCATCTCCATTCCTGCGTTTGTTCCCAGTCAGATGTATGACTTGTGTCTGCCTCTGTTGAACTGAGCTGGCAGAGAAGGGAAAGGTCAGATGGTTTTCACACATTTGTCAAGGCTGCTCTGAAGCCTAAGCCAGTTCACTTGCAGTCCCTCCAAGCTTGATATCACCTGCAAAGTGAAAATTGTGTCTCTGCCCAATTAACAAACTGATTAGAGTGTCAGTTGCTGGGCACACCGACTGAGAGCAGCAGTCAATACCTCCTTCTTTGTTGGCAGGGAACAGCTGATAATGACTTTGTGAATAAAAGTTTCCAAACACTTCACAGAAGTTTCATCTAGACCATGTTTCCCTTCTTTGCTTGAAGGAACTTAAGGCTGAGTCAGATATTCATAAGGTGTATCACAGAATCACAGAATGGTTTGGGTTGGAAAGGACCTTAAAGATCATCTAGTTCCAACCCCCTGCCATGGGCAGGGACACCTACCACAAGACCAAGTGCTCAAAGACCCATCCTACCTGGTCTTGAACACGTCCAGGGATGGGGCATCCACTTGTGACAATCCATGCTTCTCCTCTGTCTGTAAAAGCTGTTTCACTACCTCCAACTGTGACTTGGTTTCTATTTTTCTTCTGGATTTGAACAGGCAGCATTTCACTGAGCTGGAAAATATAAATGAAGGTAAAAAGGGGAAATATTTGTTTTGATATGTATATTCCCTCTAACAACAAAATAAAGAGTAATTTCTTTAAGAGTCCTGTGCAAAGACTATGCTGACTATCCGCTACCATTATTCAAAGTCAAGCATTCATTCCAGCTTGCTTTCTATAGGAGATATTCAGGGAGACGTTGCATAAGCTCCTGGGGATTTGACGGTCACCAGTGGGCTTAGCTGGTGGGGTGACCTTGACAGAAAAAAATAACAACTTGAGCACCTGTGCCCAGCTAACAAGTGATAGTTGCTGCAGGTGATAATAACAGTTCATGTTATGGCATCATGAGACCTGAGAACACTTAAGAAGTCAAAAGTCCAGTGGGCACACAGTGTCCAGAAAACTTGCTGTATTTGGCATTGTGACAACTGCTCCTGAATATCCAGCTCAGCATTGGTGAGTGCAATCCAAGAAGAAAGCTGACTAATGCAAAAAGTTTCACAAAATGAAAATGGAAGAGAAGACAGAAAAATGAGTGAAAAAAAAAAAAATCAGGCATTTCTGTCTACAGGGTTGAATGAAATGAGTGGTTGGATCACAGTCTAAGTATCCGTATGGAGCACAGAAATGCAGCAGAGTTCATCTTGCAAAGAGAAGGTTTATTGATGATGGAAGCTGAATCTAGACAATTTCACTTAAATGATGGATTTTTTATCTACTTAAAACATGTTTGTGCTGGGTTCTCTGTCATTGGCAATTGTCAGATCTAGACCAGTTTTTTTTTTTTTTCTGCAAGCTGTGCTGTAGTTCAGAAGTCCCATGGTTCCTCTTACTTTGGTAAAATTACCAGGATCTTCCCTTTGGCCCAATCACCCATATGGTTTGTGGCCTGCCTTTAATTCTATCAATGTACAAAAAGATCAAATGTCTTTCCCGTCTCCATCTTTGTAGGAGGGATACATAATTGCTGTAGAGCTTTCCTCTAGCATTTAAGAGAACAGGCCAAATAGGAGAGCATATTTACAGAGGGATCCTGGCACCCCTGCTGAGCCATTGTGCCTCTAATTCCAACAGTTCAGCAGTGGCAGGACAGAGGCAACCCTAATTCCTCCGAAAAATGTATGTACAGGGCTGAACAGCCATACAGCTACCACCATGTTACATGACCTGGAGGGCATGCATCACAGCAGTTGTGACAGAAGCAACATGGCAAACCCTACCAACTCTACACTACACTGTAATTCTTACCATTGCAACGTCCCAAACTTCGCCTGGTCCTTCCATCCCCAAACTGCCAGGGTACAGAAGACTGAAAGAAGTGAAGGTAGAAGGTTGTACTGTCTTCGGTCTCAGGTCTGACAGTGGAGACAGAGAGAATTGGGCAAAGGCTTTGTAGGGAAGCATGGAATTATAGTTCTGTCTCTGCAGAGGAAAAAATCCTGCTATGGAAATCATATATTTATTGAGATTTCTTTTTCTAAGAATTTCTTAAACATATGACTTCACATCCTACAATTTGTGTACATGGGAAATTAGATTATTTTTAGTGAGTAAACAGTATTTTTCATCATCCCTAGCCTGTTCATTCATACATAGCATTCCTTGTATAATTTTCTTTGGGAGAAATTAGGTGATCTATCTTCAAAACAACCGCAAGAACCAGAACCTTCTTTTGTGACTACTTACAATATGGCAGCAGGATGTGGAAGATCTAAGTCTGAGTCATGTCTCCATCTGATGCAGCTTCAGTTCATCACTGATTTTGCAATGATTGCCCAGAAGACAATGATGCTGAATTTTCAGGGGAAAGGATGAGACTGGTATTGAGGTCTCTTACTCTGCTGAAGCCATTCCACTTTGATAAAATGAATTTCATTTGTCAAGCAGTAACTATAACATAAATGCTCCATCTTCCACGTGCAACCTAGCCATCATCTCTCCATGACCCAATAAATCTCTTCAACAGCAAGAGAGGCTGAGTCAGCTCCTGAATGTCTTGTAATTTTGCACAGGAAGCCTGTGTATACATTAGTGGGTGCACTATATAAATGGGTATATGTATGTCCTATAGCTTTGAATTTAAGACACATACTTTACAGGAAGGATGTGTTACTTCCAAATCCTGCTTCAGCAGCTATGAGTGCCTCCTATATCCAATGGGACATTGTCACTGAGGAGGACAGCGGCCCGCACAGGGTATGCTATAGCATGGTGTTTTTCTGGGAAGGAAAGAGTGAGGGAGATGTTTTTAAATGCTGGAGGGCCTTGAAGGTGGTTTTTTTTCTCGACATTGGACTCAGACACTGGTGCACTACAAATGTACACCTCCCCTCCACTGCTGTTGTGAAATGATGGCCTCATTCCTTGGCTTTTGTTACACACAATCCATTCCGTCCAGTGACAACAGAACAAAAAGTAGCATGTTGGATTTTTCTTTTCTTTCTGATTGATATAAACTAATGATTCATCTCACCTTTTTTAGATTTGAATCAGCAAATTGATTTTTGCAGTTCTACCATCACACCTCTCAAGGCTGCATGCCGCTGAGAACTGCTGGAGAGGTTTATGTAGAAGCTCATCTTTTCATCGCTCAATACCACAAAGCAGACCTCATATCAAGAAGCCCTAATGTTCAGGGGCCATCTTTACATTCTTTGTGAGACATGACTGGGACTTAAGTCCTTTTTTATTCCCACAGAATGAGGCAAAAGCATTAATCAAATATATTGTCTACAGAAAAGTGGCTTTTGCCATTTTCCAACTACTTAACGTCATTGTCACTGCTGTTACTCTGCCTCACCCCATTTTTGAAACTTTATGTTGCACTACATGTCGTGCAGGATGCATTTTAGAAACCACGAGCAAGTGTGTGAGCTGCACTGAGCAGAAGACTCAGAAAGAGATGCACCTTCCATCTTCTCCCAGATGATGGATGCAAAATCCCATCCCCTCCTTTCCCTACCTACCTTGCCTAAAAGGCAAGTGTGTGAAAATGAAGATTGTGTCATGATAACCAGAACTTGAAATGCAGATATGTGTTTCTTTTTTAGTGCACTGAAGAAAGGAGCCATACTGCATGGCTAAGAGGAGCTAGAAAGCCATAATGTGGGTCCTCAGCACTTGGCAAATTGCAGCAAGGGACAGGAAAGAGACAAGCCTGTGTTATATAGCTATCTTTCTGTAATATTAAAGATATCCATTTTATCTGGCAATGGCTGTGACATTTTCTTATCCCTTCAAAATATTGAGTGAATTCACAAATGACTTTCAATAACCCATTTGTATTCATTTTCTTTTTCTAAAATAAACTTGTCTAGGAGAACTAATGAATACCACATTCATTATAATGGAAGCCTTTTGCAAGAAATATTCTGCCTAGTACATTTCTTTACACCCAAAGAGTATGATAAGATAAATTCCATTTTCAAGCAGCTGAATGGTATTATAGTCCCATTAATTTCAATAGCTAAGCCACAGCAAGAGCATTTCCTGTAAATTCTTTTAGTTTTGTTTGGATATACAATAGGAAAGTTACTGAAGATTAAAATGGAATCTATGCATTTTTTAAGAGTTTTTCATTACTTTTTGCAGTTTTGCTTTTTTCCTTAATGCATCAGAGCATTAAAAAATACATGACTGTGACAAATAACAGCAAAGAAGTAGCATTTACAGAGAACTTTGATTCCAGTCTAATGCATTTGCCAGCATTTTGGCAAACTTCGCCCATCTGTTGTTGAGCAGTGGGAACCATAAATTCCCTTCCATGAGGAATAAAAGGTACTAAATACAGTTGCTATCAGCATGAAGCAAGTGATTAAGAGGAAAAAAATTGAGAAATAGCAAAAAATATCTCTGAAAAAAATCCGATTTGCAACTTTAACATCCTAACCCAGAGAAAACACGGATTCTTCTGTGTATAATGGGCATGAGGCACGCTATTAAAAGACTGACCTGGGAATAGTGTGAAGTCCATGGGTTCCAAAGAGACCTGGGGATGTAACATTATACTTCTCATTTGTCTATCTGCTGGGGGAAGAGAAACAGATAAGGTAGCAGTGGAGTCTTCTGTTAATAATTGTGGGCAGTCATAAGCTTCTACATCTCCTGTTGCAACAGCATGACTGTGCGGATCCACCTGAGAAAAAGTATGTCTGCTCCACGAGAGAGAATTACTAGAATTAATAACTTTGTAGAGGTATTCTCAACTTGCAACAGCATCAATGAAAACTATATTTGGCATTAAAAAGTTAATTTTCTACTCCCCAGAGCCATGGAGGAAAATAATGGCAGAACAATTTTGATAATCTAAACCAAAACAGTTGGCTTGAGAAGTGGTGGAATGCTTCTCGTGACTTCATTTTTTCACAAATCACTCCTACTTTCTGTTTCTTGCTCAACGTTCCAGAAAAATAGATTTCTGGGACTAATACAAAACAAGCTTGGTGGTCCTAAAGATATTCAGAGTGTTGTCCCTCAAAATTCTCCCCTTGTTGAACAGTACTTTCTTGACAACATTCATCACAGAATATCTACCAGGTGGAGAGCCAGATACTAATGTTGGAATCATACTCGGGAGATTTAGAGATTCAAAAAAAGAATTTCAAATCCAAGAGCATACCAAACCATCTGACATATTTGTGTTCTTGCCACCCTGATCTTGTGAAGGAGACACAAAAAGAGTGGATCCTTCCAGCTAGTATAAACACACATGTAAGAAGTATCTGTGAGTCATGGCATGGCCTCACTGCCAGAGGACCTCACCATACCTGACGTAAGGGGGACATTTCTCTTCACCCTTACTTTATTTCGCTGGAATTCTTGTGACTGGGGAAAAAAAATGGGAAACAGAATTCTCCAAACATAGAAAAACAAATAGTTTCCTGGTATGTTTAAGCCACAAATAGGAAAAAGATCCATCTGCAGCTGAGAGGTAGCTGAGAGGAATTTTGGGAGGGGCTGGCTTGCTCTATTTTCTGCACATTTAGAAGTTTATTTTATAGAAGGTAGTGCAGTCTGACTGGAACTAAGTTTGTGAGAGGAATCAAGGAACATGATAAGAATCACGTTCACTCTATAGTCCTTACTCAGTAAAAAGAAAAAACTGTTTTGACCATGATTCTTCTGTTGTTTTTTTTCTGCCATGCTTCAAACAACACAACCTTCTGCACAACATAATGCTGTATAAGTATCTTTTGACATGCCCTTTAGATTATAATAGAAGTATGCAATTATATGTATTTTAGTAGTTTCATACAATACTTATGTTGGAAGGGACCTTTGGGCCCACTGCTCAAGGCTTCAAAGTGGGAGTGGGTTGGACAGGGGCTTGTCTGGTTTTGTTTTGAATACTTCTAGGAATGAAGATTTCATTTGTTCTCTGAGCGATTTGCTCTCCTGTTCAAACAATAAATGAATTTTAAAAATACATGTATGACAGGAACCTAATTTTTCTGACATGTTTTCACAGTATCCAGCACAGTTAGGTTCCAGTGTATGGATGCTGCTGAACTACAAATAATGAAACAACCAAACAAACAAAAAAAACAGTAGATATGCTATTGTAAAATGCGTTTGATTGCATCTATTATTACCATGCATATTATTATTACTATGGAGGAACTCAAGGTTTAAATGGCAGCAATGGCAAATTCTGCCATGTATGTCCAAGAAGCATGTCTGTTGTGGTGTTATATCCACTGTCTGTTCTCAGCGTCCAACCACACAGCACTAAAAGATGTATTTTTTTTATATTGACTAATAAGTTTAGCACCTTGTGAGACAGGCTATATTTTAAGACAGTAACTTTCAAAGTGAGCTCTTCTGGGAAGGCCGCAAACCGCTGTGCTCAATTAGCACTTGTTAAGATCCAAAGAGTGAACATGACACATCTGCAACCAGGATTATCACATTATCAAAAATTGCTCATTCCTGGAAACTCCCATGAATAGCTTGACTCATCTCTGAAAAGACTTATGTCGCAAACATATCTCTGGAGCACAAGATCCCATTTTTACAGCTACTCGATGTTTCACTGAGGGATGCTGAGTACCTCCAGCTGATGGTGAGCCGATGGAAAATGAGTGTACTCAGTATCTGCCCAATCTCCCAAATGGTATTTTCTTAGGAACAGCCCAAGGTTCTCAGTTTCTAGAAGAAGTGTCCCTGTGTGTGTGTTGCAAGCAAAGTCTCTTATTGTTTCATCACAATCCTAATTTCCCATTTAAATTAATGGAATAGTAGCACCATTTACTTTAATGGTTCACATAATATGCGGTATCATTTCTTGCATAAATTGCTTCCCACAGCTAATCTGCTACTGCACAAAATAACACAAAAAATATTTTTCTAATGTTGTTTAATGAAAGAAATTTAGTTGTGTTCTGTACTTCTTGGAAACTCTGCCACTCTACTAGGCAGCAAAGGCACTGCCTTTATTGTTATAAATCTTTTATAGTAAAAGAAGAGGCTGGTTTTAAAGAATTTATGAGATTTTTTTTCTGCCTTTTTTTCTGTTACTCTACTGATGCCACATCTGATGCTCAGAAAGTTGCTACTTTTAAGGGAATATATTGTTTACATATATCTTGCTTGCACTAAGGTGCCAAGAATAGAGGTACTGCTAGTAATTTATAGCACAAAGTCCAAAATAGGACGAAGATCTTCCAACCTCAGGACAGACAGCTACAATCACTAGGTTGCTTTATTGCAACATCTAGTACTTATTGCTTCTCATTCTAAAAGATGCAAAACAAGCTTGGTGATCTCAGATACAACATGAGACCACAATAAACAGCCATTTCTAGAGTGGTTTCCTTAGCCAGAATACATATTGCATCAGCCATCACGTGGAAAAAGAGCTAGGAAACACTGAACAGAACCAAATGTATATGGTTCCACAAGACTTTCAATGTCATCTTGAAACCTGCTAATGTACACTTAAATTACTGTTATACCTGCAGGCTCTAGTCAAATGAAGGCACATTCCTGTCAGGTTCTACCATTCAAGAAATCAGTATTCTGCTTGAGAATACCATACATAATCCGGAGCCATTTGGCTGCAGGCTATTTGGCATGAAAGTGCTCTGATTCATATAAGAGGTCTGCTCCCCCTTGAGTTGGAGGCAGTAAACTGATGCCTGAGGACTTCATGAGAAAATGAACCACAGCCAAGAAACATATTTAATGAGGTTCATTCATTCTCTGATTTATTAATCTGGCACATTGAAAGAAGCAGGGATCCTACTGTGACCACTGAAAGCAATGTGCATTGTAACTTCACAGTCTCCCTCCATTCATAGTGTAATATTTGCTATGCAGTTAAATTAGCTATGAACACACACATGACACAGGCTGCCTTTCTTCTGAATATGACCTTCTTAGGGCATTCATTGTTAAATAGTTATTGTACATGCAGAAAGTGTGATGGACAACACCCCCTAATGTAGCCTACTCAGTTAGTGTTTGCAGAGGTGCAACATTATTGGGTTGGTTCTAATCTTCTCCCACATCCAACTTCTGGTTCCCAGCCATCCCAGCTCTAGAACTGCTCATAAAAATAATAACAATAATTAAAATAAAATAAAATAAAAATATTAGATTTATTTTTACCTTTTTTTTTTTTTTCTCATAGCAGAGTCAAATGAATCCTTGTCAGAGAGTCAGCTTTATAAGTCATTATCTCAGAGACTTGCAAATATGCAGGCTAAGGATCCTTAATGCCCTGTGGAGCTCTGCTACAGAACAAGGGACTAGGTAAGGTACTTCACACTCACAGCAGCCTATCTTATTTATACACTAGATATGCTCTCAAGTTTTAAGACGTACCTTCGAGCCATCTGCATGTTCCTGTGGATTAAGGAAACTGGATGCAGTAATAAATTCTCTGCTCATTTAGCACTGTCCATGTCAATGGACTTCAGCCAGCAGAAGTTGCTGCCTGTAGCTTTTAAGGTCAGGAAGACCCCAGTGTGCATCTGGTCTCTTACATTACACACACCGCAGTTTTCTGCAGAAGAGATTTTTCTTTGTGCTAAACAAGCTATGACTGTGAGTCTAAGCATCCTCATGCATTTCAGAAGGACGTGCAGCCTTGATTACAATTCCCATGCAGTTTTGAATTTGCCACCTCCCTAAGTGGATGGTTCTACTGATTAACAGCAGTGACTGTTAGAATGCTTCATTTTACTGCCAATCTTAATTTTAATAAGGACTTAATAAGTGGAGGCTCACCTTCTCAGACACAGGGCTGGAAGGAACCTGAAGTACTGCTCATGTACTGGTCACACTACTTAAACTCAGAGTTAAAATAACAAGCAGTTACAGCCTCAGCTTACATACAAAGACTTAATAGCTTTTACTTACAGAACGAAAATCCATAGCACTCACCAGTTTATTATATACAGGTCTTATGTGGACTCTGAATTCACCTCATTAGAAACAAGGAAGCCATGATAATATGAGATGGTAAAAAGTGGTTTTGTTACAAATAGATCATAAAATAATGCCTGCCGCCATAAAGTATAGTGATTACAAGTCTTGACATATGATTATTGTTTATTACATGAAAATGATGGTATTTACCTGACAGAGGAAATATGTACTATTATCATAAAAACAGGATGTTATTATATCTAACCATCAGTATTATTCCAACGCCTACAACTCACTTGTAAGTTTTTTATACAACGTTTTCAATAAAATTTCTGACATTTTCATATTTCTCAAAGTCTATGTAAGATATGTTCAATAACTTGGCAACAACTTGTATGATTTCCTATTTCTGTGGAAATATAATTTTAAATGGGTTTTCTAATTAGGTCAAACAGGCTTAAAAACCAAAAAGGCTGAAATCCTGCCTAAATGAGGACAGCTCCTCTTTGATGTGGTAATTAAGTTTTGGTAGAACTATAGCAATAATTCAGAAGCCTGAAGTGCAGATACAGAAAATATTTAAATGGTCAAATGTTTTATTAACGTACTGGGTAGAAATGAATAGGGAGAAAATGTAGTGGAAGAAAGAAGAAAGAGGGAACATGAAAATAAGGAGATGACAAAACACTGGGGAGGGAAGGAAAGGAGAAGGAAAACAAGATGAAGGAGCAAAAGACAGAAAAAAATGAAAATGTGTGAAAATGCAAAAAGGGAAGATGAGAAGATGAGATCTGGATGACAAAATGGAAAGGAAAATTCACTGGAAGCATATGATAAGAAAATGTGAAAAAACACATGTAGCTATATTAAAACAAAAGTAGGTGTGCAAACCAATCAAAGTGAAATTTTGGAAAGAAATTGAAAGCAAGAGTAGCTCAGGTGACAACCATCTACCAAAGCAAGGCTTTCAGTACCTTCTGCAGGACAACTAATAAATTGCCAAGATAACCTTCTACATATGTTCACAGCTTGACTGCAGGAACTTTTACCATCCTTTCTAGTTATAAAGTCTAACAGCATCTGCTTGAGGTAAGCATCATTTCTTGTCATTTCTCCAATGAACAGACAGTAATATGGGAATACAGTGGATTTTTGCCATTCACAATGTCATGCAAGAATTTTCTCTGTTGCCAAAATCAGAACAATAATTCCCAGGCTTCCAGATCATGTTCATGTTCTGAAAAGAACATTTAGAATCATCATAGGACAATAAGAAGATTGATAACAGACAATCTCATCCCCAATACTATCTAATATATACAATTTAAAGATTCTTTTCTATGGCACCAGCTACAGTAATTATCTAAGAATGGTGCTGTGTGAAAAATATATAGCAAATTAGCAGTATCAAAAGCTTAAAAAGATTGCCAGGCAACCATCGTTTTGTATCATTCAGGGATTGGTTTGTACAAATGCACTTTATTCTGACTTGGATGATTACAGCCTTTCTCCATGATCACCCATACACATTAGGAATTGGAAGTGGGGTTACCACCTGCCTGCTCCATTAGTGGCAAGACAATTCCTGCTTTTCATTCTCTGTTTTGCATACTCTGTGCTGGTGCGCAAGAGTGGGTGAAGAGAAAATTTAATAGTGAAGACTAATTGCCACTGGTTTGCCATTCAATATGGAAAAATGTTGCACGGAAAGCAGAAAAATGCTCAGTATCCCAGGTACAAGGATACTGAAGAACTACACATTTGAAACTTGTCTATGTGCACATCGTTCTTGCATTTCCTTTTAGATATTCTGACTAGAAAGATGTCTGAGATCAAAAATTAGATTGTCTTTCCCTATCAGGAATTACAGCATTGGTTAAAATAGCTTCTTGTAATCAATTTTGTTACCATTTTTGTGATACCTTTGGATTTCACTGAGTCCCAATATGTTGAGTGCCTCGGAAATTTAGCCTGTAAGTTTTGACAAAGCTGGACTTCATACATGTGCAACCATGGCTTATTACGATGATAATTCAAGCTTTTTTCTCCTGAAGCTTAAGATTATGGTAAAAAAAAATAGATTTATCATCATTGACAATAAGTTAAACCACATCTGGGCATTGTAGTATTAAAATATACTCTCTTGGGAGTGTAAGAGTCACAGCCAGTACTTACTAAAACAGCTGGTGAGCAGTCATCAGGACTGACAAAAACATTTCAAGGCCCTCAGGGAACTTTGACTTCCAGGGCAAATACCAGACACATTTAAGACCCCAGTTCTTCTCTGGTGTTTTGATCCTCATAGAATAACAGAATGGTTTGGGTCGGAAGGGACCTTAAAGCCCACCCAGTTCCACCCCCCTGCCATGGGCAGGGACACCTCCCACCACACCAGGTTGCCCAAAGCCCCATCCAGCCTGGCCTTGAACACCTCCAGGGATGGAACATCCACAGCTTCTCTGGGCAGCCTGTGCCAGGGCCTCACCACCCTCTGAGTGAAGAATCTCCTCCTTATATCTAATCTAAACTTCCCCTCTTTTAGTTTAAAGCCATTCCCCCTTGTCCTATCACTCCATTCCCTGACAAAGAGTCCTTCCCCAGCTTTCCTGTAGGCCCCCTTTAGGTACTGAAAGGCCAAGGTCTCCCCAGAGCCTTCTCTTCTCCAGGCCAAGCAACCCCAACTCCCTCAGTATTGTTTCCCAAAATACTATGTGAGCTCACTGAGGACTCCAGTCCCACATCCATACAAATCTGTGCAAACCTTGCAGTGACAGCACTGGGAACACTGTCCATTTGTGGCATCACTTTCAAAGTGATCTTAAAATGTATGGTCTCCAAAGCAAACTAGACAGTCCTTCACAGAGGTCTTCAACTATCCCAAAGGATTCCACTATACATCCTTTCACACCAACTATGCATCTTAGTACTTGGGGTACGTCAAAGAGAACACTATAAGCATATTTTTTTTTTTGGAGTAGACTGTAATGTATTTGCCTAAGTTAAAAGTTAATGGTATGACAGTGGTTCAGAGTCCCAGTAATCACTGAAGCTAAACACACTTTGTGCACAGGTCTTGGACTTTTTTCTCTCAGCCCTGTTCTGGTTCACTGACTACTATGCAAAAGGAATTTTAAAGATACCTAGCCTTCAAGTCAATATTTAGTAAGCCTGCTGTGTACTTTCCTAAGGTTTTACTTTGAAGAAATCACAGAAAATGATAAGTTATCTTCAAAATATTGAACTTCAGCTCATCCTCAGGAAATTAAGCCATAACTCTATGGCACATTACAGCAAAGACTATGTAATGTACCTCTAACATTTCCATTTCATTTTTTGTTGATGTATCTGTTATTCCGTGCTATTTCTTTTTCTTCTTAAGTACAGATGCTTTTTAAGCTCACCAACTTTAATAACTTTTCCATAATAGACAAAACCTGTCAATTGTGATAGAAGCTTTATAAGGACAGCTAAACAAAATGGTTCTAGCAAATAGCTTCAGTGTTTCCTACTTCATCACATCTAAAATTGGGAAAATGAAGTCTCAAAAAAGCAGAAAAATAAATATAATTCTTTTATATCCTCCTTTTTAAAATGAACAGAAAATGTCAGGCATACTTTATAAACACAAATTAAGCAACCATATTTCTTTTAAACTATGTGCACCAAATATAAAATGACATGTTCCATTTTTTCCCATGGTCTTCAATAAATCTGAATCTTTCTTTTATTATTGGGAGCTAGACATTTGTGAGCTAGATATTTATGAGAATTAACTGCCTTGCATTACCCAGTGCTTTCCTATGGATCACTGTGGAAAAATATAGCCAAACAACAGCAAACACAATTACTGACCTCTGTTGCCTTACAAGGATTTTCTTAATGTGAAAATACAATTATAGGAAGGTTAAATGGCTGGTTCACATTTATGCTGCAAGCTTAAGGCAGAACTGGAAAGAAAGCTAAGCACAGTGTGAGTCCAAACCTCATCCTCTGTCTCTAAAGTGTAATCATTCTCACCTTTATTTTTCTCGTTAACATCCCATATCCCTACATAGCTGGGATCAAATTGGGATAGTTCCCATAATTAAGAGCTACCAGATGCTTTAGATTAGCACCTTTGTATATGTGCCGGGATTTGTCTTCCAAGAAGATTTGTCCCACTCACCCAGATGGAGCCTTTGGTTTCAGAATAATAAAATAATGAGTTGATAATGACTGGGCTGAAAGCTACTGTAATATATATGGTATTGATAAGAGTGGGCAGGAGGCAGAAAAGTGAGGTGGGCTCCACAGGGCTGAGGTGCTGGGGGAGTACCAACTCTAATCCCATATCTGCCCCAAGAAAGCTCTGACCAAGTCACTTCACATCTCTACATTTCAAAGTCTTTAAAAGCAAACAGAGCAGATGACAAAATATGGTTTGTAAAGTGCTCCAAGATGTGCTGATAAAGCACTGTATGAGACCTCGGTGCTACAAATATCCATACCTGCATGAGTCAGGAAGGATAAGATCTGGTCTGTCTCTGGGGTTGCACAGTACCAACCCTGAACTTTATTGAAGATGTCTGTCAAGCCTAAATTGTATCATTTGATAGAATATTGGCAGATACCCAATTCAAAAAACTGAAGGGGAGAAAGTTGGTAAAGCAGGACTCCTTCCAAGATCATAATTAAGGGGCATTCTAGTATCATGGAAAGGTATCACATTTGTATTGATATAAGACCTAATTTATCATTAATTAACTGGAGAAATTGTCAACAGAAGTGATTAAGGAGAAAAAGAATTTATTAGATTTTGAACCATAAGATCAGAGGTGTGTTGAAGTAATGAGAATATCCACAACTGTGTTAGATAGATTTTTTTGGGGGGGGGGGGGGGGGGAAGCTATCATGCTCCAGAGCATAAGACAACCACAGAATTACTGAGACTAGAAAGAGACTCCGCCACTGTGTGTTTAGGTTAAAGACTTTACAGTTAATCTTGCGGGATTTATGCCTTCCTGTGTAGGTCACATTACAAAATGTACATCTTCCCTTGAATCCAGGTTTTGGTCACCGACAATTGGGATACTGGACCAAAAAGAGTATGGTCAAAGGTGTCTGGCCATTTGAAGTCAACGAAATTGCATCCAGCATGATTATTACTTATGATAGCACTATTTGGCAAGTGGGCCCAATACAAAGAAGGACAGTCCCTACTCTAAAGAATTTGTGATCCTTGTTTTATGACTGGAGAGAGGGCAACACAATAGGCAGGGATATTCTGGTCACAGTTATTATTGGGTATTATCTTACTCAATATATCAATATTATTTCATAGAATCACAGAATCACAGAATTGTAAGGGTTGGAAGGGACCTCGAAAGATCATCGGGTCCAACCCCCCTGCCAAAGCAGGTTCCTTAGAGCAGGCTGCCCAGGTAGGCGTCCAGACGGGCCTTGAATATCTCCAGAGAAGGAGACTCCACAACCTCCCTGGGCAGCCTGTCCCAGTGCTCCGTCACCCTCACCATGAAGAAGTTCTTTCGCATGTTGGTGCGGAACTTTCTGTGCTCCATCTTCTGGCCATTACCCCTTGTCCTGTCCCCACAAACCACTGAAAAGAGGTTGACCAAATCCCCCTGTCTCCCACACCTCAGGTATTTATACACATTGATGAGATCCCCTCTCAGTCTTCTTTTCTCCAGGCTGAACAGACCCAGGTCTCTCAGCCTTTCCTTATAGGGAAGATGCTCCAGTCCCCGTACCATCTTTGTGGCCCTCCGCTGGACTCTTTCCAGGAGTTCCCTGTCTTTTTTGTACCGGGGAGCCCAGAACTGGACACAGTACTCCAGGTGAGGCCTGACCAGGGCAGAGTAGAGGGGGAGGATCACCTCCCTTGACCTGCTGGCCACGCTCCTTTTAATGCACACCAGGATCCCATTGGCCCTCTTGGCCACCAGGGCACACTGCTGGCTCATGGTCAACCTGTCGTTTCCTAGATCAGATAACTATTCTTTGCTAAGAAGAAATCTCCAAGTTTTCATCTTGCAAATCACAGCATCCCAGATACATGTTCATAAGCAAAATAGGGACAAATCATAACTTCATGCAGCAATTCTCTACTGGAATGAAATTTCCCACCAGGCACAAATATGTTGCAGCCTCTTCTGCCAGACACCAGGCAGCTACATCAAGGTGAAGTAGGCAGGGAACCACTTCATTTCATCATCTTCTTCTAGTGGAGTTCTTTCACTGACGGAGCTTGGCTAAGCACAGGCTAGCTCACATCAACACAGGATCTGGCTGAAAAAAAAAAAAAAAGAAAGAAAGAAAAAAACAACAACAAACAAACAAACAAAAAACTAGCACTTCTGGTTCTATAATCCAACAGTAATTGTTTCATCCTCAGAGAAGCAGAAGTTCAGACTAAAAGGGACTGTGAGACTGTGTCCCCTGAGCTCATGTGTCAGCGTTAGCTCTGTACCTATGTTGCCGAACAAGAATGCTTGATTGATTGAATGTTTAATATATTTCTTTCCTAAAACAGTCAAGTTTTGAGCTGAGGATATAAGATATGGTGAATTGACTCCAAGAGGTAATCATTCCTCCTGTTAAGAATGTACTCCTTATTTCTAGTTTAACTAGGTTCAGCTTCCACATAACAGCTCTTTTGATATCTCTACCAGATAAAGCAGCATTTTAGGGTAGAATTTACTCCAGCAAAATTTAAACACTTCCAAGTAGGTATCCATATTTGAACCACATTTCTAGACCTATGACCTAGAGTCACACGAGAGCTGTGATTGGGAGGAACCCGAAAGGTCCCTTTCTCACCTCTTACTCAAGACAGGGTGACCTTTGAAGAGGCAGTAGGTTGCTCAGGGCTATGTTCAGATGAGCTTTGAATAACTCCAAAGTCAGGTATTCCACTGCCTCTCTGGGCAACCTTTACATGTCTTTGGTCACCACCACTATAAAAATAAATTAATTAATTAATTAATACATTCTCAGGACTAGCCAAAATATTCCTTGCTGAATCCTGTGAGTGCAGCCCATTGCCCTTCTCTTATGCTCTTTTCTGGAGCTTTCCTGTTTTGCAGGGGATGCAGTATTTTTAGAGGATCCCACTACGCTTATTAGTCTCAAAAATGCCACTTAAAAAAAAAACAAAACACCTCCTTATTCTTCTATTTCCCAACATATGTTCATTAATTGCATTAGCCTTCATCACTGTGTTGTACCTCAACAGATGTTTGATGATTTCCACAGTGTTATCACAGCTCATATTTCTACAGAGATAATGGTCTAAATTCGTAATTTATAGCTCTAAAACATTGCATTTGCCTATATGAAAGCAGGTTTTTGCATGACCCTTTCCTGAAGTCACCAAGTAATTTATATTGCTGAATGTGGCTGACTTGCTCTCATCAGTGCTTCACAAATCATCTAAAATTTTATTTGTGGTTTACTTCCAGAACCCTGATAAATTTTTTGGCTAGATGCATGGCTAGTATTTATTCCTAAGGAATTAGAAAAGGCATCATTCAATGGCTGATAACTGGTCCTTCTGATATTTTTTTAGATACTACAAAGTATTTATCTAAAGTACACACATTAGGGAGAAAAACAGCTTTGAGTCATCCAGGGCGTGACTTCAGCCTTGATTACAATTGGAGAGGTAGGCCTCTGTGTGACAGCAAAGATTTTGTTGTGGAAATATTTCCTGAACGAGATTTTATGACAGAAATCATTCCAGTTGGGAACTGATGCCTATCACTTTCTCTTATCCTAAGCAATGGCGAAAGAAAAGTAGGGAAAGACAGAAGTGCTTTAAGACAGATTTGGGCTGCCAGGATGAAGACCTACATTCCAGGTGAATGAGGACATCTGGTCATCTTCATGGCTTTTCAGAGCAGATCAGCTCCTATTTAGGTGTTTGAAACAGTTGGGTTTTCAACAGTGTTTAAACCCAACAGCTCCTGCTGGGAACCCTGTTGAAAGCTGCAGAGTTAAGCCCTCAGAATTTCACTCCAAACTGGATCCAAACCTTTTATGAGCTTAAAAAAAAAAAAAAAAAAAGACAAAGAAAAAGAATAAGAAGGCTAGTGACTTTTTAATGATTAAAAAATAAAAACTTTCATTTTTATTTCCACATCCAGATGTATTGTTGAGCTCTTTTGAAATACCCAGCCCAAATATGCATAACTTTTCCCAGACATGTTTTTCTGGTAAATTTCCCAACTGCTACGTGCTGAAGTTGTCCCTCTTTTTCCTGTCTTTCCCCTTTCATGGGACATAAACTATGCCTCTGCTGTTCTCAGACTTTACCAGTCCTCCTGAAACTTTCAGAAACACAATATCTTTGAGAAATTGTAGGCAGGCAAGTTGAGAGAAAGCTGGGACAATTTCATAAGCCTCACTTCTTTAGGAAACTACACTTAACATATGAAAATCCAACAGTGAAGAATAAAAAAAAATCAGAAAAGATTAGACAAACTGTGAGGATTCTCTCAAAAAAATCCTTCTTGCTCTGCTCAGATTTTGCTTCACTTTCTCTCCCTCCACATATATCAAGCTTATAAAAAGAACGTTCTTTCTTTGCGGCAAAAACATATCTGCTTTGGTGATCTACCAAGCTTAGTGGGGAGGGGACCCTGAAAATTAGGTAACTTTCATAATAAAAAATTATTTGCATCAAGATTAATAAATTATTTGCAGAAGATTATATGTCCCAGTGCACTAGCCCTCAACAGTACATATGAAAATCTTGTAGGTCTGAACCCACATTTGAAGAACTTAGATTCTCAGGAGGTAACATTTTCAATTAAAATTTTTCGTGTTATACTTCAGATGTTTCAATGATAATTTTCTGAAGCATGTAGAATATTTCACTCCTAAAGAAAAGAGAGAGAAATAATTAATGGGGCCAGTTTGATTCTCCAGTTTCCCAAAACTTATTTGTTTTGCTGCTTCCAGAAAATCTAACTAACAAATGAATTAGCAATAAGTCAGCAGATGCTCTGAAGTTTCCTTAGTTACATAAACAATTGTGTAAAGCAAAATAATTTTATTTTGTGCTGTTATACAGGCCAGTACAACCAATTCAGACAACTGATAGCAGGTTTTTCTTTTCCAGAATAGTCTTCGCAATCTTTCAGTGCAGAGAGCAAATGCATAATTACTGTAAATAACTCTTAAATATTTGTGGTACAGCAATGCCTCTGCATCCCAGCTGAGACTGCTAGTCCATTATGCAAGTCCTTGTACACATAAATAGCAAAGATGGTCCCAGCTCTGACAGCTTTGATTTCAATTGGCAAAATGGACAACAGCCAGAAGAAAAGCAATATTATTTTTCCTATTTTGCATCTGGGTCACTAAGCCCAGGAAATTTAAATAAATTATTTACCAATGGTACATTACATACATAATTATCTGTGGTTTTTCATGAAGTCCATGTGGTAAAGAGGAGAAAATTCAAAGCTCCTACACCAGAACGTTGTGCCTTTGCTGTGAGCCCATCTTTTCTCAGCAGTTTTGGAAGTTTACTGTTACTTTGTCAGTCTGTGGAAAGCAATTTGAGGTTGAGCACACACTTTACCATGGTGAAGTAGCTTCGAGTGTTTAGAGGACTCTTTGGAGAACACAGGTCTCCAAGCCACCCCCAGCATACTGCTGCACTGAGACTTCCAGACACACTTGTGGCCAAACTCAGGGAAAGCTGAAAAGGGAGACAAATCTTAAGGGAGTTATCAGTGAATACTCTGTATATCAAGATAGGTGCAGGAAATCAGTGAATATTTGCCCTCCCTGCACCTAACATAAAGCCCAACAGAAAATAACATCCCTTTCTTTAAAAGAAAGAAATCTGGATGCTTGCTGTGGAGGCTTGTTTTGGCTGTCAATACTGAATTGCTCATAAAGTAAGCAGTACGCTGAAATCTTGGGTTTCTGTGTTACTTTTTCTCTCTCTTTTTTTTTTTTTTAGCAGAAGATAAATTACAGCTTCTACTTGTGAAGAAATATCAAAATACCACATCAAGTATTACCTCTTTGATCACAAATGGATGTATAGGTTAGAGTTTTGCAAATTCATTTACTTACTTTTAAAGTCATACACCTGCGCTTGCAAAAACTTTTGAATATGCATTAAAAGATCTGAGAGGTCAAAGGTTCTTAATACACAATAGGCTCTTTCTCCTGCTACCCTCTAGGAATAAACAGCCTACACTTGGCATTGCCCTAGATACCAGGCGAGCTAAGAACAGACCGGTTCCATCTGACCATGAGGCCAAGGCAGAAAAGAATCATGGACCACACAGTTCCTGCTTCCACAAAGCAGCAGTGGGAATTCACAGCTCCCAGTACAATACTGCAAGTAGTATCTGACAAGATATGGGAGATACAAACTGCTGAAAAGACCTCCTTTCCCCATTTTTACATCAGAATTGCACCTGCTCGCATCTAACAGAATTAATTGTTCATGCAATAGAGTGAAAAATGGGCATTCAAATGTGAAAGAGAGCAAATCACTCCTATCACCAGAATTTCACAGTTTGGGAACAAAACCTACCTCACTCCTTGATACCAGATCAATTTCTTGTCAAACCCAGCAACTAAGGCTTCCTGAGTCCATCATCTGAGGAATGAATTACTGCCAGACCTTGACGGTTATCTTGAAACATGAGCTATGGTTGCAGGGCTAAACTGCCTTCTCCAGGTCTATGTTTGGGCTGATTCAGGTTTTTTTCCACTCATTTGCAAAAGGCATGAATTTAATTCCAGTCCCCACTCATTTTTCTGCTGTTAGTGGGGCACATACAGCAACGGGCCCTAGTGAGCGCCAGGTGTGCATCAAGGAGGGTGTCCATGGAGGTCTGCCAGTTCCAGGAGTTTTAGCTGACAAATCTCCTATTACTGCAGCTCTGGCTCTCTGCTAAGCAGTATTTGTCAGCTATTTTGTGGCATGGACAAATAGGGCCTGTGATGAAACCAAAGCAAGGTTTAAACTCAACCCTCCAGAGGCCTGTGGTTATTTACCCCTATAGCACTTCCACCACTCCCTGTCACTGAGCCTTTCCCAGTTTCTGCATTTAACCCTGGTCAGTATTTCTTTCCTTTATATATCTGTCTTTTATTACAGGGGTCTGTGGGATGTGTCTGTGGACAGTTTAAGTTTATTAGGGCTCTGAGTGCCAAGTAAGTACAGCTCAGCTTGAAAAGGCTGTCAAAATTATTGGCTCCACTTACATGGATGCCTGAGTTTCTTCAGAGATGAATTCTCATGATTCAAATCTGTGGACTTAGGCAGCCAAAATCAATGATGGCTTCTCTTAAAATACCAAACTGAGGGGCTCAGGAGCTGATTTCTGAGCAGTCAGACATCCATGAACTGGGAGTATGAAGGCACCTTGGAACAATAAACGTACCTCAGGCCAAGCTACCATCAGTGAAACCAATTTCATCCCTCTTCCTGTCACTGGCGTGCTGTGCAGGACTCCGGTTTTCAGTATAATATGTTCCAGCTAACTCCACAAACCAAAGACACAGATAAAAGAGATTAATGATTCTCGCTACTGATGCAGTTTAATTTCACCTGGACACTCACAAGACCGGTAGTTGAACAAGACTCAGTGGAGCATGGCTTCCTCCTCACCCCAACAAAATATAGAATCATAGAATCATAGAAAAATTAAGGTTAGAAAAGACCTTCAAGATCGTCTGGTCCAACCATCACCCTACCACCGATGTCACCCACTAAACCATGTCCCCAAGCACCACATCCAACCTTTCCTTGAACACCACCAGGGATGATAACTCCACCACTTCCCTGGGCAACCCGTCCCAATGCCTGACCACTCTTTCTGAGAAGAAATGTCTCCTAATAGTTTTAACTGTTAAAGAGTGGTGCTCTTTGCTCAATTCTTTGTTTTAATTGTTGAAGAGTAGGGGCATGACATTTCCATTTTTCCTCTTACCAGGGACATTGCCTGAATGCCAGGACTTTTCAGCTATGATGGACAGAGACTTGGCATCTCCATCAGCCAGCTCCCTCTGCACCCTGGGATTCATGTCATCAGGTCCCATAGACTTGTACCTGTTTAGATTCATCAGGTGGTCTCGAACCTGCTCTTCACTTACAGTGGGTGGGACTTTGATCCCCCAGCCTCCATCTACAGGTTCAGGAAAATGAAAGACTTGGGAAGCCCATCTACCAGGGCAGATGGAGGAAAAGAAGTTGCTGAGTACCTCAGCCTTCTCCATGTCTGTCGTTGCCAATTACTCAGATACAGAAACTCACTCCTAATATAAGAAATTAGCCACCTATAATCGCTTACACACTCCTGTTTTCACCCCTCAGTCTATTTTCACAAATGTTAAAGGTGCATGGTGGCCCTCGGGGACTCCTCCTGTCACCCCAGCGCAGCAGCCTGAAGGGAGCTGGGTCCTCTCTTGTGCTCTTCCTCGAGGCTCTGTGCGGAAGGGATGCCACCTCTCACACAAGGGCTGGGGGATAGGAAAGAAGCACTCACACAACCCCTGAGAATCAGCAACAGAGTTCTTTATTGCCGGGACTTCTTGCAGGTGAGCCCGTGGGATGTCCGTGGTGTTTGGCAGCTCCAAGCTAATGCTTGGGGGATGGAGCCTGAGCAGTGAACAAGTAGGGAGCTGGCCAGGCACTCCTGCAACGCTGTCAATGCTCTCGGATGGCAGAGAGCAATGACATGCTGCGATAGTCCCAGGTCTGTTCTGGCTGAGGTGGATCCACTTCCATTGCTTCCTCCACATATTCTGTTGGATTCAGCTCCATGGGCTCCACGGTATTTGGCACAAGGATAAGCCAGTCCTTACCCGGGACTGCCCAAACGGGATGCCTCCCATCCGGAATGTTTTTAGGCCAGGGTGCCAAACCAGGGGCTCATCCATTTCCACCCCTAGGTCCCATGCCACTGTCTGGTTGATTTTCACGCATGGGTCCAATGCTGCCATCTGTTTTACGGCTATGGCTGGGTCCCATACTGCATTCCAGACCATGGGCAAACCTCTGCTCCCCACGGCTGTCTGCCTGATGCTCCTGCTTTCCCCCAACGCCGCCATTGTGCCACTGGTTAGGCCCAGGCCCCCTGTCGCTGTATGGCTAAGGTGGCGGCCTGTTCCCCGTGTCGTTGCGGTGCCAGTGGTACCGCCTGTGTGTGTCTGTGGGCTTGGTGCCAGAGGGCCCCTGAGCACTGGTGTCAGTTGTGCTGCAGGCGCGATCCCTCTGCCCACGACACTTCTCGTTAGGTGCACTCCTGCTCGGTGCTTCCTTGGACTGCATTGCTGCCCTCACACCGAGGAGCCCTGCCGCTCGCCTTGCTGCTTCGGCTCTTCTTCCTGCCGCACAAGCCGGCTGTCAGAGTGCCTGGAAGCTCAGCGAGTGGTGGGCCAGCTGCAGGGGTCCTGTTTTATAGGGCCCGCAGCAAAGGCGGGGCAGTGGTGGCCACTGTGACCTCAGCAAGCCTCTGTGATGGAGTGGCCCACGCGTGGCCAGAGGCGGCTGTGTTGGGAGCGGCCTGGAAGATGCCCTCACGTGGAAGAAGGAGAAGAGTTGGGGGGGCTGAGGGTCCCTTTTCTGGGGCTGGCTCCCCCAGGGTCATTTGTCTCATCCTAACTGCAACTGTACAAATTGTTATCAGCTACTACCACCATCATTGCTCTAAAAGATCTCTGAATTCTTGGATGTTTAAATTGATTGTTTCTGTCTCATCCAATTAATCTCCATTAACTATTTGTTCTTCTCAGAAACTAAATGAAAATTTATTTCTTAGCAACTGAAAACAGTAAGGTGATACAGTTGAGAGACAATTTAGCATTCAAAAGAGTCTGAGCACAAGGAAGAGAGCCTTGGGACTTCAGTCTGACTCACAGAATTGCAGAACCACAGGCTGGCTGAGGCTGGCAGGGCCTCCTGGAGGCCCCTGTTCCCACCCCTGCCCAAGCAGGGACACCCAGAGCAGGCTGCCCAGGACCACGTCCAGGTGGCTTCTGGAGATCCCCAAGGAGGAGACCCCACAGCCTCTCTGGGCAGCCTGTGCCAGGGCTCCGTCACCCGCCCAGCACAGAAGTGCTGCCTGGTGCTCAGAGGGAGCCTCCTGGGTGCCCGGCTGTGCCCATGGCCTCCTGTCCTGGCACTGGGCACCACTGAGTACATCCTGTCTCCGTCCTCTCTGCACTCTCCCTTCAGGGGTTTAGGAACATGGTTGAGATCCCCCTGAGCATTCAGGACAAAGAACAATCACCATGAAATGCTTTTGACACCAAAGACATGAAAAGGTTTGGACACCATACTCACAAAAATAAGATGAGAAAGATTAAAATGACACATTTGTTCACAATCTCTGTGTGGCATTAACAGTGATATATCTCACATAAAACCCTTTGTAAATTAGCAATGCCAGAGGGAGCTGCTCTCACACCTGAACAAGAAGCACCCATAGAGTGCAAGTTGACCCTGGCCAAAACATTGGTAAGGACTGTGCTAAGCAGGATGGCTGATTACAGGTGTTGAAGTAATGTGGACATGGAGCCAATGTAGCCAGCAAGCCTGAGGAACCTTGGCTGCACCCACAATTTTCTTCTTGCTTCCCCAGTGGCATATTAGTGGGTCATGACCCACATGCAGATGTCATGCTGTCCTACAATAGCTTGTGCCATCCTGGATGCATCATCCTTCAGTCAGACATTTGTTCAACTGGATTACAGTTGATATAGATGCTTGTATATTCTTGTTCCTTTTCCAGAACAAGCCCTACTCTTTTTGGGTGTACAATCGATCCAATCCAACCCAATCCAATCCAATCCGATCCAATCCGATCCAATCCAATCCAAGCCTCTTAAAGCTATTACAGATGTAAAAGAGCAAAGTCTGGATTCCCTGCCCTACCCCTTCCACCCTCCTCAAGATGTATAAACTGAACTCTGGAGATAAATGTACAAGTCATTCCATGATGGAATAACTTGGAGCTTTCAACAGTATCACATGAGTTTGTATTTCCTTGAAGAGTTTCAATCAGTGGGCTAAAGTGAGAAGAGATAAGTATGCTATTAGGGGATTTGGGTAAATGGTGCCCAACAGGACCAGTCTAAGGTTCTGTTTTAAAAACTAGGTCTTAAAATGAGTCAGGATTTCACTCTTCATCTTTTGAAAAGAAGAGAGACTAGGGAAAATAGCATGGGAACATTATGGTAGACTGAGCGTTGTTGCTCTAGATTTCTCCTCTGGTCTGCAGAGAGACAGATACCTTCAGACTATGGTTGTGGGGAACTTCTTTTAGGTGCCCATCCATTTGCACTGACAGCAGAGACACCAGGGTGTCTGGTCACAAGATTCACATTCTCCTTTCTTATTTAGACAGGAAAGCCTTCCTTAAGCAGGGTTTACCTGTCTCAGGTACAATAATAAAAACTATTTTTGAGAATGCATAGGATTTCAATTTAAGCACATTCTTCACAGTATCACAGTATCACAGATTTCTAGGTTGGAAGAGACCTCAAGATCATCGAGTCCAACCTTCGACCTAACACTAAGTACTCCACTAAACCATATCGCTAAGCTCTACATCTAAACGTCTTTTAAAGACCTCCAGGGATGGTGACCCCACCACCTCCCTGGGCAGCCCGTTCCAATGCTTAATAACCCTTTCGGTAAAGAAGTACTTCCTAACATCCAACCTAAACCTCCCCTGTTGCAACTTTCGCCCATTCCCCCTCGTCCTGTCACCAGGCACGTAGGAGAACAGACCAACCCCCACCTCTCTACAGCCTCCTTTAAGGTAACTGTAGAGAGTGATAAGGTCGCCCCTGAGCCTCCTCTTCTCCAGGCTGAACAAGCCCAGCTCCCTCAGCCGCTCCTCGTAAGACCTGTTCTCCAGACCCCTCACCAGCTTCGTTGCCCTTCTCTGGACTCGCTCGAGCACGTCCATGTCCTTCCTGTAGCGAGGGGCCCAAAACTGAACACAGTACTCGAGGTGCGGCCTCACCAGAGCCAAGTACAGGGGCACAATCACTTCCCTAGACCTGCTGGCCACACTGCTTCTTATACAAGCCAGGATGCTGTTGGCCTTCTTGGCCACCCGGGCACACTGCTGGCTCATATTCAGCCGACTATCAACCAATACTCCCAGGTCCTTCTCGGCCAGGCAGCTTTCCAGCCACTCATCTCCCAGCCTGTAGCTCTGCTTGGGGTTGTTGCAGCCCAGGTGCAGGACCTGGCACTTGGCCTTGTTGAACTTCATGCAGTTGACCTCAGCCCATCGCTCCAGCCTATCCAGATCCTCCTGCAGAGCCTTCCTGCCCTCGAGCAGATCGACACACGCACTTAGCTTGGTGTCATCTGCAAACTTACTGAGGGTGCACTGGACGCCCTCATCCAGATCATCGATAAAGATATTAAAGAGGGCCGGCCCCAGTACCGAGCCCTTCTTGTTGTTTCCCATTTTGGTTCAGCACCCCCCTCCCCAATCTGGCCAGCTGGGCACCGTTGAAATGGAGAGGCCAAGTGCCAAATTCCTGGGGCAGGCACCAAAATCCTCTGTTCACAGGGGTAGGGTGGTTGATCTGCACCCCTCTTTCTGATGTTTTCATGACAAGCTTTGCAGTGCCAGAGAAAGGGAAATTAAGCAAGAGGGAGCCTGAGGGTATTTTTGTACACTCATAAGTGATTTTGCTAGCCTGTCTTAAGAAGTTATTGCTGGGCAGATAAGAGATGGTGCCTGGCTGTGAGCATGGCCTCAGCTTGTCCCAGCCACAAGCTAAAATGAATTATCACTCATCAACTTGCTACTGGCAACACAATGGCCAGAGGACATGGTGGGGAACCCTTGCATGCTGACCTGCACACACATAGCCTGTACACAGCACTGGGGCACACCACTCCCCACATGGTAAAAGACACAACTGGCAATCCTGTACTGACAGTGTTTGTGTGGGAAGGGAATGCATAAAAAGAGAAGGTATTTGCCTGTGCTGCACTGAGGAAGCAAACCCTAATAAACCATCCTGAAACATCTCTGGGGTGGATGGGGGGGACCGGGAGGAAAGTGCTGCCACTCCATGCTGTTAGACGCACTCACAGCACTGCTCCCCCGCAAAGTGTGACAACATCAACCATCCTGCAATTATTAACCTTTCCATACCAGGGTCAGTGAGGACAAGGGATGGGTCCTCACGGCCACACAGCACAAGTTATGCTCAGGACCGTCACCGTCCCTCGCCTTCGCAGCCTGTGCCACAGGACCCAGCCATGGGGAGGTGGTGGAGATGTGCTGAGGTCTCCTTCCCAAATCAGCCTCACACAGTGGCACACACACAGGAGTGCAAGGTAGGTAGTATAGACCTCAGCACTGAAATCATGTTGGCAGCTAATAATACACATACAAATATACCACCCGTCATCCATACCAACAGCACCGTTTGAGGGCACTGCTTATGGTTGCACCTTTGAAAGAAAGGTGAAATTTCCCTGTTTTCAAGAGCTTTTTTTTTTTTTCTTCTTCTTTTAAGCACAGCTGGTTCTACTTATTAAGCAGTTGGGAGTGAAACAGCCCTCCTATTTATGGTTCTGATTTAGGTGATATTTTTACTCCAATAATCTTCAGAAAGCCTGACCAGAAGACTGCACTGTACTGGAACTGCGCAAGCAAAGGCTGGGTTAGTGCCAACTTAGTTAATGGTTACTCCTGCCCTCCAAAACTTTTATTAATTTTTTTTTTTTTTTACTGGAAGGCAGCAGTTCTATTTTTAGCCACATACTTATTCTTTGCACAGTTCATTGGCATGCCACCTGGAATTAATATTTACCTTATTCTTAGCCTTAGTTAAGACGAGCGAGTGTCTTCTAGCCCAGTGACCCAAGCAGACTGCAAACATAAAACATTCACTTTCGTTTCTTGACTTTTCCCTGCCACACAATGCATAAAGCTAAGTAGGTTCCTGTAAAACCCGTAAGATCTCTGGTTGTGAAGAGCAGGTGGGTGTCCCCAGGCAGATCTGCCTCCGTTGCAGAGCAACACCACTTCTACTGCTCTGATCCTCGGGACAGCACAGGGGAAAGCAGAGGCAGACAACTGGACACTTCTGAGCAAGTTAAAGCTATATTAACTTTCCTACCAAATCTTTCAGATTGCAGAATCTCCATTTTCAAAAGGTTTCAAACCAATGGATGACTGTACATTGGAGTTATCCCTGTGAGTCACAAGATTTTTCTGCAGACAGTGTGGAGGATGCCTGAAGTCTGATTAGCATCTGAGTCAACCATTTGCCCCAACAAGTGCATGGTTTGTTGCTTATATGAAGAGGAAAATGCTCATCCCAGAACAATATCTTCCATTCTTTGAGAAGGGGTGGCTTGGAAGAAGGACCAAGTGAATCGTGGGAGTAGCATGTTGGGCTACTTGCATCCTCTACTGACCGGGGTCACTCGTTCCTTTTAGTCTGGGTCATTTGAAAGTACAGCTATTTTTACCTAATGAACCATGACTCAAGCTAAAAATATCTTTGCCATTTGATAAGTGAATTGACACAGTGAATGACTGTCACTGCTTAGCATTGATATGTAAGTGATGAGAGCTGGAAGGGCACAAAGTCTAACATGACAGAACTGACAGTATTTTTAATTTCACATAGCTGTAATTCACAGTTGAAACAACTGAGAATATTTGCCTTCTGGGATATTTGAGATGAGGACATTGATGACAAACTGGAGAAAGTCTAAATAACAATCACAGAATTAGTGAAAATAAAAGCATTAACTAGAATTTCACATTTAATTACTAGTAGTTGGAGGGAAAAACAAAAAACAAAAACAAACAAAATAAAACACTTGCACTTCTAAGAAACCAGTAAACATGTAAAAAAAAAAAGATTCATAGCGTTGTCAGATCACATCTTGTTGCTTAGTGACAACGTGACATGACCTGATGAATCACTAAGCAACATACTGCCATTCATCAAAATAAGATGTCCCCCATTTTCATGCATATATATCTCCCTCACACACAATTGTAAACATACATACATAAACATGACATCAACATTCTCATATCACAGGAAAAACAAAAGCTCTTTTTCCTTTCTCTTGTTTTAAATGAGAAGGAAAAACTATATTGACGTCAAGGTTGGTAGCAAGGTCTACTGTGTAAAATCTCACTGGTGAATCAGTACAAAGGCGTTAATGGCCACAGGGGCAGCAAAAATATAGCAAGCTGACATTTAAGAGAGAACTGTCTTTGTAATTAAACTGCTGATGTGCAAACCTATAACAAAAAAAAGTGATCACAGTAATCAGCCCTAAACAAAGACTGAGCATCAGAACAAACACGTCAATAGCTACAGGCAGGGAGTACATTAGAAATGATTGCCACCACAAGTAATCAGTGTTTGGAAATGCTGAAGTTGTCAAAAGGGCTCTGCTTTTGGTGACTGCACTTGCTTATCTATCTGTTCGGAGCACTCCTGTGTAACTCCTTTCCACACTCCAGATGTAGGCAGCAGTCCAGCGGAACAGACTTTAAAAAAGATAAATTAGTACGGGTGTCAGCTAAAATAGCTGAATACCAAAGAAGGAGTCTTAACTGCGTTTATAGGAGGGTCTGAGCTCTGCCCAAAGTCTTTGGGTCTCTGGGGAGATTGGGCAGAATATCCGCCTTGCTGGAAAGTACCCACTGTGCATGGCAGTGTGTGTTAAAGGGCATGGAGTTATTTATCCTACTTGCTTGAATCATGGTACTAAGGATGATATATGAATTCAAGGTCAAAGTGGTTTGCCCCTTGTCGCTGCTGCTAGACCCTTCCTTTTGCTCCTTTGCTAAAAACACTCTTCTCCATCAGCATGGAAGATGAGCTCTTTCAAAATAATATTTATTCATTTTAACTCTTGCTATGTCTAAATCCCTTCATAACTCTTAACTTCTCATTGGTCCTCTACAGAGATTCCTGGGAAAACAAGCAAGAAATAGCTTCGGCATTATAGCCTGGTACAAAAAGCAGGAGATAGTACATCTCTCTCACCCATCCTTGAAATGTGAAGAGTACATATGTGGGTAAAAACAGCTGTATTCCTCCTGTGCAACTCCTTCCAGAGCTCTCTCTGAGAAGACGCCTGCTAAGCTTAGTTAGAGTAAGGCTTTCAATGAATAATTGTGAAATCATCTTCTAAAAATTTACTCCAGAGGCCCTAGTTTTCACTTTGTCAGAAACATAAGGGAATATAGGGGGGTTTGGGTTTTAGGATTTTTCCCTCCCTTTCCAGAAAGGACTTTTAAACCCTTTATCCCAAAAAGAAGAAGGGGAAATGTCAGAATCGATCAACCTCTTCAACCAGTTGTAACACTACATAATAGAGGCGGCATCCTCACCAGCTTCATACTCTGCATGCTGGAACCTCATCATTAAAAGCAGTTTCTGGAAAGAAAGACCACACCCAGGCACTGTATCAAAGTATTCAGAAACAACAACAACAGCAATAATAAGAATAATAACAACAACAACAACAGTAATAAATACTTTCCAGTCTCTGCAAAGAAACAAATAAGAAAGCCTAAAAGAGCTACAAACACGCTTTCACTCTTCAGTTTGGCAAAGAGAGCTAGAGTCATCAAAAAAAAAATTTATGTGGGTCATTAAAGAGAGAAATTAAGGTAAAGTCTGCTGAAACACATAGAGATTAGAATCACCAATGTATTTAACCAGCTTTTCCTTTAATTTGAATCTTTTAAGATACTTAAAGAGAACAGAAAAATATCCAAAGGAGTATGATTTCAGGTAATGCAGCCATTTCATTTAGATTAAGCACTTAATGATAGTTTGTCTATAGTGTCATTGTGTCATTTTTTGCTTCTTACAACTGTTTAAAAAAAAAACAAAGAAACAGAAAGACCAATGAGTCACCCCCAAAAAGGATGGTGAAAACGGGGAGAGAGAAATAAAGCCCTTTGAAGCTCTCACACCACTAATAAACCCATCTCACCACTAAGAAAAAAGGACATACATAGAGTTGGTCTCAGAGAACAAGTCCGTGCACAAGCTTCACATGCTTTGAACATTGGAGATGGTGGTTATGGACTGAGGTCCACCATAGATCCACCCCTACTGGCTTTCCACCTGTTCTGCACTTACTTCTTGCCAGCTCCTTTGATGTTTGGCAAGACAGATCTTTAAGTCCTCTTTAGGATCTCTAGTAACCACATAATCCAAAACCTCCAGTCCTTACCACTAGTGAGCTCTGATGACTTTTAACAAGGAAGGCCTACACCACACAACGGGCAAGTGTAACAGAAAGCCTACACCACACCTTGCACTGCATCTCCAGAAGAAGTCCGGAGCCTTCAGGTCTGCTCTCAGCCAGCTCCAGGGAGGAATTTGCCCTGACATTCCTCATGGGAGACGAAGAGCTCGACCAGGAGATGCCATGTAGTTGACAGGAAAATAAGAGTTTTAAATTGAAGTGTCCTTCACTACAGCCTCTCCAGCTAATTTAGATCAGGTTGGCATGAATGACAGAGGAAACCTGCTATTATTTTTTCCCCTGACAGTGCAAGAGTTCTAAAAATTACATGCTTCTAATCCCTCATTAGCCGGTGTTTTAAATTCCCAGGCTGTGTAGCTTGTGCTGAAGGAGAAAGTGACAAGAGAAGAGTTATAATCCCTGTGGCAAGAGCTGTCAGTGAATACCTGCTGGGTGATAAATCCACTAGGCTCCTTCAACTAGCATTTTTTCATGCTTAAACTTCAGGGATGCTTCTCAAAATAAGGAAAAATAAGTGAAAATGACACACAATCTAAAATTTGCAGCGTGTACCATGACCTGTTTATACCAACTGCTATGTGATGTGTTCACTCTTTGAAAGACCCTTCATATCACAGACTAGAAAAGGCAGGGATTGGCAAGCTATATATTTTCCAAAATAATTGTTTTTCTCTTTTTCTCTCAGAAAATGCGGCACGCAGCACTGCAGTTTGCTCAGAAACTGATCTTCCCCTGTAATGGACACTAAGACAAAGCTTTCAATGAAGATGTCCACCACATTAAAAGAAAACTAATAAACCAGCCGTCATATTTAATAACACTCTCAAATCATATTAAGTCCAATATTCAGCAGAACTAACTCACTCTAACAACAGGCAGGCCAATTGCAAATGACAGAATTTTGCAAATGAACAAGCACAAATAAAATGCAATGATAACATCATCAAATACTTTTGAGGTTATTAAGCTGATAAGAACTGCTTCATATTACTTCACATCGCATTGCACTTGTCACACATTTAGTAAAATTTATGGTGCCATAAGCAATGTGACACTCACCCGCTGTGCATGCACTCACAAAGTGCATCCTAATAGTAGAATGATGCTACAAGAAACAGTTACTGGACTTTGAGTCAGATCCTGCTTTCAAGGAAATTCTCAGGGAATTCTCAGGAAATAACTAAATTCAAGGAAAAAACTGGTAGGGAGCTTGTGTGGTTTCCAGGTATAATGTGCACAATGTGTACAGGAGGACAAAACCCGCAGCATTCCCGACGCTGTGTTTATCTGGCATGCAGGCAGAGGTAAAGGGGTGACAGGTCAGCTTTCTCAGGGTGGGCCACCGTGTGCTCTTCACCTTGCTTGAGATCAGCCAGCCCTTGGAGAGCTGGAAGGTTAACCACCCTGGGGGCTGATGCTCTCCCTCACTGCTCAGCACCACGAGGAAGATGTCAGATTTCAGCGACTCCCCTCCCTTGATGAAATTATCTTATGATCAGGAGCTGAGCTGAGATCAGCACACGTTTCCACACGGACCACTATCCCACCCGCATATCCCCCAGTCTTCTTATCGTCAGCTTGGCTTTAAAAAATCAAAAAAAAAAAAAACAAAACAACCCGAAAGCTTAGGGTTTCTCAAGGTCAAGGAGGATTTTGCAGGCACTGTGCAAGAACTGGATAACAAGTAAATTCAAGCCTTTACACTTTACATACAACAGCTAGATATATTTTATAGTTAAAGTTTTGCCAACTGATGCACTGTCCCTCTAGAAATCAATGGCACTATCTTATATTTATTGAGTACCTTTTGCTGCAGCCTTTAAGCCCTCTGCAGAGTAAAACACATAAACATAATAACATTAGTCGTGCTTGGGAACAATTTCAGTCTATCCCATGGAGAGATTTTCTGTCTCCGATTAGTCAGTTATCCCCTTGAAAAGCCATTTTATTTTTTATACAGCTTTATGACTATTATAAATAGAGGCTTCATTTCTGTCTTTTCATGGGATCTCACATCTCTCAGTAGTGCAAGGCCTGGAAACAATATACAGAGGTCTGGAAATTTGCTGATACTGACTGCTGTGAATAGGGTAAGCGCAACCACCTTTGAAAAAAAGAAAACCAAGTTTCAAAGCATTACTCCTTGCAGCTTCTAGACTGCTGAGGGATTGATCACAAAAGGAAAACAAGAGTCTCTAGTGAACCATGCTGAGTGGAAGGCTTACTGCTGCTATGGCCAGTGAATAATGAGTGGAGGAGCATGGAAAAATTTGTACTGTCAGGGAGGCAGTGTCTGAGCATTGCCCAGCAGGGTTACTCCAACACAACTGCTATAGATGACAAGAGAAGCTGAATGTAGGAGAAGCTCTGAGGAACATATAGATAAAGACATTCTATCATTATTGTATTATTGCACTATTGTATGTTATATTGTATTATTCTGTATACATTAACACAGTTCTTGAACGTTTACATCACACTGGACCTGCTCATGAGGTAAGAGGCTATTGAGCGAGTAAGTTCCATTTGTAAGTGCAGAACATACACCAGGACAACAGAACAAAAGCGTGGAATGATAATATCAACAAAAGGAGTGCGCTGCACTAAAGCACCATCTTGCTTTTGCCAAATAACCATCAAAGAACCAAATATAACAGTGCTCATAAAGCAATTTCCTCTCCTTGTCTGAACATGCGTCTTTCTTCTGCTGAAAGAGCTTCTTGACTACTGACGGAATCCCCACTGAAGTCCACAGAAAGATCTTGGTGGTCTTTCCACTAAATAGATTATATTTTTCTGTGTTAAAAAAGAGTAACATTCACTGATTTCAAGCCTACTTTCATAGCGTTAGAAGAGGACAGTGGTTTCCCACAACAGATAGGTCATTGCATTTGTTTTGGTAACATAACCAGAAAGAGAGGCCTCTTCACAGGTCAGCGGAAAATGAAGCTCTTCATGAACCCTTTTCACCCCACTGAGTAAAATGGCCACCAAAAACATTGGCTGGGATTCATCTGAGCCACAACGGAGTCTGAGACAGTCACCCCATGCTCCCTTTTAAGTCGGTTCAGAGGGACAGGCACTTTCAGAGGATGATTCATCTGGTCTGATTTATGGGCCTGCCTCACGATGACATTTGTTGTCTCCAGCTGTCTGGGGATGCTTGCGTCTATCTTTGACTGTAAAATAACCGGCTAAGGTCTAATGCAAGACATGTGGGTTAGTAAATACCGTGGTCACTGGTGACTGTAGGTAGCATAGCTCGCAGTGTGTGGATAGTTACCATGTGGCACGTTGCAGATTCCCAAAGGACCTTAGCACTGTAAATAAAAGCACAGCTGGGCAGAACAGAAGCTGTCAGCCTCTCTCCGAGTGGGAAAAGGAAGTGTCTCCCAAATACCAGAGGTACTGGTCTCTGACAAACAATGCTAATTGATTGGCAGAAAGGTTAAATGGAACCTGCTATAACATGACAGTGGAGGACAGGGCTCAGAGTTTTCCCAACATACTAAAGATACAGTCAATATATATATATATATATATATACACATATATATGTTCCTCTCTAGAAGCATGTGCATGTTACTACACCCAATCAGGAATGATCACTAACAGGTAAAAGATTGGAAAATATTAGTTACACAGCTGCTGTGCCGAAGGGATCTCAGGAATAATGCAGAGCAAGAGATGAACTTGAATTGGCCATGTTGTTTCAGTTGAGAAAAAGACTATGCTTGCATATAAAAACAGAACTGTAGCTTGAAGATACACAAGGCCATGGGCACTGCAGCTCAGAAGGAGGTGAGCAGGCAGGGCAACAGGGATGATCAGGGGTCTACGAAGCATGTCATGTCAGGAAAGATTGAATAAAGTGGGATTTCTTACCCTGAGAGAAGGCTGAGAGGAATATCATAAAACTTTCAAGAAGGCAAAGAATCATGCATAAAGAAAGAGAGCAATCTTTTCTCCAAATCTGCATTGGGCTGGACAAAAACTGAAGAATCTGTTTTGCAGAATAGAAGATCCAGAGAACAGCTGAGGTAAAACTCTGTATCAGTAAGCGCAGTATGAGACCGAAATACAGGCAAGGCTCTACTACCAGAGCTCTTCATTGACAAGTCAGACCCAGACACAACTCAGGCATAGGAGAAGATACAATCAGAACTGAGTGAGAGTTTCCTCCTGAGTATTTACTGGAAGACAGCATGAAAAGGGATGTCTTCTCCCAGGTACAGTGCAAAGCCTGAGGTATAACCATGAACTTACTACGACGGTAAGGGGCAGTGCTATCAGCACTGCACAGTACTCCTTCTCCCCGTGTCCTCTGTGGAGAGCGTGCCACACACCTGACAAGGTTAGCTCAGGCCACTACTTATTTTGCATCTGGTGAGCCTTTTTCATTGGCTTTCGATTAGCACAGGAGGATTCAGACAAATTATCACCGCAGACACAAAGTATGTAGCGACAGATCCCACAGTTCTGAAATAATCAGTTCAGAAATAGCTTGGATTACCAAAAAAGCCCCACAAAAAGCAACATAAAAACAAACACAGTGCAAACAGATGGAAAAACACCTCTCTGCAGCGTTATTTGACACCTCTCCCTTAAAACATGAAAGTGCCTTTGAAGTACAATGTTAACGGCATACATTAGCACATAGTAAAGGAATGAATAAATAAATGTTGGGGCTTTTTAGAAAATCTGTGCTGGAGATGCATTTCTTGCTGAAAATATCATTAATCAGCATCTTCGCATCCTCAGCGTCCCCACAGATGGAGCTGCAGTTTAAGGCAGAGCAAGCCTTGGGAGCCATCTCCCTCTCTAGCCACAGCCCGAGAGATTGCCCTCACCCACCGCGAGCATCCCTGCCACAGCTGCAAAGACTCCTGGTAGGGGAAGAGGTGCCGGGAAAGTAATTTTTCTGGCAGTTCGGTTAATTCATATTATCACCTGGAAATAAACAGAGTGTTCAAGCACTTTATTATGAACCATGTCTTCATGGGCCATAAGATACAGGCTGAAAAAATGCTTTCTGTCCTGAACCAAACCCAATGCTGTAAAGAGCACGCCCTAACTCCGTTTCCTATTCCAGCGTGTCTGGACAAGTGATTCTACTAGGTGGAAAATTTCTTCTTCATTTCTTTGGCCCTGTCCTCACCATTAGAAATGTCTTTTTTCCCTTGCTAAGATAAAACAAATATTCACATTTATGTACAAGATGTTGTTTATCTGCCACAGAAAAGACAAAGGCACCACCAGCCAAAGGCAGCAACATTTCTCCACTTCACAATCCATAATACAAATCTTTTGTAGCAACAATGATTTTATCAATATTCAATTTTTCAAGGCATGTAAAGATACTATGGTATCCCAAAAAAAAAAGAAAAAAAAAAGGGATAAAGTCTAACTTTCAAGCAAGATGCCAGGAGGAAGAGGAAGGATGTAATTTTGGGTCTGATTTTAGTTTGATTTGTGATCAGTTAAACCACAAATTACACTAGTATTTAATAATCACTCTCCATTAGTGTCAGTGATTGTGCAAAGTATAAGAGCAGGAGAGCTGTGAGGTGCAGCATCTGATACTGACCCCTTCCCCTGGGCAGAGGTGAAATTACCCAGTACACAATTTTTTGACTGAAGAGACTTAGGACATCCCTATCCCTCCCCACCTCTGTGCCCAAATCACTTTTGTCTTAGTTGTGCCCGGGTGCCTGTGGGATCACACGGTAGAATGGAACCGTGAAAAGAAGGGGGTTAAAAACTAAAATCCCCCCTGGAGGAAGTTTTTTCAATTTTTTAATCCAGAACATTTCTACTGTGTGCTTGATGCACCCCCCAGAATACTAGAGCACTACCACGGGGCACCCAGCACAGTCCCTCCTGCAGGTCCCAACCCCAACGCAACCCCCACCACAGCCCCAGGAACCTCTGCAAGTGGAGCACAGATCCTGCCTGATGGGTGTAACCTGTGAGGAAAAGTCCATTCTGGAGCCTGCAGAGCCCTCTCCACCTCTCCCCCAGTCTCCGGCAGTCTCTTTTCTCTGTGCATTATATTCCATTGATCTCATCTCACCGGGCCTGTGTTCCCTGTGGTGTGGCAATGCAGACTGTGAAAGCTTTTTCACTTCCCAGAGAATTAAGCTAAACTCTAAAGCAGTGCTCTCCACGCATGGATAAAAACACCCCAGAGAGCGGACGGGGGGCCGAGTGAGACCTTTTCCACCCATCGGTGCCCGACGGCTGCACCTCAGCTGGCCCTGCCGCGCGGGGCTGCCCGCCTCTGGGCTGCCTCCTCACCCGAACACTGCCCGTTGTACGGCAGGGGAGGTGTCTGTGCCACTTCAAAACCTGATAATCACCGAGTTACGGAACTGAGACATGACAAACATTTGATAGCCTGCCTGTTTTATTTTTTTTGGTGAACGTAAACATGTAGCCCCACGGGTTAGTGGCATGCTGTGACATGAAATGGATCAGGTTATGGCTACGCCGCCCTGTTGGTCCAGGCCCGGTTTCCTATGTGTTGACTTGCCTGGACATCTATAGCCTGGACTGAGCCCAGGCAGCTCTCCAGGCTTCCCCTGAGTCCCCCTCAAGGGGCAATGAGGAAAAAAATGACTCAAAACACTTGGCTCCATTGAACTCAAGCCTCACCTCAACTCCAGCTACCAAAAGCAATATACATAGCAATACACTTTGGCCAGTTCTGGTCTCCATGAAGAGCAGATCTCTGTTGACTTACTGCCAGAAAATTTCCAGTTTTTCACACTAATTTGTGCAGAGCCACGGGGTTTCTTTTGTGTTGTGGTTTCATGGTGTGGGACCCAGGTAGGTGGTGTCTATGGCTCATCCTTGCAAAGTGCTTCATGTCCCGAATTCCCACCAAATTTAGTGAATACCAAATGACTCCTGCTGCTGGCAGGATGCAGCCTTTTATCATAGAATCATAGAATCATAGAATATCCTGAGTTGGAAGGGACCCTTAAGGATCATCAAGTCCAACTCTTGATACCGCACAGGTCTACCCAAAAGTTCAGACCATGTGACTAAGTGCACGGTCCAATCTCTTCTTAAATTCAGACAGGCTCGGTGCAGTGACCACTTCCCTGGGGAGCCTGTTCCAGTGTGCAACCACCCTCTCTGTGAAGAACCCCCTCCTGATGTCAAGCCTAAATTTCCCCTGCCTCAGCTTAACCCCGTTCCCGCGGGTCCTGTCACTGGTGTTAATGGAGAAAAGGTCTCCTGCCTCTCGACACCCCCTTACGAGGAAGTTGTAGACTGTGATGAGGTCTCCCCTCAGCCTCCTCTTCTCCAGGCTGAACAGGCCCAGTGACCTCAGCCGTTCCTCGTACGTCTTCCCCTCCAGGCCTTTCACCATCTTCGTAGCCCTCCTCTGTACACTCTCCAACAGTTTCATGTCCTTTTTATACTGTGGTGCCCAGAACTGCACACAGTACTCGAGGTGAGGCCGCACCAGCGCAGAGTAGAGCGGGACAATCACCTCCCTTGACCTACTAGCGATGCCGTGCTTGATGCACCCCAGGACACGGTTGGCCCTCCTGGCTGCCAGGGCACACTGCTGGCTCATATTCAACTTGCTGTCTACCACGACCCCCAGATCCCTCTCTTCTAGGCTGCTCTCCAGCGTCTCATCGCCCAGTCTGTACGTGCAGCCAGCGTTTCCCCGTCCCAGGTGCAGGACCCGGCACTTGCTCTTATTGAACTTCATGCGGTTGGTGATCGCCCAGCTCTCCAACCTATCCAGATCCCTCTGCAAGGCCTTTCCACCCTCATTCGAGTCCACAACTCCTCCAAGTTTGGTGTCATCAGCAAACTTGCTCAAAATACCTTCTATTCCTACATCCAGATCGTTTATAAAAATATTGAAAAGTACCGGCCCTAAAATGGAGCCTTGAGAGACCCCACTGGTGACCGCCCGCCAGCCTGACGCAGCCCCATTTACCATAACCCTTTGGGCCCTGCCCGTTAGCCAATTGCTCACCCATCGTATGATGTTTTTATTTAGCTGTATGGTGGACATTTTGTCCAGTAGGATCCTATGGGAAACCGTGTCAAAAGCCTTGCTGAAGTCCAAAAAAATCACATCAGCTGGTTTCCCTTGGTCCATCATACGGGTGATCTTTTATTGCAGGCTTTACACTCACGTGCTCTGAAGCTAAATAGGAGCTAAAAGACCAGGCAGATAAGTGGTAAGAAATATGCTCCTGTTTCAGATTCATTGCACTTCTTTAAAGGAAAAGGCACATAAAAGGCAATAATGACACTTTTGCAGTTTCTGGCTTTTAGATCAGCCTAATCTGCAAGGTGATGATGCCTCAATATTCAAAGATCTATTCCAATGGAGAACAGCTGCATAGATGTATTTCAATCATGTTTTCCAGCTCAGTGAAGGAAGGGGACTTCTGCATTTTGGTTAGTGGTAACGACACTTTGTGTGCTTCTGGAATAAAGAATACTCAGTTAAGTAAAAATACTACACAGTAATATCAGTACCACTAGTGCATTTCAATATGTTGATGTTTTAGACAACAACAAGTTTACAGGTGCTTTACCAAAACAAAAATAAGAAATAAAACTCCATTCCGATATAATTTTATTTTCACACATGGAGGAAGATCAACTGTCCCTACCATTGAAAGACATTGCAAAACAAAGTTTTCCTTAAAGCAAGCCTGAACTGAAATGCAGTGATACATTCCAGAAAGGCCACATTTTCATCAATATTCCCAGATGATGTTCCCCAACAGTCAGAGTGGTCCACTCCCCAGACCAGAAATGAACAGAAAATATTTGGACAAAGCGGCAGAACTAACGAACTAATTGCCAAAATTTGGACAGCCTTTAATAAAGTAGGAAGATGATTTACTACATACAGAAAAACAAATGAACATCCATGTTACTCATAAATTGGAGGAACACGCTTGAACCAGCTTTCCAGAATCAATCAGCTCGTATCATTTTGTCCTCATCCTTCTGCAAAGCATTTTGGAAGGATATTATCATGCATTTCTTATTATTTTTTTTCAAAAAAAAGCAAAGCATTAAAAATGAGTTCCCATAGCCTCTGCTGGAGAAGTTTTCACCATGCGCTTTCTGAATTTCTCCCAGATCTAAATTATAGAAACACAGGGTGGTTGGGTTGAAAGGGACTTTAAAGACCACCCAGTTCCACCCCCCTGCCATGGGCAGGGACACCTCCCACCAGACCAGGTTGCCCAAGGCCCCATCCAGCCTGGCCTTGAGCACCTCCAGGGATAGGGCATCCACAGCTTCTCTGGACAACCTGTGCCAGGGCCTCACCACCCTCATAGTAAAGAATTTCTTTCTAATCACTACTCTAAATTTACCTCCTTTTTGTTTAAAGCCATTACCCCTTGTCCCGTCACCACACCCCTGACAAAGAGACCCTCCCCAGCTTTTCTGTAGGCTCCTTTAGGTATTGGAAGGTTGTTATAAATTCTCCCCAGAATCTTCTCTTTTCCAGGTTAAACAACCCCAGCTCCCTCAGCCTGTCTTCATAGGAGAGGTGCTCCAGCCCTTTGATCATTCTTGTGTCCCTCCTCTGGACGCACTTTAATAGGCCCGTGTCCATCTGATATTGGGAGCCCCAAAGCTGAATGCAGAGCTCTGGGTGGGGTCTCACGAGAGCAGAGTAGAGCGGGACAATCATATCCCTCACCCTGCTGGCCATGCTGCTTTTGATGCAGCCCAGGACACAGGTGGCTTTATGGGCTGCAGGCGCGCATTGCTGGCTCATGTCAAGGTTCTCAACAACCAACATCCCCAGTCCCTTCTCCTCAGAGCTGCTCTTAATCCATTCTCTGCCCAGCCTGTATTTGTGCTTGGGATTGCCCTGATCCAAGTGCAGGACCTTGCACTTGGCCTTCCTGAACTTCATGAGGTTCACTCAGGCCCACCTTTCAAGCCTGTCCAGGCTTGGTGTCATTGGCAAATTTTCTGAGGGTGCACTCAATCTCACTATCCATGTTACCTAGTGCCAGTCCCAGTACTGACCCCCGAGGAACACCACTCGTCAATGATCTGCACCTGGACTTTGAGCCATTGACCACAACTCTTTGAGAGCGACCATCCAGCCAATTGCTTACCCACCGAGTGGTCCATCCATCAAATCCTTGTCTCTCAAATTAGAGATAAGGATATCATTGGGGACAGTGTCAAATGCTTTGCACAAGTCCAGGTAGGTGATGTTAGTAGCTCTTCCCCTATCCACCAATGCTGTAAACCCGTTATAGAAGGCCACCAGATTTGTCAGGCAAATATTAGTTTGCACATCACAGAACTGTAGGAGTATGGGGGGCTTTGAGAAGTCAGATTGTTTATCCTTTACCTTGTCTTCCCAGTCCAGTGGTTTCCATGTGTAATCCACACACTTGAATAGATCCACAAAAATGATTTGTCTATTGTTAGTCACTACAGAGATTCACAGTTCCTTCCCCCCAAAAAAATTAAACATAAATTAAAAAGTGATGAAATACATTGATTAACTAATGTCTGTAACACTGTGTGATAAAACATCTGCTACAATGTTTTCTTGGATATATTATGCACAATAATTATACTATATATAATTATATAATGCATTATACAATGCACATGTTATACATATACGTTATATAATGTGTGTAGATAATGCATATTATGTATTGCATAATGTGTGTGTGTTTATGTACATGCACACACCTGAAAAGTCCAAAGCAAGAAAACAAAAGTCTGCTTCTATGAATCTAATGAGGATTGCAGCAACTACAATACAGAATGTGGCTAAACAAAACACAAATGTCAGTAGAACAAGAAGTCCCTGCAATCCCAACATCTGCATAAGAAACTAAGTACCTACAAAGCTGATTTAAATCCATGAGAAAAAAAAAGCTGCTTCTCTTAAACATCACCACAGCTATCACTGACAGCAGTCACTGACAAGCTGCACAAGTCAAGGAAGGCAAAATCTAAATAGAGTTTAGTAAAAGATATTAAGAATACATACAAGAAAAAAAGATGTCAACAACTGCAGAATCCCCATTGGCCTATGAATTGGTTGCATCTACTACAGATATAGCTTACTTTTTTTACTTCAGTTATGACTTTTCTTCTTGATACATAATGATTCAGGCTTAGCTTCTTTATGGAAGTGTTGTATTTTGTTCTCCAAAAATAACATGGTGGCTTAGACCTTCACAGGTGCTTTAGGCAGACTCCTGTGGTGCCAATAACATGAAAGCTCAGAATATGTGGCCACAAATTCATGATAATTTGAAAAATGCTGTGTTTTTTTTTTTTAGATAAAGAATACCTGACATTATCACAAACTAGTGGCAAGACATTTGGAAGCCCTTCTATTTCTGCAGTTAAGGGGATTCCTAACTACACATCTGCGTAGTTTTCACTGCAAATGAAAGAGACATTTCTGAGTGGAAAGTATCCCATACTTGTCATGTGCAGTTTTCCAGTGCCTTGATCTGAGGCAAATGGTGCTAGATCACAGCATAGGTCTGGACCACACTGATTCTGGTTCCTGTCCAACCTGGCAGCTCTTGGCTCTCATCCTAACACTGTGTAACTGCTGCTTTCAGCTGTGCTGTGCAAGACAGAGTCTTTCTTCCTGAAAAATTAGCCAGCTCTTCATGTTGAATCTGTTGCACTGTCAGGACTCCCTCCAGCAGGGCAGGAAAATTATCTGAATGTAACAGTTAGTGATGCCACAAGATCAAGTGTTATAAAATATATTCCTATAAATACATTACTTTCAAATGCAGAACATCCACATAAATATTTTAAAAAATAAAGAAAATGAAGAGGAAGCACACCTTAATTTTCCTCCCTAATGTGAAATGCACGGTGCAGAGACTAGGATTTTTGCCCCAGTTGATGCTTCTCTCATGTCCTCTAAAGTCTTATGCCGCTGCCAGCCATGACAGCAGTCATTGGCAAAACTGCAAAGGCTTCCTTTCCTTTTATTCTTAAGAGGAACATTTTGATGTATATTTGTTTTGTTGAGTGCTTCAGATTTGCTAATAAAGCTGTTTAAGTTGGGGTTATCTCTGTTCACTTCTTAACTTTTCGTCTTTCAGTTTTTAGTATCACACTAAGTTGATTTACTGTAAAGAAATGAACACAGGCATGTACATGCTGATAACGAACAGACATCTAGCCTACTGTAAAAGCTATTCAGATGTTCTACCCACATGTATGCAACCAGAATGTTCTGAAGAAAAACATCTCCTGATGTACACACCCAAAATGCTGGTTGGATATGCAGAGGCCAGGATGATGGAAGGCTGCTTAAAAATGTGCCTTTTTTTGGCCAAAGCCACAGGTCAACTTAAACCTCTTTATGAAGGCTTCTTCTTCTGTATAATGTTTTTTCTGAACTGTTTAGATGGACTCTCTATGTTGCATTAAGCTAGAAAAGAAAAATGGTATTTATGTACAAAATTTTAATAGGTTAATATATAATAATCAATCTTTTTTCACTTATAGCAGTATATTAACTTGCTAACGTACAGATAAGCAGTTCAGCTTCCATCAATTTATGGAAAAGCAAGAACTACCACTGATACATGGTGGGTTTTTTTCAGCTTTATAGGATGCTCTTTCATAGAATCATAGAATATCCTGAGTTAGAAGGGACCCACAAGGATCATACAGTCTAGTTCCTGAGTCCACACAGAACCAGACAAAAAATCAGAGCATGTGTCCAAGAGCACAGTACAAGTGCTGCCTGAACTCCAGCAGCTCGGTGCTGTGACCACTGCCCTGGGGAGCCTGTCCCAGTGCCCGACCACCCTGTGGGTGCAGAACCTTTCCCTAACCCCCAGCCCGACCCTCCCCTGTCCCAGCTCCATGCCGTTCCCTCGGGTCCTGTCGCTGTCCCCAGAGAGCAGAGCTCAGCGCCTGCCCCTCCGCTCCCCTCGTGAGGGAGCTGCAGGCCGCCATGAGGCCTCCCCTCAGCCTGCTCTGCTCTGGGCTGAGCAAACCAAGGGGCCTCAGATGCTCCTCATACATCTTCCCCTCTAGACCCTTCACCATCTTTGTTGCCCTCCTTTGGAGACTGTCTAACAGTTTTATGCCCTTTTTATATTGTGGCACCCAGAACTGCACACAGTGCTGGAGGTGAGGCCGCACAGCGCAGAGCAGAGCAGGACAAGCCCTTCCCTCGCCCGGCTGGCAGTGCTGGGCCTGATGCACCCCAGGGTACGGTTGGCCCTCCTGGCTGCCAGGGCAGCCACTGGCTCATATGCAACTCCAGCCTCGCCTCCCCCAGCCTGTAAATACATACATACAGTCTTGCCCCATCCCAGGTCACAATGCAAAGGGTTCAGTAGGGCTAAACATCCTTTAAAATTGTGTTTAATATCAGTTTTCACGTTATTTATTTCATTATATTATTTTTCTTAAAACAGCTCAAAAAAGCTTTTCTTTATACAACTGAAATTTGGTTTAAATTGAAAATCAGCCTTAACAAAATCATTACGTACAAGATTTCTGCAATCTATGTGCTTCAGCTGCATATGACGAGCAAAAGTCTATAAGAAGGTCCACAAGTTTTTTTGGAGTCTTTTGATCTTGAGATGATTACTTTTCAAGGATCAAACATTGCACCTTTTTCTAAGACAAGTCCTGTGACACCGGCTCACACATTCCGTTCAGCCTCAACACACCTTATTCCACATACAAACATCTTTCTGTGCCTATTCTGATTTCCCAAGGAATTTACTTTTTTTTTTTTTTTTTCAAAAAAAAAGTGACCATACCATCCTACAAGTCTTTTGCTTCCTATTGTCAGTTCATCACAGTAATTTATTTGTCAACTAACAGAGTGGGTCATAAAGTTTGAGCTATACAGTATCTGTTGCTTCTCATTTTAAGAATGTAAACATTTTGAATACACCATGAAAGGAACTTAAATTGTGCTTAGATGATTATTTCTCTTCATCATTCTCTCTATTTACATTATTCTTTAAGAACTTTAAAACGTCAGCTAGGAAATCCTCACTTAACATACACTGATTATTTTTCATAGTCAAAAGCAATTTCAGATCTTTTCAATTACAGGGTATAGACGGGATACACCACAGCATTTCTATGCATTCATGTTAACAAACTAAAATACCTCCTGCTAATTGTAAAATTCCTTTAGTAGATAAGGAAAAGCAACTGAAGAATTTTGATGCAGTGCTTTCAAGGTCAAATGATGAGTTGCCCACAGGATGTTTTCATGATGGGAGACAAGCAATTGGGCGGAAATAAATATTCATTCTCTTTCTCCAGCTTCATTGTTGTCTTAAAAATAATCATACAATGGATGATTTCCCTTTCAACTATTTAGTAGAAAGCTATGAAAAGCATTTTGACATTTAATGGTTTGAAGAATCATTGACCACAAAAGGAAGTATGTATTTTTTCAGTGAACCCTTTAATTGCTTTCTCAGTTTAAAAAGAAAAAGAAAAAGAAAAAAAAATCTATTTTGGTAATAACTCCAATTTCTGTGCTACTTTAAACACAAATGAATCTTAGAAAATAATAACATTTAATTTCCTGTTATGCTCAAGTGATGGCTATATGAAGATATACAGATAGTCTAGATATTCTGGTAGTCTACAATCAACTTCTCTTGTTTCTGCACCAGCCATGATGGTGTTTTCAGCAGTTTAAGATTTTTTAGCAGAAAAAAAAAATTCAACAGTTTCATTCTTAGAAGTAAAATTATTTTTATAATCTGCCCTGTTTACAAGCTGTCTTTCACCTGACAGTCTTCCTGTCTTTACTGGTTAATGCAAAATTTCATTATCCCTTATAACATAAATTACAAAGCATCTTTTTAGAGGCAAGGGGATATCTTTCCTTATTGATGGGCTGTAACCATTGCAGTCACTACCACAATCACAATTCATGTAAGAATGTAATTCAAAGTACCAAACATACAGGAACAGTATTTGGGCACAAAGTTAAAGGGTGATCACCCTGGAAGCTCTGTAGCTCTGCAGCTCTGCATGCTGAGTGAATAACCCTCAAATGCTTTGTCCCACACAGCTTCTGTGCACTCCCTGATGATGTACATGGTGGATCTTCTTTAGACAATAAAAGTTGCAGTTCTCAGCTAATACTGGCTGTATTTCTTTTGGGTATACTTCAGCTTCTCTGGCAATTCATCATTTCATGTATCATTTTGTGTTTCACAGGCAGTACACCAGATATTCATATACAGTCAGAGAAATTTAGGATTCACTCTTTGTGCATACCCATAAATCAGGATGTTTGAAATTAAGTATGTACAACTTTATTTCAATCAAGATTGCTGGGAAGATGAAACAGCCTTCAGCAAAAGTAACTCAAAACTTCCACCAGAGGAATTGCTCAGACTACTTCTCTGTCATTCCCATATCTTTATCTTTTTCTGACCAGGTTATTCAGTCTTCATGCTGCAGACTTCCATCGAACTCTTACTGAGTTGCTCACATTAGGCTTATTTGAAGGGTTTTCCCCTCAGGTCTCCACTGCGATTCAGTCCTAGTCAATACAGTAAGCTCCGAGGGAAAGCTTTTGTCTGCATAGTTCTACCACAGGCCTCAAAAGCTTTCCCTCTGCTGTAGCTTTAGTGCTAGAAGTACTCCTTCTGCCAGTGCAGGAGAGCTCATAACAGCTCATCGTCCTTTTTCAAAGCTGGTAAGTTTGCATGAAAATTTCCACAGAGCAAAAAAGAAATTTGTCTTTAGCTTTTGTTACAGGCCTGGCTTTCTTCAAGTTGAATTCTACACTGAAAACAAGGCTTAATCAATGTATTGTTCATCGGGGCTCTTTAAAAGCTGGATTGAGTCAACCCACCTTTTACTCATGCAACAGTTGAAGTACTGACTCATAGAAAAAGGGGTAAGTAATTACCCTCAGGGACACTTTAAAAACTAAGCAACAGACTTAAACTAGGGAATGTTGTCATCTACCAGCTCTGCACATGTTCGGTGTAAGCTCTAACTAAAAGTCAGGCAGGATGAAAGCAACAGTCCCAAGAGAGGGATTCATAAAGAGTAGCTCTTCCTTGAGGAGGCTGGTGGCTCAGGACCACAGTCACCTGCCAGCGGTGAGAAATGCTCCATCATGGGAAGTTCACAAAGCCCAGAATTGGCTTCTGTTTCAGGACAGCAGTGTCTCTAAGGTAAGTGCTGTCCTTGTCTACTTAGTCCACCTTGTGTGCGTGGGGTACCTTCCAGTAACAGAGTGCATGTGGCCTGTCTTTGAAAATGGAGCCATCGTTTTCTGGAGTACCTGGATTTTGAAGATACTGCTTTGGTTTTAAATTTTAGTGAAGAGCTTAAGAGGCCTAGTCCAGATTTTACTGTACCAGAAACAGTCAAAATGATTAGCACACTGAACACTAGATGATCTCACTGTCCTTCCTGGAAAAAAAAATACTCATGAGGTTTTCAAGGCCTTTATTACTATTGTCTTTATTCCTGTCATGATTTATCCACTTCCTGAACTTTTTCACAGGGCAATACTGGTTGCGTTTTGATCTACTAAGGTGCAGAGGCTCAATGACTCAAGCTGGGACTAGGCACTGATCCTGAAAGCAGTCCTCAGTACCTGCATACAGGTATCCCCACTCCAGCCAAGTGACTTAAAACATGGGCTCAGGGCCTCATTAAGTACAAAAAACATTTTATATATATCTTCTATGGTTTTGTCTAAACTAATGAAAGACAGAACATTGTAATGAGGTCCTACAAGAGCACAGACATTAAGAAAACAGCAATAATAATTAGCTGGAACTAATGGAACTGCAAGTAGCGGTGACCTTTCTGCATTCAGATTGCTGTGTTCACTCTCAGATCTAAGAGGATGAATGCAGCGAGTCTGAGTGCCTAAACCTGCACAAAATCCCAGTGCACAGCCCCCTGCAGCTGCTAGCTGGAGAAGTCCCCTCCGCTGGGAGAAGGGAGGCAGATATTGCGGTGGGACCCAGAGAAGGGACTGCATGACATGGCACCTGCAGGAAAACACGGCAGCTTTCGGGAGCTCAAAGTGAGCCAAAGTCACCCCAACAGCTGTAAAACCCTTTAACATATCTATAACTCTCGCTGGGAAAGATTCTTCATTCCAGCAAAGGGCAGAAAAGTTGGCCTGAAACACGGTAAATTGGTATTAATTATCATAATGAGGCTGAGAGAGCTGCAAAATGTACAAAAGCATCCAGATGTTGGGTGAACACTGCGCTCTGTCACAATTTATTACTCTTGTTTAAATATTCAAAGCTGAAGTGAAATGACATGAATCAAATAGAAAAAAAAAAAAAAACTCATCTCCTAAGCAGTACACATATCATAATAAAAAATGCTGGTTTAACTGGGGGAGACTGGAAATGATTTGAAAAATAAAATCATGTAAATTTTGCAGGAAAGTCTACGAATACTACTGCATGGATTTTCTTATGTCATTAGGAGTGCTGAAACACACTCTGAGACATAAATCCACCTACATCACAGAGCGAGTTAATCTGCTCCGTGCTGTAAAATGGGGCTGGCCTTTTTCATAGGCAGAGATATCGAGGCAGAGATTTCACAATTTATTCTTCAAAGACTGCAAGACTACACAAAGCCTTGTGGTGCACAGCGGCTCTTTCAGAGAAGGCTGTGTCTGTGCTATGCCAAAGTCCAACTCTGAATGCAAGGATGGGTCTTTCTCAATGGGCAACAACCCATGCACCAGGATGCTAAGAGGCAATCCAGACACCTCAATTACAATTAGGGGGGGAAAAAAAAAAAGTAATTTTTTTTCCCTCTATCAAAATCAACCTGTCGTATTTTTTTAAATGTTTAAGTGGTATTTTTTTAATGTACACACACCCACAAGCCAGCTGCTTAGAGACATGCCCCGTGAAGGAGGATCTTGCCGCATACAGGCATGGAGCAGCTGCTATTCTGCCGGTTGCAACGGGAAAAATGCAGAACTGGGTCATTTTTACTGAAGTGCAAGCCTGCAAATTTCCCACTTCGGTTAGGCGGTGATCAAAACGTGGCCCTCAAAGTTTCAGACATGCTGAAGCCCACGCAAGACAAAAGGGCAATAATCCTTCCATTTTGATTGCTGTTTTTTTACACCTCAAAACCCGCCAACAGACTCTAATTAAAGCAACTATCCCTAGGCGATACAGGAAGAGCAATTCTTTTCGTGAAACTGTAAAGATCTCAGATAGAGAGTGCTTGGACTGCCACTCACACTCACTGCAAGACACTGATAGCAAGTCCTCCGGAGCCTCTGTTTTCACCCCTTCATTCCCTGCACGATGCCAAGGAGTTTCTATACTGGGAAGAAGTCACTGCCTCCAGCAGCGGTCCTGTCTTCAGAGCACCGTGCATAGCTTGTCCCAGATATGTTGTTGATCTATGCTGAACCATCAGGGGTATTCAACCACTCCCTAAACAAACAAGCAAAGGAAAAGTTGAAGAAGGGAGGGTGAGTGCCAGTATAACCAGTAACACGGATATTCGTGGCGCAGTCACCTCTTCTTTTATCCTTGGAGAGTCTGCCTGAATTTTACCGCCAGTCTGAGGACACCTCTTACAGGACAGCTGCATCTCATAAAGAAGTTTTTAAGAACCATACAAACACAAGGGCATTGGAGCTTGCTTTCAGGAGCAAATGGCCTTGAATTATGACAGCATGTTGCCTCCTGAACCAGCTGCAAACAGACCATGGGGCTGAGAGCTGGCAGGCAGAGGCTCAAAGACTCACAGAGTACTTTCAACAGCCTGCCCTCCGGTGATAACAACCAGGATCATGTTTATCTACACCTAGCCTGAAGAAAGAACCTGAAGGTTTTGAAATGCTGCTTGAGATTGCGTGGCAGGGGGGACAAGCGGGGATGGGAGGGATGGGAGCCTTGCTGGCTGTGCAGCCACAGGAATTCTGCTGAGTGCTTCGTGCTGATCAACCATGGGGGCAGTTCTGGGGAAACCATGGCACTCCCACTGCCTAATTTCAGGAATTTCTATTGCTGCTGACTTTCAGTGCAGCTTAGTGAAGGGTCTGTTTGAAAGCTCAAGCCTGCAAGCCGTGGCTGCCTCCTTTCCTACACATGGGTCCCATCGTGTATGCTAGAGGTAGTCTCTCAGCTGGCAAAACAAAGCTTGCCTATAAATAAGGATCTGACTGTATTATCCTTAAAACACCATCAAAACAGACAGGACAAAAGTACAAAATACAGAGTCTGAAACATTCGCAATTGCGCAAACAGAGCAAAGAGCACTCGACAGGAGCTGAAGGCTCTGACTGGACTTTCAGGTGACCTGAGGCCACAGAAGAAATCTTTGGTCTTTGAGGCGATAGGGATCTGGCATGTCACAGTCACAGCCCAGTAACTGGGTGCAAGGAAACTGAGTTGGACAGGGAGACATTTCCCCCCTCAGATGGCTCAAATCCTGGTGCTGGCCATCCTTCTGGTGCTGTCTGTGAAGGGGGGACGCTAGGAGGCCATGAGCAGCTTTGGAACAAGTCACCCAGCAGCCCAGGCTGCTTGGTCGTGCTGTCCATTGCACATCCCTGCCCATTCAACATCACCCGCCCTGCAGCAGCCAGATTCATGTTAGTCACCTTGGGACTGTACACGAGCCCATCAATCCTCACCAAAACTGGTGGATAAGAGAGCACATCCCTTAAAGCAATCATGATTCGACGTGCACCCTACTCAGTTCCGCCCTCCAAACCATTTTCCTTCTCTTATCTCAAGAACTCGCATTTTTAAGCCACCCTCCCATGCTTCAAGGAGGCCTCCACAACACTGGAAACAGTAAATTCTTCTCCGCCTTTCCTCCCATGCTCTCTGGTATGCAGGGGTGCTCAATCTCCTCGGCAGACAGAATTATCAGATTCACTGCATGCAGAGGAGAGTCTGGTGAAGGGTCACAGAACTGGTCACGGGACCAGAGCTCAGGATTTACAAGGAGAGGCTGAGAGAGACAGGTTTGTTCAGCCTAAAGAGGCTCAGCAGAGAAGACAAAGACAAACCCTTTGAGGAGGTCACAGATGGTGACTGGACAAGAGGCAACAGGCTCACAGGAAATCCCAGTTTTACATATATATATATATATGTATATAAAATCTTGTTAAGATCTGTTAAACACCAGCCAGCATGGGTTGCCCAGTGAGGTTGTGAAATCTCCTTCGTTGGAGGTATTGAAAACTTGGCAGGATAAAGCCCTGAGCAAACTGATCTAGCTGGACCTGCTTTGAGTGGAGACTGAGCTAGAGGATCCCCTTCTGATTTAAACTTCTCGGTGATTCTATGATTTCATTTACCTCTTGAAAAACTGTACATTGCCAGACTTCAGTGGGAAAGTCCCTAGTTAAGAGCAGGAACAGAACAGGGAATGGGACATGTAGATGAATTGTAATTGCACTTGCACTGCTGTTAGTCATATTCCTTAGTAAATAGGATAAAACAGCCAGATAAAATTCCATTTAAGAGGTCGTGAAGGATCATGGACCATATGAATGGATCCTACTCATCACTGTGCCTTTTGGTGTTTGACGTGAAGAGAGCATGAGCTCTTCCTCGAGGCAAGGAAAAGACATCCCTGTCCTGTGATGGTTGTGTCCCTGCTCAGACGTTTTCTGTCCATAATATTACATTTCACATTCTCTAGGGCTGTATTTAAGGTTCCCCACAACATTAATGGTGTTTTGAAGAATTTCACGTTTATAAGAGTGCAACAATTTTTGTAATTCATACTTTGCAATGCACCGCTTACTTGTAGTTTGGTTATTACCTTTGAATGGCTCATAATAAATTTAGAAACTGCATTGATAAGGTTTTTATGGCTAAAAAAAAAGCCTTCAGGAGTTGTGCTCATATTAAAAAGGACTTCATAAGATTAATATTGATGTAAAAAATATTTCTAGGATTTGTTGACATAAAAAGCCTCTGAAAGATTTTACTGAAAAACTCCACCATGAGATTTTAATAAACATAACATTAAAAGGCTCTGAACATAACAAACTGGCATCGATTTTCTGCATTAATAACCTCAGTTACCTAAACTGCAGGATGTTCTTTTTGAGAAAGCCATGCAGGGTTCAGTACACACCAAATACATTTTTAATCTGTCACAAGCAAGACCTTGGCAGGTGGAACAGGCTGGGATCCAGGTGGGAAGCAGGCGACAGTAGGACAGGCACTGTCAGCCCACCAGGGAACAAGGGCACCAAAAAGGCACCTGCACCTTGCTGGGAAGCAGACAGGGTCTGCAGGGAGCCATTCGCTCATACCTGCCTGGGGCGGCATCTACCTTGGGAACAAGCAGCTGCTGTTTGTGTATCTTTGGATGAAGTAATGCCACTCACAACAGACAGAAAAAGAAGCACGCTCACCCTTTCCTACAGAGGAAAGGTGCTGACAGCAGAAGGCTTGCAGGGACTGTGGTGTGAGTCCTCGAGGCTCTGGTTAACCTGTCTGGGCTCCAGCCCTGCTCGTGCAGGCAAAACGCTGGCTGCTGCACACATCTGTGGGAAGAGCTGTACATCCTGCGACCATTGGTGTCTCTTGCACAGTCACCTTCATCTAAGACAAAACAAGGATTTAGGCTGGCCAGCAACGCCTATTTATATTCTTCTTTCCGTAGAGTGACAGTAGAAGTACAGCCAGTGCTGCACCTCCTATTTTAACCCACCTGTAAAGCAATTTTCATGCATGGTGCTCTGCTTATCTCCTTTCTGAACCACTGGAAGCTGCTTCTTTTACTGTGCTTGATTTTTAGGGGAGGGAACAAAGAGCAAATGGCACTGAGTAGAGAAATACAGAACTTTTGACTGGCCTTGTTGAGAGAGGGGGGACTTGAGGAGAAGACACCTTAATTTTGCAGTGAATATTTTTAAAAAGGAGACAATAATGAAAATTAGCAACAGAAATGAATTCCACTTATTTCCTCATAATTTCATTAGGAACCAGTATTAAGACAAGCTAAATGCCTCGGGTAAATCCCCACACTTCCTGTAATTTGTTTGTATTACGTGTTTTATTGCTCCATATTTCTCATACACCAGCACAGAGCACTCAGAAAGCAACACAACTCAAAATAATGGCTTAGCTGCACGCTAATTTGTATACATACAAAAATAATCATTCCATCAGCTGTAAATTATCAAAAAGAGGTTAGTTAAGAGTTCAGTGGCTTAGTTAATGGCTAGTGCAATAGGAGTAAGGGAAAAACAGAAAAAATTCTTACGTCTGACTTTGTCCCAAACATTCCATCAAACAAGGTATTTTTCTTAATGATTAAAAAGCCAAATTAATGATCCATGTTATTGAGGCAATAAGCTTCTCAATGGAGACTATTAATAGTTTCCCTGAGTCACTGGGTCCCTGGCCTCACGCAGCACTTGCCAAGCACGAACTGCCACAGGTCCCCTGCTGCAAATTCATCACACCCTCTTGGAAGGGAAACGCTGACACTAGGTTGCACAGCCCTCAGCACAGTCCTGCTAATAATGTGGCACACGGAGGTGGCAGCTTGAGTATGCAGGAAGCCTGGGAGGCAGTTTTGGGGGGGGGGCGTGGGCTGCCCCACTCACCTCAATGGTGCCCTGCTGCACCCCAGTGCGTGCCAGCTCATCTCCAGCAGTGACCCCAGTAGGGCTGGAGCAGGGCACGCAGCCTCTAGCCCCTGGGAAAGCACTCGCTGTCCCCTCTCCTCGGTGCTACAGGCTCCTTCCCGCAGCTCCTGGTGAGAAAAGAAGCCATGTGCGCGACATCTGTGAGAAGCAGTGCTGTCTGGTGGCAGAAGGGAGAGTGGGACCTATTCGTGGCTCTGCTGATGGTTAATCATCCGCTTTTCTTTCCCTGGACTTTTATCACCTTCTAAATGGTGTTAATTTTGTGAAGCCCTTTGAGACCTCTTGACAAAAAGGGCTCTGTGAGAACTAGAGCGATTTCAATCCCATTTCAAAGGGAACAAACCGAGCCCCCCATCCGGATTCCTCATCTCATGTTGTGCCTTGAATACTGATGTGCAGCCTCTCACCCCGGTTTGCTCAATGGGTTGAATAAGTGAATAGGGACAGAACAAGGAACTACTTTACTCACGATAGCAAATAGGGTGACTAAGTGCCGTCATCGTGACAGCAGGAATGCGGTGGCCTTTGGATCTCACTGGCCTTCACTGCAAGGCTGTTGCTCTCTCTTACCTGCAGTCACTTGGCACAGTTGGAAAAAGCACTGCATGGAAGAAAAATACAAGGGATAAGGTTGCATCTATTCTCCTCAGTGAGCCATGAGGCATATGTACAGATTATGACCTTTTCCTAGCACTGTTCACTGTGACAAAAACAGATGGTGCAGGTTTTCATACTGACCCAGCAGCTTCACCCATCTTTTGGATGTGCTAGCAGAGAGAGGACTAAAACCTGCCTCTGAAACCAGTAGAAGTCTGAGGTGTTGCCACCTTCAGAAAATCATAAAAGGGAATTTGTGGCAGGATGCATCTTTCAGTGATGTGAGTACTTTCCGTGAGTACAGTCAACATGGGAACTTTTTGAAAGGACACTTTTTGAAAATGTTTTTTTTTTTCCCTTTTTTAAATTCCTACACATCAGAAGATAATTTTACCCTAACTGACTCCCTGTATAAACAAAACTAAAATGTGAGAAGCAGCTGAACAGATGAGCCTCTCATTGTACCCCACTGTACTTCTGCTGAAATCCTAAGGCTCCTTATGCACTTTAACATTTATTGTTCATTATATTTCTGAGTTCCATATTATACTTGGCAGTCCAAGATCTTTTTATACAATATAGACAGATTAAATGGCAAAAGATTTCTGAGCAAAATAGGAAGTACTCTTCAACAATTGCTAAACAATTGCTGTAATTTCAAGCTATAAAGATAAAAATGGATAAATACTCAAGGGAGTTATGAGAGAGATCTAAAATTGGAAGGAAAACATTTGCTTAAATTTTCAGGCATTAGCGCTTCCGCTCTCTCTACAATACAAAAAAGGCAGAGGAGCTTCCAGCAAGACAGTATTGAACCAACAAATTGTTGTTCTGCCATGCTCGAAATAAAGTCATACGAAGTCATATTTGTTGTTTTGCCTAATGGTTGGGATGGAAGTGATTGAGTTGTGAGCACAAATGTGGTATCAGTGAAGTGTCCTGCCTACAAAATGTAATTTTGTTGAATACATGAAGTCCTTTAGGTACAACTGCTGGGTGAACTGGCTTCATTTTGGGGTGACACATATGAGAACCTCTTCTGTTTCCCCAGCTGAATAAAATGCGAGGACAGACACTAACAAATCCTGAAGCATTCATGACCTTAAACTAAAAAATGGGATGCTATCACTACTTAGGCTTGAGAAACTCATTTCATAATTTCAAATAGAAATGTATCGCTGCCTCTGTATGGAAGCATTAAACAAGGAAGAAATTTAGTTTAGAATCAGCTCCATAACTCTGCTGACACTTTCAAGGCATGTTGCAAATGCAATTATCTACAATAGCAAGACTATTTAAGTCATGTAACTGCATAATTAGGGTCTCTTCTGGTTCATCATTACAAAGGATGAAATAAGATTAAAAAATGACTTGATGTCATCTAATTTTTCTATGTTGTCACCTGACTTTTCTTGGTAACTATTAATAGGGCAGATAATAAAAAGGAAACATTTTGTTCCCCTCTTCAGTAATAGCCATTGCTAATTTCCATTACAAGTGGTTTTCCTCGGGCTCTGGAAAAAAGGAATTGCATTGATAATAAGTTATGTATTTCTGTGAACAGTAAAGCTTTCACTTTACAGCTGATAATAAACAAGTAAATATTTTCCTTGAGCAAGGACAAATTGAATCGTGCCAAAATGACCTCAGAGTGGAACCTGACCATTACCACTGATGGAAAGTGGGGACTTTTTCCATAACAGTAGTAGCAAAGTCTCCAGACGTGGAAAAAATGTCAAAGTTGTTTACAGGCACCTGTGTACATGGCAAGCAAATAAAAAGCATAGTATCACTGGATGAGAAACCAAAACCAGAAAACTAAGGCAAGCATCTTGAGAGCATGTTGGTAGCAGCCAACTGGTGTCTGACATCATTGTGCCACTTGGAAGACAGGTGGGAAAAATAGAGCAATTAAAGCTCATTGCAATGTTAGCTTCATACAAGTACTGATACGTACATTTCAGGTATATACTCACCATTGAGGGTTATATTGCTCTAAGTATCTCATAGAGTGTTAGTATAGTGAAGGTCAAGGCACCGAAAAGTGAAGTAAATGGACAACAATCAGTGGCAACATATGCAAAAGAAGACACATATCCACATTACTAAGCTCGGGTTTCAACTACTCAGTCACTTCCTTCCTTTCCTGAAACAAAAAACACATTGCAGCAACTCTGCAGTTTGCTTCTAAAATGATGAAGTACATCAGAATAGAGATTATTCACTCTTAACTGGAGAAAGGATTGTTAAAAATGCTCAGTTTTCTGCATTTTATCTGGCAACTTCTGAAACTGTTCTCTGCACGTACGTATTTTCCCTTAATTTTAACATCTGGAAGTGAACAAGGAAAGATCTCTGCCTGTGGTGTCTTCTACAGCAAGATGACTTCCAAAACAAAATATTTATTAAAATAGATTCACTGCATCTTTTGCCTTTAATAATATCCTGTTGATATTTTATATATATATAAATAAATAAATAAACTTTCTGTTTGGACTCCTCTTCATTAATACATCCTATGAGCTACAAAGAGACACACATTCTAATTCTGGACCCTCTGAACATGCCTCAGTGATACATAGTCTTAACAAAGACTCCCTAAAACTTTTCTCTGTGTGTTTATTCCAGGCCTTGAGCCCCAGCGGGGCAGATACCTGCGTAGAGAAAGCATTGGAAAAATGAGAAAATTAACGTATAAATCTTCATATTTGAACTAACATCACTGGGGATACTACCTGAACACCAGAAGTCATTTCAGGGTAGTCAGGGCATTTATTTCCTGGTGCTGAGGGGATGTTAAGGCAAGTATCCTGGGGGGGGATCTGTACCACTTGGAAAGCAGAACAGCATTTATGCTGGGTTGATCCATAATCAGACGTCTTTTCCTCAACACCACCAGATAGTGGTAAGCCACTGCTCCCTGCTAGGCAGTACTGGTAGCACAGCTTGAGCTGAGACCCTCTACTCCCACCCCTTTTCTAGGGGCAGGCTAATTGAGCTCATGGAGGTTTAGACCAGACCCCATACTGTGATGGATGCTCTGGCTATAGATGGCACAAACTGCTGCTGGAGAGCAGAGATTGCCCATCTGCCTCGAAACTCCTGGCAAGAGCTTTAAACCTCTCTGCCTCATGTTTCTCATCCGCTGAGGGCAATGAGCCACAGAGATGTCCACTGTCCACCTTCCCATCCCCAGCCTCTCCTGGCCTTGCAAGCCACAGCACACATGGGTTACAAGCAATATTGGAAGACAAGAGACAGCTAAGAGTGCAGGAGGGAACAATTACATCCTATGTGATTTAGACTGCAATGGAATAGAATAGCTCATTTGGATGGGACCTACAGAGATCATCCAGTCCAACTGCCTGACCACTTCAGGGCTACCCAAAAGTTAAAGCATGTTAACAAGAGCATTGTCCAAATGCCTCTTGAACACTGACATGCACGGGGCACCAACCACCTCTCCAGGAAGCCTGTCCCAGTGTCTGACCACCCTCATGGTAAAGAAATTTTTTCTCATGTCCAGTTTGGCTCTCCCCTGGCACAGCCCTGTGCCATTCCTGTGAGCCCAGCCATCGGTGACCAGGGAGCAGTGACCGGCACCTCCCTCGGTGCTTTCCCTGCTCAGGGAGTTGCAGAGAGCAGGGAGATCGCCTCTCGGCCTCCTTTCCTCCAGACTAAAGAACCCAGGTGTCCTCAGCCTCTCCTCACAGGACATGCCTTCCATCTCTTTTACCAGATTTGGTGCCCTCCTCTGGATGCATTCAAGTACCTTAACATCCTTTTTATTTTGTGGGGCCCAGAACTGCACACAATATTCAAGGTGAGGCCAGACTAATGCTAATATAGTGGAAGAATTTTTGACTAGCTTTTTATAGCCCTTTTGACTAGCTGGCTATACTGTGTTTAACGTACCCCAAAAAGTGGTTTGACTTCTTGGCACACTGCTGGTTCACATTGAGCCTGCTTTCACCAGCACCCCCAGAACCCTTTCTGCTGAGCCGCTCTCCAGCCACTCGTCTGACACCATGGTAGCCAATGTCAGCTCAAGTTGAGCTTTGGCTTTTCTTGTTTTGTCCCTGCAAACACAAACTGCAGCTCTGTAATCTCCCCGTGAAGCCAGACCTTTTTTCCAGAGATCATATATTTCCAGATCATATATTTCCAGAGATCATATATTTTCTTTTTCTCCCCTAGTTCCAAGAGTTCCCTGCTCAGCCAAGTCTGTCTTCTGTCCCACTTGCCTGACTTGCAACACAATGGGATTGCCTGTTCCTGGGCTTTTAAATTTTTAAAAATCAACCAGCTCTCTTGGACCCTTAAACTCTCTAGAGGAGATTTCCAGGAGACACTGTTAACTAGCTCCTTGAGAAGCTTCAAGTCTGCTCTCTTAAAGTCCAGGATGGCAACTCTGCTGACCTTTTTCCTCATTGCGTCAAAAATTTTGAACTCAACTGTTACATGATCACTGTGGGCAAGACAGCCTCCTACCATCACCTCTCCAGCAAGGCCTTCCCTGTCCTCAAACATTTTCAGACCTAGGAGGACACCTTTCCTAGTTGGCTTACTAAGCACTTGTGACAGGAAATTACCTTCAACATGCTTTAGGAATTTCCCAGCCTTGCTTGACACGGCAGTGTGATATTCCCAGTGTATGTCTGGGAAGCTGAAATCTCCCATAAAGATGAGGGGAACTGATCCAGAGACTTCCCCTAATTGCCCATAGAATAGCTCATCCATACTCTATCATCCTGGGTGGGTGGCTGAGAGCAGACACCCACGATGACATCTGCTTTGCTAGCCATCCCCTTAATCCTCACCCAGAGCCTCTCTACTGCATCACTCCTGACTGCAAGAGCTGTACGGAGTTGCTTCAAAGTTAGTTTTCTTGCTCAGCTTTTCTTAATATTTGAAGGAGGGGGTGGCACTGTGTCTCATGTCACTTCCTGATGAGTATGACCTATTCTGTAGTGGGCGGCATGTGGGAAAAATAAAGAAGAAAAGCCCAGGTGACGTGCAGCTGGCACAGGAACACTGAGCTACGATGCCACACAAGAGGATACACAATATTCAGGAACGTAATGCAGGCTGCGGATGAGCTGTGCCCAGTTCCCCTGGAGAACCATTGTCTGCTCCATACACCACAGAATACATTATGCCAGGCAACAGAAGCAAGATAACCATCATCTTTATTGCTAGAATTGTAATATAGAAAAATGTCGTTAATATCTACAGGGTATGAGTTTCACCTGCCCATCCCTCCCTACTCTCTTTCTCTGACTCCTCCACTTCTATTAAAGTTCCCTGCACACACACGTGCTGGGCCAACAAGGGAAAAATAGCTCATTTTAAACAACCAGAAAAAGAGAAAAATATTATATATCAGAACCTTGAAATGCTACACATGAGAAATTTAAGAAACAGCATGACCTTATTTTTGCTAGTGACTTCACCACTAACTCTTTCCTACTCCCAGTCTACATGCTGCTTATGTCTGAGGTTTTGTAGTGATATCTGGTTTAAATACAAGGCTTTCTATCCCTAAAATTCCTGCTGGTATTGCTAGCACTCTTTTCAAATGGGGAGACTGAAATTACAAACTCATCTCCGCCTCAGTTATCTGCTCCATTCCTTTCCTGGATGTTCCCACCCTGCTGCATGGTTCAGCTGTTGCAGGATGGGCAGCAGAGTCCTGACCCACAGCTGCCTGGACACCTTCACAGCTTCTGAGCCAGTGCCTGGTATATGACATTTCATTTTGCAGCTTGGCAGCTTAAATCAGTGCCCATTGTCTCAATATCCTACCTGTGAACTGTGGCCATTAAGCAGCTGCTAGATGAGCAGAAGTAAGGAGAAATGGAAGGAAATAGGATGGGCTGCTGGGGGCAGAAACCACTGCAGACATCTCTGCTTAGGATCCCTATAAGCTGCTTCTGAGCAGCTATCAAGCAGGAGTCTTGAAGAGCAGAGGTCAATGGAGAGCAGCAAATTCCTAACTCTGGTGGAGATCACCAGGCACAGCAGAGCCTGCAGCAGCCTGGATCCAGCCATCAGTCCTTCCATCATGGCTATGACATTAAAGACAGACAGTGGGAGCAAAGTTACACAACGCTTTTGTAAAAAGCAGGGGTTCTAAATGTGGTCAGCACTGCTATGAATATTAGCAATAGTGTAAATATAGCAACTGTGCTATAATTGTGAAAAAAACACTGTCCTCTCTATTCAAGGATATCCCTCCGCATCATAAATAGCTTTACTTTACCAGAAAGCACAGCAGATCCTTGATGAAAACACAGCAGAGCTTGGACTGTGCAAATACAGCTGCTAAGCAACCTTACCAACATCCTGTCTGCTCCTGCATTATAGCTATGAATAATTACTCTTCCATGTAACCTTTGCCTTTCTGTCACTGCTCTTCCACAGCTGTATACCATCGAAACTGCAAATGGGCCTAACCAAAATCCCAGATCTGAAATTATTCTCGTATTTAAGGAAATCTGGAAAGAAATCTAAACAGGTGTCTTCCCTCCCTCGCTACAACTGGATGATGGGGAGCCCTGAATATAAACAACCCAGACTTTCAAGGCTGCACTTGGATTCAGATTCTATGGTTGAAGCCCATCCGTGCTCATTTGCTTGCTCTGATCTTTCCTGATAGAGGCAACTTCTAAAAATCAACCTGTAAACCAACCAATTTTCCCCGTACTTAAAAAATACTTTCAAAGCATTGGTGGCAATTAAACCATTTACTGCCTTTGCTAACTACTCTGGCCACTCTTTCTGAAACAGCTGTTGAGCCATTGCTGCTCCATAGGAGGAAAAGATTTTATTGTACAACTGAATGCAAGAAGCTTAAACCCAGTGTCTGGGGTACAAGAACGTATTGCTGCCCCCTTGGCACATCTCCCTGTTAACAGAAAAAATGAGCATTACCCAACTTCACCTCATCCTTTGTGAGGCTGCCCAGGGATTTACTTGCTAAGGGCCCTGGTCCATTCAAACCCTTCAAATTAGAATCAGAGAATCATTAAGGTTGGAAAAGACCTCCAAGATACCTGGTCCAACCATCCCCCTACCCCCAACATCACCACTAGGGACTGCACAAATTCTTAAAAGGAAAATATAATAGAAAAACTGAAGACTGCTGTCCATGCTTCATAAATTCATATAAAGCTGTTTGTTTAGGTAGGTAAATAAAATTTCTGCACTGTCGCACTAAGATCTAGTAGAGTGATATCACTAAGAGTGCAGAACTTAATCTGTCACTAGAATATTGCATTTCTAATCAATATGGGATTTAAATATGGGATTATATAACAAATCATCATTACTAAAAGACCATTAAATTACAAAGATTGAAATAGTTAATACAGAAACTGTCAATATTTATAAAAATAAGTGTCTGGAATTGCATCTTCTGTGGCATTAGGAGGTAAATTGGGGATACACTTTTACACAGCAGAGTTTTCCTCATAAAGCATTATTATTCCAGCTTTCATAAACTACGATTCAAGACAATGGTTTTCCATCTTCTCTAAATATAGGGGACACTGGAAATTTCCCAGAGGAATTGAGATCCCAGTATGGTGAAGTTCAGCCTAGTGACCATAACTTTGATTTTCTTCTACATTTGTCCACTGGTCCATTAGGAAGCATCAGCAGAATCCAGCAGTCTGAGCACGGACTAAAATCCACTTTTTCTACACTTCAGACGTCAAAGTCTTCTCAAAGGAAGGCAACTGCCTTTGGAAAACAAAAACAATCTTGAGGCTGAAGAGCAGGAACTTTCTGGGAATGAAACACTGCTTTCTGACTACAGGCAGGCCACTTAACTTCCACGTTGCTTTCTGTCTGTCTGTCTGTCTGGGGTCAGCAAGTGGCCAAAGCCAGCAGCTGGCAGTGCAAGAGGAGATTTACAGAGAAAAGGAAAAATAGTAGCATAGCATTTTCGCTTCAGCAACAACTCGTCTTTGTTTCTCTCTGTCCTCTAGCGAAGTTGAAAGGTTCATATGTAAAAGCACCAAAAGCAGATTCCCATAGACTCACGCACCCAGAGCGAAGAGGAGAAAAGCTCTGCACGCACCGTCAGGAAGTCTCTGCTTTCCCTCCAGACATCCCCACCTGCTCATGCTTTGACAGAGAATTTCTGTTAATTATAGATCACTAGCACTAGCACCAGCTAAATTACATTTATTTAAAAAATTGAGTGATAATTTTGACAACACCACAGTCTGTTCGGATGCTAAGAACCAGCTAACACCACACTGTCACTGCTTCGTGCTCAAACTGTACTAATCTAGGCACATTTTCTTGTTTATCTAGATTATAAAAACAACAAATCCATCCCTTTCCCTCTAAGAAGCTAAAAGGCTATATACTTATTGCATCTTGGGTCTTGCAGTAAATTGTTATGTTTTTAACTCTCGTCGCAAAAGGCACATAAATAATATATTTCTATTACACACGCTACTAAAGGTTTTCAATGTGGTTTACAAAAATCAATTCATGCACACACTACTGCTGCAGGACGGGAAACTACCTGCTCCATCTAGTCACTGACGTGATAAAAATCAGTATTAGCCAGGTGTTAACTAGTCTGTGTGCATCTGGGAGAGTTGTGCTACTCTAATGAAACTGATTTTAACAACGGTTTATTCACACCTCTGTAATTTCTCCATGCAGAAAAGGCATGTACCTTCCTGTACCTGTCTGTATGTACATGGCCATCCAGTAATGAGGGAATGAAATGCTTTTTCTGGTTTCATAAAGGGGCCCCAGTCCTGGATGGTGATGGAAAAATTGCAGAGAATTTACAGAATTATTCATTAACTATTGAAGGTGAGGAATACAGAAATTCCTCAGAAATGAAAATATAGGAATTCCATTGAAATGGATGAAAATCCAACTCTACACTGAACAGGACTCTCAGTTTTGGGGCTGCAAATGCTCCTCCCTAACCAGGTCCTTTGGGACCATGGAAGCTTTGTGGTGTGTGTGGGGCTGAAACACTCTCACCTGTCTGTCATCTCTTTAATTACTTGTGCACAAGCCACAGGGAAGCCCCCAGACATTCACGGCTGTATGTACATGCAACCTTGGGGTCCACCTGGACACACCGTGAGGTTGTTTTTCCAACAGTCTTGCTAGCTATTTCAGTGGCATCTCTGCAGTAAGGTTTTGGAAGTAATTAGCACGCACAGTAAGCGGGGTTGCTTTGCAATTTTGTATGGCATAAAGCTTTTGTTATGACCTTCATTTTGCGATAATCTTAGCATTCAATAAAAAAGAATGCTAATGGAAAACATGTTTATGAGGGATTAGCATGGCAAAAATATAAAACTGCTGCTGCGCTGTTTTTAAAAAATTGCTAAATACTTTTCTCATGACTCCCTTAGATATTCTAAATTATTTATACTGACCTTCTGAGCAAATCTAGCACTTTAAATTTAAGCTGCAATACCAAATGTAATAGAAACATTATTAACAGAGTGCTTGAAGTTGCATGGCTCATGTAACACACTGGCAATGCCCTTCGCCTCTGCTGTTCTACTGCGATGCTCATGTAGCACATGGAATTTGGGGCCCTTTGTACTAGAAGTATCAGGGCTTTTGGTCCCTTTCTCTCTCGCCATACTCTTTGTAGTTAATTCCCTGCCTGGAGAGTAGGCACAGAGAAGAAAATCAGCCCTTGGGGCAAGAGTCATTGACAGAGAAGCCCTTTCCCCTTTCCTCTGTGACAAGGTTCATCCTGCAGGATACCGACTGAGCCACTTTGTTGTGTATTAGAGAAGTGTTCTGTGGCTTGATGCATCCTGGAGGAGGGTGGGCTTTTAGGGCTTGTTTTAGGATTGTCATTAAGCCTGAGAACCCAGGAATCTGTGGTTGTGGAGCATAAAAGTTCTGAAGACTCATACGAACATTTTGGTTTTGTTATGTATAAATGTAAGCTTTACTTCTTATCCTTTAATAGTTATCATCCCATTAAAAAAAGTATCTATTTCAATCTCATTTGTGTTGAACCCTGTAAACACCAGTCTTCATGATTATCAAACCTTGGTATGGTCCAGGTTTGAACACTGGCTGATATTGTTCATATCTAAGTTAACTCATTTCTGCTTTTATGATCAGAGGTTAGCCCACATGTTGAAGTGGTAGGAAAAAATGACTTGAGGCATGGACACTATTTTATTTGAAAAGAGATTGACTGGCTTGGGATGTTTATCTTAGGAAAGGATAAACCAGACATGATAAACAGTTATGACCCAGTCAAGCATCTGCAGTGCTTCCTTCAGTGAAGTTCAGCAGTCCCAGCTGCTGTGTCAGGGACTTTTCTAAGCCTTTTCTAGCCTTTCTGGTTGGATGTTCAACAGCCCAGATAATTTGGTTACAACAGTACTTGTAAATACCGCTAAACTCTAGGCAAGCAATGGTGATTCCAACCCTTTTATTCCATCCCAAGAGTGCCAAACATAGGGAAGGAAATCAAAGAAAAAGACAGGAAAATAAAAGCTGCTCTTCACAGGGCAAGCATACTTAAAAACATACTGCCAGAGAACAAGTGGCATAGTAAGGCCAAACAGCCTAAGGGATATTAGTTACCACTGTCTATTCTGCAAACATATTCAAAGTCGAGTCCCTTGAGATAGGGAAGTATCATCTCTAATTCCTTCTAGCTTTGCACCACAAAACAACAGCCAGCTCCTTATTTCTGGCATCTTTTAATGGAAATTCAAAACCCTGCAGTTCTCCTGTTTAAATTACAAAGTTAATGATAAAATTCATACAGACTGAACATTAACTGAATGGTTTGCTATGATCATTTTATATGTACCATGCATTTTAATTAAATTATAATCTGCCTATACATTTCTGCTGCTTGCAGTTCCTCAGTTTATATCCCTAGAAATGTCTGCCCACCCTAGATCAGAAAAACACTGAAAACCAAACTTTTGTGACCATTTTAAGATTGCTAGCAGCAATTTTGCTTTCTTTAGGTTTGCTATGTAAACAACTGAAGTTAACCAATTATTCCAACAGGCTTTGCTGCCAGCTTGTGTGGATTTTCATAGAATGGTTTGGGTTGGAAAGGACCTTAAAGACCACCCCGTTCCAAAACCCTGTCATGAGCAGGGACACCTCTCAGCAGACCAGGTTGCCCAAAGCCCCATCCAGCCTGGTCTTGAACACTTCCAGGGATGGGGCATCCACAGCTTCTCTGTAGCTACTGTAACGTGACTTAGGGATTTTGCCAGTGGAATATGCTGGTTTATGATGCTCAAGAGGGCTGGCATTAGTCTTGCTGACAAAACCAAAATTGAGTGCAAACCTTCCAGAGGAGGTGCCAACGGAAAGCATGCAGGATAAAGGCCTTCATCCAAGATCATTGTCTCAAAATTCAAACACCAGTTTTATGATCAGTAAGCTGGTGGGCAATATTTCACTCTGAAATATTGTGGCATTCAGCAGAGAAGATTAGCTAATAATCCAAATACACAGACAGTTTTTCTTTCAGACTTTGACTTGAATATGCTTACAACAGTGACTGAAACCGTGTTTTCCAGCTGACCTGAAATATAACATCAGACTAAACTCTGATTTGCTCTGCCAGGTGTGTCAGGGTAACATATGGCTCTTCACTCTGCAGGCTTACCCAAGCGGAAACAGAAGGCAGACTAGAACATTAAAAAGCCAAGATCCTACTGCAAGTATTCCTTAAATCTACTTATTGGGCTTGAGACAGTGTGTAATTTTGTCCTTGAGTTAACTATTAAAAAGGTAGCCGTTTTAAGTACAGCCCTGAAATACAACATTATAAAATGTGAAACAGGTGAACCGGCCATCTGGAGGGATACAGCCACTTGCTACCTTTAAAATGACAGCACAATCCATAAGAGAAATTACCAGGCAAACAAAGTGGACAAATGCTCTTTTGATCACTACCTCGATTTTCCTTTACATGCACTGGTTGTTTGCCTACTATCAGGTAAGTGCACAGTGTGCAATGTGATGGTTGAAAGGCCAGAGGTATTTTTAACTGTGTACACATTGCGAGGTAGCAGTAATGTAGGACAATTCACACAGGCGAAGCACAGGCAGGTCTTGCCTGAAAGCATGCAGCACTCTAACTGCTGCTTGAAGAGAGAGGACTGCTGTCCCGGTCAAGAGCTGGTTTATAACACCTCCGCATCAACATCTAGTCTAAACATATACACCCTCAGACTTGAGCAGCCAAGGGTAATAAGATGTTTTCATCTGGGGACCTGGTTAAGCTGCCAAAGGGGTCACCTCGTGACCCTCACAAGCAGCCTCCCAGACTTTCTGAGCTGAAATTTTTAATTCTGACCAATGTGCTTTAAACCCATATTGGTTCTGGCTCCGGGTTCATGCAGAAAGCAGCGGGACTCCCAGAGGGCACAGAGCTGCACAGGCAGCCATGCACCCTCAGGCTCCCCATTGTACTCCTCGCTGTGTGCAGTTTGGGGATCCACAATATAAAAAGAGCATAAAACTATCAGAGAGTGTCCAAAGAAGGGCTACAAAGATAGTGAAGGGTCTAGAGGGGAAAACGTATGAGGAGCAGCTGAGGTCTCTTGGTTTGCTCAGCCCCGAGCAGAGCAGGCTGAGGGGAGGCCTCATGGCGGCCTGCAGCTCCCTCACGAGGGGAGCGGAGGGGCAGGCGCTGAGCTCTGCTCTCTGGGGACAGCGACAGGACCCGAGGGGACGGCATGGAGCTGGGACAGGGGAGGGTCAGGCTGGGGCTTAGGGAAAGGTTCTGCACCCAGAGGGTGGTCGGGCACTGGGACAGGCTCCGCCAGGGCAGTGGTCATGGCACTGAGCCTGACGGAGTTCAAGAGGTGTTTGGACAGCGCTCTCAGACACATGCTCTGATTTGTGGGTGGTCTGGTGTGGATTCAGGAGTTGGACTCCTTGATCCTTGTGGGTTCCTTCTAATTCAGGATATTCTATGATTCTGTGATGGTACCTATGGCTCTGGGGCCAGTACAAGGATATGAGGATGCACGTTGGCCAAGGGCAACTCAGCAGGGGTAGCAAAATGCTTTCAGATTCTTGACAATCACAGAGCATCTTTGCAACTCTTTCCCACGGGTGCCCACTAATGGGCACTGGTGCCATCCCGTAAGACCCATGTCTTTCTGACAGGTTTCTCAAGTATTAAGACACAGAGGTTGCTCTCTCAGCCTGAACTGCTGTGAAATTGCCCATCTACATGGAGTGGCACATAGGAGAGACAGCAGCAGTTTTTCTAGCTGCCTTGGGCAATGAAGAAGCTTTTGCTGCTGACAGGAGAGATGAAACACAGATGTGACTACAAGCTGGTCCTTGGAGGTGCCAGACAAGTTCAATGTCAGTGCAGAAGACTGCCTAGCCCAGAAGGAGGGTGGGCACAACAGGACAAAGAAAAGCAGCTGAGCCCTGCAGTGACTAGGCCACAGCAGATAGCACACCTCAAAGGCAAGAAGTGTTAGCTAGGGTAGGGTGAAGAATAATGAGATGCAACTGGAAAAAGGAAAATATTGTGAAGGCTGAATGGTAGGAAACATCTGAAATGATGAGGAAGCTGCACGTGATTTAAAATGAGAACACGAGAAAGAAAAATCTTTTGTGCCTGACCTGCCATTTTAGCATACTACAAATTCTCTTTTAACTGCAAAAAAAAAAAAACATGTCTGAGTTAAGCTGAATGGAGCTCCCGCAGAGTTATTAACAGAAAGGCTCTGGGTGAGAGAGGTGGTGGCTTAGCTACCTCTGAGTAACAGTCTACAGATTATTTAATGTCTGTAATGTGCTTTAAAGATGAAAAACACTGAGTGCTTAGTAAATTAGAACAACAACAACAACAAAATCCCCAACAGCGGCATCTATTAAATTACAAAATAACCTCTCCAGGGAAGTTTCAGAAGTATTGTCACTAAATACATTTAAAACAGCAGCTTGAAATGTATTTACTATAAGAAAGAGACCTGCATTTGCCCCAAGGAAAAGAAATGAAATGTCCTAAGGCTTCAACAGTCTTTCATCTCCATTTTTTTATCACTCTTTCCCAATGCACAGGAGAGAGAGACGATTATTTGAGCTGTTTTTTTCTCTCGAGGTATCTAGTGAAATGTGCTGACAGGTGTTATCCATCGACTGTGTATTTCAGGTAGTTCACAAGGCAAGCAAGTAAGGGGGCCCACATTCCTTGATGAAAAGCACACACATGCTGGAGGAGGATGCAGCTTCTCTTTGAGACCAAGACAAGCTGCCAGCATTTGCCATTTTCAAGGCAGAACAGAAAAAAAAAAAAAAAAACTTTACCCAGACACATTTCCAGACAGATGCACACAGCAAGCAGCAAGCAACAGCTCGGTCAATCGGAGGATGTCACAGGGTGCTCAGAACAAAAGGAAAAGGCAGCATTTTCTTTTTCCTTATGATAAGTACTGCATCTGGTCTGTGCAAAAAGAGCAGCTCTTTCCTCTTGCTCTCACTGACAAGAGCCAGGACTGGGGCTGTTTATATTGCCAATAGCAGAGGGAGGGGCAGGGGCAGGAGTAAGGTGAACAGGAGTCCAAAGAGCAAAGTCAGCTGGTGGAAGAAGGGATTCAAGCAGTGCGGACTTTTATACTGCAACAAGAGGCTCAGTTGTTTTGACTCTGATTTCCCATTAGCTCACAGCTACGCCCCTGTTTGGGGTGGTTATGCATTGCAGCCCCTGTGCTGTGAGCACCTCTCCGAGCAGCTGCAGCTGCCATAAAAATTATGCACCAGGCTAGAAGCTCCGGTGAGGTTTATAGCCTCCAGGTAAGGACTGAGAGGGGGTAGTCCACCGTCTGCAGAACAAGCCCCAGCACACCACGTACAAGTCAGCCATGCTTTAGGACATAAGCTTGTCTTCCACAGTGCAAAAACAGGCATTCAACATCATAGAGCAGCTCCTAAGACAGCTATGAAGGTAGGATGTCTCCTGTGAAGCCCTAGAGGCACCGTCAATTCTCAGGCATGATCCTCAAGTCACAGGACAGCTGTGAGTATGGCAAGTACCAATTACACTGGAGGAAGCTCCTTTAATTCTGTGCTACAAGGCTGAAGTGTGGGCAGACTTTTAAGGAGATGCAGCTCCTGCCCCACCAACTGAACCATTCTGCAGCTCAGCAAGAAAGAGATGTCCCATGGCAGCAGACAATGTCTGAGAGAGGTCTGTCCCACTGCAGAGGATGCCATCAAGAAGAGCAGGGAAGATAACAAAATGCAAATTAATTACTATTTTTTAACTGCTAGAAAGCTTCAATACTTTTATTAAATTACATTTTCTGTCATGACTTGATCATCCCTAGCTTTTTTTTTTTTTTCAGTAAGTGGGAAGGCCAGAAAAACAAAACAAAACAAAAAAACTCAAACAAACAAAAACAAAAAAATAAACAAACAAAGCAGAAATAATTTTATTACTGAGATGTGTCAAGCATATAAAAGTTCTTTTCAAGTGTACACAGAAGAATTATAGCAAGTTAATTTGCTATGGTGCTGCCATCACTGCTTAGTAGTTCTGGTCTTATATTTTCCTTTGCATTTAGCAAGGTGGCAGGTGTTGTAAGGATATCTTTCAGACACAGATATGTTTGCAGGCCATATAAACCTTACTGTTGGGGAGAAGGGGGGGAACAGAGAGAAATGAATATTGGAAATTCTCAAATGATGCTTTCATTTCCAGCTACAGACTACAGCCTAAGCTGGGAGCACACGGAAATCAGGTAAGAGCTGATAAACTCCATTTCCAGAGGGCATCAGACAAGTAGCACAGAGGCAGGGAGGAGGAAAACAGACCGATGCATTTCAAGTAAGATATTTTGATGAAACCTATCACTGCACATTCCTTACTGCAATTTGCTTATGCAGCTTCAGCAAAAGAGGATAGCTGGCCACTGTCTCACTTTGTATCTTTATGAGATCTTTGGCTAACTTGTTCAGTCCTGCAGTTTGCAAAGACATGGTATGTTGTTGGCAAATCCAAGTCTCCTCCCGTCACTGCTTGTCCTACTTTCTCTGGGCTGAAATCCCAGTGCTGCAGTACAAAGTGGCAAACCAGGTACCATAATTCAGGCAAGCAAATAGCTGCAGCTCAAAACCCAAGACGCTTGCATGAGAAAGTCAGATATGTCGGAGAAGGATCTGACATCTCACAGCACATCTCACATCACAAGATCTTTGCGAGATCTGATGCTAGGCATCAGAAATCAGTCCAGAACTTTACTTCTCAGAGTACCCGAGTGCTTAAAATGTGTGTTTCTCTGTGGTACAATTTCTCTGCTATATCTTAATGGGAAATTACTTGATAACCAACAGCTGCACTAATCAGAATTAGAACCAAAGTCTTAGTTATGGCGATCTCTCTATGCTGAATCAAATTTGTCACTAAAATTCATCAGATGAAAATTTCACTGTCAACAAATCTGACTGACATGCTAGAGGATTTTTCAAGAGGTATATTTAAGCTGAACTAGAAAATGAGGGCATATTCCAATAAATCTACCAGATTGCTGTAAATTACATATAAAACTGTTTTTTATTAAAAGCTTATTTTATGACAATGTATGTTAATATTCATACTTGTGCAGGGAAAATGCTGTCACAGTACACGTGCCAAACTTCATTATAAAGGCATTTGATTCAACATCATATTCTAAAAATAAAAATAAATCTTGTTTCATTGCAAGTTTCCTGTAGTATATCCATTATGATGCAAAGCAAAATACAATGCATTATATTTTTACTACAGGCTCATGAAATATACAGACGAAATATTTACTGTATGTAATGGATGAATAATTAAAAAAAAAAATCTTCTGAGTTTTTCTCTTAATAACCAGCAATCCATTCACTTTCCCTTCCCCAAAAAAATATGACATAAATAACCCTTTGCAAAGCTTATTGAAGTACTGATAACAAACATCCCGAGAAAAAGATATATGCTTGACTGCAACAGCTAAATCATAGGAATGCCTTTTCAGTATTTTATTACACTGTTTCACCTCCTACAGAACAAATAAGCAATTTATTCTCTTGTAAGTAAATGCCTAAGGAAAACGTGTAGTAGTGATTTTATGGAATTTCTGAGCTATTTCAGCTCTAAAGCCTTTTACTGAGTATTCTGAATGTGTGATGACAATCTTTTTTAGGAAGACACGTGGATGCACTACGAACGTAGTGTTATGGTCAAGAACCTTGATATGGACAAAATGAAATACACCTTACGAGCAAAGCCAAAAACATATTGTTAATATAATTACTTTATATTACTTTATAAAAACTTTGTATTACTTTATAAAAACTTTAACTGTCAGCCATTGAAGTCAATCATTGAATCATTAGTCCTGATGTAATTATTATAGAAAATGGGGGGGGGAGAGGGGGGAAAGAGAGAGAGAGAGAGGGAGAATGCTATTAAGTCTCAGTAATGATACAGGTAAAACTGTTGCTCCACACACTTCTTAGTTCCTACCCCTTCTTCACTGTTATACTCACTTTTCCACTGCTCCTCTGGACGCTAAGGTTGCTGGCTTCATACTAGACACGAGGTTTTACATATGCTGGATACTTGCTCTTTGTTCCCACTAAAACCAGTTTTAACCCCTTCCCAGGTCCACCTTTCTTCAGCTATTAGTAATTGATCACTGATGAGTTATTTATAGCTCTGGGGTCTCAACTCTCATCTCATGCCCTCTGTTGCCACCTTGTATCTGTACACCCCTCCTCTACAGTGCATTCTGTGGCTTTCCTCTTGAGGCTTTGCTGTGATACCACGTGCACAGCCCACTGCACTGCACCGTTTTGCTAGGGTCCTACATTTTTCATTCCATATAAAATAACTACTTGCTACTCTCAGCTAGGTAAAAATTACGGTTCTGTCACACAACTGTACAAAGCTAAGCAAAAGTAGAACAAATTGGGCAATCGTCACCTGGTGATTAGAAAACTGCTGCTAGAGCTTAACGAGCAAAATCAAAGCTGCAGGCAGGCGGTGACAAGCCCAGACAAAGCCTGACAGGTCCTGAAGCCTTACAGAGCTCGTGCAAAACCTCTGGCACCCTAAAAGTAATAGCTACGTGTGTTACCATGAATACAGTAAATACTGGGCTACACAAAGTTTGGATGCACGGCAGCCTACAAATGTAGTAGTCCATCCTCGAAAAGCTGCCTCACCCAGTCACAACACCTCACCAAAAGAGAGAGTGTGTTTCATTCAGACTCCTCTTTGCAGTCACTTCATTTTTATTTGGAAGCAATTAACTTCTCTTCCTTTCTAGTGACAGCTGGACCCACTCCTGACCCAAGTGTCCTAATTGGTGGCTTGATTTCCTTCCTACCTTGAAGAAAGTCAGCCTGGTCTAAAGGACAAAAATACAATAATAACGATAATAATAATAATAAAGTTTCTTTAGCTATTCACTGGCTTTTCTACACACTTCAGCCTAGGTAAGAGCATACAAGGAAATGTATCTTCCTGCTTGGAAGTGCAGGACCTGGTTTAATATTGAGCCATACGTAAGCAGAGCCCTAGACCTAGAGGCCAGCTTAGCTGGGTTCTCGTCCTGGTTCTTCAGTGGTTCCTTGCATGACCTTGAGTAAGTCACTAGCAATCTGCGACTGGGGCTGATCTTCCTCCTGCCAAATTGCATCTGTGTTGTCAGCTAAGCTCTTATGACAAAGCATTTCAATGGCTATAGAGAAAACATACAATTTAAATGCAAATACTATTTTATTATCCAGAAAAGTCACCTTCAGGCTGGTTTTGTTGTTTCTAACATGGTCTCTTTTAACTTGCATTGTCACACTGCATCAGCCCTGTTCCCAGTGAATAGGCACCTGGAGGAAGTGCTGTGGGTATGGCTGGATAAGCTGCACGAAGGATGCTGGCCTAACTTCCCTGCTCCCATTTTCTTCTGCAAGCCAATCGTACTCTGGAATTGAGCACTGGTATGTTGCTCTTTTCACAGCATCCTTCTGGGAAAAGCCTCGGACGAAAGAGGAAGGAGGGGAAAATCATAATACTTCATGCTGTGCCTCCTTTATTGTTCTTCCGTAGTCCTGACCTCAACAGCTTCAAACTGGCTCCTGCTGTGCAGCTCCCTACCACGCTCTTGCAGCAACTCCTGTGCCTGAGAAACACATCCTGCTAGTGCTCAACTCACCTCGTCTTCATTTTAGACCAGACTGATTAAAATCGTGAAGCCAACGAAAATGCCAAGCACCTGAAAATTCAGTTGTTTAAATGAATGTTCAAGGTCACAAACGTCCAATTTGGTTGACTTCCAGGTAGGGTTTCCTCAAATCCTTGGTTCCCCCCGTGCTGACTGGTCCCAGTGCAAAGTTCTGAGCATGGCCATATGCACAGGATTGCAACCTCCTCCTCTTTTCTGCAACGTACCCTTCTGCTTTATGCTGCTCCTGATGTATGCCCTTCTGCCCTGCACTGTTAAACGTTTGTGGACTTTCATAAATTATAAAAATCACAGCAGCTATACATTAATTACACTATGTTATACCTCAGACTCACACTGATCTTTGTAAATAGACAATATGCAAAAAATTCTTTGCTGTACCATGCAGAAGAAATTATGGCAATAAGCGATTCTTTCTATTAGTGATTACTCTAGAGGTAGAAATTACTGCAAAGTAATTTCTAAGCTGTTATATGGATGGTTTGAATTATAGCTGTATGCTGAGTCCACGTCAGAGCTTTCTTAGAGAAATTATTATCTGAATCTTCTATATACCTGATGCTATTAATTTTCTCTCTTCAGAATAACTCACGAACTTATCATCTCTTTTTAGGATATGTTTCATCTCCAGTTGCTCAAGTTTGCCAGCTCAACCTGCGTGCTCCCTAATGGGTCTGTTATCTCAGCATAAAGGCACTGCATGCGCAACAAGTCCAAACTGCACCTTTCTTTCATTCATTTTGTTCAAAAACCACACAATTCGTGAGGGTTCTTCTCAGACAAAAACATTGTGACGTGATTCAGACACTCCCATGTGTTTTTCTTTACCAGACTTTTCATAGCATTTCTATCCAGACCACTTACACTCCTTGGTGTATGCCGGTTAATGAAACCGCGTCTGCACGGAGAGAGAACTGACGTGGCATCCGAAAGGTCTCAGCCCACGATAGCCTGTTCTGCACTGCGCATTTCCAGCACTATCTCCAATTAATTTCTAAATACTACTGCGCAAAAGTCTTCTATAATTAGGCCCAAAACAATCAATTCCTAGAGCACCATTGTTTTCCCGTGGTTCAGAGCAGTCATTCAGGACTGTTAGTTACATACTCCGAGCTGACTGAGCATGGGAATTACTTTATCTCCAGGGGAGATGATGATCAGTATTTCCCACCCAGTTCCTGAGCTGTCTTTACTAATTTATCTTAATAACATCTTTGTGCTTTTACTAAGAAGGAAAGAGATCAAAGCAGAGAACTAGGCAGGCATACTCTCCAGATTCAAATTGGCCAGAGGCAATCAGCAGAGCAAGTAAACAGCTCTTCAGCAGTCTGAAGAACAGCCTGGTCTAATGGGAGTATTTTTGTGCTCCTGCAAGCTCTCTCCCCGTTAGCCTGGGAGGTCACAGATGCTGCTCATGCTATTTCTTGCCATCATCCCATCCCTATTGCTCTTTTTCACCCTTGAACTTGGTAAAACAGTAACGTTACAACAACGTCCCGTTTTCTCTTTAATAAAACAGCACAGAGCTGTATTCCTCAGGGGAACAAGGGCTGGGCTTGCAAGTACACCAGGCAGCTCCAGACCAGACTTGAACCCTGGACCCCAGCATGCAGAGGAGTAATGCATGCGGTGTCGTGCTCAGTCTCCCCTGTGTAAAGTCTAGGGCTTAAAGGGTCAGCATATTTCAGTGTTTCAACACTATCCCATTTCACTTCAGCCTGAGCAGAGGACACAGCACTCCAGAGGTGGGGGAGCCCGGGTTTCATTTGATGCTTGGTATGTCTCACTTGGTACCTTGCCTTTTTGGATGGTCTTCTCTGTTCGGACCTTCTCACCTCTGAGAAATTAGATTATCTCACTGTAAGTTAGCTCCACATCACATTTGGGAGGTTGCACCCCTTGTCCTTCTGCATAGGAGCCAAACATTTCACATGCTTATTTTCATGGCTTTTTTTTTTTTTTTTGAAAAGACAGACTTCATACAAAGGAGCACTTCAGACTGTCCATTCTGTTTGTTTCCACTGGAGTTTGATTTTTAAAGCAAATTTTGCTCCAAGGGAGCTCAGGAGCCACTGCAATCTAGTTTAAAACTGATTTTTATTTTTATTTTTTTCTCAATCAATGAATGTTAGGTCCATCCCATGCTCTCATCTTGCTCAAAGTCAGAGGTTGACAGAAGAAGCTCAATTTTGACTGAAAGTCGATGCATATAAATACAAGGTCATGTGCCTGGGGAACAACAGAGACATTCCTCCCATGAAACAGGGAGAAAGATTCTGGCAAGCAGCAGCTCTGGAGAGGGCAGAGGAGGTCAGAGTGGAAAAGCAGGTGTCAGTACCACAGTGCTATAACCAAAGAAACACTGCTACTACCTATGTAGCAGCACACTGAATACAGAAGCTGTTCACTCTGTATTTGGCGGTGATGAGACTGCCGCTGACACACCGGAGCCCAGACCTGGGCTTTGAAGCTTTGGAGATGCAGGAAAGGCATTCGCAGTTTGTGTGTGCTGTCAGTTTTGCAGGTCCTCTCATCTTTCTTCTCTTCCCAAAGGTTTGTGTACACTGCAGACATCTTTGCTGACAGTCAAGCTGTGATGGAGCCCTACACTAGAGGACAGAAAACTCCAGGAAGCTTTTGAAAAATAAGACTGAGCAGGTGCTGGTGTTCTTGCACTAAACATTCACTTGAGATGCAGAGACCAGTTCAGCTTCTCTCTCTACACATGCTTCTAAGAAAGGAAAAAGAAGGAAAGTTGGCACTAGCCCAAATGAGGAGAGCAATCCTGTCTCTGCAAGACTTCCTGATGTATGCTGCTCTCCGGAGTTCTGCTGTGGCCCATATCCTGTAGAGAGACAAGCTGAGCTTAACCTGAGGGATGAGTCACAGCCTGAGAGGAGACCAGAACTTGAGGGGTCCTTCAGGAAAAGCCAGACACAGTGCTGGAAGCCAGCTCCCAGAGCACAGGTGACGAAGTAATGATGAATGGAGCCCAACAGCCTGCTTTGGAAAACCTAACTTCCATCCCTACTAATTTCATTGCTCCCCTACTTCCTGCTTCCTTAGATTCATTGGCAAAAATAGGCTAGAAAAGCAGAAACAATTTAATTGTTTTGCCTCTTTTGCTTCTGACAGCTGAGGAATATGCAAGAACCAATATCCACCTATGGCTTATTCACCAGCTAAAAGGCCTGTCAGATTTATCATGGTATCCAGCATTCTGCCATGCATGCCAAATCAAACATCCACTGGGCTCTGCAGAACTAGGTGGTCAGCCCTAATTATGATTTTCTATAGTAGCTTTAATCCCCATGCAAAGCATGTGTCAGCCCTGTTTAATCAGGGAGGAAATTGGGCAGAGACGAAGTAGTCAGGGTAATTAGCTCTTCTCTCTCCACTTGATATCCCCTCTACAGGCGAGTGTTTAGAGAATACAAAAAGCATCAGCCAGTTTCTCAAGTCCAGAGAGCGACACCAGAGAGGTCAGCTATGCCCACTGACACAAATGGAAAAATTGCTCCCTGCTCATTGCCCTGGTAGGGCTGATTTCACTCTTTCATGTGGAAATGTGGACTGTGTCTCGCTTCCTACAAGGCTGTCCACACTCAGCCTGGGGAAGGCAGGAAACCTGCCCTTCTGTTCCCTCTTTGGTTGCCTCGCTGTGTGGAGAACTGGGATTTAAAGGATGAACTCATACAAATGACTTCTAGATATTACATCATCTTTTGGCTTCATAACCAAAATTGGAAAAAAAAATCATAATAAGGTAGCTTTTAATATGTGTATTTGTACACCCTTCATCATTTCAAAGAGCTATGTAAGTTTTGCTCTTTGAGCATTGTATCAGGTTTCTCTTCTAGCTGTTGGACCATTTTTATGGCACTTCATTGATATCTCAGTAACTTATGCCATTAAACATGAACACCAACACCAAACAACAGGTTCTGCTTACTGATCTGACGAGAGTCTATACAATGGGAAGGTCACTTCCCTCCTAAAATCAAATTGTATATTTCTAAGACATAAAACTGAAACAGATGTTTCAGTCACAATGAGCTGGACAACCTGGAGCTCCTTCCAAGCTCCTTCCAAGATCTGTTTTGGTTGCTTGTGTTCTGAAACCTACTTTCTCATAACATTTTCTCGGGCAATGCTGGACTTAATAGGTTTTCTTTCCTTAATAGGTTTTCTTTCTAGTGTAAAAATTGGCCCTCTGAAAATCATAGAAGCTTTTTGACTTCTTTTCACTACATTATTAGAGAAAATAGGAGAGAGCAAGGAGAAATAGAAAAATCAGTAAACTGGAGGAAAAGTAATGAAAAAGGCTTCTACCCTGAAGAGCAACTAGAAGCAATTTACAATGACAGCCCTGAGGTTTTGTTTGATTTTTTTATTTTAATGGGAATCATGTGCTTGCATATTATAATGCCAAATAGTGATGTGTTACACTGGATAGCTGTGCTTGATAACAGGCATATCTTTTCAATATGTGATAAACTAACTAACCTGCAAATTATCCCCTTCAATTGTACAGATACATACATTGTGCTTCGAGGTTATGTTTTCCAGTTAGTTTTAATTTTCTTGTCTTCGTTGTTTGCTTTTTGATGGAAAAAAAAATGTAAACAAACATATTTTACTCATGTCCTCCTTCCGCCCCCCCCCCCCCCCCCCAAAGATTATTAAGGAAAGCAGAACAGCTCTACAAACCAGAGCCATTAACTTTAATGTAATATGCTAGGTACCAGATGGGGTTCAGCAGCTTGAGGGAAGAAAAAAGAAGCATTGTACAAAAATAGCATCTTTTTATGCAAACACATCTCAGCCCCAAAGCAGTCGGTGCACCTTCTGCTTCTGACCTACTTCACCCCAGCCTGTACCGGGATGACACAGGCCCCAGCACGCGAGCTGCTGTCAGGATCAAGAAGGCAAGAAGCCCATCGAGGTTGTCACCTCAGCCACCTTCCAGCCACTGTTTTGCAACACGTATAAAATTACTAACAACGCGATAAGCTGGCTGTGAGGCAGCTCAAGCCGCGCACCACAGAGGCTGCGGCAAGAAGCAGGCAGAAGATTTGGGAGACATTTTCCCTCGCCGGCCCGCATGCAGCAGCATCAAGATGCACACAATCCCCTCAGGGAGGGAAAGAAAACCACAAGCGCTTTCTAAAGCACGGAGCAACGCTGGCACGCCGGCTCTAAGCCCACCCGGCCGCCCTGCCGGGCACCGTTACCGCCTCAGGGGTAACGCCGCTGCCTCGCCCGGCCCCGCGGCGCATGGGGACGGCGGCGCCACCTGCCGCCCGCCATGGGCGCCCGCAGCCCCGCCGCCCTCCCCGCCTCCCCTCGCTCCCCTCCCGGGGCTGCCGCCCTCGGTGAGAGGGCTTCGGCCGCCGCTGCTCGCTCTAATCGCCCTTCTTCCTCGCCCCCGGCCGCCGGAGGGCTCCTCCCGGGTGTCTCCCGCCGGTTGTGAAGGGGGGAGAGCCGTGCTGGCCGGGGCAGCGCGCGAAATGGCGGCCTGTGGCCCCCGCGGTGTAAGGGGTGAAGGTAGCAGCAAAGGTCTTGCACGCCCATTTTCCGACTTCCCCCCGCCAACATCTTCCTGCTTCTCTCAGAAATAGTGATGCTGCCCGCCGTCAGCCTTGAAAACAACAACAAACAAACAAAATATTGGTGTTAATAGGCACAGAACAATCAGCTTCAATCCAGGGATTCACAGAGTTTTACTTAAAATGCACCCTTAACGCACGAAATTGCATGTCCATACCTTCAGACCCTGGCGTGCTCTTGTTTCTGTTTTTTCTTTCTTCTCGAGATTCTCAGCCCTGACATGAAGGCCGAGCCCTTCACCCGCTGTGACCTGACCCAGTCTCTCCTCACCTCTCCAAAAACACATCTCCTGCTCCCTACAAAGCCTTAGCAGCACCAGACCTGCTACAGACTAACGTTATGCTACAGTCTTAAAAATACCTACCTGAAAATGTCCGTATCAGAGAGGTTTATTAGTGTTTCATTAAAATCCGTGTTAATTTACATTCCTGAATAGGCTGCTTACTTAATGTATTCAGGGACATATGAAAATTCCTTGAGCATTTATAAACACATCAGAAACTCAACACCAAGAAGCACTGTCCTAATGACATTTCCATTAGCTTTCCCTACATCCCTTTGCTCTCCTGTCACGTTAAATTATGCCAGAAACTTTTACGACAGCATTTGTCTGCTGTTCCACTTTTGTAGGTGCCTATCTTGGAATGTGGAAGTGTATATAATAAATCCCCGGCGAAGGCCCTAGCCAAGAGAGTAATGGAGCACTGACCCGAATGACTGAGACTAGTTATTCATTATAGAATGCAGATGATTTATATTTTTTGGGGGGAAAAAAACACACCATAGCCTACATGCTGGTTCAGAGATCTGGCAAGTTATAACCCAGGAGACATGTACAAGTTGTGCAATCTCTTCCTCTCTTACCTACATCAGACAGCTCTGGCGGGCCATATCCTTCAGCAAAGCAGGAGAGGCTTTGGCCAGGCTCTAGCCCCCGCATCATGTACACAAGACTTACACAGACTTCCTAAATTATGAAAGCTGCAGGAATCACAGAGATTTTGGATCTTCTCCCTTCTCCTACCCAAATAGTACTATGAGATCTCTGCTTACTGCTGACAAGAACAGAATGAAGCACTGAAGTATTTATATTTGCATATACATGTTTTTTACTCTCTTCTTGGATCAGATGATTATTTCATTGGGTATTTTTCCTCTGTATGCATAAAAATTAGAACTGAAAATGTTTTGGTCACCTGGAAATCCAGCCTAGTGTAAGAGATTAGTGGGTAGCATCTTATGTTGTCAATAACACCTGCAAGATTGGCTGTTATTCATTCACATAGATAGAAAAATACACCAGATTATAAACCTAAAGATGATTACAGCCTGATAACTTCCTTTTTCTCCCAGCGCTGCCAACCAACAGCTGCACAAGGAGGTCCTGCTGTCTCCAAGAGCAGATAAGCAATGTGTCAAAACCTGCAATGAAGTGAAAGCTTGTTCCTTCAGCTTGCAGAGCCCAAATTCAAAGATATACAAACATTATTACATGCTTGTCAAAAATTCCCCTTTTTAAATAGGTGCTTGAAAAGAAAGTATCTGGTTCTTTTCACTGCAAACACTATTCTGAAAATTAAAAACTTTTGCCTAACTTTTCCAGGCAACCATGATATCAGCTATGCCTGCTTCCATGGTTATATGCAAAGCTCATAGCAAATTGTAATTGTAATAAGGGATAAGCAACATCCATGCTAGACTTGTTCCAGTTATGAGCTCTTACCCTGTTCTCATTGGAATTCAACACTCAAACTACCTTGGCTCGGGAGGATCTGATTGCTGAGGCCTTTTCTAAAGCAGAAGACAAGTGAATACATGGCCCACCACTTTGACAGTTCTGCTGCTGCTAAAAGAAGCGATGAAATTTCTATCACAGTAGTGTTTAATTCTGCTTGTCAGTAGTATCCCCAAAGACTGTCAGAATATGTAGCAGAAAAGAACAAAGATTCTGATTTTAGTCCAAAAAAGAAAAAAGAAGGAAAATAAGAGGGAAATAAGAAAAAAAAAAGTGAGAGAGATCTCTGTCAGTCTGCCTTTACTTTAGTTACACCTCTCTCTGTCACTGAATTTCTGTGCCAGGCAAAGCAGATAAAGAGCTGCTAGATTAATATCCTTTGCTAGCCTTTGTTATGTTGGTTTGGAGGATTATTTGTTTGTACTAAGAGTGATTTAGAGGCTACTATGAAGAGACATTCACAAGGTATCCAATTGCAATCTAATTCTGCTCTTCTTAAATGAAATTTGGAAAGGAATTAACTCAGCACCCCCCAAACTCTGTGAAGGATGAGAATCTACCCTAACTTCTACCCCAGCACAATGACAACAGACACATCATTAAAATGTCTCCAGCAATGTGCACAGCAATTGAGACTAGATTTGCAACCCTGTTCAAAAATAAATAAATAAATAAAAAGGGAGAAATAAAATAAATAAAATTTAAAAAATGCTCCTGTCATGCACAATTAAATTTTCTGGAGCTGCTTAGTTAATCAAGGCTTCCATGAGCACAGTAAAAGATCTTTGTTAACTGCATCCACTGTGTAAGAAGCAGATTGAGGGCTACAGCAGCTCTGCCTGTTACAGAGGACTGAAACCAGCCAGTCTGAACAAACTTGAGCTAGTTCAGAAACTCATGTCAGTTAGGACAAACAGCTCCAAATTCGGCCCTTTAGACAATGACCCACATGGCTATCATTTGTGGGCTGCAGCGGGTGCTTTGCCAGCAAGAGAAAAGAGGCTTTGAACAGTTGGAGGGATGCTAAAAGGAAATGCCTGTGCTTCTGAATAGCTGCACGCTTGGAACATCACTTCTGCCACACTGGGAATATCACCTCTTTCGTGCTGCCCTGCTTGTCCCTGCTCTTGGCATGGCAGTATCCATACTATCAGGGTGGCTAACAGGAAGAGAAAAAGGACATGGCCAATGTCCATGGACAATGAAGGACTTCTTTCAGAAGCTAGGTAGGAGGTAGTGAGGTCACAGGCTCGTTTTGGAGAGTGGAGAGAGAAACAAGAGCCCTGAAAGGACAGGGAATCACAGTCATTATTATTTACTGTAGATGAGGATTATCTCTTTGGAGAGAGAAGACAGGCATGTCCTCAAGCAGCTATCTTGTCTGGGAAATGACACAGCTCTAGACAGATCATTTTCAAGTTTATTTAACTTACAAAGAGACTGTGAAAAAACACAGAGCATCAGAACAAATTTAAACCATCTGTTTGATCATCTTGCAAACTGTAAACATTGTCTTTGAGAAAATAATCTTTCTTCAGAATAACAATGCACACAGATTCAACTAAAATGTGGGCAAAAAGCAACTTCCACTAAGTCAGCTGGAAATTACTCAAAGCATAAATCAATACTTAAATTATTTTATGTAATTCTTCATCTCTCATCGGCTTCTTCCAGGGGTACTGAGGAATGTACTCTCCCTCCAGCTCCCTTCCACACCTCCCTGGGCAATTATCCTACCCAGCATCATTCAGATTAATCACCACACTGTTTATCTACTTAAAGTCCTTGTGTGCATGTCTTATCTTGTTCTATCCTTCCTTTTACAGATTCTGTAGCTTACAGATTCTGTAGCTAATTCTCCAGATTTATTCTTTCCTGAAAGTATTGAAGATTTAAGAAACTGCACTGCAATCAAAATTGAAATCGGATGATTATTTCTGTCGTCTGCATACTACATATATTCTTAACAATTGCTTATGATCCATAATGCATAGTGAAGAGAACACCTGCATAAAAAGTTGAGGCACCAAACTTGCTCATTCTCCTAACTCAAAAGCCCTTATCAGCAATTTCATTGGTTTAAAATAACGGGATAAAGCAGCTCATGTGAACGCCCACTGGCCACACTGATAACTCAGCCTTACACCTTTTCAAACAGCCTATTTGCTTCTCATGACGATAACATTAATTTCTTAGACTAAAAAAAAACCCAATACATATACAAAGTCGACATTAATCTAAAGCAATGCTTCAGAAACAGTGCCAAACCTAACACATGTTAACAGCCATGGATTTATGGATGCCGACGTTCAAACCAGTAGCAGAAACTACTTTCAGAATGTGATCAGTTATACCCACACACCCCACATCAAACCACACTAATAAAAAATTATAAATCTTGTACGAGCAGATAATTTTGAGTGCAGTTACAGCACGGGCTAGCTCAGCAGAGCCCAGCTGGGGTCTGCAGGCCAGACCCAGCCTGCAGGAGGTTTCCCCCTTCCCCCAGAGGAGTTGGGATACAGCTGCTCAGGCAGCGTGTGGAGCACTCACAGCCCGGCATCTCCACTTGGACCAGACCAAAGCCTGACACAGAGAGCCACGAGCTGCTGCTCATGTGAGTAAGGGGCAACACACAGACACGTGTCCTATTGCACCTCTCCCTGGGCTGGGAGAGGGCTGTGACCTCCTGCCACCATGTCAGGACAAAGAGGGGACATTCCAGACTCAGCTCTCCAGAGTGAGTTGGCTCTTTCACCATCAGCCAGGTCTTAGCCAACAAGACCATGGATATGTTGAGGTATTGTTTACAGCACCATGAAATGCAAGGAGGAAAGGGTAGGCATCTTTTTCATTGTTGGTCATATTCAGCCATCTATAAAGTAATCTGCACAATCACATCTCTTTCTGAAGAACCTTTGAAAATGTATATTTACTTAGGAGAAAAGAAGAGACTGCAAAGCTCATATTATTCTTGTTAAAAACTGACACAACATGGAGCAGACACAGAAGTGTAAATAGACAACAGCACCACACGCTAAGTGAAACTCAAGTTGGAGAAGCAGAAACTGCAGGGCCGACCAGAAATTTTAAACAAGCCAAACAGTAAGGATCCTCCTTATGTTAAGTGAAGTACTGGGAGCTCCTGCTAACAGAGTGGCCCTACCACTGAGGTCTTTCCTCTTCAGGTATTCTGAGCCTACACAGTTTTGCTTATTTAGTTGCAGACTACCACATTATTACACTCATTCTACTTCTATGTACTGCTAGCTAATTACCAGCTAGTGTGCTCATTAAACACTGTGCTAGTTTCTGTACTACATTTCTCACATCGTTCACACAAGTGAGAAATGCACACCCTCTACAGAGGTACAAAAACCAGATGTCTGTTTTGGTGAAACACAGGTTGTTCTTGGACACGTTGGTCTTGGACAGTTCTCTGTTCCCACTGAAAACAACAACAACAACAAAAAAACATCCTACTGATTTTGTTTGGTGAAGGGTTTGGTTTGCAGAACTGGTCAATTCATCTCTTAATAGAAGAGTTAGTGGAAAGGAGCAGTAATCTACAGAAATTCCAGGTTGAGATTCAAGTGGTAAATGATACTGGTGTGTGGCAAACACTTTTCAAGGCCTAAGTAAACTTTGACATGAGCATTTTATAAAAATTTGCATGTGAGCAAAGTAATAGAACTACTGAGGAATTTGGGGTTATTTAATATGCTGAAGGTGCCTAACAGGAGCACAGGGGTGATAGCAAGCTCTTTTGACTGAAGAAATTTTTTTCTTGTGTTTGGAAAATTAAGTGATGGCTCACCTACTTCTTCTGTTACAACCCTAGCCAGTACAGATGCCTCAGACAGTGTTCATGATCCTAAGGAAAAGATCTTGCCTGAGTAGCAACCAGCTTTAAAGGAAACAGGTGTGAAGAAGCAGTCTCTTTCCATCACACTTTCTGCCATTTAAAATTTTCCTTAAGTAAGGCAGAGGAATGCAACCCCTGCTGGAGGAATTAAACTTCCATAGCTAGGGAATTTTCTTGATAAACTCTCAGCTGACCGTTACCATTCGCAAGCAAGACTGGCGTTTAGATGGATGCTTGCACTCAAACAGCAGCTCAGTGCTTGAGGAAGAATACCCCGTAGCTGGAATTACTAGAAGGAATAAAAAAAACATCACTGTGTCAAAATTGGAGGCAGCTCCAGCATGTCAAAATGAAATAGCAGAACTGGAAAAGTTTCAAAGATGACAGCAAGGATAATCATAGACATAGGATAGCTTCTTTATGGCTTTCAATAAAAACAAAACACAGATAAACAAAGCAGTATTGTAGAGGTCTAAGTGACTGGGTGAAAAACAAGCCATGAGTTCAAATAAAACCTCTTTTTGCAATGAGGAAAAGACTGATGAAGCAACCTCTATATCCAGTTCTTGTCAGCAGAGCAACTCTTCCATCAGCTTGTTTGTTTGGCCAATTTAGAAGAGAAGGAGACAAGAGAAGGCAATGTAGTATTTCTGTTCAAGATGCAGAAACTAAAATTTTGTCTTCCCACAGCAGAAAAGGAAGGGTCTAACTTTTTTTTTTTCCTCCTGCCAGCAGCCATGCACACTGCAGTAACCAAACCACTGCCTTACCTGTCAAAAGGGAAGAATATGGCAGATGAGGCATGGCTAAACATGAGGCATCCATATTCCATTGTCCTTTTACAATAAGACAGAATCACAGAATCGTTTAGGTTGGAAGAGACCTCCAAGATCACCCAGTCCAACCTCTGACCTAACACTAACAAGTCCTCCACTAAACCATATCACTAAGCTCTACATCTGAACGTCTTTTAAAGACCTCCAGGGATGGTGACTCAACCACTTCCCTGGGCAGCCCGTTCCAATGCCTAAAAACCCTTTTAGTAAAGAAGTTCTTCCTAATATCCAACCTAAACCTCTCCTGGCACAACTTTAGCCCATTCCCCCTCATCGTGTCACCAGGCACGTGGGAGAACAGACCAACCCCCACCTCACTACAGCCTCCTTTAAGGTACCTGTAGAGAGCGATAAGGTCACCCCTGAGCCTCCTCTTCTCCAGGCTGAACAATCCCAGCTCCCTCAGCCGCTCCTCGTAAGGCTTGTTCTCCAGACCCCTCACCAGCTTCGCTGCCCTTCTCTGGACTCTCTTGAGCACCTCCATGTCCTTCCTGTAGCAAGGGGCCCAAAACTGAACACAGTACTCGAGGTGCGGCCTCACCAGAGCCAAGTACAGGGGCACAATCACTTCCCTAGACCTGCTGGCCACACTGCTTCTTATACAAGCCAGGATGCTGTTGGCCTTCTTGGCCACCTGAGCACACTGCTGGCTCATATTCAGCCGACTATCAACCAGTATTCCCAGGTCCTTCTCGGCCAGGCAGCTTTCCAGCCACTCATCTCCCAGCCTGTAGCTCTGCTTGGGGTTGTTACGCCCCAGGTGCAGGACCCGGCACTTGGCCTTGTTGAACTTCATACAGTTGGCCTCAGCCCATCGCTCCAGCCTATCCAGATCCTCCTGCAGCGCCTTCCTACCCTCGAGCAGATCAACACACGCACCTAACTTGGTGTCATCTGCAAACTTACTGAGGGTGCACTCGATCCCCTCATCCAGATCATCGACAAAGATATTAAAGAGGACTGGCCCCAGCACTGAGCCCTGGGGGACTCCACTAGTGACTGGCCTCCAACTGGATTTGGCTCCATTCACCACAACTCTTTGGGCCCGGCTATCCAGACAGTTTTTAACCCAATGAAGCATATGCCAGTCCAAGCCACGAGCAGCCAGTTTTTTGAGGAGAATGTTGTGGGAAACGGTGTCAAAAGCCTTACTGAAGTCAAGGTAGACCACATCCACAGCCTTTCCCTCATCCACCAAGCGCTTCACTTTGTCATAGAAGGAGATCAGGTTCATCAAGCAGGACCTGCCTCTCATAAACCCATGCTGACTGGTCCTGATCGCCTGCTTGCCCTGCAAGTGCCGCGTGATGACCCTCAAGATAATCTGCTCCATGAGCTTCCCTGGCACTGAGGTCAAACTGACAGGCCTATAGTTCCCCGGGTCTGCCCTCCGGCCCTTCTTGTAGATGGGCGTCACGTTTGCTAGCCGCCAGTTGACTGGGATCTCCCCTGATAGCCAGAACTGCCGATAAATGATGGAAAGTGGCTTGGCCAGCTCCTCTGCCAGTTCGCTTAGTACCCTCGGTTGGATCCCATCCGGCCCCATCGACTTGCTTACATCCAAGTGCTGTAGCAGGTCGCCAACCATTTCCTCATGGATAGTGAGGGCCACATCCTGCTCCCCATCCCCTTCCACCAGCTCAGGGTACTGGGTATCCAGAGAACAACTGGTTTTGCCGCTAAAGACTGAGGTAAAGAAGGCATTAAGCACCTCAGCCTTTTCCTCATCTTTTGTAACTAAGTTTCCCCCCGCATCCAGTAAAGGATGGAGATTCTCCTTAGTCCTCCTTTTTGTGTTGATGTATTTATAAAAACATTTTTTGTTATCTTTAACAGCAGTAGCCAGATTGAGCTCCAGATGAGTTTTGGCCTTTCTAATTTTGTCCCTGCACAGCCTCGTAACATCCTTATAGTCCTCCTGAGTGGCCCACCCTCTTTTCCAAAGATTATAAACCCTCTTTTTTCTCCTAAGCTCAAGCCACAACTCTCTGTTCAGCCAGGCTGGTCTTCCGCGCCGGCTCGTCTTTGGGCACGTGGGGACACACCGCTCCTGAGCCATTAAGATTTCCCTCTTGAAGAGTGCCCAGCCTTCCTGGACTCCTCTGCCCTTCAGAACCACCTCCCAAGGGACTCTGCCAACCAGTGTCCTGAACAGCTCAAAGTCTGCCCTGCGGAAGTCCAATACAGCAGTTTTACTGGTCCCCTTCCTGACTTCACCAAGAATAGAGAACTCTACCATTTCGTGGTCACTCTGCCCAAGACAGCTCCCAACCACCACATCTCCCACCAGTCCGTCACTGTTTGTGAACAGAAGGTCTAGCGGGGCACCTCCCCTGGTAGGCTCTCTAACCAGCTGTGTCAGGAAGCTATCTTCCACGCTCTCCAGAAACCTCCTAGACTGCTTCCTCTGGGCTGTGTTGTGCTTACAGGATATGTCTGGGAAGTTGAAGTCCCCCACGAGAATGAGCGCTGACAATTTCGCAACTTCTGCCAGCTGCCTGTAGAACTCCTCATCCATCTCCTCATCCTGGCTCAGTGGTCTATAACAGATCCCCACCAGGATGCTTGCCTTGTTGGCCTTCCCACTGATCCTAACCCATAGGGACTCAACCTTATCATTCCCAGCCTCAAGTTCCACAATGTCAAAACACTCTAATATAGAGAGCCACACCACCACCCCTTCTGTGCTGCCTGCCCGTTCTGAAAAGCCTATAGCCAGACATGGCAGCACTCCAGTCATAAGAGTGGTCCCACCACGTTTCTGTGATGGCAACCAGGTCATAGCCTGCCTGATGCATGATGGCTTCCAGCTCCAAGACAAATCATCCAAATGTCTTCAACTGCAGCAAACAACCAACTCCTTATAGAATTCTCTAGTTCTTCTCTCTCAGGACCACTATTTTCATCACAGCATTCCTAGAAGGCAGGATGTAATACAGTCACAGAATCCCTGCGGTTGGAAGGGACCGAGTTCTCCCTAAGGACCAGGGACTCTGAATGTAAGGCTTCTGCCAGTTGTCTGAAGAAGGCCTCAGCTACTACTTAGAATTATAGAATCATTTAGGTTGGAAAAGACCTTTAAGATCATCATATCCAACCAACCACCTAACACTACCAACACTAAACCACGTCCCTAAGCACCACATCCACACGTCTTAAATAACTCGGATTGTGACTCCACTGCTTCCATGGGCAGTCTGTTCCCATGCCTAACAACCCTTTCCATGAAGAAATTCTTCCTAACATCCAACCTCAACCTCCCCGGCACAACTTGAAACCATTTCCTCATGTCCTATCACTCGTCACCTGAGAAAAGCGACCCACACCCACCTCGCTGCAACCTCCTTTCAGGTAGCTGTAGAGAGCAATAAGGTCTCCCCTGAGCCTCCCCTTCTCCGGACTAAACAAACCCAGCTCCCTCAGCCACCCCTCATAGGACTTGTGTTCCAGGCCCTTCACCAGCTTCGTAGCCCTTCTCTGAATGCATTCCAGCAACTCAGTATCTTTCTTGTAGCGAGGGGCTCAAAACCAAGCACAGTATGTGAGTATTCCCGACCAGGCAGTTTGTAGCAGACACCTACATCAGCTGTGTTGGTCTGACCACTAATTCTGACCTGTAAGTTCTCAGTGGGCTCCTTGTCCATCCCCGGGCAGAGCCCCATGCACCTCTGCTGCTTTCACAAACAGGTCGGGTCAAAACCCTGTCCTCACCTTCCTGGTCTGACCTTCCTTAAGAGCTTGTATCCATCCATCCATGGTGACGCTCAGTCCCGTGAGCTGTCTCACCATACCTCTGTGATCCCAGTGAGGCTGTAGCCCTACAACTGTGCACAGACACTTCAGAGAGGCACCCAGCCACGCTGCTTTCCCAGAAGAGCTATGTGAGCTTCCTCCACAAAGCTCTGCTATAGGACCTCCTTATCTGTGTGCACACTTTAGAGGTTGGCCCCCTTCAGCCCTGTTTTTGTTGATTCCCTTTGATTGCCCACCTGGTCCATTGCTTCCTTGCTTGATGGTGGGTTAGCATTTTCCTCCTCTGTCATTCCTACCCTGAAGCTCTCCTCAATGGGTTGGCCAGCCTGCTGGCAAAGATGCTTTTGTTTCACTTGGTTAGGTGGATCCTCTCTCTTCCCAGCAGTCCTCAAAGAGGGTCCCATGGTCATAAAAAACAAATCTCTCTTAACAGTAGCTGCACACCCAGTAGTTGAATCCTATGATCCCATTCACTCCTCCTTAAGGAGCATCTTCATCAGCAGCATCCAGGAGAAAAAGAAATAAGAGCCCAGGCACTTGGCTGTCACCCCTCAGAGCCATGTAATCAAACTTAACATGCTCCAGCTCTCTCTGGTCAGGTTGTCAATACCGCTGTAGAAGAACAGGATCTGAGCCCCCCAGCAAGCAGCAAAGCTCCCTAGATACCAGGCTGGGGCATCAGATGGAGTCTCCCACTGCTGTCCTTCCTTGCATTCTCCCAGTAGTGTCACGGGTCTAATTGGCCAAGCTGCACTGAGGGAGCTTCCTACCCCTCATCTGTTGCCAGACACTGAATCTCTTCCCCAGCTGTGCTCCTGGGGCCAGAAGCCAGCAGCTCCTGACTTCTGCCGAACTTGGAGTGCCTTTTCTCACCCAGCAGGTTCTGCCTGCACCTCCCTGGGTCTGGCTGGGGGTTCAGACTTTTGCACCTGCAGGGTCCCATAGGCCTGGTTGATCGTTCTGGTCATCCTTGATGCTCTGCAGCCACTGCTCTCCCATGGCTCTTCTGCTTTGTAACACGGACCCTCCCAGGCACCCACCTCTGGCAGGCAAAAGCCCATCTCCCCAGCCCCAGCGAGAGGTCCCCAGTGTCCCTCAGAGCTGTGCTCCCCCCCTTGGGCCCTCAAACCGAGCTGTGACCACTGACACTGCATACAGAGGCAGTGGCCCCAGTGGCTGCTAGGTCTGTGCCCCGTGGCATGTCCTGACCATGACCAGGCTGCTCCCAGCAGCGTCCCTTGCCCTGTCCAGCGCTAACTGCTGCTTCGTTCAGGGAGTTCTGCTCTTGGCCAGCCAGTGTTTGTACAGGCTGCCCCATAGCTGCTGGAAGGACACGTGGCCACAGCAGCCAGCTAGAACAGGAGCTCAGAGTCCCCTTTCTTCAGGAACAGGCTGCACCCCATAAGAGGCTGTAGCATCCTCACCCGCAGCAGCACCCAGATGCTCCCCAAAAGACTCTGGAAGTCCCCCACCAGCCCCAGAAGAAACTCTCAGAACATCCAAAGGAATTCAAAGCAGAAACTGCTGCAGTTCCTCAGATATATGTCTCCAGCAACTCAAACTTGCCTCCAGTTGTCAAATGTCCACTGAGGATCATTCATCTTGCTGTATCAAATAGTTTTCAAAATTTTTAAACCAACCTGACTACACTAACGTACTTCTTCACCTATTCAGATCCAAAGACCACCACAGTGCATTGAGATTTTAATTCAGTACTCATTAGTTTGGGAGAACTGTAATTTACGCCCACAGCCGTACAGGGCCTTGAATGTACTACACTTGTACTGATAACTAGAAATCACCTAGAAGTAAAAACCTGATTTCAAGCTACCTGCACACACACATACACACAGTAATCTTTTTTGAACCCACACTTCATTTTTTCAGACTTGTTATGTGTGAGATGAACCAATCTATTAGCTTTGTATTTGTTATCTTCTACACCATGCTAACGCTCATCACCCCTGTCACTAGTGGGATTCCCCAGGGCTCCATTTTAGGACAAGTCCTCTTCAATGTTTGCATAAATGATTTGGATGTAGGACTTGAAGGCTTTTTGAGCAAGTTTGCAGACAATAGTCATGGCGCCGAGCCTGCTGGAGTTCAAGAAGTGTTTGTACAATGCTCTCAGACGTGATCTGATTTTTTGGGTGGTCCTTTGGGGATCCAGCATTTGAACTCAATAATCCTTGTGGGTCCCTTCCAACTCTGGATATTCTATGATTCTGTGATCTACTGTGATGCTAAATGGCAGGTGGAATAATTTTTTTTTTTTTTAATCCAGTCCAAACTCCAGCTCAAAGCAGGGTCAGCCATGAGGTCAGGCAGAGTTGCATAGTGCTTTACCCAGCTGGCTCATGGACATCTCCAAGGAGGGCACCTGTTCTGCTGCTTAACTCATCTCACTGTGGTCAGTTTTGTCTTCCAAGTTTCTCCTTACATTGGGACTTACACCCAGGTTCAGCTTCTGACTTTTAGCTCTCTTCCTACCACCATGCATTGCTGTGTAAATTCTGAGCTCATTTTCTTAATGACCTCCCTGCAGGACCATCAGGCTGTTGCTAATTCCCCCAGAGCCAGGCTGAACATCCCATCGCCACCGGCCTCCCCTCACAAGGCCTGTGCTCCAGGCCATGACCATCTCGGTGGCCTTCCACTGACCTCGCATGAGTTTTTCAATGTTTTTCTTTCTCAGAGGGTGCCAAAACTGCACGCAGTACCTCAGGGTTTGCACAGTATATTTCTTCCCTCACCCATTCCATCATTTTTCTGTTGCTATGAGTCCTTGCAGAGCTCTGGCGCTCAGCCACAGGAGATCTGTGCAAGCAGGTGCAAGTTCCAGTGATGGTGGGAGACAAAACTTCACTTCCAGGGGCTGTTTTCGATTATTGCTGCTCAAAGCCTCAAAGGCCAGCGAACATGCAGCGAAGAGCACAGAGCATGTGCTGCTGACAAAAGAGATGGTGCATTTTAAGTTTTGGACATGCTTTCTTCTTGAGATAAACTTGGCTTTCCTCACTTGTATTTGTCCTATTGATCATGAGCAACAAACAAAGAGGAAAAATATAAAGCAGATGGGAATCTACAGGAGAAACAAAAGGAAATTTAGAAGACATGGAAGACAAAAAGAAACAGGTAGGGTGTGCATTCTGATGTTGGCTTTAGTGTGTCACATTTTCATTCTGAGACATTTTCCGTGGCTACTGCCAATCTTTTATTGAACTCAGATGCCGCCTGCTGCACAGAGCCACAGCGCGCTCTGTTCTCCCGTGAAGATTTGAGCTTTCTCCCTAGTTTGGTAGCTCTCCCCTTCGCAGCCACTGAGACCATTCCCACAGCAGTCTCTGGCACACAAAGAGGAGTAAGGACTAGGAGGACTATGGTTCAAATTAGGAAAACAACGTAACATGCCTAAGCCTTTCAGGTGTGCTTTCAGTGTCCTTTCACTACAGTCTACTTCAGCACATTAAACATGTGAATCTTTGAGAGGGAAAACACCTACAAGGCGCTACCTGCGAGGTGTTGGAGGTTTTACTGATGAATGTTTTTACAGGCATACACACAACCCGAGCCCAAGGAACACCTGGGGTTTTCAGCATATGCTCACAACCTGTTGAATGTACACGATAAAACTGTGCTGTTTCAGTTCCTATTCAGTAGGAAATCAAAACATCAGATGTTTCAGAAGAGAAACAACTGAAATGGCTGAAAGGAAATAAATACATGCACAGGTTACTTTGATAACCACAGCTCTTAAACGGTTGTACTTCTCCCTGCCATACGAGACAGCAGAATTTTCCTGTGCCATATGCTGAGGAGTAACGCTCCAGATTCTCACCTCCTCTCATACTCACCATCTCAGTACCTTTAAGTTGCATGAACATATCTGTAACAGACATCAAAGGACAGGAAAAAAAGCCAGCAGGATGATAAGGACTCTCAAGGATCCCCCATTAAGCATACACTAGCTCACTTTTTCTTCAGGAGTTTGTGGCATTCCCTTGAAATCACAGAATCATGGAAGAATTGAGGCTGGCAGGGCCTCCTGGAGGCCCCTGGTGCCACCCCTGCCCAAGCAGGGACACCCAGAGCAGGCTGCCCAGGACCACGTCCAGGCGGCTTCTGGAGATCTCCAAGGATGAAGATATCAAGCACGGGAGAAAAGAAACCCCACCAGTGAAGAAGAAACTCAAGAAACCCCACCAGTGTGTGTAGCACCACCCTACCAGATGCAGCTTATCAGCTCTCGCTTTTGAGTGGTGAAATCTTATTTTAGCTCGATGAAAGCACAGATGAGGCTGCAGGCAAACAGACGCACAGTGGATAACTAGGATGGAGCAGACCTTCAACAACTGCTCCAAGACTCATCTGGGTTCTGGCAGAACACTGACCACCAACCCACTACATTTTTTTCATAAAATGCCTGGACACAGGCTACTCTCCTGTCAGATAATTACCAATTACAAGTAGCAGAACACCTCGACAGAATCCCTGCGGGAGAAATGAACAGCTTAAAACATGTCCTAAGCTCTGAAGCTATGAAGTTAAAAAAATCAAAGTGCCGTCTGATATCAAAACTGTGACATACAAATTAGACCTAAAAGCAACAGGCTCACAAGAAAAAGACTTGAAGCAATTTCCTGGCTGAAACTCCTGCTTTTGAACTGAACATGATAGAGGAATTGAGAAATCTGGCTGAAAGACAACAGAAAGTGATGTGCAGGCCAGTATCTGCCTGTGTCTAGTGGAGGTAACAGCTCAGCAACATCACATCTCATGTCCAAGGCTATGGGAATCCAGGTTCAAGTAGGGGATCCACCTTCGGTAGGCCTCCACTTGTCTGTCTGAATGATTCATCCCAGGAATTTCAACTGAGGATCACCTTTTTTTAGTCCCTTTGTAGTACAATGGGATGACTCAGCTACTTAACAACTACCTCCGAGTCCTCATCGGTCTTGAATTTAAATAGGATGGTGGGTCCTAAGCAGGGATAGCCACAGGACTAAGGACTACGTTTTCCTGCTGAGAATGGCAACAGTAACAATGGCATTGCTCCTCAGGTACAGAAGCAAGGTCACCAGGGACCTCCAGGCAACCCACACAGCCCTTGTTTGCAAAGGCCAAAGCCACATCAGCTCCAGAAGGCAGGTGATCTACTGAGACCCTTTAGTCCCTGCTTGAGCTAGGCATATTGGCCTAACATTGACACGTGTTGAGATATGGTGAGAAATCTTCAGAAGGATGTTCCCTGTCTTTATTACTAACCATGGAGAAAGTTGTTTCCTCCGAGAACTGAAGTATGCCCAAGCCAATCTCGATATGCAAACAGACCTGAAAAAGCGGCACTATTCTGAAGATAGTTTTGAAAGGTGTCCCTTTCTCTCCTACTATTTAGCTGAAAGGACGGAGGATCGCCTGAAAACTGCTCCCCACCCAAACCAGAGCCCCTGTACCTGCAGATGCCTTAAGCACAACCATCGAAGTCTTTCTAAAGACTGAGTCAGTTGCTAAGAAGACAACAGACCACATCGCTTTGTGTGCGCGATTTTTTTCTAAACCTCCTGATGGAATAGTAAAGAAGCACCACTGGCATTAAGCACACTGCCCATACAGACTTACACAGCGTGTGAGGGAGAATGGAGTAGCAGCCTCTCTGAATAATGCAAAAACACTCCCCCCAACCTTAAGCAGCTAGTTCTTCTAGTAAGTGTGCATGTCGTCATTCACAAACGTTTTGCAATTCTCTGAATATTACATAGACAGTATTTCAAAGCTCCACCTTCACTTTGCTGTTTATGCCAAGTATTTGTATACGTAAAGAAGATATCTATAAGCGTATGTGTATCAAACAGAAGGGGGGTCCTGACTGTTGAAAGCTGTTTTACAACTCCATAAGCTCCAAGAGAAGCAATTGGTTTACACTGAAAACAAGTATTTGAGGCCAAACAACATACAAGGTTTTTCTGTGATGCTCTGGTATGTAGCAGCAACACACTACATAATCTATTAACATACATACATGTTTTTAATAGGTAGATCACAATTGTCTCTTTTATCCCAACTTACATAAACAGAAAACAATACAAGAGAAAACTATGTTCCAAATTCAGTATCAAATGGTAGCATAAAAAAACTGACAAGGTAGTCACAGGTTTTGAATAAATCAGTGAATTAAGTATGGATTTAAAGTGTTCTCCTGATACACTGAGGATTTGATCTAAAGTCAGTATGTTAGCCCTTAGAGACACTAGTTCTATGTTATGGCAGTCTCGTTTCCTTATTTTGGATAAATACAAAAAAGGAAAGAGGGTAACGGATACTGATCTAATACGAAATACCAGAGTTATATCAAAAAACAACCAATACAAGCAGCAGAGCAGCTTAGGACGGAGAAAACAAAATTCAATTTTAGATCCATGTGGAGATTAAAACGCTACCCCATGCAGAATTAATATCCTATAACTTATCTCCACACATTGGTCAGGATAGTACCCAAGCACATAATCATTAAAAGTTTCTAAAGTGATCGATATTTTATGAGTAACTTTTCTTGTTCCTTCCATGAACCCAAGAAAATGGTTTGGCAAAACTTGATCTCTCCTACTGCAAAATCTTCATTTTTCTTTCAGAGTTGTATCACGGACTTGCTTCTTCCCTAAGACAAGCAGCAAGAATTGAACTGAACTTTTGCCCGACATCCCTCCAAATTATTCCTCCTTTTGTTCTCCTAAATACAAAACATGACAAAAACCAAACTTGGCTACTTATGTAGTCCTTATTTGCCATTTCATTGGATAATGCTGGCTATATTGGGAGATGGTTTCACAATTTTGATTTACTACAACCTCGGGAAGAGCTTTCTTCACTAGACGATGGGAAACGGAGATAAAATGTACCAGTTCATTTAGTAGTTCTCTAGTTCAAATGCAGAGCTTGTACGCACCTTTTCCAATATGGGGCAGTAGTCAGATGGCTGCTTTTGTTTCACAACTTGATGACTGCGAAACAAGCAGCACAATAGCTGCATTTCCTTCACAACAAATCAGTTAGAAGATTCAGAAACTTGGCTGGTGGGGCCCACTGAAGGCAACAGAAAGTAGCAATGACTAGGGGTAAGACACAGGGCATCTAGTACAGGGCATTATATACGTGAGGTATACAAGGGGAGGCCAGGACCATTCCAGGCTGCTAAGAAGGCATACTGAAATGACTAAAGATGACTAGGCCATCAGGGTTTCACAAAAAGCTGCTAAGAAAACAGCTCAAGTTGAAAGATTTCATGAGGCCACGTAGAGGACACCATTACTGATCATTGCTATCTACAGTGCAACAATGCTTACAGGTGCACAATTTGTTATCTTTTAGAGTTCTTGTTTCCTCATTTCCAGCAATGCATTGAGATGGATGATTCGTTATCTTACCTTCCTACCTATGGAGGTTAGAATCTGCCTGTTTATAATTATTTCAAATCCCTTACAAATGAAATTTGGCCTCAGTAGCAACTACCCACCTCACTTTGCACTAGGCACCACTTGAGCACTCTTCTCAATTCTATGGGTGTTTTTACACGTATTTCAACACTCCAACTACCTCTTCCTCCAAATCAAAGAAAGCAACATACCCCCAGCTCTCTCTTAAAAAAAATAACAGTAAATAAAAGAACACTAACTTAGCTTCCCTCATGAAGGCTTTCAGCTTGAATAGAAGACTCCTATCACTGGCCACCTGGTATCGAGTAACTACTTTCCCATCTCATTCATCTGTTGATTCCCTACCCTTTAGTCAGCTCTATAGCACCTTTCAAATTAGTAACTCATTTCTAACATCCTATTTTTCACTCAACACACCTACATACACCGTAATTTCTCACTCACCTAAGCTGCATGTAATACAGCAGAAGATAAACGGAAGGTAAATAAAACCGTCACCTTTCTGTCCCTTCCTCTTCCAGCTCTTATCTTTTGAAGGTAACATTTATGGAAGGACAACAGCAACTGCCGTTTAGGGAACATATAAAGGAATTTTCTACTGCCTTCCAGTATGTGGTAGGTCAACGGCTCCAGAGAAACGTTGGTGGACACCAGATTCATGTAATACGTTACTGCATATATAGATACGGCTAAAAAAAACCTCACTACTTAAAATTAACCTTACTTTTTTATTAGGTATGGATTCAAAACTCTTCTGTTCCTCAAAAAATCTTTAGTTTACAATAATCTAATTTTGCTGAATATAAACGTACCATAAAAAAACACAGATCTGTAAGCTTTAAATATATCTACCAAAAAATCCAAAGATGTTCCCAACCAGACTATTTCAAGTTGTTGTGACTTTAGAAGAAAGCTGTCTTACATTATCAGTATGTCTTTTCAACATATTAAAGATTTTAGGGGAAGAATATTTCATTCTAACATTTTCTTCTGTATTATAATACCAGAAATTACTACTACTAAGACTGTTACTGAGCTCACATTTTCTGTTATACTGAATGTCGTAATTGGAGTGATTGTATCTTGTCTAGAAAATTAAAAAAATCCAACAATACTGAGTCTTACCAAACCAAGTATCTAAAACCTTTAGTTCTTTGGATCTGTGCAGAAACAACAAAATTGTGAACTGCAAACAATTTCTTTTTTAATACTAAAATTACTTCTGACTAAGCAGAAAATGTATTCAATAATACTGATTGGATTTTCAAAATACTCCTTCCTTTTTATCTATACATGTGAGGTAAGATACAAATATTAGAAACGCACCTAGTCAAATAAAACATCTTACGAGATGTTAGTCACCCTCCAAAGACATTATATATGTTAAAGCTAATTCTAAACTTATCACATGGTTACTGCAATACTGATTTGTGGGATTGGAAATGTGTATTTGAGAGCCTTTCTTCCTTCTTACATAGATATATGATGCTGCTATCTCAAAAAAAATCCACATAGATCATTACATAAACAAATGTGCTACTGTCAACTAGACTGTGACTGTAGTGAGGCACTGAAAAAAATGTCAAATGTGAAACCTTTCAGTTACTCCATACACACACTGTATGATACTATGTTTATCCTGCCTATACAAATATAATGGCACTTGGTGAACTTTGTGCAGAGGGCAAATTTTTTAGATAGCAGAAATTGAAGAAATTCAAAGCAAATAGTTCCCCCTCCCCCCCCCCCCCCCCCCCCCCCCGTATTTCTATTCCCCTGCCAACATTCGGCTTCTTACTTTTCCACAAGCAACAGAAGCTGTAATGTACGTAATGAAGCAAGTGTCCTAAATATGTTGGACAAACCTCTTGACACAGCAGGAATTCTATTTATGTCTATATAACCTAAGTCACTTCTGCCAGCATTAGGAAATTACACCAAAATTAGCAGGCATCTGTGAAGGCAACATCCAACAAAGATGCAAAGACTGGAGTGACAACCTGTAAGCACAACAGGAAGTTAAAAACAATCTGTTCCTCTTGCTGGATGGCTGGACAGGAGGTCTTGGTTAGGTCAACTTTATCATTTTGGGTCCTCATAATGATAAAAACAAAGAGCCAGCAGTCTAATAGAAGAATAATGGCCATCAACTACTTGTCTTAATCACGTGTTTGTAGACATGCTGCCTTAGACAAGTATGGGGTGGTATACCTGAATGTATATACTTTACAAAGAATTTTTGAAATATGTACTGCACCTACCTTGATGAGGTAGAGATACATCAATCTCTACAAAATATGTATGTTTTTTTTTAAACATAGACAGGCTTGCAGAAATGTTTCCATCTACAGACTCATAATTTTGTATGTCAGGGGTATACATGTTTTAATATACATGTATACTCCCTTTCCATTACATGTCCTGTATGCAGAAGTGTTAGGATATTGAAACATATCAATGTACATGGATTTGCACTTATATTTGCACATGACAAATGCTTTTAAGAACTAAACCCCACAAACCCACAGGGATGTAAACTTGCAGGATCCAAAGCCTACTGTATACACTCACAAAAGCAGACTTTGATAATGTGTCAAAACCTACACGTGCAAAATACTAATCAATAGCAATACAAATGCACTCACAGCTCTATACGAAGTGGGTTTTCTTGAGAACACCAGATGACAAATGCTATGCCAAAATGAAGTATTTAATCTTCAAGTCTAAGCTTTTTGCAAGTTAGTCACAAATTGAACATATTCATATTCAGTGGAAGTGTCTTTAATATGAATGCTTTTTTGTAAATTCTGGTTTTGTTCACATAGATTGAAATGTCAAAACAGCAAACAACAGAATATTTGAAAAAGGGTTCAGTTTTGCCAGAAAATAAAGTCAATTGGCAGAGTCAAAAATAATTAATATAGGAATCCAGATTATCCTAGGTGGAAAAGGCGTACCTACACTACAACTGTCAAGCAATTTCATTTATTTCTTTCCTGTTCATGGATTAGCTACTCCTAAATATTAATAATCTCAGTTGGTGAAAAGTAAAAAAAAAAAACATGCTTCTGGAATTATAGTGAATTATTCTAGTATGAAGATTACAGTCACTGTTTGCATTTTACATATGAACTACAGATCACTGAAAGTTTCCTGTTGCACTGCAGCAAGAAGAAGAAATTTAACACAAGTAAGCTTAATTTGCTGCAAAGTACAGCAAGATACTTCGGCAATCTCATAAAAATTTCATACTGGAACTTGTTACAGTGAGTTCAATTTGATCTTTTAATGTAATACAGTACATTTTTATAAACTTAACATTATCATTGCAGAAGAGCATGCTAACTGAATGTTAGCAATTTATCTTTTATACATAATTATACTCTACTGTAGCTACTGTACGCAGATCTCAAAATGTTAGTACATAAAATATTCATTTTCTTTATGAGATGAGAATGAACTTAGAAGAGGTTTGAATATAAGAATGAAATATTTGCTGTGCCTATTTCTCAAGAAATAATGAATTACACATTATAACCCAAGAAATCAACATTTAAATTGCAAAACTATAGTTTAAAATTTACATTAAACATTATGATCAGTAATGTGCATCAATATTTGATGAAGTTTAACCTAACCATGTTTATGCACATAAAGCCTCAAGAGTCTGCAGCAGTTTCAACATCAATTTTTCATATTTTTGTATAAAATGGACTTAAAGATACATCTTCCATAAATGTTTTCAGTGCAATTCAGTCAAAGAGGAAAATATAAAGCTAGTTTTCAATCATTTTATACCATAAAGGAAAAACAAAACAAAACAAACAAAAAATAAAAAAACAACTTGCATTTGCACTGCTGAAGCCTAAGTAAGCCAGTTCAGTTGTGCCAGCTATTTCAAAGTCAATTCAAACCAACCATAATGGCCTTTTTAGGCAGTATTTCCCTCATACCTATAGGTATAAATGTTGAAAAGCTGAATACTGGGGTGTAGGGGGGAATTAAGCAGAGGCATAATAATCTAGTTGTTTAAAACACTTTTTACATCAGTAACGAAAAAATACATAATGAAAAAAGTCTAAAAGTTTCTTTACTAGTGATATCATAGTTCAGAAACGGGTAAATCCGTGCTTCGGTCTTATCCTTTCCTCTAATCTTCACAGGCCACCTTTCAACTATAACATATTTCTTGATGGATTGTATGAAAATGCTCCACTATTCAATGAGATTACTTTTTTGTAAGTTAGAAATTGATTTTTTCATATGTTGTCAACGGTGGGGAACCAGAGGGAGAACAGCACCTGAAATTATAGTATGTGCTTGGCTTAGCATAGTGTAGTAACCTATACATTTTGGTTTTCAAAGACACAGTTTGTAAACTGTAAAACTGCATACAGGATACTGACTAAGTATTTTGTTTCTTTTTTTTTTCAGATTATACCTAAAAACACAAATACAACCTTCTCTACGGTAGCATAAAATAAAAATGGAGCTTCATTCAAATCTTGAATACCTTGACTGCAATCATCAACAACTTGACTGCAATCATTCAACAAAATCTTAGCTCTTCATACCAAAAAAATTTGGCTCACAAAAAAAAAAGAGAAAAGTACAATAAACTTTCAATAGAAGGTTCTCTCATGAGGCAACCTACCATATACTACTGCTAGATACGAGTTTCCAAAAAAACATTACATCCCATTTTCAGCACATTTTTCATAAACATGCAACTTCACTATAAAATACAAAACACTTGGCTCTCAAGAACAGCTTTATAAAGACACACTGCATCAATAAAATTTTTCTTTGTGATTAACTTTACATTGTAATAAGAACTGTATTTTCACTAATGTTTATATATCAGATTTCATATTATAATGTAGTAATAATTTGCTCTTTGTGAACATCATGTTCAGAAGGAAATATCTATACACATTAACATACTAGACTATTAAAAACTCAGTTACAGAATTTTATTGATACAGTAGATTAATAAAAACTGATGGGGAAGATAAAATGGGGAGGGTATTCAGTACATTATTTAATAACACACTTTTAAAATTATAATATTTTAAATCCTTTTTGAATTTTCAATGCCACTAGAAGTCCAGAAAAGTCTGGAATCAATACTGAGGCGTAAAACAAGTCAAACAACTTCTTCCACAATTTGCATCTCTTGTATTATTCTATCCAACATTGTTCAACTGTAAAAGAAAGTAATTTAGCACCTCTGATGATAGGTAGGTGCCTAAAGGTAAACACTAGGTTAGATTCATGAAGGAAACAAACACTATTGCATTTCTTCTTCTTCTTCTTAACAAATAGTGGCAAAAGTGGCACTATTTGTTCAACTGATTTTTTTTCACAGTTAAATGTCAACAAGAGTACAAATACGAACACTGACAGATATTGCTTGAGATCAATTTTTAACAAACTCTGTTCCTTTTTAAATCAATAGATCCAATAAACAGTGGGGCACTGTCAGTTTAAAGCCGCGGATAAAAGCTATACAAGCACTTTAGAAGTCAGAAACATTAAAAAAAGAACTATTTACAGTATTCTTCTTTAGTTCATATGTCTACAAAGCCAGCGCACATTACACTTCACAAAAATCCACAGTTAATGATATCAACATGTGTGTGGCTAAAGCTTGTGACCTAGGGACTGCAAATGCAGGGGCAGTAAAAGTAAAATAGGCTTTGTCTTTTTTCAGCAACCCCATTTGTGCACTAACAGCTTCGTTCAGTCTCAAGCTTTATATTAAAAGCATTCTTCAAAGCTTTCACCTGGAAGGCTGATAACTACATGCTCACTCATCGCCTTTCCCTTTTCGAAGTTCTGCGACGCACCTGTTTGGGGGAAAAAGAATTTTAAATATTTAACAGAAAAAATAAGTTATGAAAAAAGTCAAGAATAAACGTAGTTTATGGGAAAAATGCTTACTTCATCATAGTATTTAAGTAACTGTATACAGTATCATTAATCACTCATTTTATCATAGGTGCAAGCCTTGATCAATGGCCTGGACATAAATTTTAGTATTAGTAAGCCTGCATCTTTCAAGTGTTAAAAAAACAATCTAGTGTCCTCAGATCCTCAGATACTTCAATCATCAGAGTTGTTGAAAGACATTCTCAATTACATCTTCAGTATTACTACTAACACCTCTAACATACTTGTAGGAATTAAATACATAAACTTATTTTAACATATTTGCATATGCTGGTAAGAGGAAAAAAATGGTTTAGAATTCTGCTCCAAGTTTCTGTAACTGTTATCTGATGCTAATCATTTTGCATTCCTCTTTTGCATAAAGAAACATAACTCACTATTATAATCTAGCTGACAAAAATAGGTACGAGCTGCCTAGAAAATAATTCCCATGATGCAACTCAGATTAAAAAAGCTACACAGAATTCAATATTTAAGATACTTGACAAAAACTGATATTTTCTCTCTGAGAAATGCAGATTGTATAAGAAACTACACTGCAGTGCCACTATAAAACACAGAGGTGGCAAACACCTCATTCATTTTCAAGAAGGAAGGTTAAGTTACGGGGACACTTACAAGAACAGGGGAAGTCAGTCAATACAGAGAGGACACTACAGATTAAAAAAAGAAAAAAAAGCTAAGGAATTTCTCTTACATTGATTGTGGAGACTTCCTCTTCTTCCATTACTTCTTCCTGGGGAATGTCATCACTGACAGGTGAAGTACTCTGAAATACATCCATCTCTTCACTAGATTCATTCTCCTTACTGGCTGCTTGTTTGGAACGTCCTGCACGGCTAAAATCAGAAGGAAAAAAAGATCAGTTTCACGCCATATGGGTCTGCACATGTATAAACTCTGGAAGAGAACAAACATTCCTCTTTGTAAGAACAGCAGCCTTAAAATTTCCATTTATATAGTACATATTATATGCCTTTCTAATTTATCTGTAGAAAGAACACTAGAGGTGTAAGTAGGAGGATGAGCAACAGCAACTGGAAACCAAATTCTTCCAGAATAAAGAACCAGGAGTACAACGTTGAACCATTTTTGCATCTACAGACAGGACAGATATTTCTCTTCAGTGTCTGAACACATGCCAAGAAGGCTGACACACAACAGTAACCAGTGACCAGGAAAAGGCAAACAGACAGCAACTTTTATTTATTTCTTCTTCTGAACAAATAGATGTCTTCTATTTCTTTAGCAGTTTATACACCACAGAATTTAAGTAGTTGCATGTATATTTTTACAGACCTAGAAGAACTCGCATGTTGCTATTTATGAAATTAACACTATAGTGGACCTAAAAGCAAATCTTCCAAGCTAGCTCATGCTAAGAGCTAGGGATAATCGGGATACTACCTTAATCAGGATAATCAAGAACAATCACTCAACAATATCTTAAGTCAGTTATTAGAGCTGAACCATGAGCAAAAAAAACATTCCAGCTGCTGAAAATGAGAACTAGTCTCCCCTACATCCTCCCGACCTTAAAAGAAAATTAAAAATAAAAAAGACAACTGGATATGTATCCAAAACTACAGCTGCACTCACATTACCATTTTGGTTAGTGTCATTAGCAGAGTTTGAAATCAAATCACTGAATCATCCCACTTACTGCACTTTGGCTTGGTTTGAGAAGCTGTCTCGGTGCACCCAAACTAGGTGAGGTTTCGGATGAACTCAAACCAGAAATGCTCTTTCAGGCAGACAGCAGGCTTCAATCCCCAGTGGGGGTCATAAAGATCCAAAACAACCATTCTCTGACAGCTTCAAACCATACATGTGATGGGAATGTTCAGTCATGAGAACCATGATAAAATCGGTTTAGAATAAAACCTCTGAATTACACATAATAATTATAGTACAGTTGGAGTTTCAGCACCAACCAAGCAACCTGACATCCTTTGAAAAAACAATACAGAATAGCCCAATTGAAGCTTTTCAAGACACTGGCAGAAGTAACAGAATTGAAAAGGAAACAGGAGAATTATTAACAAGCTAGGTTCATCTCTTCACATATGAGTGAAAAGAGGTAGGAAACAGAACACTGGAAAGGTTGGGATACTGTGGGTGCAAAATGCCAAAGCAGCGGGTAGAAATTTGTGTAGCAAGGAGTTCAGGCATGTAGAAAAAAAAAAAAGACTGCTAGGGATAGGCAAATTGGACACAAATCTGGATCCTGTCAGAGGAAGATCAACAGGATGCTAAGCCCAGAAGCTAGAAAAACAATAGTGGCAACAGAATAATACAGAATGCCAAACCAAAGATGCGTGTAAGTCATGCCCTAAGGCATTTAACACCAGGTCCTGGAGAAGTATGTTGCAAATCTTTTCCATGTTCCAGTTTTTATTTTTCTGTCCACTTGTACACATCTGCTTTACATATATTGCATGTACATGTATAGAAAAGGCAGAGATACCTGTAGTTTCTACAGTAAGCACAAGAAAATGAAGCCAGCCACAGAATTTACCTTTATTTTGTAGCTCAACACACCTGAAAATTTTCTAGAACTATTATCCATAGACTATAAGCACATTTTATTCATTTGGAAATGATTCAAGTGGATAATACATTACCTTACAAGGAGGAGGCCACAAATTAGAAAGTCACTGACATTTCATTTAAGGAGAATCAGAACAGATTTACTGTGGTGAAATGGTATTGTGAAGAGTAACAATTTGATTCTTCCTCCCTGTCTAGAACAAACAGGAACACTTTTTGCTCCTGGAGTCCTAATAAAGCCTTATCCTCAAGGCCCTCACGTACTTTATTGACTTTTCTCCTAGAAGAGCAAAGCTACGTATAATGTTACCTGAGCACATTAAATTTACTTGTAGCCTATTTGCTCTAGTTTGAGATGCTCTAGGAGAAGCAGCTGGGGAAAACACTTTAGAAATAACAGTGGCAATTTATTTTGATAACTGTCAATTAAAGTATTCTGAAATGTTTTCAGGAAATGATTGTTTGGGGGCACAGAGGCATATTTTAAATTTTTACTAAACACAAATTCAGAAAATATTCACCACTTACACTTTTTTTTGCTGTGATGGTGGTGTTTTTGATGACCTTCCTCGTCCTTTCTGTGGCGTAGACTGTGCTGATTCAACTGTACTAGTTTCAGATGGTTCTGCTCTGTTTTGAGGAAGACCCAAATTGCAAAGTATCAAATTATAACTAATGTCCAAGGATAAAAATGATGCAGCTTACAAGATGACAGACTTACCTCTGCTGTGTTCTTTTCGTTGTCCTGTTTTGCCTGCCTTTGGGCTTTTGTTCGATGTTTTCAGTTTGCCTTTCTTCCTCCTCTTCCTCCTCTTCTACTGCTGCTGCTGGCGTTTGTTTTTTTTTGCTCCTTTTTGATGACTTTGCTGGTGGTTCTTCCTTTGGTGTTCCCCCATTATTTGCTTTGGGAGGGCGTCCTCTTCTCCCTTTCTTTGGTGGACTGTTCTGTTCATCCTCACTTTCTATTACATCATCTTTTAGCCTTTTTTCCTCTTGCCATTGTGTTTCATCAGATTCTGAAACAACTGCAGGTCTCTTCCTTCCCCGTTGACTACCTCTAAGTTTCTGCTCTTGTCCCAGTTTATTCAGGTCATCTATGCTTAGTTTCTCTTCTGAGTCTGTGATAGCTGGTTTCTTCCTTCCTCTAGGCTTCTCAATCTCTGACTGAAAAGTTAAGATCACATCTTTAAGTTAAAAAATTAAACTGCCATATTGAACCGTCACACACACAAAAGCTACAGACCTCCCCGCAACAAGACAAAGAGCCTTCAGGTTACACAAGAAATTGAGATTGGCTACCGTATTCATTTCTAAAACCTTTTCAAAAGTATAAAAACATGTATGTATATATATAAAATGCTAAACCAGAGAGAAAGATTATTTCAAAGATGAACAGTTAAATCACAGAAGTATATTAGGTCTTCCTCCTCTGTATCCTCAACTATGGCAAACGCAATTGGTTTAAACATTCATACCTACATTTTTATCATTAGGAAAATATAAAGATAATATATAGGATGGGAATGGTCAATTTGATGCTTAAGCTCTGTTTTGAGTTGTGGGGTGTTTATGCCCTGCACAGTCCCATGCCAGCAGTGGCAAGGCATTAAATACAGGAGGTGGTGGGCAACTTGGATTTGTAACTGTAGAGGAAAGCACAAGAATTAGTAGTAGTTGCCAAAGCACTGCTACCACAGTTGCACTGAGACTCAATATTTGTTCTGCTCAGCAAAATATTACATTAGAAGAAAGGTAGAACCCTTTCTGAATCATAAGCTTTCAGAACAGAAACTGTTAAAGAAACTGTTAAGGAGAATGTTTGAACAATGACGACATATTATGCCAGTTCATGGTTTCAGTGACAAAACTGTTGATCTAGATCACAGCTATTGTTATTCCCTATTCTATTTGCTTTTGCAGTGAAAGTTCCCATCTGTCACATTGCAACTGCTTTTACCAGGTAAGTACAGTTGTATCTATGAGTCTCAGAGCAAAGTTTCTCCCTCAGGTGAAGTGTTCTGAAGCCTTAGAACTAGTATATTATTCTATGCTATAATCTGGACAAATAACCTAAATAATAGTGACATCTCTAAAACCTGGACTTTCTGGTCCCCAGCGGAAATTCTGCTTCTCTGTTAGTACTTGTTATAGTCTGCTCCCTAGCCCTAAAGAAACAAAACTGAATTCTGAATCACCTTGAGCAGCTTGCTTACATATTCAAAATGACATACAAATGCCCTCAGAAGTATGTGAAATACTGCATTATATTTGCTTTATCACTTAAGTTTTGTCAGTTATGAATTCAACCTATATCTTCTGAACTACTGCATGTCAGCAGCCGTTTGGACTCTCAGACCTTTCAGATTTACAGCTGACGCAACATATCAGAACAGAAACTATTTTTTTTTCTTTTTTAAACAAAGTTGTTAATCTGTAGCAAAAGAATTAGAGCTTTCAACAACTGCCTTACTTTCCCTAATCTGAATTAAACTGCTAAAATAGTTTTGTAATTAAAATAAGTGAAGTTTACTAACAACTTACACATATTAGTTGGTGTTACATCATTTAAAGTTTGTTTTTAGAAAGAATGCATGTATCTAGATGGCAAGATTGGTCTGAAAAATCTAAAGTTGAAAGGAAAGCCAAATGTAAGAAAGCAAATTCCAAGGTTATACTATGAAATATTGTGCTTAAGGATAGGGATTTTTTTAAACTGACAAAAGATTCCTTATTTTTCTTGTTTCATTACATGTCGGTTTCCTACAAGATACTACAGCTTAATTGGTTATCTACACTTCAAGACAAGCAAAAATTCAGGGTATTTTTACTAGGCAGTAGCCTTCTATGTTCCAAGCAACCCAGAAAAACACAACAGACTGACATAACAGAAAAATAGAGAATCATAGAATATCCCGAGTTGGAAGGGACCCATGAGGATCAAGTCCAACTCCTGGCACCACACAGGTCTACCCAAAAGTTTAGACCATATGACTAAGTGCACAGTCCAAGTGTCAGACAGTCTAGCAGTCAGACAACTAGCAGTGACATCAGATATAGCACATCCTTAATAGATTTCAGAAAATACAGTTGTAATACATATGATCTTGTTTGTATCATTTTTCATGCATATCCCAAATTACTACAATTACTACAGACTGCCAGAAGTTAATGAGGAACAAAAAATGAAGTTCACTAGTGGCATATGAAAGTCTTCTTATTTGAACGGTTCTTAGAATTAAGACTTTTCTTTGGTGTTTTTCTGCTGTATTCTGATATAACACACACGTAAATATTGCTTGAGATTAAATGTTTAGCCTGTTTATAATTTCAGTAAATGCATTAGGTCTATAACTATCAGTTAGCTAGCTTACTCTGACTTAAAGCCTGTGGCAAATCATACAGCACACAATCAGACAGAATAAAACCATGCTACAACTTATACTTGTAATATCTACTACTCAGAACCAAGCATTTTTCCTGCCTTCAAGTACAAGTTATACGCAAAAAAACAGAATCCATATGGCTATTCAGAAAACTCTTCTCTGAATTTCTAAATCCAATGTCAAATCATGATGCCCTCTTGCTATTCAAGATAACCAGAGAACTGGCAGTTGCTATTCCTTAGAGCTGTTGAAAGAAAAACACAGCTGGCTGGAAAAGGAGAACATGCCTTAGCATCAGTGATGGGACAATACCAAAAAAGGTGAGAATTATAATGTATCAACACTGCAATTGAGGTATTACCACTTTGCTAGCTACAAGCAAAGAAACCATATATGAAACAGAATTTTACAACCTCAGAAGGCAATCTGAAATCTAAGACAGGTTAATGTGCTCCCCCACAATTCCTGTATAGCTGATCATTCAAGTTAATCCAATTAATTCTTCCACAGCTACATTTTAACTAACCATCAACCACACACAAAAAACCTACAGTATACTGGGGAACAGAAGCCCAAGCTAGCTATCAACTTGAACGATGTAACAAATACTTCACCAATGAATCCTGAACATGAGGCAAATCATGGACTAATTGTCATCGACCTAATTCTAGCAGAATCTGTTCCCGTCTATATCTTGCAAATTGTAATTGGCAATCTTGAAAGCTTACAAAAATGGTCAATATGATGCAAAGGTAACGTATGGTACACATGTAAAACAGACAAATTGGAAATTTTTTTCATCACATTTTCACCTCTAACTCTAAGCACGCTTTTCAGTAGTTTACAAAATTAACTCAGTTTCATGTAAAATATCTGGATTAGAAGAACACGTTTTCCTGAATCATACAAAATACCAGCACATTAATTTAATTTTTATTTTAAAGTCTTGGTGATTTAAAGTGAAACTAACATCTGTAACGCAACCAAACAGCTCACCCTTACAAGATCAGTGTCGTCCCTTTTGTCAGTTTTCTTCCCTGGTAACGGCGAAGTCAGTGTGAAGTCTTCATTTTCACTGTGGTCCATTTCAGTACTGTCAAGCCTAGAATCAATAAACATTTGTTCTCTTCATTATTATAATATAGCAGGCAATTATTAAAAAATATATATATTAAGAACAACCTTCAGAAGAAATCTATTCCTAAGCCAAATCTGGCAGAGAGAACCTTTTTCTCTGGGTACTATAGTTATCACATAATATCACAAAATAGAGCACCTAATTCTCAGAACGAGGATGTCAATCATAAGCCAAATTGATCATCTTTCTCAGTTAAAACTGAGCTTTTTGATACAGACAAGCCTTAAGGAGATAGAAGAGATTTGTGTATTTGTATACATTTGCATAAACTTCATATTCCAATCAAAGATCCCCAAAGACCAACTAAAACGTAAACACTTCATTATGGTGAGGTCCAGGCAACCGAGCAGCAAATTTAAATTTCAGAGAGCAGTTCATCCCTCAGCTTTTTGTTATTTATGGCAGCATATAATATGTAAGCAATTACACTTTTATTTCAGTTTCTACATATGTAAATGTGGACAATGGTACTTCCTGCATATATAAAACACTGAGACCCACATATAAAAAGGTAATATACAAAAGCCAATACACAAGAGTAGTGTTTTGTTTTTGTTTTTTTTTTTTTAATCTGCCCTGAGGCTGGAATAAGGGAAAAAAGTTGCTTTTAAGAGTGCAGATCTTTTTACAGAAAATAAATATGCTATGCATTAAAAAGACAAGTGGTATTCAGATACACGAGCTCTCAACTCCCTGTCCTGGGCACTGCCTGGACAGAGAAAAACATTCTTACGTCTACAAGTAAAAAAAAATTGCAATAACTTACAGCAGGTTTTATACATCACCTTAACAGATGTAAGCTTGTGGGTATGTATTCAGTCATATTAAATAGGAAATACCATGCATACTGAATCATAGAATGGCTTGGGTTGGAAGGGACCTTAAAGATCTCCTAGTTCCAACCAGCCTAGTGGGATGCCACCCACTAGATCAGGTTGGCCAAGTCCCCATCCAGCCTGGCCTTGAGCACCTCCAGGGATGGGGCATCCACAACCTCTCTGGGTAACCTGTGCCAGTGCTTCACTACCCTTACAGTGAAGAATTTCCTCCTAAGGTCTAGTCTAAATTTATCCTCTTTTAGTTTAAGACCATTCCCCCTTGTCCTATCATTATCTACTCGAGTAAAAAGTCCCTCTCCATCCTTTTTATAAGATGCCCCTAAGTACTGAAAAGCCACAATGAGGTCTCCCTGGAACCTTCTGTTTTTTGGGCTGAACAGCCCCAGCTCTCTCAGCCTGCCCCCATAGGAGAGGCGCTCCAACCCTCTGATCATCTCTGTGGCCCTCCTCTGGACCCGCTCTAGCAGCCCCACATCCTTCTGGTGCTGGGGGCCCCAGACCTGAACGCAGCACTCCAGGTGGGGTCCCACAAGGGCAGAACAGAGAGGAACACAATCCCCTCCCTCCACCTGCTGCTGGTCATGCCTCTGTTGATGCAGCCCAGGATGCAGTTGGCCTTCTGGGATGCAAGCACGCACTGCTGGCTCATGTCGAGCCTTTTATCCACCAGAACTCCAAAGTCTCTCTCCACAGGGCTGCTCTCAGTGAGTTCTTCTCCCAGTCTGTACTTGTGTCTGGGATTGCTCCAGCCCAGGTGCAGCACCTTGCACTTGGACTTGTTGAACCTCAACCAGTTGACATGGGCCCACTTCTCCAGCCTGTCCAGGTCCTTTTGAATGGCATCTCTTCCTTCTTTGGTATCAACCCCACCACTCAGTTTGGTGTCATCTGCAAGCTTGCTGAGGGTGCACTCGATCCTGTCTATCTCATTTTGGGGGTTGGATCTGATGATCTCTCAAGGTCCATTCCAACCCCTACAATTCTGTGATTCTGTGATGAAGACATGGAAAAGCACCAGTCCCCAAGACCGACCCCTGAGGGACACCGCTTGTCACTGGCCTCCACCTGGACATAGAACCATTGACCACTACTCTCTGGGTGTGACCGTCAAGGCAACTCCTTATCCACTGAATGATCCACCCTTCAAATCCGTATCTTTCCAATTTAGATATTAGGATGTCACGTGGGACAGTGTCAAAAGCCTTACAGAAGTCCAAGTAGCTGACATTGGTTGGTCTTCCCTTATTGACCGATACAGTCACTCCATCACAGAAGGCCACCAGATTGGTCAGGCATGATTTGCCCTTAGTGAAGCCATGCTTGTTGTCTCAGATCACCTCCTTGCCCTGCATGTGCCTTAACACTGCATCCAGGAGAATCCATTTCATGATCTTGCTAGGCACAGAGGTGAGGCTCATTGGTCTGTAGTTTCCCAGGTCCTCCTTTCCACCCTTTTCAAAAATGGGAGTGATTCCTTTCTTCCAGTCACGGGGGACTTCGCCTGACTGCCATGACTTTTTAAATATGATGAAGAATGGCTTGGTGACTACATCTGCCAATTCCCTCAAGACCCTGAGAGGCATGTCATCAGGCCCCATAGACTTGTAGTTAAGTTGCATCAGGAGGTCCTGATCTTGCTCTTTTCTTAGAGAGGGAGGGACTCTGCTCCCCAAGCCCCCATCTAGAGTTTCAGGTTTCTTGAGAGATGTGAGAAACCTGACCAATCAGTTTAACTTAGGTGAGCTGGGGAAACCATGAAGATGACAGAATAGGTTAGGCTGCAAGTGCAGTATTTTTTTAAATAGACTGGATGTAGAACAGTAAGAGTCTCAGATTAATTTCACAGGATATGAAGAAGCTGGATTCTAATCTGTCTTTAGCCAGTAGTGTATTTCTGCATATGAACTTGTGTGACTTGTAAGAAATAAGTCTGTGTGATTTTCATGAAGTTGTAAGTATTTGTTGAAAAGCACTGCACAAAATTCAGACTAACATTACATATTAAATAGTCACAGAAGAATCAAATGATTTTAGTCTTAGTTTCAAATATAATTTTCTCTCAGTCTTTCTGTGAGGAAAGATGAATAGTGGGGACTATACAATTGTTAATGGTTAAACAAACAAACATAAGACACAGAGATTGATAACTTAAGAAAAAAATAAGAAAACTGGCACTAAATAAAGTATAAATTTTACAGATAGCTAATTAGAGGACGACAACTCTAACACTGCAGTATGTTCACCCCTTCCACCACAGAAACTAAAATCCAGAAATGTTTATCTGCTACTTCCAGCAAAGTGCAGGACGAGTTATAGAGGAGGAAGTTAATACCAGATCACCACACTGGCCTACCAGTCCTCATTGTCTATGACATGTTAACATTACAGCAGGCTACAAAGTTCCTAGTACATGCAGATGTGTGTGTGTATATATATATGTATTAAAAGGAAAAGTGATATATATATTAAAAAAAGTATGAGGCTCTCCTTCCCTCCTTCAACCATCTATGGATGTGATTTGATTCTGTTTCTGTGATTGTACTTGAACATTTTTCCTCCTCTTCTTCTCTCTAACAGCAACTTTATTTCTGGGTTTAGAAAGCCAAATTCATGGTTTTCATTATACAATGTGCTACTATAACTTTACTTCAAAATAAGAGAATATAATTCTGTTTCCCACTTAGAAAACATTATAGAAATATTCAAAGTTTCCATTACAAATACTTGAAATATCAAAGCCCCTTTGTTAACTACCAACCTCCCTTTGATCCTTCCTGGAGAGCTTGGATTTGAACTGCTGCTGGCATTGCTTACAGTTTCCATTCGTGAAGATTTGGATTGAGACTGCTTGCCTGCTGACGAAAGAGGCTTGTTAACTGCTCCAAGAACATTGGCTGCTTTGGGCTGAAACCAAAAATATATTTCCTTTATTTTAAGCTACACATTTAGATATTGTTAACATGTACTATGCTTATTCACACATTTCACTTTCTGTGATCAGTATCTTAACTATAATATGACGCAATAAACATTTAAATATCAAAGTTATGACAAGAGAAGGAAATTGACAGAGCTGCAATCAAATACCTAGCTGCCACCAAAACCAATATTCTTTCCTCAACCCCTATAACTCTGTCCTCTTCTTACTGGGTGCTCACCTGACCTTGCAGTAAGTCATTTCAGCACCTTTTGTACGGTTTGCTTTCAGCTGATGTGGCTGCCTGAACCAGCTTGCCATTTGGATTAGATAAACACCTGAACTGGCAAAACAGAAATAGCAGTAGGACAGTAATTTCAGCATCAAGCCATTAAACTGGCTTAGCTGTAATGGCAAACCATGCTAGCTTCAACTGGAAATGAATGAGAACCTCAAAAGCAAATATTCTGGAGACAACTGATGCTTCATGCACAGAGATTTGAAAATGGTTAGGCTTTTAATAGGAGCCAAAATTTCCAGACAGTGGTGAGCTTCAGTTTATTTATTTAAGTGGATTATCTTTCAGATATGCCAAATACCTCTAGCTCATACTAACTTTTGAGAGAGTTGAAAGGATTCAGTTACTCCTAAAGACAATGTTCCTTTATGCCAAACACCTGTGTACAAAAATGTTGAACGATTTAAGACCATTCCCCCGATTTCACAATATCTAGGATGATCCATTTTCTGTTGAGGTATTAGATTCTAGCTATGTCTCAAATTGGTGACAGCACCAAGACAAACAAACAAACACACACACCAAAACCCACACTGTTCGACACGCACATCATAGCAGCTTTGAATGTTCCTTTTTCCCAGATACACACCACTGATGTGCTGATTTTATTTTCATTAAAGTATAAAATTAAGTCCGGCTATAAAAGATTCACTCTGCTCTAAGTATGAAAAAAACAGCATATCCTCTCCAAAACATAAGAAACATTGGAGAACTAAATACAGTTTAAGAACTTACATGTCTGTGTTTACAGTTTAACATTAATCAATAAGCGAATACAGAAAGAGCTCAAAAGCACAGAGACATTCAAACTCTCACTGGACATTTTTTTGTCTCTGTTTTTAAAAGACTTCAGGCTTTGCCTACTACCACCACCACTGCATACATAGTAGCAGTCTTTCCTTCTATCCGTCTCATTCTCTCTACTTGTTTATTTTTGGTTTATAAAAACCTTCAGGCAGGAAAAACATATTTAACCTCAACTTGAAGTGTTGTTTTTGTGCTTGTTTTTTAAACTGTACAGGTCAGTTATTCTTTTTACTATTATTATTTTTTAAATAATAATTATATATATATATATTTATATATCTATGCACACATATATATATACAGACCTTTCCAGGAGTGAAAAATGACTTCATTTCTGGAGGAAGATAATTTTTGGTGTTACTGAAGTTCTGTAAAGAAGGGAAAAAACAACAACAACAAAGTCAATGAATAAGATATATACATTTTGGAGGTAGTACTAGAAGATTTTCTTTATATCTTTTATACTTTTGAAATTTTAACCTGAACATCTCCTTAAAAAAAAAAGAAAAAAGAAAGCAGTGTTTGTATGTACGTATACAAATTCTTACGAAAACACACATACATGTATCTTCAACTAAATTAAGACAGGGAGAAGTCTAAAGTTGCCAAGATCTACAGAGCTCTCACATTACAACTAACAAAGACTTAAACAGATTTATCTCAAGAGAAATTAAACTCCAAGGTATACCTTGTCAGGTTGAGTAAAATATCGTGCTGGAAGTACAGGGTCTTTAGGGGATTCCAAACTGTATGTTGTACTCTTTGACATAATGATATTCATTGCTACATCACAGACTGTGTAGAGTTTCTGTAAAAAAAAATAAAAAATAATCAGAAGTTCATTGCAAATCTTCACAGAATCACAGAATGGTTGAGGCTGGAAGGTACCTCTGGAGATCACCTAGCCCAATCCCATCTGCCAAGCGGGGTTACCTAGAGCACATTGCGCAGGATGGCATCCAGGTGGGTTTTGAATATATCCAGAGGAGACTTCACAGCCTCCATGGGTGACCTGTTCCAGTGCTCTGTCACTCTCACAGTAACAAAGTGTTTTCTCATACTCAGCTAGAACTTCTGTGTTTCAATTCATGCTCCATGCCTCTTGTCCTGTTGCTGGGCACCACTGAAAAGAGTCTGGCCCCATCCTCTTGACACCCTCTCCTCAGATATTTATACACATTGATAAGATCCCCTCTCAGTCTTCTCTTCTCCAAGCAAAACAGGCCCAACTCTCTCTGCCTCTCCTCATATGACAGGTGCTCCAGTCCCCTCATCATGTTCATAGTCTTTATCTGGACTCTCTCCAGGAGCCCCATGTCCCTCTTGTACTGGGGAGCCCAGAACTGGACACAATACTCCAGGTGAGGCCTCACCAGGGCTGAGTAGAGGGGGTGGATCACCTCCCTTGACCTGCTGGCAACATTCTTCCAAATGCACCCCAGGATCCCATTGGCCTTCTTGGCCACAAGGGCACATTGCTGGCTCATGGTTAACCTGCGGTCCACTAGGACTCCCCAGCTCCTTCTCCACAGAGCTGCAGCTCAACCCAAGCACAGAACTACAAGAGCTCAGATTTAAAACAAGTATCTTAAACATTTAACAGTAGCATCCATATTAAGCAGTGTATCACCAGGTACTAAAACGTAGGAGCAGAAGACAAAAGCACGGCACACTCAGCAGTTAAACAAAGCTAGCTTCCATGATCTTTCTACACTTACGAATAATGCATGCCATGGTTTCAAAGACAAAGCCAAAAAAAAACTATTTGGGAAAAGCAGAGAAGTGACAAATGTATGTATTATGTGATACAAAAACCTCAAAAACAAGACCAGGGTTTGATACATTCGCTACACAGTACAAACTGGAGACATTTCATGCATGTATTTTTCTTCCTACACTAAGCTTACTGTCTTGCACTTTTCAAATGAAATATTACAAAGCAGAAAAACTGGACAAATTAAAAAGAGTAAAAATTTCAGTTTACTTCTATCTAAAAGTAATGTTTAATAATGTTACCGAGACAGAAACAAAGCATCTCATTTCCAGAACCAGGCCAAAATTAAATACAGATTCCAATCATAAAGTATCACGTACTTCATTCATTTTTGCATCATCTGGTCCTTGAGCATCCTTTGTCTGTTTGATGTTTTCTACCATTTTTCTGATAAACGCGTGACTGTTGTTTTCATTTTTAGCCATCAGTATTTCTAGTATGAACCACAAACACCTAAGAAGAAAGGGAGTACTTCTCATGAATATGCCAAAAAAATTCCCACCCTTAAAAATAAAAAAATAATTTAAAAAAATCACATTTCAGAAAGTTGCTTGGTATAGTTTTACTGGTATTACAGATTTAAGCAATTTCAACTCCAGCAAACAAATTCATTAGAAGAAAGAAATGAAGGTTAAGATGAGCAGAAAGTGTAGGTTCTTCTGTAAGATACTGCAGAGCATTAAAAAATGCATATATACCATTTCTAACAATATTTTACAGAAATAACTGCCATCGTTACACATACTGGACAACGTATAAGTGTACTTTTTTAAATTAAAATTTTACTAAAAATAAAAATTAAATTATTATAATCCTCTCAAACAACAGTATTAAAAGTAGTCTTACTCTTTAATGTCCTTGAGTTGTTCAATGTCTTGAACTTTGACATAATCTGGGTCATGAGCTAGAAGATGTATAGTATAAGGAACAACATACTCTGGCAGAAGTGACAAGAGTTTCTCTAAAAAGCAAAAGAAAGATGCATCAAAAGACTCTCAAGAAACACATTTTCCTACTACTTGAATATTTTCTACTACAAAAGGAAAGATCAAAATTTAAGGTTAGCATACATTAAGATAAAACATAGCTACATGTGGGCCTATTATTTCTTCATAACGTTGCTGTTAATATGCATCTGATTGTTGATGTGTAGATGTTTTGTGCATGTAAAAACTGAGATTTTAAACATGCCTCAGGGCTGGATATTTTCTAACTATCTTGAACACAGCTAGAGTTCCTTCTACCCCCCCAATCCTTTCCTTGGTTCAAATCCTGTATTCAGAAAAACAGAAGACTGGTCACAAAATCCATGTTAACTGCTACATCTGAGACCAGCACAATTGCAGAGTAAGCTATTATTCCTTCTTTGGACACTGCAGTGTAGAGTCTTGCTGTCAAGAGAATAGAAAGAAGTGCACTTTTTCCAAAAAACAAGTGAAAATAAAGATTTGCAGTCAAATAGCCACAATGTTCTCCAAACCTACAGCCTACCTCATTCGTTTAGAGAAGAGACAGAAGGTAACCTAACAGCTATCACAGCAGCTACCACAATAAAGTAGTAGTGGACTGAGTCAGAAAGTCTCAATCCCACTTGAGCAGAGCATCTCAACTGAATTATGATATTCAAAGCATTCAAAACTTTTTCTAGCATCCTGCAAGACTTGTAGATAGTCCTAAGCAAGTATGACAGAAAAAAGTCTTCTACATCAGAACAGTCAGACGGACAACTCTCCTAAGGGGATTCAAAAAGAAAGGACTACTGGCCAAAGGCCCTCTCAGAGTCACGACCACAAAATGCACGTTCCATAAGGTAACAAATTCATAACTAACACTGTGAAGAGTGAATTGCAGCACCTCAAAGTTTGATATAGAAAACCAGAATGAAAAGGTTATATCACACAGGACAATGACAACATAAAGACAGATGAGAAAAGATCTACACTACCTTCTTCTAATGACTGAGAGGTACTGGAGGATATACAGCACACCGAAGTTATTAAACCTGTATCCTGTGCAACAGACAGGGCAATAGGCAAGGCATGCTAGTGCCTCATGAGCATTACTACAGTAAAAGCATCTGATCTTGAGTGCCAGTGACAACTGCAAATTCACAGTATAAACATGCCTATGAATAAATGCTTCAATGTACATATGAAGTAAGGGAGGAAATTCCTGGCTGTGCTTTTGAAAATATCTATCCACACTTTTGAGCAAGTGATTGGTCATGAAAGACATGGAAAGTCTGGAAAGCCTTCCTTCAGTAAGCTTTTAACTACCCCGTATTAGGTTGTGAATAAGACGACCAGACTTCTGTAAATCATTATACATAATTCTATTTGAAATCTATTTTAAAATACATTAAAACAATGACAATTATTTTTTATCTCTAATATATGTTTTCATGAGATGTGTTTGAGAACTACTGTGCACATAAATTAGAATACATCATTATTGTAGATTTCACAAGACTGAATAAATAATTGCCGTGAAAAAGTCTTACTCTATCCCATTTATAAAGGTCTGCATAATGATGGTTGCTTCACAGCTTTCATAAAATACTTGAATTCAGTCATAACGGCAAAGAAAGAATTCAAAATTTATGAAGACCCACTGAAGCTGCTAAGCTTCAGAAGCTGCTAAGTTCCAAGGATACACCTTTACACAGCCAATGCAGTTGATCCAGTTAAATTACAGGAGTAATTACTACACAGAATGTAAGCCATCATGATGTATAAGAACAAATAAAACTTGAAATACAAAGAAATTGGGTGGTTATGTTTATGTAATTGAAATCCAGTGTACTTCTCAAAGAAAATTTTAATGTGTTCCAACTGACTTTCAACTATTAACTTTAAAAAACATCCTTCGCTTCTTCAAGCACTGTCATGCATTTCGTCCATCAGCTTTGTGCAGCTAAATAAGAAAAATAAAGAAGTGGTGGGGAAGAAAATAAAACAATTATGATTTCAAAATGCTAGCAAAACTGCCTTGCCTTAAGACATATCCCAGGCAAATCATTTTGCTATTATTTATGTTAATTTTGAACTTCAATAAAAGTCTCATCAAGAGCCTAAGAACAACGACCTCCTGCCTTGTACACTTTCTAAGACAACTACAGCAATAGTTCCAACAGGGTCTGGAAAACAAAGTGAACCAAATACATTTAAAAGAGAAACTGGACAAGTATTAACACACATTGTACTTAAACCCTGACAAAAATAGTATTTACACAATCTTCCTTCATCTCTAACGAAGGAAGACACTACCTGAAAGGTAGGGTGGCATCACGGACCTACAGTACAAGCTCTTGCAACTAGAACGTGCCAAAAATCCACAACAGACATCTACGAGCAGTTAGGAAAGAAATTTGTTAAAAAAAATAGAAGTTTTACTCTTGTAACGTTCCTACTCACTGACTTGCAAGTAAAAGCCCAACAGTAGAAACCAAAGATTCCTATGCAAGACAAGTCCATACACAGATAGAACTGGTAGTAGATACAAAATAAAACAAGCCTCTTCTTGAGCACCCTCCACTCTGAAGAACATTTAGAGAACTTAGAGGTCTCAGTGCAATTCCTGCCATCCTGTCAGCATGGAGGAAAGAGACATTTTACTGCCTGGTACCAGTCCTTAGGAAATTTTCCTCAGGCAAGGTATATAGAAATTTACCATCTTTTCAACAAATGTTGAAGTCCTCCCAAATTTCCAATAATATCCTCATCACCTTTATTGAGTTTTCAGGAAAAAGCATATCACAAAACCATCAGTTTATAAATTCCCCAAAATAATTTCATTGATCAAAGAAGCAGATTCTCATACTTAGCTTCTTGTAGGTACTTGAATAGTAGGTATTAGTGTCATTACAGTAAGAGCAACACACACGCACAACACTATCTTACCTGGGCTTCCGTTGTACTACACTGCAGTAATGATTTTGCAAGATACAAACAGTTCAAGACTATTTATTTGTTAAAAGCTCAGACTGGTAAATCTAAATGTCATAAAGCTAACACTGTAACCCCCCAAAAATTCCAGCAATCTATATCTAATTAAAAGTCCTCATGGATAACAGTAGAAATCCATTCAATGGAATCACTAATTTTTTTTAGCAAGAAACTGTCAGGCACACTTCGAGGTGCTACTGAATTAAAAGCCACTCACACCAAGACTCTGCTTCATTTTTCCTACAGACTTTTTCATAGTAACCTCACAGTATCTATCTTAGTACAATTAGGAAATCAGCAATTATGTTTCATTGTATGAAAATTATTATATTTTCCTCCTATGTAACTGAAAAGATTTTTCAGCTTTCAGGAGGAATAGTCTTAGGATGATTTAAAGGCTTTTGCTGAATGGATTTTTCTTTTTTTTACCTGTTATTGAGCAGAGAGAAAAAGTATTGGCTTTTTTTTTTTTTGAAGTCTAATTAACAATACACAAAAGGATTTCTCTGCAGACATTCTCTGATTTAAGTCTAAGGGGACTGAGGCACACACAGACTGGCATGGCTAATACAAAGTCTGTGATTCATAAATCTAGAATGAAATCCGTTATCTGACAGCATATGCAAGATCAGATTCACAAACCAGGTTTGGTCTACCCTAAGACAAGACGAAAAAAATCCACATCATTTCAAAAATGTCAAAGATGAGAACCATCAGTAATCCTCCAAAGAAATAAAACTTTCAAAATCTCTTACTCAAAATGCCCTGAGCTCTTCATAAAGGTCCACATTATCACGTTGATATACCAGTGTTATCATATTGTATGTGTGCAGTTTCAAGTAAGTCAAAAGGGACAAGGATTGATTTTATAAAAGAAAAATAGCTCACATCAGTTCATAACAACTTAAAAAGTATTCCTATGATCAGACTGTTGTCACTAGGAAGAAAAGAATTACAAAAACTCATCCTGAAGTACCTACAAATATAGCTCTTTGCCAGCATAAGACAAGATAAGAAGCTACTCAGTACAGCAGCTCAAAGAGCGTCAATTTAGTGCAGCATTTATAATGTCATTAAGGTTGCATATTATTAATTACCAAAAATTAATCATTGCCACTTCACTTACAACATAATTAACCATTAAGTTCAAACAGTACACATCTGCCTTTGAAAATCTGCTTCACTTCTAATATAGGCATAAGCATTTACACAGCTTTTAAAGAAATGGAAAGATCTCAGACATGCCTATTAAAAACTCAAGAGAAAATCTGGACTCTATTTTCAGTTTTCATTTAATACCTCTGAGTGAAACTTACCAAAAGTTTACAGCCACTCTGTGTAAAAAAAAAAACAAAAAAAAACCAGAAGACAATATTTTCACAGTCTATTAACATTTACCTGTGAACTCTAGCACTTTTACCAAAAAGTGACTTCTATTCTCTTACCACTAACTGCTGCATGTTGCTTCAGATACTCCCTTCTGACATTTATGTTCTTCACAAGGCACTGCCTAGCATGAGCTCTTCTCTCTTTCACTGGATCTTTTGCACACAGTGCACAAATAGCCATATATTCTAGTGGCAGCCGTAGTCTAGAAAGCCCTTTGTGAAGTTTCTGAGCAAATATTTGTCTCACTTGGTAACATTCATCCTATTAAAAACAAAACAAAAAAGTAAACAGTAAACCTTTCTAAAAGTAACACAGGTTGTGAAATAAAACAGAAGACTGGGTAAATATGCCAAAATCAAGTTCAGACCCTGCCACCACAGAAACGTAGGAATTGTCGGAACATTTCTTTATACCATTTCAGAACAATTAAATTGAGTTAATCAACTGAAGCTTCTCTGAAGGTGAGAAGAAAAATTAAGGCTCAAGCTGTAGAGAAAGATAATGCACTTAGGATCTAAGGATTAATTTGGCATAGTACTGAGGCAAAGTTAATGAAATTGCTTACAATGGGACCACTTGGTTTGGGGGGCCGAAGGTGAACATCTGCACTGAAACACTGTTTAGTCACTAGTAACCGTGCTGATTTTATTACTGCAATTTCACAAATTTTCATCAAGACAGTAACATTAGAAACAGAATAAAATTCAACAAAATTAAAGGTCACATGCTTACGAGATTACCAAGCATTTCCACTATGATATAAAAACCTATGAACCATGACTGACCACAGAAGAGAATAACCTGTAACTAAGCGTTGTCAAAGAAAACAAAGTACGAACGAGGGCAAATGTACTCCCTATGATCTATTAGGCAACATATTTCCAGAAGAGATATGAACTTCAAAACTCTTTGTATAAAAAATAACCTACATACTTTAAGACACCATTCAAAGCCAAGAAAGGTTAACAGAAGCAGGTGTGGAAAACAGTTACTAGGAAATGTAGAGAAAAGTGTGCTGTAAACAAGACTCCCTAAGCAGCTTGACATATGTATCCTGCCAAAATAAGGTCAAGAGGAAAGTTTTTTTTATCTCTAAATATGAAAAAAGAACATTAAAAGGAATAAGTACCTATTTTAGTTAAATGACAGTTTTGAAACCAGAAACAATTTAGGTTTCCAGCTATCAGCCAACAGGAAGAACAGAGACAAAACCTAGCCATTGGTAATACTGAATCTGCCGAATTTACAAATGGGATCGAAAAATGTGATTTAAAAAGAAAAAAAAAGCCTCTTCATCCCCCTAACCAAAAATTAAATCCAGAAGAAATACATCAAGCCCCATTTACATCTGGGCTTGAAGCCATAGTCTTCCTCTACCCATTATGAAACTCCAAAATGCCTTCTGTAGCCAGAGCCGACCGATGCAGCTGCAGTGACCCAAGACTACAAATCTTATCTGTAAGATACGCTCATGATCTACTGCATGGGTATAAAACCTGCCTTCACAGCAAATCCACGCCCAGAAGAAGACTAACACAGAGCCCTCTTCTGCTTGTTAACATCACCTAGGTCTAACATCTTTGGAAAGCTTAGAACAGAGTTGTGCAGAGTTGGTATGCTGACAAAGTCGTCCTCCCTGACTCAGAGGACAAAGGCAGTTAGTTCATTGCTACTGACTTCACTGCAAGACACAAATTGGCATGATTCTTATTTATTTATCTCCTAATGTGAAAAATAACCTTTAAATCACCTCAGTACACTAGTTCACTGAGAGGAAGAAGGACCAAACTCAACCAAGTTCTACATTTCTTCCAGCATACAACTACATAACCATAAACCATACATAAGCCTGACCTATCTACTTTCTGAATTTAATTGCAATTCATCAGAAGGATACCATTTAACTTTAAAAAAATACATATATTTACAAAGCTGTATGTTGCCCCTCAGACATGACCCTGATTCTTGAAAACTGACGGACTTGCTTAAACAATTAAAACACCCTCAAACAGTTGCTGAAGGCAACTGAGCAAGTTTTTTTTATGCAACTTAAGCAATCTAAAAGCGTTATTCTGAATATAATTAGAATGGCATTTTCAACAGCAAATCTTATTAAATCTTAAATAGGATCTTAAGGTCTGTTAAATACTGAAGTACTCAGCACCATGCTCAATTACTTTCTATTCTATTTCAATATGAAGCTTTGCTGACATATAAATTTGTTCTGCAAATCAAAACTTAACTGCTGGTGAGGTTACAGGTCTGGCCAAACGCATACATAATTTATTTTAAAATGACTAAAACTACATGCATTTAATCATCATAAAGTCTCTGTTTACCACCACAACCTTAACATAGCAGGGAGCAACAACATTTAATCATGTATTCTATACTTCAATCATTCCACATAGAGAATGGCATTCTCTCAGAAAAAAAAATCCAATACGCTGCACAGCACCATAGTAGAACCTGTGCAATCATTACAACTCTTAAAATTTTGCCTTTCCTTTTATTTAATCTGCTTTCTCATATGTCCATTTAAAGAAAACTTGCTGTAAATTAAGTTACTGAATACTAGAGTCGGCTGTGATGTCACCTGAGTGTCCTAATCTGTGGCTAGACTTGATTGTGTCAAGAAGGAATATTATCTATTATTCTAAAATCTTAAGAGTCTACCATCAGTAAACGAATTTTACTGCTAAGCATAAACGCATATGTATGTATAGGTACATATGCAAACATCTGAAACACAAATACACAGATAGTCTCTGTGAGAAATTAATACAGTACAACCTAGAAATGCAAAACTCACTGAAACCATTACAATTACTCTGCCTCTGAGGATCTGAACTTGACAGTCTCGCAGAAAGAAAGAAAATTGTAGGAAACCTCAAGAAGATCTGGAGAAGTTACTTATAAGTATTCATAATCCATTAGGTGCCTCAGGGAGAAGTAAAGGCAGAATTCCTGTCCCAAAAGAGCTTAAAATCTTAAGTTTGTTAAATATGAAGGTCAATCAGATTCTGCAGAATTTACAAAGTTTACAAGACAGGAACATGGAGGATCTCTACATCTCTACTTACAATTTGAAAGTTACTTCCCTTCTGCTACTTGGGGCTCACAGACAGAAGTTCAGGATGACAACTCCCTATATCTAGAGAAAAATCTCTCCTACCTCTTCTGCTATTTAAAGGATGCCAACTATCTTCGAAGGCCTCCACATTCGAAATGCATTCTACCCAAGTATCAAGAAGCAAAGTTCTCTGTTGTCACCACAGTCCAACATACCCAGTTCTCACCCAAAACAGATTTCCGGGATTACGTAGGACAAAAATACACTCATATCAAATCTGAGGGTTTTGTATAAAATCAAATTAGCAGAAATATACACAACATACAACATATGTACATATATATTTGATGATAACCCTCACAACACACCCAATTTCCTTACATTTATGGCTAGTGCACACAGCTGGTACTGTTCTAAGGTGATGATTTCATGGTAACAAGGTTCTTGTGCCAGCTTCACAATAGCACTCCCTGCAGCCAACCTCAACCGAGACATATCAGGTTTGCTGAAAAACAAGCACACAGATTATGAAGGTTAATTAATAAAGCAATACAGAATTATTTGACTTAAAACCCAGTAAGTTTGCACTGCTGAAAAACAGATATTTTAAAAAGAAGGAAAACTGTCCATGGACTTTGCCTCCATCCCAATCCCCAGTCGACAGCAAAAGTAACTGCTAATCAAAAGTAGTTTTCACACCACCACATTCTGAAGTCTGTTACCACATACCTATTACCTTGCCCCAACTTTACAATAAAAATATTCCTTGGAACTTCCTAGAAGTTCCACATAGATGTGAATCAGTTTTAGTTGTGCATTGGATCAGCAAACTCCAAGTTGATCTTCAGAGACCTCATTAGGCCTGTAACATACTTCTGTTCAGCATGCTGCTTCTACTTCAGCAGGGGGCTCCTGCCAAAGAAATAGCCCATTTCTAGTCCCCAGAGTTGCCAAACCTTTTCTAGCAAAGATAGATACCGCAAAATCCATGCTACACATCCACATGAATTAAAATTAATTAGATACTTTTATCTAATTGACTAAGTGAATTGTATTTTTAAGACAATAGCAAAAGGGTGTAGCAAATGAAAAAAATTTAATATAATATACAAGTACAATTACTTGATCTGCACATCCAAACTGCACTCCCACCTAGCAAAACACTTCAAGCACTTGCTATTTTTCATATCCAAAGATGAAGAGATCTTTCTGTACCCTACAACCGTATTTACAAAGGTTATCAGAACATCAAAAGCATCTTCACGTGAACTTTGCAAATTGATATTCAATTCATGTGTCCATTAGTAAACTTAGTTTGGCTTTTACTCTTCTTGATATTTTATCTCAGTAAACTGTTTTACTACTGCCTTTCTTCAGATCACGCAGCCAAAGAAAGAAGATCTTCATAAATGCCTCCCTCACTTTATATTCTCTTCTACGTAGAAGTAGTAGGTACAGCTTCTTCCTTTGATATGCTGGAGCAGCAATCAAATTGTATTGTTATTTAGAAATAATCATTCCTTTAAGAGGAATAATATTGTTTAATTTCTTAACCATTTGCCCTTTATTCTTAGCAACAGCAAGCACTGTACTCTTAAGTACATTACCATGAAAACTGTATAAGGCATTTAAAGAATAAGATGAAAAGCCACTGTTAAACACAGAGTCCATGATATAAAATACCTAAAGAGCTTAAGTCTTAATTTAGACCAATCAGCCTTTATATACACCTCTGTATTCTGTGGAAATGGCAACTTTTCAAAAACTAGATAGATAATGAGCACCCAGATGACCAGACAAAGGCTGCATTACTTTTCAAACAGGGCATGAAGATTAACATGATAATATTTAGTTCTTAAATTTCACTTTAAATTGCAGCTACTGTGATAAGCGAACCCAATAAAGATTCAGTGTTTGCACTCCAGTGATAATCGAGCAATAACAACTTACTAGCACAGAGTGAGTGAGCCAAAGGAAGGATGAAATTAAGAACTTTCAGTCTTCCTTAGCTTTGGTAGTGATAGCATTTAATTCTGAAAAGTTAATCAAAGAGGTTTCACTTAAAAGTTGGCTAAATCTTTGTGCAGTATATGTAACATGGTCTTGTGTCCCAGAATACCCGTGAGCATGTGTGCACGCTGCAGGAAGGAGGAAGAGGACAGGGTCAGTTAGGTGCATCATTTAACAATTAAATGTGAAGATCAGATCTATCCTATTTCCCAAGAGGATTATACTAAAAGAAACTCTTAACAGAGGATTTATTTTTGATCTAATTGTCACAGCCAAAAGCGTTCCGATCTGCATTATCCCAACATACACAATGATTAAGGCTGAACGAAAAAATTCAGTCTGACGTAATTACAGTTTTCAATTACTTCTAATAATTTCAAAAATTAATACCACAGACGCTCTTGTCCTATCAAAAACTCTCTAAGAGCTGAAAGAGGGACCTGGACATTTATTTTCTGGATTGCTGTTACTATTGCTTAAGATAAAATGTTTGAAATGAGAACAGAAGTTCAGCCACATGGACAGATGTTATCAAGTGCAAAATACTTGGTCTTAATTAAGGTGGTGGGCTGCACAAAGATGATCCAAATAAATGTGCCTTAAAAACGTATCTGGTGTATAATCATCTCAATTCGCAAACTGGTAGTTAAAGTTTTTCCTTCTGCTTCACAGAGTGTAAATGCCAGTGTCCAATTTCGTCAGCATCTCCCATGTTCCACAGAACAAAAAGTTTCTTCTAAAAAAGTCTAAATACAACGTTGTGTGTCAGATGGCGTAGCAGATTATCTATAATGTACAACCATCAAGTTCTAAAAGCCAAAGATTTAAGTAATTTTTCTCTTGGTAAGCTTCACTGTAAAGAAAATACCAATAGTCTTTCAAAAAAAATCTCGCTGCAGGTGCATACATAATATCAATATTTTCAGCAACAGCTGGTGTCTTCCAAAGGACATAAGTTATTTTATAATTAGCATAAATTAAATTAAAATTCTACTACAAATAAGGCGTGTAATATCCAACTTGGCCGTTTTACCTAACCAGAGAAGTAGTACCATACTGAATTTTAAATTTGTAAAACTGTTTATGGTTTATAAAAATAAAATAAAAAAAGACCAGGAAAGGACCTTTGAGATATTGTTTGTTGACCAAATTCAATATTAAAACATTTCTGACACTGGTGAATTTAATCTACATATGCTAACATTTCAAAGTAATTAAAAGCAATTTAACAAAGTCAACAAACCTACTACTTCAAAGTACGGAAGAAAGATTTGTTTACTTGTTTTCCAAGTGGGGCCTTGCCTTCACCTGACACTCTGCATTGAATTGTGCTTTGAAATTTAACAAATCCCATTCCCTTGCATCATCACTGGAAAGTACAGCTGTGTCATTTTAAAAAGGTATGAGGACAATCATTTTCATGGTTGATTAAGGAATACTTGCTGCAGAAGTTTTGGCACAAACTTCTAATGATGTGGAACAATAAGATTAGAATTTATAACGCCAAAGCGAATGACAATAAAAATGATTTCAACATGACTCTCAGCTCACAAGAGGTTAAATATCTCCTGAACCCAGCCACTTTCAGTTAATTCAATTATCTTTAGTAAATTACACGTTATTGTTCAAAAGACAAATGCAAAACACCAACACAAAAATTGACTCTATACAGAATAGCAGCAGACCCAGCACAGTTTGAAAGACCAGGTTCTGCACTGAACAGACAATTTTACTCCTTCCAAAGCCTACTCTAAGGAAGGAGCAGCATCAGATTTCTACAGTAGGGACCCATTATGTTATCAAATAGTGACAAATAAAGGTCTGGAAGTGTCAGCTATCAGAAAGCTGCATACAGCACTCATGGGCCTGAAACACCATCTCCCCTGCTTCAGTTTATGAGAGTACTTTTTAGTGTAGGCGCTATAGCTCTCAGAAGTAGGCACAATGCAGAACCGTGATCCTTGCACCTTAGAACTTCCCAAAGTGCAGTACTGTAGAACACAGAACAGTTGAGGTTGGAGGGAACCTCTAGAGGTTGGCCAGCCCAACACTCCTGCTCAAGTAGGGCCTCCTAGAACAAGTTGTCCAGGACCATACCTAGACAGCTTTTGAGTATCTCCAAGGAAGAGACTCCATCACCTTTTGGGGTAACCTGTGACAGTGCTCAGTCACTTGCACAAGTGAAAAAATTATTTCTTGTGTTCAGACAGAACCTCCTGGATTTCAGTTCACACCCATTGCTTCTTGTCCTAGCACTGGGCACTACTGAAAAGAGCCTCGCTCCATCTTATTTGCACCCTCCCCTCAGATATTTATATACACCGATGAGATCCCCTGAGCCTTCTCTTCCCCAGGCTGAACAGTCCCAACCCTCTGCCTTTCTGCATATGGGAAATATTCCACTCTCTTCATCATCTTTGTGTCCCCACAGTGGGCTACCCAGTAGCTCCAACTCTTTTACTGAAGAAAAATCTTTTTGAATATTGGAAAAAAGCTTTACTCCAGTCTTCAGACAGGTCTCCCAAACACCCATGATAATTCAAAGATTAAGAGTGGCCTCACAATGCCATCAGCTAGCGCTCTCAGCTCTCTGGGTGCATCCCAGCAGTGCCCATGGACTTAGGTATGACCAGATTGGTTAAGTATTTCCTGACTGTTCCTCTTCCACCAGGAGTAGGTCTTCCTTGCTCCAGACTCCCCTGGTTTCCAGAGCCTGGGATTCCTGATGGCTGGTCTTACTTGAAGACCAGGGCAAAGGCGGCATTCAACACCCCAGCATTTTCCATGTTCTGTGTCACCAGGGCCCCTGCCCTATTCAGTACCAGGTGTACATCTTCCCTAATCTTCCTTTTGTCAGCTATATACAAGCCCTCCTTGTTGTCTTTGACAACCCTCATCAGATTCAATTCCAGTTGGGCTTTGATTTTTCTACCTCTGTCTCAGCATGCTCAGACAGCACCTATATTCCTCCCGGGTTATCTGACCCTTCCTCAACCTTCTGCATACCTCTTTTCATAACTGAGCTCTGCCAGGAGCTCCTTGTTCATCCACACAAGTCTGTCATTTTTAATAGACCTATTCTGACTTTACCTGTTTGTCAGAACAGACCACTCTTGAGCTTAGAAGAGGTGATCCTGGAATATTAACCAGCTTTCTTGGGCTCCTCTTCCCTCCAGGGCCTTTTCTGATGGGCTTCTTCCAAGTAGATCATTGAAGAGGCTAAAGTCCACTCTCCTGGAATCCAGCATTGTGATCTTGCTTTTTCCCCCCTTTCCCCTTCTCAGTATCCTGAATTCCATCATCTCATGGTCACTGCAGCCAAGGCTGCCTTCAATCTTCACATCCCTAGCAAGCCTCTCATTGTTTGTGAGTATGAGGGCTACTAGAGCACCTCTCCTACTTGGCTCCTCCATCACTCACATCAGAAAGTTGTCACTGATGCTTTCCAGGAATTTCCTGGATTGCTTATGCCCTGCTGCATTGATTCTCCAGTAGATATCTGTGTGGTTGAAGTCCCCCACGAGGATCAAGGTCTGCGAATGGGAGGTTGTTGTCAGCTGTCTATAGAAGGTCTCATCCACTTCCTCTTCTTAGTCAGATGGTCTACACAGACAGACCCTACAAACGTCACCCATACTGGTGTGACTCCTTAATCCTTGCCATAGGGTCTCAGTTGGCTCAGCATTCATCCCCATGAAGAGCTTCAGGCTCTGGGGTTGGCGAGTGTATTTGCAAGAGCCAGACAAATCCACCACCAGCAAACAATTCCGGTTGAGCTAGCTAACCAGTAAGACAAAGGGTCTTGTAGTGAAATAGAGGAAGGACCAGCAGAAGAGGGTTTTCCTTTAACATTGATTCTTAGAAGCAGTATCAGGCTATTTACACTTTGTTTTATATGGTTGCCTGGGAAGATGACGTTCTCCTGTTTATGTTCATTTATTTGTGGCTGGCTGCATGTACAGGGGCAACCATACTCTGCTTCCCCGTTCGAGGTTTGCACTGAGGCTTGCTAATGGATGGACCTGGAAACAGGAATAGGGGGCAACCTGTTATCTCCACAGGACCATGGGACAAGGAAATCCCCTGGATCCTGCTATCCAACAGATTCAGGAACCCATAAAAAAAGCCCCTATAAATTATGACAAGAATTGTATTAAAGAATCCTAGCCTGACCCAAACAGTCTCTAACACAGGGGAACGTCACACTTCATTGTGGCTTTCTCCCTCCACTGAAAATATCTCAGCCCTCCAGTAATTTGAATAATGGAGAACTGACCACATCATTACGTACAGCTGCTATCATTTATAGCTTGGAACACAAAAAGAGCGGGAAAATAGTATTTCTAAAACACGCACAGCACTGAATCATCACTCCAAGTGTGAAAATGCACAGGTCCTACAGAACTGATATGTTGACAAGCTACTGGATAAGCCAACAATGATCTCCAAGCAGTTATGCTAAAAAGCTAACATACTGTCAGACAGTTCCCTAGTAAATGCCATGAACTCTCATATTACAGAATTTAAAACTACAAAACAGCTATTTATGAGGAATTTTAAGAAAAACTCCATGTTGCTACAAAGACAACATACTAGAAAATTCTCAAATTTGCAATTTTACACACACAACATAGGTTTTAATTTGCATAAATACTGTATAACATTTATGTCTGTCCCCAGATTAAAATCTTTTACTCCTACTGACACAATCCACCATGCACTCAATGGTTTCTGTAGACAGAAATTTTCAGTGTTTGGAAAACAATAATGACTGACAATTTGTCACTTCCTCTACAGCAGAGGATTAAGAAGATACCCAGAAAAAAAAAACAAATAAGTTGTCTAACAACCACCTAAAAGGGAAATAATTTATTGAGACTTAATCTTCTTTACACATTTCCATCCTCCTCTCACTTTTAGAGGCCTACAGGGAATAAAGTCTGCCTTCAAACAGAAGTGCCTTACGCACTAGCTATTCCCACCCGATTTCCTGCAATATACTATTATTTACTATTAGAAAGCCTGCCTATAGACCTTTAGTGTACACAACATCAGCAATGGCAAGCTGCACAAAAAATTAAAACCAATTTTCAGTGGGAAAGAGGAAGTTACTCAGTTTATTCTTGCAATATGAAAAAGAGCCCTTTGAAGAAAGAGACAAAATGAAGAAGATAAAAAAGAGCATTAAAACACAGCTGTATCTACAGTGTGAAAAAAACCACCAAACTAAGACTCAGCAAACTTATGTAGGAATTCAGCCAAGCTTACCATTAGTTCTTACAAATCAAATTGTATAAACATTTTGAAATACTAACAGAATAGTTTAAGCACTGATTTGACTAAAATGTAGGTACTCTCCCCCACTGCGTCAGAGATATCACAACTGTATTGTCTTTACATACCTAATTTTCCCCTGCTCTGTCAAATCTCCGTCACTGTGTAATATTGTTGTTAGCAACCTTAGAGTAGAAGTTCCTGATTTACTGTGGTTGTTCTTCATTCCTAGCAACCATCGAACCATCATCTTGATGGCCTGAATCTGAAAGAGATTTTGATATACAAAAGTCAAATCACACCATATGCCCCGCTTTTAAAATAACTTCAGTAGTATACAAAATATTTTACTTATATTTAATATAATCATAAATATGATTTATTCAGTATATTAAATGTATGATTATAAACACAAATATATGGTTGTAAAATTTTAAGATAATCTAAAAAATCTATATCAGTTTAATCCCACAGTATTTTCTCAAGTGCTTTTTACTAACATAAGCTTGCCAAGGCTGCAAAACATCATTTAAAGTACTGTGCACACTACTGAAATATAACTAGACAGATAAAAAGAAAGCAACGTTTCACTGAAAACCTTAAGCATTTATTACAGCAAATAGAAGTCACACAACATTTAATTAAAGTTTGAACAGTTTCTTCCACTAAGCAATCACATATTCTGTCCTGTGACAACATTGTCTTAATTGACCTTACATCTATTAAACGTTGTAGAATAGGCAAAACAATTTAAACTTATACTGGATCAAAGTGCGAAACAGATTTCCATCCTCATATAATTCCTATGCTTAAATAAACCCTATAAAATCTTTATATGTGTAATATTTGAAAATATAAAATTATTTAATAAACAAATTAAAAACCACTTCACAGACATTTCAACCAGTAGACTATCAACATTTATTAAGACAACTGGTCCTGGAAAAGAGTTTTTCTGTAACAGTTATTAAAAGAAAAGCCTCTAAGGCCATTACTGGTGATAATTTGTCCTTTGCCAATGGAAACATCAAGTCTTTCAAGGCAAGCTTCTAAAAAATATGCAGAATCCAGCAGCTATCACAAAACACTGAATAATTTCACATTTCATTAGTGAAAGTAAAGCATGAATTTGTAGATTAAGTTTTAGTATCTGAATCCCTCTGTTATTTTTTCTTCAGAGCAGAGACAATAAAGAAAGCAGAAAGAAGAGTATTCTCTTACAGTAAAATGAAAATATTCATTTGAATCAAATAAACATCAGGAGGGGGGTGAATAAAATAAAAATCATAGCAGAGAACTCAAAAGCTCTGGAAAAACTAAGATGAATATAGAAAAAAAGTGAAGCTAGCACTGGAAGGAACCTACTGTGTCCTGAATCCAGTTACTCTGTTTTAATATAAATGTGTTTCTACACAGTAACTGAGAATTTTGTCCTTAATGGAAAAGGCAGTTCTATCAACTTCATATAGACCATTCACAATATTACTGAACAAATTTCCATCATACAGTTGATTTCCTCCCTGTAACAAACTGATCATAATGGATCCTTCAGATCTTTAAATTCTACGATTGTTATCTTTATGAGTTTATTTTTAGCGCTGCAGCCCATCTACACCACGAACAGAACCAACTGTATTGGCTAACACCAGCAGGAGGCAGGCTATCAAGAACTAAAAGCACAAATGGAGTTTGTGGAACAGAAATGAAATTCAGTCTTGAAATTCAGTTGGTCTTCCACTGAAACAGTTGGTACGTATCCATCAGGACATGATGATAATCATAATAATAATAGCAGCAGCAGCTGTCTTGACAGGTTATCAATTCAATTTCTTCATTTCATAACCAGTACCTATATCATTACCCCTTTCTATTTGTTGTGAGGATAGAAACAACTCTATTTGGTCTTCAAGTAAGTGGTGCATATGAACCTTCACTCCCACAACTGCCTAACTGCACTAACCACAAACTACTGCCCATATAAATTCAGACAGGGAACAGCCAAATGCTGTCTTGTGCCCCTACATCTCTGGTCAACTCCGGACCAATTTTAATTTTAACCTTTGCTTCTCTCTTCCCCTCCACAACCCCTTTCCCCTGATTTTACTGTCTGAGTCTACTCCAGGCATCCCACCACAAACAAAGTCCTAATCCCAGGTCCTTCAGAATTTTCTTTCGCCCCCACTCTGTTCCCTACTTCTCTGCTGTTGTTAATGACGTCTCGATGAAATTACAGCATTTTCCTTTGAAATTAATATGGGACATGAAAACCCCCAGTCACTGCTTCTGGCTACCAGGAGACTTAAACAAGCATGAGTTTGCACCACCCTCATGTTTTAAATTTGATCTTTGCAGCCGAACAGGATAACTATCAAAGGATAATTCAGATTATAAGGAGTGTCAGGTCATGTCCAGCCCAATCTCCTGCTCAAATGAAGGTCAGCTATGAAGTCAGACCACGTTGGTCTCAGTTTTATCCAGTTGGGTGTTGAAATCCTCCAAGAATGGAGATTGCACAGCCTCCTGACAACACGTTACACTGCCTGCCTCTTCTCACATTTCTTTTCTTATATCCACTCTAAACCTCTTGTTTCAATTTACGTCTCATGAGCCTGGAATTCTCCTCTGAGATTAAAAATGAAAGTTTAGATTATATACAATGTGAAAACGTCAAGCAAGTCAAAATACTACACAGGTCAGAACTATATCAAAAAGTCACAAATGACTCCCTTGCAATAAGGTTTAACAGCACAACACAAACTAGGTGTATTCTATGCTCAAGAATTTTCTTTTTTTTCCCCTGAGATGGTGAATATAATGTGACAGATCCCTGATTTGTCACATGAGAAAACTGGAATTAATAATATAACAAGCCTTTACATAAGCAATCAGCAGTGAATAAGTATCAGTTTTTAAAGATGAAAATTAGCAATAAAAAAAAATCAACAGTAAATTTTAGCCCTTTTCTCTGATTTACGTTACCATTATATCTCCACTGTAAGAATAAAATGGGTTCCCATCCCATGAAGCAAGCCTAGAAAACAATCCTAGAAACCCTGTCTCCCTTCCACATCAACATTACAACAACAAACACAGGTAGCTCAAAATTCTACTACTCAAGTATTCAGAGCCACAAATGCCCCAGGAATATCAACAGAACTTCAAGGTTTGTACAGTAATGAAAAATGAAGCAGTACCTACCTTAAAGCACAGCTAGAGAAATAGGATTAGAAACCTAATACTGCAGTGTATATAGAAAGAAACAAGGAACACTACTGCTGCTACTTAAGTCTCAATCTAGCTGCAAGGTGCACTGAAATATTCAGTACTGATCACTGTCAAGAGAGATTACATCTTGAGAGCAGAAACTCAGGTGCTGGGCATAAGAATTCAAGTCTAATAATTAATAGTGCAATGAAACATTCATCTACAGACCTCATTTCACTTAAGGGTTAGCATCCAAAAGCCTAACCTCCATCTAGCAGTCTGTCTGCTAGGGTGGACAGCACCTCCCAGCCTAAATGAGGATACAAATTCTCTGTTCATCTTTCCTTCTCCCTTTCATAATTAAACTTGCTAGCTTTAAGATACCCATTAGCTCTATTATGCAGTTATGTTACGAAAGAAAAAGGCTTTTAAAAGCAGAGTAAAGAAAAACACTGTCAGAGAAAACCATTCATAAACTAATGGCATGGCCTGCAGTGTTCATTAGATATAGGCTTCACAATGGTAATAAATGCTAATTAAATTTGCAGATCAATTTTCACAGTAACCTGTTTTCACTTGCCAATAAATACTTCTTACAACTTTCAAGCTTGGCTTCAACTCCAAGTTGCCTTAAGATTATCCATAAACCAATTTCACTTCCAAATAGCCAAGCTGTATGAAAGGTTTTGTCAACAAAAAACATGTTTTAAAGAGATATTACACATCTTTACAAATCTTTAAAAAATCAAAATTATTCTTTACTACTACAAGTTACACTCAAGTGAAATCATAAGCTAGCAGTTCATGACATGAAGAAAACCAAGTGTTTTTTTTTTTAAACAGACTTTGGAATGTACTATGCAACTCTGGCCTTGCACAAATAGGAAAAATACCTTTGCTGTAATTGAACGCATAGAAAGCTAACAAATCAGCTCCAAACATAACTGAACATTTTCAATAATGAGTCCTGTAACAAGATGGAAACCAAAGAACTTACAAAACCAGCAGACCAGGAGGTCTCGTGCTACAAACAGTTTAACAACTTCAAGAGAGAAGGCAAACAACTTCTTAACGCCATCAGAGCAACTTTATTCAAAAGGCACTGGAAATGAAATAACTGCTCTAATTAACGCGAAAACAGCATGGTACAAAGTACACGCATCTTTCTAATCACAAAATAAAATGTTGAAATATAACCTCTCTAAATATAATTTGAAGACAAATAGACATAGGGTGTATTTTCCACAATATATCTCTGAGTGAAAAATGAAAGAATACCTACCAGCAGGCATAGAAATTATAATAATAAACTTGAGATAATAATTATTATAAGATTAATTAAAAATAAATAATTAATAAACTTGAGAAAGAACAAGTTTCAGATGACATTAAGCATGGAAAAAATTGAAATGTTTTAAAGTGTTTTGTTTTTTTTAAATTATTTTCTCTAATACACATTACTCTTTTCTGCATAAAATGTAACACATGGATTTCATTTTTTGTAAATGAATACAAGAACAACTTCTTCCATACTCCAAAACACCACTAAAAGATTCCCCAAAGAAAAGGGAAGACATTAACAATGTCCCTATGACATTTAATTCCTGCTAAATAGGAAAAAAATTATCTTCAATTGTGACAACATGTGGAACACTTAAGTGTTGCACACAAAACCTCTGACTAAAAAAAAGTAAAATAAAAATGAAATATGGAGTATATGAAATGCACTTATTTTATAAAAGTATAAGTAGATGTTCCCAAAACCAAATTATTTTTTCTGTCAATCAAAAAAATGTGTATTCTTATAGAGTTGTTAATTTTAAAACAGCTAATCATTTTTACTTTTAGAAAAGTGACAAGGAAACAGAACTGACAGCTCTAAGAATGCAGACATTTAATTTTATTTATTACCTTTTACACTCACAATTGTAGGAAAACATTAAGCGCTACTTACTTTGACAAGAGTTTCAGGAGACACTTCTTCATCTGGGACCCAAAGTTTTGTTGTCTTTTTTCCTGGAAGCTAAACCAAATTTTACATTTTGTTACACTACTGTTACTCTTCAGAGAAACCTGCTGTAATCTCCTCTTTCCTGTTTGCTTCTGAAAACATTACATCAGCGCTCACTGGTTAGCTTTGTGCCTTGTGTATTTTATAGAAGTAACCATTACAGAAGTGAGATACTGTTTTTACCTTGCTACTCAAATATCAGCAAATTTATCACTAGCACACGGGTTTTTGTTGTCATTATTACATTCTAAAGCAGTTGTTTCCATGTAATAGACACTGCTTTGAAAACAACTGTCATTTTCAATATCCAGTATATTTGAACCTCACATGCATAGTTTTAGACTGTAAATCTCTCCCTAAATTTGGCTGACAACACACAAGTTGTTTTTTTCATTTTTTAATCACTATCAATACACAAGTCTCAGACAAATAAAGATTAACAGTCTTCCATTTAAACAATGTATTTTAATTTCAAATGCACCATACTGTAGTGGTTTAGTCTTGGCTGGCTGCCAGGTGCCCACCCAACTGCTCTCTTACTTCCTCTCCTCAGCAAGTTCGGAGGAGAAAATGTGATGAAACAGTTCATGGGTTGAGACAGGGATGGGGAGATCACTCACCAATTACTGTCATGGGCAAAACAGACCTTGCTTAAGGAAGATTAAATCAGTTAAAATCAGAGAAGGGCACTGAAAACTAAAGGCAAATTAGAAACACCTTTCTCCCTAACCCCACTTTTTCCCAGGCTCAACTTCAATCTCAATTCTTCTCCCTCCTTGCTCCCACCCTAAATGAGCAGCGCAGGGAGAAAGGGAATGGGGGCTGCAGTTAACTCATAACGCTTCATCTCTGCCACTCCTTGCAGGAAGCTTGCCACATTAACCCAACACACATACTCCTAAAAAAATAAATAAATCACAACTTGCTCATTTAAGACAACAGACTGAGCAAAGTCAATAACAACACTACTTTCAACAAAAGGCAAGACATGAGCAATCAAATGCTGTGCTATACAGCATCTCGATTTTGTAAGGACTACCAAACCAGTGTTCCTACCTTTCCTGTACTGTGGGTTTTCAACTGGGTCACACAGTGTATGTGGAAATGGAAGGAGAAGCATAAAAAAAGTAGAACCAGCAAAGCCAAATATTTTCACAACTACTTGACGAGTATCCTACTACAGGAGAAGGGGAATCTTTGAACAAGATTTTAAAAATACTTACCCTATCATTCATTAACAAATCTTTAACAATAAAAGTGGCAACCAAAGATTTCAAAGGAGCAGCAAACTGATCAGGTGCTAGCATGGCTATATGGCCAATAGTAACCAACGGTGTAATGAGATGCTCAAAATTGCTCGGATCCAGACTTTTATGCAGTGGCTAGAATAAAGGCAACAAATTCAAATATTACTCATATAATCTGTGCCTTATTTGGGTCAGGGGTTGGGGAAGAGGGGGAGACGCATTTCTATTTCAGAAATATAATTTTGAAAGAACTGTTGATTATTTAAAAACACCTTCACCAACCCTACAACAGGTCTCCTACGAACTGAAAGGAAAAGCAAGAAGAAAGAAAATGTTAATCGTATCTGGGTAATTCAAAAAGGTGGTAGCTCAAGAAGGACCATCTGGGAAACAACGGATAAAAACGTAATTTCCTGTTGAAGACGTGGGCGTAGTGAATCTCAAGATGGCAATTTCAGTAGTGGACTGATTCACCCTTAGAGATAAAAGACTGATGGGCCCTAATTAGAAAGAACATTTGTAATAATAACAATGAAATCTGTAAGCATGTGAATACTTTGGGCCAGTCCCAATGGAGCTGAGGAGTGCTGTATGGGTCTCCTTCCTAAGAACTGTTCATAGGTCTAGCAGACTGTTCAATACTTTGTTTTACTCTATAGTTTATTAAAATTCATAACCTTAAACGTGATCATAGAATGGCTTGGGTTGGAAGGGGCCTCTAAAGATCATCTAGTTCCAATCCCCCTGCCATGAGCAGGGGTACCTTCCACTAGGTCAAGTTGAACAAAGTCCCATCCAATCTGGCCTTTAACGCTACCAGAAAGGGGGTATCCACAACTCCTCTGAGCAATCTCTTCCAGTATCATGATGGATCATGGGACACTAAAAACTATCTTCTACTACCATTTTTACTATCATATCTTCTTTAAGTTCAACACAACTAACTCACCATACAAATTGCCACTGTAATCCTCAATTTACACATGCACTATAAAACATTAATAAAAAGCAACCTAAATATTTTCATTTTACCTCAAATATCTGTGCAAACTGTGTTTCTTTGCTGGAAAATATTGCATGGATGCAGTGAATAGCATACTTGGCTTGACGAGGAGGTCCTTTTTTAGCTTTATGATGCAACACTGGAAGCAAAGCACTTGAAAAAAAAAGGAAAAAAAGATAAGCACCATTTCAAAAACTGGAAACTTTCCAAAATATCAAACTAACAAATAACAACTATTTACATATATAGAAAACAACACCTCTACGGAAATGCTAATAATTCTCCTGGTTATAGCAACTTTTTCCAAAGTAAGGAAAAATGACTATTTATGTGGCTTGCAAGCAAAAAAAAATACAGCAGTTTTCATTGATATAACCTCATGTGGCAAAACAAACATTTTACCTGCATAAGCTACTAAAATGCTCTTTTCAAAATATTCTTATCTACACATCCCTACTCCCTGGATATTAAATTGCAAAGAACATTTTTACATTGCTATATACTTAATTTTATAAAAAGTGAATCTGAAAGGCAATTATACAAATTATAGCAGTATCAGGGACATATTAGCTAATACTACTTTGCATACACTTCACTTCCATTCTTCAAAAAGTTATTGCATTTTAAAGTCCTGCAAATCTCTTTCCTGTTTTATCTGAAGTGATACTTTCTTCCAGAAGAATGTTGTATAACCCTATACCTTGCCAAAGCAAGAATGAGATTCTAAAAACCCATATGATGAAAAACACTACTTAAGATATACAACTTACGATCTTATATGAGGAAAGTCTTCTTCAATTTTGCCTCCTGTGTTTTTGAAAATTTGTAACGCAGCTTCTGCCACTTTTTCATCATCCATTTTCAAGCAAGCCAAGAGAGATTCAAAAGTTTCAGCTGAATGAAATGAGATAGGGTGTGTAAATGAAAGTACCTGCCAAAAAAAAAAAAAGCCATGTTAAAAATTCGTAAAGGTCCGCATAGATAGAACACTCCTACAAAAGTCGCTTTTTCCTGCCATCTTGGAATATTTGTAAAACAGTGTCTGTTTTTAATCACATGATCAATATTTCTCTTTTTCTTAGGCATCTTTTAGCCTTCTCTGTCTTTATACACTGTCTCATCTGTTTTACCCAATTTTGCAGTCTCAATTTCTTCTCCTGTTACTGTAAGCATGCACTTCTCAGTGGCTACATCTACATTAGCAAGTACTGGGTTGCAGCAGAAGCTGGTTTTAAGAGAAACATAATGGTGGTTATATTGCAATTTTGTTTCTCCAAAAAGAATGAAGCTTGTGTGCTTCCAGACTTCTTAGATCATGCAACTGTTTTCCTTGCTAAGTGGAACAACTGATTGGTGCTCTGTAGTGAGAGACACACCCAATACAGCAAGTAACAAACCCAATACAGCCTCCAGACCCTCTTTCTACCAGAGCTGACCAGACCTTGTACCTCTCCTTCAGATTCTTGGATTCTGTTGACTCTACCTTCAAGTGTGACAATCCTCCCATGTTAAAACAAAATCCTCATCTGTTCCTCTCTGAAACTTTGCCTCTCTTTCATTTTAAAGTGCTTGTTGATTATTAGCCTCTTTCCATATGATGGATTACAGCCCAGAAAGCCACCTGTATCCTGGGCTACATCAAAAGCAGCGTGGCAGCAGAGTGAGAGAGGGGATTCTCCCACTCTGCTCTGCTCTCATGAGACCCCACCTGGAGCACTGTGTTCAGCTCTGGGGCCCCCAATATCAGAAGTACATGGAAGCTATCAGACTCCTAGTTGATCTAAGATGTTTTGAATACTTCAGTATGAGAGCCTTGTAGATTTTGACACCTCTGAAATCAGCCCACAGTTGGACTACTCCCAAAATGACCTCAGTCATATGATGGTACTATGACACAAGTATCTTTCCTAGCAAATACAGGATAAACTTATACTACAGAGTCTCTCTCAAGTACACTAGCTTTAAAAGTACTAAGTGAAAGTGAAAGACCTATGTAGTTGCATTTAGTTTCATGCTTTCAAAAGCATTTGCAACTAACATAGTGATTGGCCTTTTTCCTCCTAGGAAAAAGGGACGGCAGAGTACGAAATTCTGTATATTGTCCCCAGAAACACATCTTGATAAGGTTTGCTATGCTAACAGTCTCAAGTAAGATTTCAGACAGCAGTTATAGATAAAACCCCAATTTACGTGGAACTCAGGAGAACCACCGTATTGTACAGATACACAAGTACGGTACAGTTTTAGAAGTAGTATTAACTGTGTTCACAAACCACTGAATTCACACTCTAGTACTCAAAACTCAACTGCTGATGTCACACATATAGCTACTTTTAACTTCTAGGAAAGCTTCTAAATGATTTCTGAAATAACCTTATATATAAATCACACAAAACATGCATAGACAACCATAATCTAACCAGTATTCTTCCAGATACCCAGCAAAATGCTTAATGACTGAAGATATTGAGTGCTAATGACAAATTTATTTTAACAAAGTTATTTTAGAAAGTTTTTATATGCTTATTGACCACCAAGAGTACACTTGCCTTAAGCAATTCAAGACCTGCTCTGATTGCCTGGTCAGTAGGTACACCCTCATCTTCATCATCAGCTGTTCCATCTATAGATTTGTTTACTTGCTTGATAAGGGCACTGAAGAGGAAGACAAAAACATGGCCTTGTGTTTACTGCAATACATATAAAACATAAGCCTATTATAAAATAAATGCAATTCATCTACATACACATTCTGATTGTCCTCATCTGCCATTAAGCATTAAGTTAAAAAACATTTAACCATCATGAATTAAGCAGTTACACGTTACTCTAGAAGAATGACCAAGGAAAGAAAACAATCTGAGCATCAGAAGTAACAAATTCAAATAAGAATTATGATTAGGGTAGTAGATCCTGTGGATTCTTAATAATTGATAGAAAATAACCATTAATAATGCTTAGTCTAACAGCAATAAATAAAATAACCATTAAACAGCTGTGCTGGAAGTTGATGAAAAATTTAAGAGACTTATCTCCTGCATATTTCACCTTGACAGTAATGCTTGTTTTTTTCTTACACTGTAACCTAGGAAGGGAAATGGTGATTATCCAAATGATCTTGTTAGTAAGTGCTGTAGGCAGCTTCCCTGTCAAGGACTGAACAATATTCAGAATATACCTTCAGTAAATTCTGTAAGGCATATTTATAATCAGTGGAAGCAAACAAAGAGACACCTACTCAGACTTTCCTTTTTTTTTTCTACTCCTAATTGGACAAAAATAACCATCTATAGCAAAACAAAACAGTCTGACAGTCTCAAAAATGAAGAAGAAATTTAGTGATAATTTACAAAGATGGAAGATGACCAATTCTGCGGAAAAACTGAAAATATTTACTTTTTACTTTATTTTTTTCCCTGTGTTTACTGTACAGGGGTCAGTCAATAGGTACGTGGTGAAACAAGTATTAAAACTTTGCAACAAATTTGAACATTACTTTAAATGCACATTTTATACTGCTTCTGTGATTTTTTAAAATGCACTTTCAAATTTGAAAAAAGTCTAGCTATGCATTATACTTAATCCAAGATCAAAAGAAAAATTATGTTAAGAACTTCTCTGAAACAGATTTTTAAATGAAGTCTCAATGGCTCCATTACACTGTATGTGTGACAGGCAGAAACTGAAACGCTCAAGTACTTAAAAGCCATGGCCAGAAATTCCTTTTAATTTAAGTCAGTCACTCACAAATCAAACTTCCCCCATCAGCAACAGATCCATTTTTACTGACAGTTTGTTCCAGCTGTGCTGAATGACAAATCAATTGTTTGTGCAGCTACACTCTGAATGAGGAGAAAGAAACCCCTAAGCTAGGAGAAACAGAAGAAAATATTGCAGGTCGCTAGGCCTTAAAAACTCTCCTCCTGCCATCAATCCGCTGCTGCTTGTGTTTAAAGACAGAATTAGAAACCCTGATTTCAAACTCTGTGATCTACAGTCAACAACACACACGCAAAATTACCTGATGGATTCAGTATCAATGTGCACAGGAGCAATTCTCTCAAGAAGAAACTTTATCATTTCCAGGAAAGGATTTGTTGGTTGTTTTGGGTTGCCCAACTTCTTTGTAATTTCCCTCTGCAATTTAAGTTTCAATTAAGTTTATAATCAATTTAGTTCCCAAAACATTCACGTATTTTAAGAACTATTCTTACCACACATCCCTCAGCCTGTTTGCACGAACATGTTGGGCTAACAAGCATTTCTAACTGACTCCTTATTTTTTCATCATCTTCTAGAACTTGTGTGAATTTTTTCATGAAATCTTGAGCTTTCCCCGGATCAGGAAGGTTTCCTTTAAGTAAGCAAAAGAAACGACTATTTATTTTAGTAAATATCAGGACTGTACGTTACACAAGTTCAAAGCCTCACACCATCATATTAATAAACAATTATTAATATTATTATATATATAATATACATATATTTATATAATAAATATTAAACATATCATAAATAAAGAAAAAATACTTGGGACCTAGCCAAGCAAATAGCATGATTAATTTTTTCCTCCACATTGGCCTTAAACAGTACTACTTTGCCAAAAGAACAGTTTGCACCTTTTAAAAAAAACTTCATTTAAAACCAAAATTTCAGAATTGTAAAGTGTGTTTTTTTTTTGGTTAAGAGTTTAAGTTACACAGAAGTTCTTCTGTCTCCAAGATGCCTTCCTACTACTGAAACAAACTCTTGTGCATTCTCCTAACAACACTTACAATACTGACACATCAGAAAGAGGTAAGCCAGTACCTGTATAGGTAGGTTAGTTAACATCAATATATATTCTATAATAAATGCTAAAGGACACAGTGACACCTTAGATCATCTGCATTTTAAATTAATCTAGAAAAGTTAGAAATGTATCCAAAATGCCAAGTGATAAGCTTCATGACTAGAGATTTTTTACAGTAAGCAATTCTTGCTTTTAGTTGTCTTAAGTTTTCACATCATACCATCACAACATATTTATTGTGATTTGCTACAAAACTTACCTGTTACAAAGCTTATTTGTTATAAGCTTATCTCAAGTGATTTTTAAAAGAAGAAATACATTGACCGCAATTTTTAGATGGTATAAATACTTCAACTGACTTACTTGTTATTACCATCACTTTTGAGAATATAGCTTTACTGCTGGCATCTGTCTGCAAGTCACAAAAAAGAAAAATGTATTAAGTAAAAATTTTATATATTTCCACTGAATGAGCAAAATTCCATAATGATGTATTATCAACAAATCAGCACCTATTATTTTGTTAACACATCAGTGTGTTAGAAACCAAAACACCACAGCAAATTTAATGCTAAATTGCTCCAGGAAGTAGAAGACAGAGAATGTTTCCATGGGCATGATCTTTCTCACATGCTATAAACTTTTTTTTTTTTATTATTATTACTTCTTAATCTACTATATAACCTCTGAAAAGTTGTATAGTTACAACTATAAAATGACAGTCCTATGAGAAAAAATTTAAATGAGAACACGGCTACCTTTCAAAAGCTTTCACTGAAAAGCATTTCATTTTTAAAAGAATTCTGCTTAGCTGCCACCATTGCTAGAACTGTCTTTTAGAGACCTCCCATTGTAACAGACAAAATTGATGACCGATAAGCCTAAAATTACACACAGGAAAACAAAGACAAATCAACTCAGAAAGAAGGCTCAGCTTAGAAGACAAATATTCTTTATACCTAAGTACTCAACACGAGGCAAACAAAGACCTGTGGTAGGCCTTTTCATCACGTTCACGTCGGGAAAGAACCATTAAGCAGTAGTGCTGCAAGACACTAACACTTTTTTATGAAAGTCTTAAGATTATTACAGACTAGAGGGGAAAATGTTCAAGGTAGAGGTCAAAGTCTTGTTCAGGCATACACAGTTTGTTTTTTCTTAGTGAAATCTGCACATAGATTTCAAATAAAGTTCAAACAAGCCATATCAGCTTTGGAGATAACAGTTACTAGTTATTACAATAACTTTGGCTAACACGGGAAAGTGTGTATTTCTAGAAGGAGTGTCCTTTAACTTTTTGGAGTACATTTCTGTTGTGCAGTTGATGAGGTACTACAAAAGAAAAGAGAATTTTGAGTTCTAACGTCATTGCAAAAAAAACAACAAGGAAATTAATCAGGCAATTTGTACAAACTCCTGCGATGTTTGAGAACAGTGCCAATCCTGGAAAGATTGGAGTATAACAAAAATACACCAAGAGATTAAGATAAGCAGTGTTTTCAGTGAGTACTATATCTCGTGACATGGATGCTTAAGCACATTGTTCCAGCCATTAAATATTTCTACAGAAATTTCAGTCAGTTTTTAGCATCAGAAGAATGCTGTCTTTTTCGGGGCTTTTTGCTGTCAGAGCTGAACATACATGTTCAGACAAGAAATTATGTGGGGGGAGACAAACAAAAAACCACACCAGAAATCAAATCTGGTGTGTAGATTTCAAATAACGTCACCTGATACAGAATCTCTGTATGTGCTCCTCTGGCAACTCAGAAAAACACCACCAACTAAAACCCACCCTGTATTGTGGAATTCCTGTAGAACTTCTCTAAATGACAAAATAATTTTCCAAGATAGGGAAAAAAACAGTGGAGTGGAAAAATCAAAGATCTATAATCACAGAACAATTTCGGTTGGAAGGGACAACTGTAGCTCACCTGGTTGAATGGTCTACTTAATTTGCTCTAGTCCTCATCTAGTTGAGTTTTTAAGTATTTACAAGGATGGTTTCACAGCCTCGCTGGATAAGCTGTTCCCATATTTGATCATCCTTACTGACTTATTTTTTTCCCTCCTTACTACCTACTCAAAATTCCCTTGTGGCAACTTTGTACTCTGATTCTTGTTCTATCTTTGTTGTCTTGGAGCTCTCACAATACCTACACTTGCCACAAGGACAACACGTACAGGAGAAAAATGAACAATTAAGCTACTGTGATTAATAAGGGTAGAAGTTCGACCAAAGCGAAAATGGACATATGGTAACATTACGTTATCTTCTAAAAGGTTACTAACTCATTTTGGTCTTGTTTCATACAAAACATTTGTTTCAACATCGTTTCTAGACTTCTGAATGAAAATTAAAAAAAAAAGACACCTGAGCAGGGGCATGAGAGACATGAGAGCATTACAGATACAAGGGTAAGAGTTGCCTGAGCAGGGCTGGAGGGGAGATGCAAGGAGAAGGTATGGCTCTAAAGGGACTGCAGCCAGTGGAGGTACCCAGGCTGGAGCAGTGGGTTAAGTGGGTTAAGACTGAGCTGCAGCAAAAGAAAAGGAACCACCACACCATGACCACAATGTATGGCAAGGGGACTGGAGACCGTGAAATGGGGAACAGAATTATCTAATAGGGAGCTGAAGGGTGTTTCTTGAAGAGCTTATTTGTTTGCTAGAAAGCTGCCTGGCAGAGAAGGACCTGGGAGTATTGGTTGATAGTCGGCTGAATATGTGCCAGCAGTGTGCTCAGGTGGCCAAGAAGGCCAACAGCATCCTGGCCTGTATAAGAAGCAGTGTGGCCAGCAGGTCTAGGGAAGTGATTGTGCCCCTGTACTCGGCTCTGGTGAGGCCGCACCTTGAGTACTGTGTTCAGTTTTGGGCCCCTCGCTACAAGAAGGACATGGAGGTGCTCAAGAGAGCCCAGAGAAGGGCAACGAAGCTGGTGAGGGGTCTGGAGAACAAGTCTTACGAGGAGCGGCCGAGGGAGCTGGGGTTGTTCACCCTGGAGAAGAGGAGGCTCAGGGGTGACCTTAGCGCTCTCTATAGGTACCTTAAAGGAGGCTGTAGCGAGGTGGGGGTTGGTCTATTCTTCCACGTGCCTGGTGACAGGACGAGGGGGAATGGGCTTAAGCTACGCCAGGGGAGGTTTAGGTTGGATGTTAGGAAGTACTTCTTTACTAAAAGGGTTGTTAGGCATTGGAATGGGCTGCCTAGGGAAGTGGTTGAGTCACCATCCCTGGAGGTCTTTAAAAGACGTTCAGATGTAGAGCTTAGTGATATGGTTTAGTGGAGGACTTGCTAGTGTTAGGTCAGAGGTTGGACTCAGTGATCTTGGAGGTCTCTTCCAACCTAGGTGATTCTGTGATTCTGTTCACTTTCATTTCTCAATACCAGAATCAATAATTAAAAGTTTATGTTAATAGACAGCAAACTAAATTAAGAAATAGCCCCTCACTCAGCACTGTGTTGTCGCCCACAACAGCACCTCAGACTGCCTGAAAGCACAAGCTGTGTTGCCCACAACATCGCAAGCTGCCTGAAATCACACATGCACTCCTGTTACGCAAAAAACATTCAAGTGTAGAGAATCAATACTTAATCATGAAAGATGCAATGAAAAAGACATGGACAAAAGCAAACACGTAAACAGAATATCCCATTTTCAATGCAATGCTTATGCTGACATTTATTAAAATTAAATATTTAATTCTAAGTCACACTTGATATTTTACAACCAAGAAAGCACTTTAATTACTTCCCCCGAAAACAAAGGGAAAATTTGAAATTTCACTTTCAACTGAAATGCAGAATATATCAAGAAGCTAACTCAAGTTTTAAATTATGCATAAATGTATTTAAATTACACCAAAAATATAATAAAGTAGATTAAAATGATTTCAGTAGTCACTGAAACACAATGAATTATTACTGTATTAGCGATTACTGCACTAAAGAATTCAATACAACATTACGGTATGTTTTAATTGCCCTAAAGCAAAATTACGAATTTCACTAAAATCACCTTGAATATAACTCAAACAGGACTGCAAGACTAAGATTGTAATAGAACTACTGCTATCTGCAAGACAGTAGTATTTCCAAGCAGACATTAGATAATCCGATTACACTTGTAAAAATGCAGTTACCCTTTCATTGTGTTCAGACAATTTCAGTAAAATTATAATTCAGTCATAAAACTGCATTAAGTTTGCCTGTGATGTTTGAGTGTATACACATATAAAAGACTTAAATATATGAACATGGACACAGTAACACTTTATAGGATACACTATTACTATTAAAACACCAACAGATTAAACTTGTAGCACTGAAGTCATAATCATGTTCCAAATCACGTGCAGAATTTCACCTTATTTTTTTTAAATGATAATACGCATATACATACAACCAAAACAAATCTAAATTTTACTGTGAGAATATCCTAAATCTTCTAGATATGTCTATCTTTTAGAAATATGCCCACTAAGAATAAAAGAATTCAACACTAGTCTGTCATCTCCAACACAACATTTAAGAAGTTTCCAAGAGGAAAGAGAAACAAGATAAAATACTCTCATCTCTCAAATGTTACTAATTTATATAAGATAAGAAATCAGGATGTTTAGGTATTTTTTCTTAATTACTCAATCTGGCAGTCAAAAATAATATACCATCTTTTTCTCTTGTTTGAGAACCAGAACAATCCTGGCAACATGTAGCTCTTAAACAGGGGAAGCACATAATTTAATATTAAGTGGCTAGCAAAAAACTTTACAAAAAAACCCTTAAAAACACCTGCTCTTACTGACAAAACATATACAGATTTCTTACTGAAAGCATAGTCTAATGGAATCAAAATATTTTCTGTCATTAATATTAAGCTTCAAATGGAACTAATGGAAATAATGGATTTTTAAAAAGTTTGTTGTTGTTGTTGTTTATTGTTCTGTTGTTTTTTGTTGTTTTTTGTTTTTTTTTTTTAAGTATAACTGCATATTCACTGTGGAATAAAGACAAATATAACTTACTTTTGGTTGTTTTATTAGGTCAACTAAATCCTTTACTTGATGTCGTAACAGATTCTGACATTTCCACATTTCATTCAATGCTCTAAAAAACAGAATGGAAGAAGAAAAGAAAAAAGAGTTGTCAAAGTCTTCTATTCAATAGTGTAACTGTCCAACAAGAGCTTTTACATTATTTTAAATGTTCTTCTAAACATCTTCTAAATATTCCTGTCACATGAAACATCATTGCTCTGTGAGCAAACTCTAAATGTTTCCTAATTGAATGATACGGAAAATTTAATTGATCATACTATACTGGTACAAAATGTGATTTTGAAACAAGTTTTATTTCAGACGCTTAACTATACTGCCTTTAAAAGAACTGGGAAGTAATTGATATCTGTCTTATAAAGAAAGCATTTGTACAAGTTTGAAATCATTCTTCTAAAAACATTCCAAGAAGCAGGCTAAGATTTTTATCATCAAAACAATGTTTTTCTTACACAGAAAGCAGTTACTAGAACAAGTTGCAAAAAGTGGACATGATTAGACTTGTAAGAGATGCATTAGAGATAGTCTACAAAACTGAAAATCAGCACACTTTCCAGGAAAAATGATCTAAAAATTAAAACCAAAATCTAGTAAAAAGAATTTAAAAAAATCACTCATTTTTAAAACTTCTAGAATCCACAAGCAAAGTCAGTCCTATTTAACTAAGTGAATATACTGAATCTTTAAAATACATACTGCTGCATACACCAACTGTAGAATTCAGAAGTTATTTATTGCGTGAAATAAGAAGCACTGAAAAAATCCCATTCTGCACTTTGTTTAGCCTATACCAAAAATTGCTAGAACAGTAGCAGCTTTATTTTTAATAAATTATTCTTTATTTTACTGTGCTACACCGTTGTAACTTATTCAGGCATGTTAGACAAACTCAGGAGATTCAAACACCAGTTTCTCTAGAATTTGAATGCTGTGGGTGGGGTTTTTTTAGCCAATGTATGATAAACAGTCTCCCACATGAGAAAAATTACATTTAATTTTCAAGTAACTGGGTACTACTAAATGAAAAACAAAGTAAAACTAAGTAAATTCAATCACCACAATGAACATTACAGCAGCAAAACTGGCATTATTCAAATTCACATGCATGCACTAATTTTAATGCAAGTAATTACCTTCTCCAAACATAATTGGAAATAAAATGAATACTGAAGGAGAAGAGACAAACAAATAACTCCTCCCACTCTTGAGTTATCCTGGCTGCTAAAATGAGGAGTATGTTGATTCTTAAATCTTCAGATACGATCTAAAGCTAGTCAACGCTACTAATCTGTGTTATCTCTTTCAAGACATAAAAGGACTAACATGCACTCAAAAGCTTTTTGCCAGTTCTTTGGCACTACTATTTTTTTTCGCTGTTTATGGTTTAAAGGTACCACACCTTGTTAAAAACCACCCTACTAATTTTTTCAAACTCTCATTTGAAGAGATTACAACATACAGTATTAATACGTACTGTACAATACATACAGGAGATCAATACATACAGTATTGCTATATTCCATTTACTAATAGTTGTTGAACTACTTTTGTCCACTGGCTTAGGGTACTCATAACAACTTAGAACCAATTTACAATGACTGTATTAAAAATTATTTTGCAAGTCAAAAATACCACATACTTCACAGCATTTGAATCCAGTGTTGCATAAAGGTAATACAAACATTTCATTCGTTCATTTGTTTCCAAGTTGTGAGGGACCATGTACTGAGCAAAGATGCGTTCAACAAGTAACCTGAAAGACAGCGTTAAGGAACTGTTAAGCAAGAAAGGGGTCTTAAATTGTTAAAGTGTTTGTTCAGAAATTCTCAGACATCCTAGAGATGTGGCATACAAAGACATATTTATTAAAAAAAACTAAAGTCAAGCCACCTAACTTCCAATAAAACTCAGCATAAATTAAACAAAAAGATACCATTATGGAAGACGTACCGTTAATGTTAGCAGTAGCACATTTAGGAGATGACATTATCATTATCAGATTTATTAACCCAGATAGAAATCAAAGGATTTTAGAAAATAATGTCTCTTAACTGTTGGCCCAAAGGATAAGTATTGTAGTCAATTTTTGAACTGACCCCATATACGGGGCTTAAAATACGAGGAAAAAAACAGAAAAAATAAAAACAGTCACATTGACCATTACACATTATCATGAAGCCCAAAAGAAGAATTCAGATACTAGTCAGAAGAAACTGGCTTTTTCCCCACTCCTCCCTGGCCCGTTCCTGAAAGGCGGAGTTTATCCCATTTCTGTTGCTTCCACAGTAAAAATGCAAGTACATTCAACAATAATTTTGAAATGAATGAAATTAATGAAAGCTTCTGCTATGACATGGAAGCTCCTCATCTAGAAACAGGAGAAAAAGGCTTGGGTCTGACAGTTACTTAGGAAAGTCTGTGAAATAAAACAAAATGAAAACCACACCTATGTTTCAATCATGTACGTTTTTAGGCTGGAAATGAGAGTAAAATCCTCATTCTTACACACAAGCTTAAGTTACTAGAGTCCTCCAATGGGATCAGGTGGTCAAAACGCAAACCCAGCTAGCTTAAAAAGATCTTGAAGTTTAAGAACTGTGAATGAATAAGACTGGACCTGATGATCCAGACAGTTCCTTCCACTTCCATGGTACCAAGAAACGACTGATTATTTTGCAGGCGACTTTCTAATAGTGTAAATATTTGAAAAGATTTGTATGAGTTTGCAATGCCATTTGTATTTGATCCATGCTGTGAAGACCAAAGACCCATCTCCAAAGCCAACAAGTCCAATTGCTTAGTCAAGGCAGACTAGTTCCCAAAGTAGTTCCTAATGTGCAACTGTTTTTCAATACGAACAATGAAATAGGGTATACAGCTGGGATGACGGAGTCATTGCTTTCACCACAAATCACAAGGCTCTAATTCTGGGCTGTTATCATACAGAAAAACTAACCTTCCACAGAGTGAGATGCCTTAACCATTGCCACTATATTTACTAATTGGACTTGCAAGTCCAAAGCAAGATTGTTAAGGCAATATTACTTACTGGATTTTAACATAAAAATCAGCAAGTTACTGAAAGGTAAAAAAAAACCCTCCTCTATGAAAGCAGTGGTGAAGTACAGGTTGGGAATATTTCAAAATTTTCAGCTTCTTACAATCACTTTTGGCCTTACACAAGCAGAAGAAAACAGCAAAGAACAAAATTTGGCTGTATAAGATTATGCACTTGATAAGAACACACGCAATTATCAAGTCGTCTTCTTGTCAGCACTTAAGCTTGAAGGAAAAACAAGTTACCAGAGTTATCCACAGAAAACCCAGCTTTCAAAAGGTGGACTTACCGATCATCAATACTGTTCTGATAATATATATGCAGAAGTTTATCTTTTATCCACGATATCTGTTTTGCAGCTTCTTTTCCTGCTTCTGACTGTAATGAGTATTTCTTGTATATCTGTGCAAGTCCCATCATAGCTTCTTTCCTCACTCTCCACTTGGGAAAAAGAAATAGTACCACGGTTTAGCAGTTCAAAACTCAAATTTGAAAAGACTGAGGAGCTTCCTGGTATTTTCTATTCTTCCCCAAAATAAAATAGTTTAATTGAATTACAAGTACAGTTTCTTCTCATTAAGACAAATACTGCATTATATCCACTATGCTAAGCATTTCAACGTAGGTAACTACTACGCAAGTACGCCTCTTGAATTTAGAATTGTTACAAGTTCAAGGCAACACCCTTTTTCACAGATCTGCATCAAATACTTGAGATTGTATTATGTCTGCACCATGGGAAAGCATGTCACCAAATGAAAAATCAGGTGATAATACTAATTTTAAGTTTGCCGTTAACAGCCTCGTTTACCATACTCTAATGTAAGCAGAAAACATCCTAAGTTTTGCCGAATAATGAAACATAGCTAAACTAAATTTCAAGGCTATTCGAACTTGAAAGCTACTATACCCACTTGCAGTTTTTCAATGAACTAATTAAAAGCAGACAATGTAGCCACCTCTGACGGTGGAACAATTTGCATGAGTAATCTACCATACATTTTGAAACTTGTTCTCAAAATATCATAAGAAAAATGTTAGAATGTCTTACAAGGGTCTCGTTTTACTCAAAAATTACTATGAAAACTAAACAACTGGAGTGACATAATTGTTCTTCGGCATATAGTATTTTTTTGATCATACTACATTAAATAATAATACAGCACAATAAAAAAGGTTGCATTCCAGTCAGGGGCAAAAGCTATCTCATTAAGTACACTGTCTCAAAATTTTTTGCATTATATGGGTTTTCGTTAGTAATTTTAAAATTAGCTCAGCATTCTTAAGAAGCTTTGCTTTTAAGAAAAAGAAAGCTAATTACAGTAAGATACAAAAGACTAGAAGTATAATGCATAGCCACCATTAGTACTTAATGTCTTACCCGCTTGTCCAGTGTTCGTTCTCTGACAAAATTAAGCAGGTGATCATTGACAAGCAGAAGATCTTTTTTAGCAGCAGTAACTATGGATACTATAACATCATGCCTTATTGCCTCTTCAGGATCATGTGACCTTACTTTAAGATATTCTGGGGAAATAAAATAAAATAAGCACTTCAGTTGAGGTATACAACTTCAGATACTTTTATTTCTCTAGCGGCTACCCAATGGACAGAAACAGAAAACCATGGGTTTCTACAGTTTTGAGTACGAACAGTAAGAAGCCACTAATTTTTCCTAAGATTAACTGGAATGTGAGTAATAAACCTTTTATTCACTTAGAACACTCAATACTTATGTTTCTGGCATTAAGGAAATAAGAGTTGAGAGATTAAGTTATTAAAAATTATTTCTTGTAATAATTAGTTATAATCTACATTTGCAACTATTACAGTCCAAGAGAACTGCATCTATAGAGCTGAATAGATGCTGAAGTTCTTCTAAGAACTTGATATCCACACTACATACACATTTTAAAGTCTTACTTCAGGCTAGAGGCTACTCTCTTCCTGCAGATTCCTATAACTGGTTGACAGAGCACATCAGTTGCACTCCTGAACACAGCTTCTGTACTTTCCCAAAGGAATCTGGTTCACGTGCTCCAGAACACTCCGCAGTGTGAACCACTTGAGCATAGCAAGCAGGGACAAATCAAGAGACATACTTAAGAAGCATGCTCTTTCACCAAGCTAAAAATGCTTATTTAGACAAATCCTAATTCATTCAACACAGAACAGTTTTTTTCTAGATTATGTTGGCATATTGCTACATATTTGGTACTACCAGAAATCTTACACCATCAACATTTTAAGATTTCTGCTTATACATATCAAATGTTTTAGCTACTTAATATCATTTTAGAAAACTGCCAAAGCACAAAACAGACCAGCAAAGTTCATTTATCTTTTTAGAAGTACGTGTTCTAGGTTAATGTAGTCACACACACAGGCAGGAAAACACACCAAAAAAAGACATTAAGATCACTGTATGCAGCATACATCAGTGAAACGCTGAGAACATTATGAAACATTGAAAAATTCAAAGCTTGCTCTAAATAATCAGAGGTTACTGCACTCTTATTACTGTTCAATGAACAGTGAAAATTTTCAAGTCTCATCTGAAATACTGACTACTAACATCGCTGGTAATCAGTACAAGTGTTGGAAAAGCACATCAAGAAACGAAGCTTTGCATTTATGGAAGTTATGAAATTTAAAAATCAAATAGCTTTTAAGAATTGTTCCACATGAAAACATAATAAACTAAAACAAATGAAGACAATTGCCATTGCGCAAAACAATTCTTTTCTTCAACATCAGCGAGCGAGAAAATTTTATGAACAATTTGACTTTGATAAGCATTGTGGGGAGAGAGAGGGGCAAGCAACATTACATTTCCCAGAGGATACCATTAGAGGGGGCACAAAGTCTTTCAGCAATGTCAAAAAAAAAAAGGAAAAAGGAAAAAAAAGGAAAAAGAAACAAACTTGAAAATACACCTCTGATAAGCTCTACCATTCCATTAAAGAAAGATCCAGAAACTATTTTCTTTTTTTTTTTTTCCTCTAAAAAAAACCTGCCTGAACAGTACAATTAACTATGGGATTATGGGATAACTATAGCTTGCCTGTATTTGTATAAACTGACAAATGTTCAGCAGGCAGGAGGGCAACCCCATGCAATTAACGGCCCCTTAAATTCCCTGCTTAGAGGAAATGGTCAAAGATAATACCTCCAAAGAACAAGTGGGAGTTTAGTGATCAGGGGAAGATACTGTCTTCATTATAAGCTTTGAAAAAATCAACCCGTTCTCTTTAACTGCACTTCTGCTCATTAAGAGTGGGATCTTATTATTGTCTATCTCCTTATTGTCACAGGGAGCAACAAATACTATATGCTTCTACCCATGCCAGTTGCTTTCTTCCTACAGAGGTCTTGAACTGCCAGTTGATTTTGGTACAAAGGAGCAGAAACCAATGGCTGTGGTCACAGTTCCAAGGACTGTTTTGATACTTTAGACAGTTGCTGCATAATATTTACACACTTCTGCTTTGTGGAACCCATGTCTCTGTTCTGCACCCTAATAAATGCCATGCCTGTTTTGTTTGGCAGGCTTATTTTGCCTGGTCTCATGGTGTTTAATTTCAACAGCAGTTGGGAATGCAGCTACTGTAAGAGAAGGAGGTTGCTCTCTTTGATTAAGGCATTCTTCATGCACAAACCCCTTAGCCTGAGAGCAGTGCTCAAAGCAAGGGACTCCGCAATTTGGAAATCTAACCTCAATTGTCCCCTCTATAACGTCACAGAATGTTACTACGGATGACAACTAACCTTCCTGACTTCTCCAGAGACTTAAAATTGAATTTTAATGTTATAGTAAATCTGGTACCTGTTAAGTCTTTTGCCAGGTCAGGATGGTTCATAAGGCAGTGACTTGCAAATTTCACACACTCAAGACGAATAGGTACATGGATATCATTAAACCTATTTAGAAACAAGACAATGTATTACAACAAGGAAAAATATCATTCACCAAAGCAAATAGATCATTTCTACACAGTCTCAATCTCTAAAAAGATTTTTATGCCTCCCACGCACAGTTACTTGTGCGAAACAGCTCTAATTTTACGGTATTAATTTGAATATTTTTAACTTAAGAAAAAAAGTGCTGTGCTCATGTATTAATTCATGTTCTATACAGGAAGGGAAATATCTTCTCCTAGTACACATGAAAAACTCAGGGCAGACAACAGCTATTCAGTGAAAGATGTCTCACATTTTAAGTATCATTTCTCTGATGCTCCACTTAGTTAATCATGAACTATGTATCTGCAACTGAAAAAGGTTTTAAGATTGTGATGTTGTTCTCCTCTTTAAAGACAGACAGCAAACCAATCTAACCTAGTACAAATTTCTTCTAAAATGGATCATTCAACTTCTGTAAGACTTGGTTTTAGAAGACTGAATTAAATTTGATGCTTGAAACCTAGTACATAAAATTAAGCATGAGAAAATAAGTAATTTTATAACAAAACTGTTGTTGCAATGAGAGCTATGTTGTTTTGAAAGATAAAGTGCATTTTGAGGTCATCAAAACACCTGGTTTCAAACAACTTAAAAGCAAATTTTGGAACATATTGCTGTGGAAACATTTATTTATTAAATACAAAGGCTTTAAGAAATGTCTAAGTAAAAACTAGGTATGAAGAGAATTTAGGAATGTCTTCTCTAGTAATTACTATTGTAACTTATTTAAAATCCTTGAAAAAAGTAAATACATATATGTGGTTCATAACTAATGGAAAACAGTAATTGTGAACAACGGATTGCACGTGATCATATTGTTTCACATCATAACACAATGAAGTATTTTTCTTTGGGTCCAAATTTGGGATTTTTAAATTACACGTAATATTTGAAATGTTACATACTTTCAAGCAAAATGAATTCCTTCAATTAAGTTTCCTGTACTTTTAGAAGTAGCATTTGTTGAGGACATTCCGGTTTTGATATGATCAAATGCTAAATTACAAACTACTGCATTCATAATAATTTATAGGATTTATCCTCATTTACTCAAGCCAAAAGTATTTTCACCATAGTATCCATATTTAAGTTCCTTCTGACTACAAGCTCCAGCTTTATTTCCTATTTCAAACTGGTGGAATATTTTAAAAACAAAAGACTAAGCATGTTTTCTGCATTTTAAATACTACATACCTCCTTTAAGGCACACAAGTAATTTAAAAAATTGAAATCAGTAAAGAAATACTGTACATGAAAGTCACAAAACCAGACCTCATAATATCTGAAAATGCAAATGTTATCTGATATTATTTTATAATTAATCCATCATTGAATATATTTTATAATGATTCCATCATTTGTTAAAAAATTCTAATAAAATGTTCTTTTTTCTTGGCAATAGCAGTAAAGATAGTTGCAAAATACGAATTAAAAAAGGATGACTTGTAATTGTTCATTCTGCAGAATCATGAATGCAGAGGATATATATAAAATAATCTCCTTAGCATTATCTGCCAGATTTCAGATAAAGCATGAGGATATCACACTTAGCTATATCACTTGAGGAAAATAAAAGAGGTAGGAGAATTGAAAAATATTGAATTACAATTCTTTGATTTTTTTTTCTCTCCTGGGAAGGGAACTAAAACAGCATATACCTCCCCAAGTAGCACTGCCAGAGCGGTTTGTTCTGAGATGCCAACTCGGAATCCTTTGCCCCAAACATTTTTGCTAGAAGTTTTACAACCTGGAGGCGTTCTTCATTGTCATTGCTCTGGAAAATGAACATAATTTTTAAAAAACAAAAAAAGTAAACCAGCCATAAAATAACACACCCCAAAAGCAAAATACTGCTTTGAACAGCTTTTAGACTATATAATAACAATATACTTACACAATTCAAAAAAATCATAAAAAATAATAGGTTTTTCTTGTATACAAATGTGTACCTTGAGACAAAAAACCTTCGTTAATGCCGGGAGAAGACAAAACAATGAAGGCAGTGAAAACATAATGCAACACAGAGACAAAAAACCTACTGATCAAAGCCTGGTGGTAAACATAGATGTATAAATCTTTTTAATCATCATTTACAGGTGTTGCTGTTAGGAAATCTGATAACATGCTTATACAAATTTAAACAAATCAATCACAGCACAAAAGTCACAAAACTCATTTTTACTTCTACCTACATGTAAAAGTATACAGTTCTCTTAAACAGAGTTTTATTACAAACATTTAATTAAAAAGTTTTCAGAGCACAGGTTTTTAAAGGACATCAGGTTGAGTACCCAAGATCTGACACACAGAGTATCTGGTCCTAGATTTAAAGTCTGTATTTAAGCCTGTATTTAAAACTGCTAAGTTACAACAGATGCTTTTCTTTCATATTGAAAAAAAACTAACACTGACAAAGATAAAACAAGACCTTCTTCAGTACATTTTCATCAGCACTGGTTTGCATTATGCTTGTTTAATACAATACACGGCATTTGAAGCTTAAAACATGCTTTGGAAATGTGTGCTAATATTTGTGCAATTAACGCATACTTGCAGTTCAAAGATTTTTTTTCTTTTGCTTATTAAAAAAACAACTGGCTGCAACAGTTCTTTGAAAATAGGGCAGTGCAGTCAAGTTGATTGAACACGTTGTTATTCACCCCTTATTATTTCATTCCTCTTTCTTGTAATAGACACGAGCTTTTTCAAATAATGTTCTTTTCCACCATCTTTGATGCTCTTATTAGTTCAACATCACCTTCTGAATTTGACCAAAGAATAAGAGCATAAGGTAGTTGTCAGAGTTCTCTGACAACACCAGCCTTAAAGACCAACTGTTTCTTCTGACTCAATGCCATAAATGGGCTGAAAAGTTTTCTCATATCTTCTTTCAATTCAGCTCCCTAAGAATAGTCAAAGCATATTTAAAATCCTTTTAAGTACCAGAGCAAGACAAGGATGAAGAAATCTCTGACACTGATTTATTACTACATTACATGAAACTATAGTGCTTTTGAATACACCTTAGTATTTAATATTAGCAGCTTTAATAGTAGAGCTATTAACACTTTTCGTCTGTATTTGACTGATTTATCTGACTCAAATTCAGACTGACGTTTTACTGAGTCATCTACAACCTCCTCCTCTTAAACTGCAGTAAATGGTATCTTTTCTTTCCCTGAGTTTCAGCTTACTAGTGTCCATTACATAACGGATTCGGATGCCCTAAAAGAATTTTAACTTTTTTTTTCCCCAGCCTGTAGTAGTCCGACCTCCATTACTCATATCCTATTCCCTCCTGATTAAACCAACTAAATATTAAAAGTACTGCACACCTCTGAATTTCTCTAGGCAATCAACACAGATGCAGAGCAAGTAACCCTGGAAGAGGGGCAGTAGCAGACCCTAAGCATTCAACTGCTTTATTGCATAGCCAGAAGTATAGAAAAAAAAAAGAGATATCTTTTAACGAATTAGCCAAAGAAGCAGCTTTCACTATACTAGGCAGTAATCCAATTACACGATAAGCACCCATGTTTATAGACCTGCTTGTAGAAACAATGAATATTTGTGATTACGGACCAGGAGTATTTGGTACTTTCTAAATTTGTGCCCAGGAGTTGGTCTCCTTGAGATATTCTCATTTAAGACCCTGAAGGTAATAAAATCAACCTGTAGTTGTTAATAAATGAACACATCACTCTCACAGTCTCTCTCCTTATTCTACCTTAATCTACTTTTTTTTCCTGAGGAAAAAATCAGTACGATAAGCTCTAGAAAAACCTCAATCCTTCTCCATCCTATGATGCATTGTGTAACTGAATAGTCATGTTCTTTTGTCTTAGGTATGATCCAACACTCTTGATGCTTAATAGTGTTCCATAAAGACTCACCAATAAAAACCGACACTGAACACTGTTACTTCTAGTTCCCAATACCCTGCTCCCAAGGCTGCTGATCTTCTGCCTACGTCTTATGATGTGTCACTAACCGCTGAAGTTGGTCAGATTGTTATAAGTAGGCAAGCCCAAAAGAACAGGCAGCACTGATAATCCGGGTGGCTTTAGGAGTAGAAGTGGACACAACCTGAAACTTGCCAAAAAATTTAACTACCATGTCCAGGAAGACAGGCAGCTCTAAAGTAATAGAAGTCAACAATTTGCTGACTGTATTCATTAGGTAACATTGGTTTAGTAGAAAAGTAAAACAAAGACAAATAATCCATTACGGTTTTATTCCTAAATACCCCATTCACGAGCTTTTCATTCTCTGGGACATTAAACGGATATTTAATTTCTGTAATACCAATTTCTGAAATTCAAATATCAAATTCAAATGAAGGGACATCAGTTTCAGTTACAAGTTGACCTACACAAGAATAGTCTTATCTCTGTTCTCTCTTGCACCGATAGTACTTTGGGGCCGGATGGGATGCACCCGAGGGTACTGAAAGAACTGGCGGAGGAGTTGGCCGAGCTGCTTTCCATCATTTATCGGCAGTCCTGGCTATCGGGGGAGGTCCCGGTTGACTGGCGGCTAGCCAATGTGACGCCCATCTACAAGAAGGGCCGGAGGGCAGACCCGGGGAACTATAGGCCTGTCAGTTTGACCTCAGTGCCAGGAAAGCTCATGGAGCAGATTATCTTGAGGGTCATCACGCGGCACTTGCAGGGCAAGCAGGCGATCAGGCCCAGACAGCATGGGTTTATGAAAGGCAGGTCCTGCTTGACGAACCTGATCTCCTTCTATGACAAAGTGACGCGCTTAGTGGATGAGGGAAAGGCTGTGGATGTGGTCTACCTTGACCTCAGTAAGGCTTTTGACACCGTTCCCCACAACATTCTCCTCAAGAAACTGGCTGCTCGGGGCTTGGACTGGCGTACGCTTCGCTGGGTTAGAAACTGGCTGGATAGCCGGGCCCAGAGAGTTGTGGTGAATGGAGTCAAATCTGGTTGGAGGCCGGTCACTAGTGGAGTCCCCCAGGGCTCGGTACTGGGGCCGGTCCTCTTTAATATCTTTATCGATGATCTGGATGAGGGCGTCCAGTGCACCCTCAGTAAGTTTGCAGATGACACCAAGCTAAGTGCGTGTGTCGATCTGCTCGAGGGCAGGAAGGCGCTGCAGGAGGATCTGGATAGGCTGGAGCGATGGGCTGAGGTCAACTGCATGAAGTTCAACAAGGCCAAGTGCCGGGTCCTGCACCTGGGGTGCAACAACCCCAAGCAGAGCTACAGGCTGGGAGATGAGTGGCTGGAAAGCTGCCTGGCCGAGAAGGACCTGGGAGTATTGGTTGATAGTCGGCTGAATATGAGCCAGCAGTGTGCCCAGGTGGCCAAGAAGGCCAACAGCATCCTGGCTTGTATAAGAAGCAGTGTGGCCAGCAGGTCTAGGGAAGTGATTGTGCCCCTGTACTCAGCTCTGGTGAGGCTGCACCTCGAGTACTGTGTTCAGTTTTGGGCCCCTCGCTACAGGAAGGACATGGAGGTGCTCGAGCGAGTCCAGAGAAGGGCGACCAAGCTGGTGAGGGGTCTGGAGAACAAGTCTTACGAGGAGCAGCCGAGGGAGCTGGGATTGTTCAGCCTGGAGAAGAGGAGGCTCAGGGGCGACCTTATCGCTCTCTACAGTTACCTTAAAGGAGGCTGTAGCGAGGTGGAGGTTGGTCTGTTCTCCCACGTGCCTGGTGACAGGACGAGGGGGAATGGGCGAAAGTTGCGACAGGGGAGGTTTAGGTTGGATCTTAGGAAGAACTTCTTTACTGAAAGGGTTGTTAGGCATTGGAATGGGCTGCCCAGGGAGGTGGTGGAGTCACCATCCCTGGAGGTCTTTAAAAGACGTTTAGATGTAGAGCTTAGCGATATGGTTTAGTGGAGTACTTAGTGTTAGGTCGGAGGTTGGACTTGATGATCTTGAGGTCTCTTCCAACCTAGAAATCTGTGATACTGTGATACTTCTGTGTCAGTGCTAGATCTCTAAACACATCACTTTTTAATGCCAAGATCAGGCATTAATGGCGGTTCCTCATCAAAAAGGTTAGCTGGATGACTTTCAGTGGGTGTTCTGCTGATCCCGCAGTCCCATTTCCAAAATAAGGTTAAAAAAAATACCAATGAGAGGCAAGCAATTTTTGACACAGCTCTCACATAGTGTTAAACTTTAGCAATACTCCTTTCCTGTTCAGACAGGAAAGCTGTTCAAACCACGGGAAACCAGCACTAGCAGCAGCAGCAACCGCTGTGTGCCAAGAGGAGTACATGGCTTAGTGGGTGACGTTGGTAGTAGGGTGATGGTTGGACCACACGATCTTGAAGGCCTCTTCCAACCTTAATGATTCTATGAGACTTGCAAGGTAGCCAGGCGATTTCTTTGTTGCCCCTGACACCCTTAGTCCACCAGTCATATTCCCCCTCAGGGAGGTTAAGCAATGGTGACCACTTGACAGGAAGCTGTGTCTTCATGTCCCCTGTGGTATCAGCACCAACCAGGAGGATGCAGCTGCCCAGACAAACTCCCAAGGGAACATGCAGCCACCCAGATCTCCAGCTGCAGCGTGCCTGTGTTTTCTACCAGTGCCTGAGGACAGCAGTGAGAGTGTCCGAGGGAGGTACACTCTGGTAGAAGAATTGCTCAGCTTGGTGACTGAGCCTCGGGAGAAAGTGGGCAGTTTGAGGAGCATCCAGGAGTCCAAGCATGAGATTGCCTGGTGGAACCACACTCTACCCTCGCTGGAACAGAAACAATGACTAGGCATAACACCAAAAAGGGGATCCTTTACCCTCCCTCCACCAACCAGAAGGCAGTGGGATTAACTTGAGAGATAGAGGTGAATTGAAACAAGTCTCTGGTCCTTCTCATCTACCTTGCCTTCCCAGATGCCCTTACACAACAGATACGAGACTCTAGAATAGGAAGGACCGGGTCACGATGAGGTGGATGATGATCCATCTATGCCAAAGGAGTCACCAGGGTCATTCTTTGCCTTTAACACCAGTGATAGGCGCTGGGACCTCTGGAGCCCTGGGCTGGAGGACTGCAACTAGGTCCCAGCTGGTATTGAACTTGAATGGCATTTACTGCACTTAAATCTATGGGTCCCAACGGTTTTCATCCCAGGGTACTGAAAATACTGGCCAATGTTATTGTGAAATCTTTCTGGGAGACTGAGAAGGGTCCAAGTTAACAGAAAGCTAGCAAATGTTGTTCCAGTTTTCACGAAGGGCAAGAATGAGGACCCTGGTAATTATGGGCCTGTCAGTCTCACCTTGATGTCTGATTAAATTATGGAGAAAATCATTCTAGGAGTTATTGAAAAGTGCTTGAAATTCAATGCATTGCCTGGTTAAAACTGACATGGCTTCATGAAGGGAATACCTTATTAACTTGATATCCTGTCATGACAAGATTACCCATAATAGGTATGAAGGGCAGGCAGTGACTTTTTTTTTGGGGGGGGGGGGGGGGGGGGGGGGTGGCAGAGAGGAGGGAGAAGGGGAGGACGGACTACCACAGGGGCAGAGGGGGGAGTTAATTTGGCAAAGCTCTTAGTACTATGTAATGGTTAGGCTCTAAGAGCTGTAGTAAATTGAGTAACCTCAGGCTGGCTGCCAGTTACTAGTGGTGTTCCTCAGGGCTCCATTTTAGGGCCAGTTCTCTTCAGCGTTTTATCAGTGACCTGGACACAGGAGTTGAGTACACAAAAAGCAAGTTTGCAGATGATACCAAAGTGGGAGGAGCCCTTGCTTCCCTTGAGGGTAGAGAGGCCATACAGAGAGATCTTGACATACAAGAGCACTGCGCAATGAGAAAACAAATGAAATTTAACAAGGGCGAGTGCCTGATTCTGCACCTGGGACCATGTAATCCTGTACGCACATGTAAGTTGTGACAAGTGGATGGAATGCTGTCCTGCAGAGAGCGGTCGGGGGGTTTTAGTTGATGGCAAGCTCAACATAAATTAACAATGTGCCCCAGTGACCAAAAAGGCCAACTGCATCCTGGGGTGCATCAAGCACAGTTTATCTAACCAGTCACAAGAAGTGACTGTCCCACTCTACTCAGAAACAGTGTAGCCTCACCTTGGTTACTACATGCAGTTTGGGGTTTCACAATACAGTAAGGACATACAAGTATTAGAATGTGTCCAAAGGAGTGCAACAAACACTGTGAAAGGACCAGAAGGCATGACTGAAGAGGAATGGCTAAGAATACTCTTTGGTTTGTTCGGTTTAGAGTAGACTGAGAGATGACCCCGTTGTTGTCTACAGCTTTGTCAAGAGAGGGAGCAGAGAGGAAGGTGCTGATCCCTTCCCTCTGGTGACCAGCAATAGGATGTGAGGGTATGGCTTAAAACTAATCAGGTTCAACAAGTCCAAGTGCAAGGTGCTGCGCCTGGGTTGGAGCAATCCCAGACAGGAGCACAGACTGGGAGAAGAACTCACTGAGAGCAGCCCTGCAGAGAAGGACTTGGGGGTTCTGGTTGATTAAAAGCTTGACTCAGTGCACACTTGCAGCCCAGAAGGCCAACTGCATCCTGGGCTGCACCAACAGAGGGGTGGGCAGCAGGTGGAGGGAGGGGATTGTGCCCCTCTGCTCTGCCCTCGTGAGACCCCACCTGAAGTATTGTGTTCACCTCTGGAGACCCCAACACAAGAAGGACATGGACCTGTTAGAGCAACTGAAAATATTCTTGGGACAGATTAAGACAAAAAAAAAAAAACAGAATAAAGCACACAAGCTGCACATTTCAGAGAACACCAATGAGAATTGGTGAAGAATGCCAAGCATTCTTCATTCGAGTCAACACGTACAATTCTCAACTGAAGTTACCTGTCATCTTGACCAACTGGTCAATATTTGAACCAAAGTGGCAAGGTGGTTGAACACTAGATGGCCACATTGTTTAGATCCTGTGGTGGTTTTACCCTGCTGGCCAGCTCAACTCCATCTACCACAACTGCTCTCTCACTCTCCCTCCTCAATGGGAAAGGGGAGAAAATACGATGGAAAGGGCTCAAGGGGTGAGATAAGAACAGCGAGATCACTCACCAATTATCAGCACAGGCAAAACAGACTCAACATAGGGAGATTAATTTGTTGCCTATTACTTGCACACTAAAACAGTAAGAAACTAAAAGCAAACTAAAAACACGTTCCCTCCCCATCCACCTTCTTCTACATCCTTCTCCAAATGATGCAGGGGAATGGGGGCTACGGTCAGTCCCTGGCACTTCATCTCTGCTGCTCCCTCACGGTCACTCTCTGCCCCTGCTCCCCATGGGGTCCCTCCCCCCACGGGATGCCGTGCTCCCCAAACTGAGCCTGCGGGGGCTGCCCACAGGCAGCAGCTCTTCCGGAACTGCTCCCACACGGCTCCGTACCACGGGGTCCATCCCCCAGGAGCAAACTGCTCCAGCACGGGTCCCCCACGGGCGGCAGCTCCCCCCAGACCCCTGCTCCTGCGTGGGCTCCTCTCCACGGGCTGCAGCTCCAGCCCGGGGCCTGCTCCTGCGGGGGCTCTCCATGGGCCGCAGCCTCCTCCAGGCCACATCCACCTGCTCCACCGGGGGCTCCTCCACGGGCTGCAGCGTGGAGATCTGCTCCGTGTGGGACCCGTGGGCTGCAGGGGGACAGCCTGCTCCACCAGGGGCCTCTCCACGGGCCGCAGGGGAACTGCTGCTGCATGTGTGGAGCACCTCCTGCCCTCCTGCTGCACTCACTTTGGGGGCTGCAGGGCTGGTGCTCACTCCTCTTCCCCAGCTGCTGTTGCACAGCAGTTTTTTTCCCTTACTTAAATCTGCTCCCAGAGGCCCAACCAACATTGCTCACTGGCTCAGCTCTTGCCAGCAGCGGGTCCCTGTGGAGCCGACTGAAACTGGCTCTAACCTGACATGGGGCAGCTGCTGGGTTCCTCACAGAGGCCACCCCTGCAGTCCCCTACTACCAAACCCTTGCCATGTGAACGCAATACAGATCCAAAATAGTAAATATGCACAACAGAGCTACTGAGGGACCTAAGCTCTGTCACAAGTTCTATACTAACAGTTTCATAACCCCACCGTATGTGGCCAAAAATTTGGTCACTGACAGGAAATCCCTTGAATTTTTCTACATTAAAAATAGATAGTCTAGAACTTTCATAAGATCCTTGTCCCATGAAGACAAGGATCTCTTGAAACTCATTCCGCTCCAATCAAAGACATTACTGGCTGATATTGCTTCACGCTGATAAGCACCAGCTCGCTAAGCACGTGGTCAAAGAGCTCCAGAAATTGATGTCATTAAGACAAGAGGAAGGTGGCTGGTGTGGCACTGAAGTGCCTTGGCAGAACTACAGTGAAAAAGCCTCCCAGCAGTGCCAAACACAAGAAAATGGGGGGGGGGGGGGGGGTCATAAGTATGCACAGAACTAGAAAAAGGCAGGCAGCACAGAACTATTTCACCATCAGCACCAATCTCTTTTTATATTCAGTTCAGTATTTCAAGTCGTTCCGAGAGGACATCAGTGGTAGCATACATCTCAGTCTCGGCAACATTACTACAAGTTAATTTACAATGAGCGAGCATTTTACTTTGGGTGGAGGAAGTGTAGCTGGAAAGCCTCCCCTCAGTGTAAACTGACTCATCCCATTCACAGAACAAGATTCTTTAATAATCGCGTCTCCAAAACCTGATCAACTGTCTCCTTGATGTACCTCAAGTAAAAAGGAAGGAAGGATGGATAAACTTGAACGTATTCTTCTTTAATTCCTCAATAAGAAGTAAAATACGTTTATTGTTAGAACATACACAAGGACTTTTTCAAGGGCAATCCCTCAAAGTTGTTAACAGTATTATCATACTTCCAGGAATTCCTATCTTCTCTTTGGATAAGAATTTCCCACTTTGTTGTCAAATGACGTCCCAAAAATTTGATTTTTTTTTTAATTATTAGTATTTTTTTTTAAATTACCAGTAATCGAGTCTCTATAGACTTTGCCTTTGGTAGGGCCACGTCACATTTTTCTTTCTTTCTTTATATGGATGACTAATTATTCTTCCCAATCTATTTTAACGCCCTATGCCCTAATGAGCTGATCTCCATTGTTCATCAGGCTTCACGTGACATGGCCAGCATATTTTTAAAAAAAGAAAAAAAGTTTAGCATCTGTACAAAACCAGCCATTTATCATTCCTTTCTAGTAAAAAGATTTTTTTAGACAAGTCAGAAGAATTTACAAAGAATAGCTCTTTGATAAAAATGGCTTAAACTGAGAAGAAAAAAAATATTTTAAGAAATTGATTTATTTCTTTTCGAATGAGGTTCCATTGGCATGATAAAAAACTGGGTTCTATTCAAATTCATGCAGAACTTGCCAAGCTTGCACCTGAAAATATTTTCTAAAGCATCCCACTGATTCAAACACTTGGTGTCTAGCTCAGAGAAAGTCTACAATGAGTCTACTCCATCTGGCCAAAGTTTTTCTAACTGCTTTTAAAGCCAATTTTAAAGCAAATGCACATTTTCAAAAACAGAGCAATCACCCAATTTATCTTTGAAGACGACCTTCTCATATGTCCACTTCCATTTGTTCAATGCATGCAAGATTAGATCATGTGACACATTCTTGCTCCTCAAAATTTACAAGCCAGCCAATGAGACGGGCACAGCTTTCCTTCAACACCTTCCATTTTAAGAGTAATACAAATCTCTTTAGCAGCAGAGAAGGAATATGAGATCCTGGAACACGGTAACTGTCACACTGCCCCATAAACATTTGAGTATCACCCCTAGTATTTGAATTCTATTATCACACCTGTGTATTCAAGAGCAGTAGCAGACAATCTCAGAGAACAAAAATTCAACATTTCTACAAAACTATGCATGACCTAAACACACTCCACAACCTTCTGTTTAAATATCTAGTAGAGAGCACATAGCACATGCGCTTATATGGCAAAACTCTTAAGCTATGGGCACAGACAAATACATACCATGTACCAAATCTGGAAAAGCCAAAGCCATCTAAACAAACTTTGAATAACATACAGAGCTCACTGAAGTTTATGGTTGTTGTATCATTAAATTTAATTGACCTTCATTCAAAAAGCTAACTCCCCTCTCCCATATTTCATTAGGGACTGCCAAGCTTACCTTTCTCCTGTGCTGCCCATTTGACCCACGGCTTCATCAAGCTAATAGGGATACTGCTGTCCTTTTTTTTTTTTTTTTCCATTCAAAGCAGCACAACATTAGCTGCCTTCCACTGTAAGGTGCTAAATTTTACTGAAATCACAGTCTCTTCTCCAACACTAATAGGCAATTTACCTGGACCTGAATTCGAAGTGCTTGACACTAGCTGCCACTGATTAGTATAAAGCCACAGCTGTTGTTGGAGTGGAAAATACTTAATCATCACTGGCAAGTCTGCGTAAAGAAAGAACTTGTGCTGATCTCACACAAACTGACTGTATTTCATTAATATTTCAGAATATTCATCTTCAGAATACCCTTTTAACCTCAAAATGCCCTTTTAACCACAGGAAGACCTCTCAACTCATTTAAAACAGGATTATCCTATTTTATACAAGAGTTTTTATGTTCTCAGATTTTTTTTTAATCCCTTTTTTTAATATAAAAGATGCGTCAAATTGCATTTGACAACTGATAGGACAAAACAGGCACATATTATTTGTGGTTACAACTTAAGGCACCCAAAAAAGGCACTTGAAGCAACAAGACGATTCATACAGTAGCAGTACCTGTGCTGGGAAGAGCCACAAATGGCACTGGAGTTTAACAAGAGATAAAGCATTAAGTAAGAGCAGTAAGAATGTAGCTACTTAAATTTACATCTCTTGGAAACATTTTAACACTGGATATTACAAATGCTAAGTGTCAACCACATTACCCTTAGGGTTTTAGGCCTCAAGAAAAAACTAGACCAAGGTCTGAGGAGACGAAAAACAGCGAAATACACGTTTTTGATCTCAGAAGAATATACTAAACAAAGAGCAGAAATGCAGACATAAAAAAATGTCTTTTAAGTTAAGAGGTATTAAGAAACTAGGGAAAGGCTGAGAATCAAAATCACCCAGTTGAAGGAACAGAAGTTCCTAGAGCACTAAAAGAAAACAAGTTGACAAAGTTGTGTTCCTACTAATCTTACTGATTCCAATGGTAAAATGGGATACGAACGAGAAGCCAGTATTGAAATACTGGCACATGTGAGTCAACGAAGGAGCCAAGCGTGGCACATTAGGAGCACAAAGATGATTCAAGAAGCTGCAGTTTTAAATGGACCTAAAGATGGAAAGATTACTGCAATTATGGCTATGAAAAAAGGGTGCAGCACCAGTTAAAATTAAATCTCTTGAGTAATAGCTTCAGAAATAGTGTTTTTACTGGAGTGAGAATAATTGTTCTCCACCCCCAAGAACAGATATTAAGGGCTAAAAAAAGGTGTGCTTTATAAAAAGACAGCAAGAAGTAAACTGGGCCCCACTTCTTTCATAAATGTGAATAGAAAGATACAGCCACTAAAAACAACTTGTACAACCATGTAGTGTATCTACCCAGGAAACATTAATGAAAAGATAACAGGCATGAATAAACATGCCTGTAATGCCTGTAAAATGTAATAAACATTACAATGAGAACTGGCCACAGGTTCTACAAAACTAAAGCCTCTCCTCAATAATTAAAATATGTGCGAATTTAGAAGTCGCCCACTGCACACTAGCTTTTAAGTTCAGTAAGTAATCACTTTCAAACTTAGCAATAAAGTAATCAAGCTCCCCACTTCCACAGACACCTTGAAAAATGACTAAATGAATAAAGGTTGAGCAGAAAAAAAGAAGTATCAGCTGTTATACTGAGTCTCTGCAAGTGATGGAGATGCTATGAAACGGCAGAAAGTCAAAAAGGAAAAAAAAGCTATTAAAATAGGTACAGTGCAAAGACAAGCTATTTTTCAGATGGAAAAAAAAATTTAAAAAGATAGACATCATTGTAGCAATGAATCCAAGACATATTTCTACGTTTCCACCTGTGACAGACTTCCTATTTAAAGAAAATAGTCACTGCATCAGTTTCCATTAGCAGTGGGCCCAGTTTATCCCTTCCAGACCTCACTATTGTGAACAGATGTAGTTTCTCTGTACAGCTAGCAGCACAAAGTACTTTCAACATATTAAAGCCCTTCATAACAAATACTACGGTAAACCAAGAGAACAAACCAGATCAGATTCAAGCCATTAAAAAAAAATCAACTTGTTGTTTGAAAAACAGAAGCCTAAAAACACATGCACACAGACACTGTAGGTTAATACAGTTGAAGTTAAATTACTCTTAAGCACTTTTATGAGTATTCTTTTAAACAACGCAGACTTGTTTTACATATAAATATTAGTTTCATATGCCAAATAATTTGTGATGAACTCGTCAGTACAAAATCGTATCAATAGTGAAAAGCATACATGTGTTTCAAATAGACAGAAAGTATAAGAAATGCTTACCTTAAGTTTGAATTCAAGCTGGGGTAGAACAGAAAGCAAGAGGTGACTGTCGATATTGTATAGCTCCAGAATAAGGTCAAACACATGCTCTGACAGGTCACTAATTGACGTTTTCCCAAGCATAAGAACCTGATTGAAGAACTAGGAAATAAAACAGACTCTACGTTAATAACACAAGTATACATACACTTTTCTAAATGCTAAGCCTGTCTACTGCTAAATCTACCTTGTAATCTTACAGTAATAAAAAAAGGGGGGGGGGGGGGCAGAACACGGCTGCATAGTTGAACTCTTAAATATACAAATCTGTTTTGTACTCAAAATTACACATAAAGGAAAAACATATGAAAAGTAAAGAAGAGTAATGCTTAGTTTACTGCAGCAAGGCTGCAAATAATGTAAGCAACACAGCTTTACAGGGGTCCCACTGCATCAAATCTTTTTATAATGTGACTATATTTACAGTTATTGCACTACTAAGAATAATCACTTAACTCTAAAACCATTCCAACCTTTATACAGAACAAAGCTGAAACAACTGGCCAGCTGATAGGTTAAGAAGTTGTAAACAAATATGTAGTAATTAGTAACTGACTATTCCAGAATTTATATTTACAAGCAGCATAATGCAGCTGTAAAGCAATTATTTCTTAATAAACTTGATGGGTTTGAGAGAAACTTCATAAATGTCAGATATTGATTCTATATGACATTCAGCTATATCCTCTCCAAATAGATGGGTAAATAACTAAATAAGGAGTCTGCTACCTCCTACTTTGCGGGGAGGGGGGTGGTAAGGCATAATTTTGCAAATTTGTATTCTCTTTGGGTGAAAACATTACAAGTGTGGCTAAACAGATTATATTATTTCCACCTGCCAGCAAGTTGACAGAATCCATTTAAATGGCACTTCAGTTTCCTTTTACAAACTTAAGCATAGGGGTAGTGATGCTAATCAGTCCTGACAAGATTAATCATTATCAGTAAAGAAACTAAAAACATGAAAACAATCCCTATCTAGGTTATAAAGTGAATCCCAACAAATGATGCAATAAAAAAAAAATCAACAGGTTCCAGTAATGTTGACTAAGTAAAAACTGATAGGTGTATTTCATTAGAAGTTAAGACTCTCTAACCATCTTGTAGGAAAGTCTTTCTTTCCTGGAAGCGGAGTTGCCTGGAACGTATATATTCCTGGTTAGACAATTAACTCCTCCTGTGTCTTTAATATATTTTAAGAAAGAAAATAATGCTCAAAGAAACCAGACAGCATACTTCCCACTTGTGGGAAACCAAGAACAGAAGAATGTATGTGCACATTTTCCATAAGAGGAAGATTCTTATTGTACAGACTTCCTTAAGACCACAAAATGTCACCCAGTTTGTAATCTAACCTTGCAGCTAAGCAACATTAAAAACACATTCCCAAGCAATCCCTCCCCAAACAGCAGGTTTGACTAACAGGTTTGGAGTGAGTTTTCACTAAAATTTTTCTTGAATCTTAAAAGGTAACTACTTCCCAAATACCACAGGTGTTACAAGTCAGAAAGCAACAAAAAGCATTAAAGATTTTCCACTGTTTTCGAGCTCTTGAGGTTTTGGATACATGCCAGAAGACGTGCTAAATCCTTAACTACTTTTAAAAAAGCATAATTCCTTCTCCTGTTGTGCAGCTTAATTCAGAGCATACTTATGCCTGACCTTTTCTGCCTCTCAACCCTCTTCTGCACAGACTGATGTCTTTTACTACGCTTAACTTGGCTACTGTCCTCAATCCACTCAATTTTCCTTCTTGCTATCTATTTTTAGAGTCTATCTCCTCCTCTTCCTGTGACAATGGCATTGAAGTTCTGCTCTGTCTTCACTTTTTTTTTGGTAAGGAGATGAGTGAGACTATTTAGAAGTAAAGAAAAGAACTTTGCCACAAGAATAATGTGTTTATACATATTTATCAGAACAATACATAAATACGTTTGGTCTTCTGGTCACATTCAGGATAAGAGAGCGAGGCCCCCCAACACAGCAGAAAGTGAACTACCCCATTTTAGTGAACAAAATTGTTAAGGGCTTATTAGTTTCTATATGTTAAAGAAACAGACTCAAAGGGAAAGTGCTTAATTAATATAACAATTAACTCAAAGAACAATTGAGACTTTCTAAAGTTACCCAGCCCTAATTGACTATACGTAATTTATTCCTTTTATAATACAGCTTAGTGTTCAAAAATTCATTGATTTCCATATTTGCTTGCAGTCTTCACTTACATTAGTAATGTATGGTTCAATTGCTTGTGCTGTCCTCTTCAGTAAAGCCTTTGCCAAATCATAGGCTTGCTTGTTTAAATTCTGAAAAAATAAAAATTTTAAGCACATATATTATCCTTAAAAAAATAATCATGAGAGTTCATATTTACCATACACTAGTAAATGCATTAAAGAAATAGCCTCTTCTTTTTATACTTTCAGTGATAAAGGTAATACAGTCAGATCAAAACCAAGTCCAAACAAAGCTTTGAAAACTTCAGTGGTGATGTTGAGAAAACTTTCCCCATAAACCAGTTTACTTTTCTGTTGCCCTTCTAAGCTTGACACACAATGTCAGTTCCTGCATGTTACTGCTGTTCTTTATCAGCTTTGCCCAAAACCAGGAAAGCACTGTGAAGCAACTTTGAGGCATTTACAGTCAACACAGCCTCTGAACAGGACTGTGATACCAAGTACAATTCTGCCCTTGCATCAAGCAGCCATCCGTCAACCATCAGCACAGTATCTTCATAGTGTCTCTCAGAGATGCTTGGTCTTTTGGACTCAGAAGAAAAACCTTCAATCCATGCGCATGAAGAAAAACTACTTTCTTGATTTGTTAGGTTCTTGTTAAAACATTACAAGCCACGCCTTCCTACGCCTCCATTTCTTTAATTGAGTTATTACCATCATCATCATGTCCTTCCCATCCCAACACAAAGGGGATGCTACCTACTTTCTCCAATTTTTATACTATGTTTTCCAAAAATTGTCAGAACAAAATGCAACCTAGCCCTTGACACCCACTCCAGACTTCACTGACACACGAAGTACTCGATACCAACAAATACATATAACCTTTTAATAGCTAAAAGTCTCCATAAAAATACAATCCTTCCTGTTTTGGTCTTCACAATTTAAAATAATAATTAAAAAAAAAACAGCATATTCAAAAGAAAACAGTTTTAAAGGGTAGTTTGGTTATGTACCTCATCTATAAGGAGGAATATATATCTTGTTTTAGCATAAAGAAAAGCAAACACAAGATGCACTGCCACACCCAGATGCATACACAAAACTTATCATATATATATCGCCTGTATATGCTTAGTCTGTGTTGCTCTCTCAATTTAAAAAAATTTTACAAAGATGGATTGTTTCACATCCATAATTCCAGAAACTGTATAGAAATACAGGCTTGTAGACAGCAGCGGGAACAGATTCACGTTTTGTGTTAATATAAAACAAAAGAAGTCTTTGACTTGCCTACTGACAGAATTAAGTGTCTGAAGTCAGGACTATGAAGTCCAAGTCTGAAGTACCTATTTCACTCAGAGCCACTACAGAACGTGAATAAAAAATGCAGTTCTGGAGAGATACTAAAATGCTTTCAGAAAATGCTAACATAGTAAGAAATTACCAAAGCCCAGCCTGCAGTGAATCCTACCGTCTTCTAAAAAGCCACATGTGAATATAAATGAGGAAAAAAATATTAGCTTTTGTAGAAACAAATCAACTACAGGAAAACTGAAACATAGCTATCACAGCACATTAGGAACAGAAGAGATATGAAATTAAAGTTCAGAAGCTAAAGTTCAGAAGCAGTTCGGCGATTACCCTCTGCTATGAAAACATATTTTGCTTGCTTAATATTTATCATTCTACAAAGCCGACTGCCATCGTCACAGTTGAGAAACAAGTCATAGTATTTTCAAGACCAGTTAAATTGTAACAAAAGGAAAGCCAAAATTTATTGTCAAAGTTACGGCAATTTAAGCTATTAACTACTTGGAGACGTGATACAAAAAATGTCCTAAAATGACTGATCGGCGTTCTTAGAACAAGTTCCTTCATTTTACCGAGACTGACTTTGAAATGAGACATCTCAGGCTTATGAACATCAGAAATGAATAGCTTCATTTCAATCTTTCCCCCAATTTAAGATCAATTTTGAGCATTTATTTTCCCCTGAAGAAAAATAAATCAGTGTCTCTTAACTTTCAACCTCATAATTTTTCCCTTCCATGACCTAAACAAGATGTAAAAGACTGCCAATGGTTGGCTCTTGCAAAATTGTAGAGCTGTTCCACATCACAGAACAGGGAAGGTTCTACATGCTACATTGTTCTTTATGGCTAATATTTTTTTACAAAAAGTTTCCACCTGTAGCATTTGTTTTCTGTTTTGTAAGAATTGTGACCACCCAGGAAATAAAGTGCATAAAAAGCAATAATAAGAACTGTATGCTGCTGGCAGTTACTGCTCCGATCCTTCTTGACTTCCACCATTCACCTCCACCAAAACCAAGGAACCAGCCTCCACCTGGGCCAGCGTGAGCTCTACATCCCAAGCGAGATGCAATTGCCATGTAAACCAAGCCCGAAGAGCATACCTCGCACAGCAAAGCTCCAACATGCAGGCCTGCTTTGATTCACACGAATTACATTTTCGGCTTGTATCTTTCACACAGCAGATGATATTTGGAAAAAAAAAAAAGCTGTCGTAACTCATCTACACAACTACTACTAACTAAAATTTTAAAAATTAAACATGATTCTTGCACGTAGCCTTAGGAAAAGAAGTCTAAAAGAACAAAGATCTTCCATAATTAAACCACTAAATATCAGGCAAAAGATCTCCCAACACCATAACGTCTGCCGAGACAAATGCCTGAAGTAACAATTTCCAACCCTGAGTAAATTACTCAGGCTTCATCCTATATAAAAAAAAGCTGAGAAGAAAAAAAAGTCTAGATCCCAAAAGGCTAAAGAAGGTAACTATTTTCTTCCCATGGCTCATGAACTTGATTTAATTCTGCTGGCCCTTGAATGTCCAGAAGCCGTACTTTGTTTTCTTCAAAATGTCAAAGAATTCTTATAAGCACATGAGAAAGTTTTCTCTTCCTTTTTCCAGTTCCAGGATACAGACAAAAGCAGGAAAAAGCAGTATTGCCTTAGTTGACAGGAAACCATGAGCAATCCAGGCCAAAACCCAAAAGGTTCAAAAGAACTTTACAAACCATCAAACTTACCTTTTGGACTAATAGAATAGCCATCAAGACTCTTTAAACTTCTCACAAAGGAGAAATGTTATAAGGTAAGAGCTAACTTCACATATTCCTTCTTTTCTTTACCTAAAATCTTATACGGCTATCCTCTGTCCTATCTTTCTCCACATTCAGGAATAAAAAAATATATGTACTTCAAGATCTTTTAATGATTTAAGAAAGCCTTCACTGATGGGGACAATCAACTAGGATGCCTCTAACAGCACAGAAGCATCCCGTGGGGATAAGCTTTCAAGAGTCCCAAAATGGGTAGAAATGAAACCACCAATTGACTCAATTGGCTTTTTAAGCTTAGAAAGCCTTCAGCAATAACCTTCAAAAGACAAACCACCTTCACCAACCGTAAGATCTCTCTGCTGTGTGAACTCCTACCATGATTTTTGAGTACATATTGCTAACATCAATATCTTTCAGAAGCATAAAAAAATAAGTTTTGTCACCTTATTTTTCATAGCTATTCTTCTCCAGCGAAACTGGAGAAAACTTGTGCTGCAGACAGAAGCAGCAGCGGCAGCCTCCCTTGCAGCGCGGCACAGACCTGTTTGGGGATCAATGGGCAATGCTCTCCAGGATGCTTTGCCCCAGAGCCAAAACCCAGTGGTGTCGGTACAACGGGGTTGGTAGCAGTGGAAATACACGCTGCTGATTTTTTTTCCCCAGTTACTTTTTCCAGTTGCCCCATAATGTCCAATTTAACAGCTCAAAGCAATTATTAGTGAAATAAGTTGTACTCACACTTTAAAAGCAGAAAACTAATGCAGGTCCCTCATTTTTCCTCAAAAAGACTAGCTAGCACCAACCCAGTCCTTAATTTTCTAACTGTACAACTAAAATCAAAGTGTCAAAACCATATCTAGAGCCAATGTTCCTAAAAAAAAATACATTTTAAACATCATTTTCTCAGAATTAGAGAAGAACCTTCAAGTTGATCCTTCTTATCAAGGGCACAGCAGTAGAACCGGCACCCAAGAGCACCTCACAAGCAGCTTGAACAGATTCTCTGGTTCTTCTGAGGGAGAGGGAGGGAAAACAGGTTTTTAGGGATGGCTGACAATACAGAGAAAGCTGAGCTGAAGTGTTGCCAAGATAGATAACACTTATTATTAAGCAATTTTCTAATAGAGCCAGTTAGGAATTTAATTGTCACTATCGCTTTCCTAGGACGATAAGCATGTAAATCATGTGGGATTCCCTGTAGTACTCCTGAGGCTGAAAAAGGAACACACTGGCAAACACTCAAGGAAATAAAGCACAATTTGCCTGCTAACGAACTGCACAAACACAAAAGTGTTTGCAGGCGCTACCATAAAGGTTTTATAAGCTAAAAAGACAATTCAAAGAGAAAGGAAAGCTATTAATTTTTCTTGAATTTTTATATTGACTACCTCTCCCTTCGCTCTGGTCTTTTCTGGGCTTAGTTCACTAAATTTCATTCCCTCTTAACTAAATTTTATTCCCTCTTTATATAATCCTATCACAGGAATTTCAGTGGAGTTCATAGAAAGGAACAAAGAAGCCAAACCACAAAAGCAAGAAAATGATTAAACAGCAAAGGAATTCAGAGCTGGGCACATGGTCCAACAAATTAAGTTTGTTGTTTTATTTTATTATCCGGTCTCTGCTGTACTACTACTCAAGCAAGCCTAACATACCTGTTTTCTGGTATTAGCATCGGCCACTTTCATTCAGATTTACATCAACGCAGCTTTTATTGACCAAGAGTGATGGATTACTAACTCAAGGGAGCTAGAACATCTTAGACTAGATCAGTAATTACTATTATTATTATTATGGCAGGCAGACATTTGATAGCATACCAGATTCTTGCTGTGCTCCTTATGCCGGAGTTTTTGCAGTCATCCTGCTAGCACCATTGCTACTTCAATTTACCACACAGAACTATGGACCAGATCTGGCACTTCTCTTAGGAGAAACACTGACCTTGATTTTAAGAGGAACCAGCACTGAAGGAACCTTTAGTAAATTGCTCGTTTAATTACTGTAACTCTTAAAAAATATTCGTATAATTTTAGTATCAAAACCCAGCCACTGGTCCTTAGCATCCAGGGTGCAAAGCTAGAGGAGCTGTTTGAACCTTCTGTTCCCAATGCACACTTACAGACTGCTCCTTTGAAAAATTACATAAAAAATAAAAAATTAAAAAATACATAAAATTAAGCTCCTCGAGTCTTCAAACTACCATTACCCAATACAACCGTTTATACACCAGAAGTTGTACTAGCTGTATCATTATTTTCCAGAATAAAATCATTCAGTTCACTCCACAGTCCCTCATGTGTACAACACTATTTCTGGCTGTATGCAAAATATATGCTTTGCCTGTGTCTTCTGCTGTGAATATCGTTGTCTCACATACGTCTCATCTGATTATTTGCAAATCTGAGTTAATAACAAATCTATGCTTTTTTCACTCCATCAAAAATATTCCTTTGGTTCCCAGGGAATCCAGCTAGATAAGGATTCACTACTTACCATTACATCAACACTTGCCATCATGTCATTTTTTGGTCAGTCTGGTTTTGGATTTTCCTTTCGTATAGCCCGTACAGCCTAACAGCTAGATCAGCCAAATCATAGTTCTTTCCTACAGTGGACCTTAAACTTAATCCCCTTGTGGTTTTATGCTTAGTGGAAACAAGTGGAAAAATTCTCACTCTGAATTCAATACATGCTCCCAATGCGACATTATCCACCTAACCATTGCCTGTAGCTGCTATGTAAGCTCCAAAATTTTACATTAACATTATATGAAGATACTGAGATGAAACAAAAATCTTAGAAGCTTCTTTCCATTAATGTGAAAAAGGGTAAAAAAATTAAAACAAAGTTAAAACTACTCAGGACATGGACCAAAGTTACAAAACTACTTCAGTTAAAAAGCAACCTATAAACTAGTATCCTATCCAAAGAGTCAAAGTTTTTTTCAATCAGAGACAGAAGAAAACAAAACCGCAAATTCCTTATCCCGATAAAATGTCCCCAGTCAATAACTTTAAATCCATTATAAAGCAATTTTGTTTCCGTGCTACAGCCAAACTAACAGGATACAAATTACTCAATTTAAAATCAGTTTATTAAGCCTGAATCAAAAAAAACAATACATCTGAATCAAGTTCAACACAGGTCACACAACGAAACAAAGAACAAGTGCTTAACTGAGAATATACAAACTGATGTATACTGCATACTCTTATTTTTATTTCTTGTATTCCAAGGCTTTACTTTGTAAACCTGAATTTTAGCTACACAATTTTCAATCTGGTCCCAGCTTAAAAGTAGTAGACCCCTAAATGACAGAGCTAAAACATTTCAAATTAAAATAAAGAGATTAGCCTATACAAAACATTTTGCCTTTCACTGTTAGTAGAAAAATAAGTAACACGTTGATTATTTATTGAAACTGATGGCCTTACCACAGGCACAACACGTTGTGCTACTTGCTACATTTTTCAGAGAGCAAAAATCCTTCAGTTAACATCCACTCACATTACAGCTTCTAAAAAGCATTAAAAAAGTCTTCTTCCATAAAACATCCCCTTCTCCCCACTCCCCCCCCCACCCCCCCAAAAAAAAAAGCTGTTTTGGACATGCACAACTGTCCAAAATCCAGCTAAGTACACATTTCCTAGATAATTCCCATAACCTGGGTTCTTCAGACACCGCTGTTTCTGAACAGTTTGTTCTAGGCCTACATCAAAACCATGCTGACACGCTTCCAATGACATCAAGTCAACATTTATAACTTTTTCTCTTCTGCTTAGGGCAGCACAATATTTTGAACTGTTGATACAGCATTACACTAATTAAAAATTTTTCAAAAGACTTTTTTTTTAATTTTCAAAGACATTTTTCAAATGTACGTCTTTATATAAAACATCTGCCAGTATTGGCCATGTAACAAAAAACTGTAAATTCATATAACATTAAAGCTTTAAAATGACTTTGCTGATACTTTGATTTATGCCAAGTGAATCAAAGCAATAAAATGATACTGAATTTTACAGCCATTTAAACTGATTTGTTTGCTAAAGAAATCCAACTGAGAGGAACACATTTGCTACAGTTATTCTCTCAGTGGAATCTAAATATCTGAATGTATACATATATATAATAAATTTTAATCAAAACAAATTAAACTACTAAGTCTTACCTTATGTGCAGGCACCAGATTAACTAACACTGTATCCAAAAGTTCCTGTGACACGGTATCTCCCTCACAAATGATAGAGCTCATGAGATCAACCATGTGCATGTGTACTTTTTGGTTATGACCGTTGCTGAAATTAAAAACAAGAATCCTTAGCGTACCATTTGTATAAAACAGAAGCTTCCAATCAGAATGTTCTTCAAGGTAATACCAAAGAAAAACAAGGAAGAACAATATTGATCAAATCACAAGTTTCCTTACGAAGTCAAACTACTTAGGTTTCTGTCCTGCACACACCACTTCTCAAAATGTTCTCAAATCTCATGCCCTCTCTGTTTACTACATTAAAAGAGAAAATGGACCGTATCTGGCCCTACAGTAAGAATAAAATGGAATATTAGAAAGTCTTTCCCTTTTACTCAACACCTTTGAGTTCACGTATGGAAGAGCACTTTGTCCAGTGCTGGGCTTCCCAGTACAGAAGAAACATGGATATAAAGGAGTCAGTCCAGCAAAGTGCCACAAAAATGATTACAGGACTGGAGCAGCATTCTTACAAGGAGAGGATGACAGCTGGCTTGCTTATTTTTTGTTTTAAAGCCTCAAGAAGAGAAGGTTTGGGAACAACTTAACATATTTAAATATGTTGGGAGTACAGGACAAAACACAGACTCTTCTCAGTGGTGCCCAGTGACAGGACAAGGGGCAATGGGCATAAGTTGAAATGCAGGTAATAACATTTAAACATAAGATTTTTTTTTTCCTGTCAGGGTGACTGAACAGATTGCCCCAAGAGGCCATAGGTTCTCCATCCTTGAAGACATTCAAACCCTAACTGGCTACCCTTCTGGGCAACCTGCTCCAGCTGTCCATGCTTTGAGAAGGGAGAGGTGGACCAGATGGTCTCCAGCAGCACTTTCTGGTACCCACTGGCCCCATCCAAGATTTTTATAGCAAGAATCCTCCAATTCTCTTAGAACTGTACATTGTACCATTCACTTTCAATTTCAAGAACATGGTAAAATAAATGCATTAAAAGACAATCACAGTAAATTTAATTGGAAAAAACAGACAATTTGCAGTGTATCTTGTTAAATTAAAAAAGACAGAACTGACAGTCTGTTACATTTCTACTGCTGCTTTTAGTTAAACTGAATTAAGGGGGTATCAAAATTAAGCTTGTTAATGCTGAAAGTTACCCAATAGACAGAATACGTAAGTGAGAAACAACTCACCTAAACCATGCAATAAAATAATCGTGGTGACAGTACTTACTTTATTACTGAAAACAGTGTTCTGTACAGTTGTGTAAAAATCTCATTGCTGTCTTCTAATTCAAAGCATATGTTATACGACTTCACCCAAGCAATGTTCTAAGTTGAACAGGAAAAACATAGAAGCAGTGAATAAAAGATTTAGTTTAAAAATCACATTTAAGATTTATCACGAGATAAGTTATCAAGCTTACCTCGAGTAAATAAAAATATCGATTGAACTGGGGGCTTTTTGTATCTTCTAAACCCTTAAGTTGCCTTGTTATGAACATAAATATATCCTGAAAAGAAAAAGTGACATCTAATCAACTGCAATGAAACTTTTAAAGCTATAGTAATTACCTGTTTAAATCACTAATATTCAACAGTACAAAATATGCAGTAATGACAGACACTATTTCACTGTCCAAAAAAACCCAAAATCTACAAAATATCTCAGAGTATATCAAGGAGTAATCTTAAAATGCTTCACCTCTTTATAAAGCGTTGAGGAAGTGCCATTTTTCAGAGGAAACAAAATTTTATTTTCCAAAGAAAAATACTCAATTTGACAAACAAAACTGCAATTGCCTGACATGCTGCAGAAGTGAAAACGTTATTCACAAGGACAACGAATTTTACATTTTTACTGTATGCTACAACAGGTTTGGACTGGAGAGAAGAGGAAAAGCAGAAACCAACTGCAGCTTTCCGAGAGTATTATTAACAGGCTTATACTGCAGCATCTATGCATGTCTCAATCACCATGCTACTGACAGACCACATCTCTTGCAAAAGACAGGTAAAAACAACAAACCAGGTTTCCCCTGCTTTCCATATCAATTTTCAGCACCACAAGACTTCTTTAGAAAAAGTCTCACACAAAACAAATTTAAGCAGTTTAGAAGGAACAGCCAATCATGAACAGAACGGAAACACACAAGAAGGTGTCTTTCTAAAATGCTTTTTACATTTAAACAATGAATACCTGGAAATACCTAACTACTAAATCAAATCAAAAAGATTGATAAGTATCATCATCATTCAGAGATAGTGTTCTCAACTTCAAGTGTATCCATAACAATTTATCTAATAATTTAGGTGAAAATAAATTCCCAAGTATATAAAGTCATCATAAATACACAAAAGCCTTACAATTAGCCCTGAGAAGTTTATTTAGAAGAAAGGAATTGTAATATAACTTCCACATTAGGATACACATATGTACATGGAAAGCTTATGAGCTTCTTCCCCTCCTGCCCCTGAAAGCTTTTCTATGATGTTTTCAAATGACCATTCAACCTTGCCCCATATTCCCCGAAGAACAATGAAACAGACAAAAAATGAGAACGTGGTTCCGTCTTTCTAAGGCTATGACAACAAAATACCAGCCTTAGTGAATAAGACAAGCATTTACTCTTCTAGGTAAAACCAAGACTTAGATTACACATGACACTATCGTATCTTGGTTAAAAAAAAAAAAGTCCAGCAAGCACATGGTTCAAAGATGCAGCTACATTAGTGTTTGAGTTCAAATAAGATTGGACCTTTGAAGTGTTAAGTAGGGATGATCAGAAGGCTGTGCATGTGGTTCACGCTTCAGATCAGTTAAAGAGCACATGAACTGGACTCTTTGGTTGAAATTAAACCAGAAGATGCAGTTCAAAGGACACACCTAATGGACTCCAACCACTAAAAAGAATTCAGAGACACCAGTCTGAAGAACGCCCCCTTTAAAAGTAGGGCTTCCCCCATTAGCAGGCCAGTAGCCCACCTGAAAGGAGTTCCTTTAGCTGAAGAACTGGTAGGCCACAAGGTGCTGTGAAGTTTCGCAGTCATCCAAACTCAATCTCAGCCAAGATTAAGATTCAAATAAAAAAGAAAACGAGCATCTGGGATAATGAGCCATGCCAAACATAAGAACTACTTCATTTTAGAGCTTGTGCTCTAAGTATAATGGCTCTTTTTGAAAATGCTTCTTGTACAGATGAACCTCAATCATTGCAAGAATGGATTGTGTTCATTTAACAAAGTATCTCTATTTTTAATCCTGCAGCTTGGTATGCAACTTTTATTTACTGAATGTAATTCAAAGGTCCTATTGAGATCAAAACTAGTTTTCCTAATAAAGTACACATTGTATTGCACATGAATACGTATATTAATAAATAGCATACATGGGCAATATGTCTAATAGCTGAATGCTTTGCAAATAATGGCAGAGTGTGAAAAGTTCATAATGCATTCCTTTTTTTCCTCCTATTCCTGTTTTAAAGGAAGCAAGACAGATTGAAAAGTATCTGCTGATTTTGAGTATCTAGTGTTGATAGTGTTGATGACCCAAAGATTTTTCTTTCTTTGAGCATACAGCATATATTATCTGAACACACATTTATAAACGTAAAACACAGGATAAATTAACTTTGGCTGCAGCTAAGAAATCGCAACACTTCCACAGCTTTGACAATATGGCTTCACATCAGACTCCATAAAGCAAGCATACATTAAAACCCAAACTCTAAAACCACAAGTGCTTATGCTTCAACTTTAGGAAGAACATCAGATGTTTTCTGTGGATTGTTGTCTTGATACCAATTAACCACATAATGGCTTCAGTGTGTATCAGAGCCATAGCTTTCACCACAGAACACATTCAGATACTTGAAGTTCTGCTACTATATACACCCTCAAACATCTCGATTTCAGCTGAGTCAAGAGTACCATCCACATTCCTAAGTGTTGGGGTTTTTTGACACACAGCAGTGAATAGAACACCTTCCCCAAGAAAATCAGAGCTGGGCTCTAGGCTTTCCCCAGACTGAGGACCTAAGGTAAAAGTTCTCACATCCCAGAAGAGCAGTCCTGCTTCGTTTCTGCTTTTACCCCAGTCACAGCATTTTCCATTCCTATTGGAAAAGACCTTTCAGTACTCAGCGAGGTATTTAAGATTTATACTGAGGATACACAAGAGAGGGGATCCTCAAATTCTGATCCCTTCTCTCTGTAAATTCACATCGTTCAAGTGACAGAGGGTACAAAGTAAGAGTAAACACTTAAGATTGCTGGTTTTCCCCTCTCAAGAAATTAACCTTTTCATCACTTCCTTTTTCCATCTTCAACTTGTGTGCTATACATACCGAAGGAGATTCTTAAAGCTGCATTATGGATATAATATTAAGTAGTGGGTAGAAAGAGTGCCAAGATATAACCCAAGAGGAAGCATTCTTCCTTCTACCTCTTTGTCTTAAGTTGGAGGGAACTCTTCAACATTTCTATCAGAGCTTGTCCTGCAACCACAAAAGCTATGTTCTGCAGAAACTGGTTTGCAATAATCTACCTCAACAGCCCTGGGCAAAGGTCTATTGTTTATCCTGTTTTTATTTCTCAGAAAGTGTTTAGAAATCTACATCAAGAGACTGAATTCTGAGATCTGCACAGATTACGGAACTCAGTGATGACAGAGGAAGTTCATAGTCTCTTCAGAGCTCTGTCCAAGTACTAGTCGCACACTTATGCTGTAAGTAGAAGATCAGTAACGTAAACCTTCCAATATTATATATAACAAAATCTAAAACTCCCAACTCAAGAAAAAAATAAACCTAACAAGTGAAGGAAAACATACACTCAAAACTGAATTGGAAGTCAGGAAGCCTTAAAAACAGATTTAAACATAATCCAGTAGTGAAAGGAGATGATGTGATCACTAAGTAAGGTAACTAGATTATGTGTAATCAGAAGTGCAAGAATTTAGAATTAAGAAAACACACCTAGCAAATCTCTAAGTCTCCCTCCAGTACGTCAGGTAACAAAGCATGAACTACACTTACAACTATACTGTTCACCCTACTTATGAAGCACTGTCAGCATAATCACTAGACCAAAAACGGAGTCATTTCTCCCACTCCCCTGCCACCACAACCATCTTTTTACCCTACCATGATGGGGGGGAATGAGGGTGTGTGTGTGTACTACACTCTTAAGTCAAGGAGACAAAAAAAAATGCAAGTTTTTAGTGTTATTCTTCCCTGCAAGGTTTTCTATATCAATCAGTTAATCAGTCTAGATTCAGAGTGTGCAAAGGAAGTTGTTTGATATTCTAAGTTGTAAAGGAAGTTAGACTTCTACAAAAAAAGGAGAAAAACAACAACAACAAAAAAGGCAACCTAAAATGAAACGTCCTGAAACAAATGGGGCAGATAGTACTGCCTTTTCAAAGCTGGTATTTCTCAATCAACCATCTCCATCTAGTGGGATCAACAATGCTTGTAATTGCAGAATTTTCCAGCTCACATCAGAGATAATTATCCTCTACACAGAAATATTTTTTCTTTGTTTCTGTAGCTTTTATCTACAAAAATCCACTGACCATCTCTTGGTAGTTTAATTGGAAACAGCAGAGATGTTTTCCCGAGTGAAGGAATTGGCCATCTTGCAAAAGATTAGAAATAGACATATCTATAGCTTTTATTGTAAAGTAACAGTCCAGTATACGCAAATCCTGATCATAGTTCAATAAAATATCTATTTTAAATATAAGTCCAAAGCCCTGCAAGTTATTGGAAGATGTACTATATATCAATTTATCTGATGAGCATCCGGCCTGACAGAACACCCTTATCCGAGAATCAAGTGAAAGCCTGGGATGGCTCAGGCTGAACTAGAAATAAATGGAGGGAAAAAATGTTATAAACAATTATATTAATCATTCAGTATAAAAACTTGGTATGGAAAAATAGGTTAATTCAATTTACCTTTAGTTTATCTGGTGAAGTGTATGGAGCTTCAGGGGCATAAATTCTGAAAATATCCGCAAGACAACAAGCTACCAGCAAACGTACATCTTTATCAGGATGCTTGAGGAAAAAATCTGAAGCAAGGTGTAAAGCAAGATTTAGATAGAGCTCCTTTTCTTCTTCAGAGTCCTGGTCCATATCCATGAAAGTTTTCACAACCATCTATAAAGAAAAAAAAAAGACCTCAATACACAAAATTAAGAATTGTATTTGTGCAACATCTATCAGAAGCAATGCAATAGTACTTGTTATAAGTAAAGGTAGTAAACCAATGCTTTATTTTTCAGGGTGTGAGAAGGAAATATTCAAGTTCTTTGTCAGTTCTCCCAATGCACAGTCTCAGTCGAGTTAATGAAAGCCTGGCAGTAGGCCTTCATATATCTTCTAGAGAAAACCATGCCATCAAGTTGACCTAAAGTCAAAAAATACAGAAGCATTCCCAGAAAAGTTTAGAAAACAGCAAAACCTTATTCAAAAGGTGTATTTCTTCCTGAAGCATTTAGGGTTCCAATTTATTTTTCCCCTTTATTCTCTTTCAGCCTTGTGTTGTTCTTTTTTCCTACTACCGCTTCTGAAGAAAAGTTCGTCCCCTGTGCAACATCACCAGAAGCAGAGCGCACAATTTCAGCAGAAGCAAATATAAGACCAGTACATCACAGCAGCACACGTTGTCCAACAGGATTAAAAAGCTATTTAGTGTTATTAGGGTCCAGTGGGCTCTCTGGATGGAGGGGGGGATGGGGAGGAATCTGCAACACTGAATATTTTACTCTGTAAACACAACAAAAGCAGAAATAGCGAGAAAAATATGATTAATAACTGCTAGCTAGTGAGAATTTTTATTTTTAAAAACTTAATAAAATAAATAAAAATTGTTTGGAGGAAAAAAAACCTATTGATAAAACAAAGTAATTATGTTTTTCTCCACTTCCTTATTTGAATCCCAAAGGCAGATTTTTTTTTTAAGTTATTAACTCATTCAAATCATCAGAATGGCAATAAAGACTTAGGCAGAGGAAGATCAGTAATTTAAGCACACGCAATTTCCATTGAGAAAAATGAAGTCCTCCCAAGTCAGACACGAGATGAACCATCTGAGGTGCACTGTTGCCCTTACATACTATTAGATTAATTTTAAAAACAGAAAAAAGAACTGCATTCATTTCTATGGGAAGTAATTAGATTTATGTAATTAACGAAGTAATTAATAAATATTTAGGTGTCACAAGAGTTCTTGCAACAAGTATAGATTTTGTCTACTCTAGAAGTGAAACTTCAGTTTCTTTCTTCCTTACAACATGAAATTACATACTGGTCAGAACAACAAAATTAATCTTCTTGTTCTGTTGCAGTGCTTAAGGAAAAACAAAGAGAAACAAGCTAGTTCCCCTAGCATACTTTCCTAGTTTCTTGCAAAGCACTAGGTTAGAGAATTCCTGAGCCTGAAATTGCACCCAGACCACCATGATTAATACTCCTGGAGCTTCATCTTCCAAACGTGGCCTATATTTCTTAATCTATTCAATTTTTCTGGCTCCTACACTCTCCTACAGTAATAAACTTCACAATTTAATTTCATATAACTTAAGGAAAAGTATGTTACTAGACCGCTGGTCTAAAAATTAATATATTTCATGGCATGATCCTTTAGCTCTAGTGTATCAAGAGAAGTTGTTGAAAAAAATGCTCTCTTCACACTATTTCACCATTTCCAAAATGTTTTATCACCTTCTTTCTTCAGTGCTAATCCCTAGCTCTGAGCATTTATTTTTTTTCTCCTCAAAATCCACCACAACTTGGAGATGGCATTGATCACAAATGCATACAATTTGCAAGGTGAGCTATACTAATACAGAAATTCACCATGCATATTTTAATTTTATTCTCAGACTTCCCAATACTTTGTATTTATATAAATGGATTGTCTTTACTTAAGAAATAACAAACAGCTGCTTGTACAAATCACAAGATCCACAGAAAAGTGCTTCTTCCCTAATAGTTATGTGAATTCAGCACTCAGGGAAATAAGGAGGATAATAGTTCACCTAATTATTTTCCTCAGCACCTGCAACTGTGTTTATACTGTAGGTCTATATACTTGTGGTGTCCCCGGTAGCCTAGATCATGTAGCTCTCCATGAAGGAGCACTGTGTGGTTCTGTCTGCATACCCATGAATGCATAGCCCCAGTGAACAGCTGGACAAGAAGCACAAGACATCCTGCAAAGTACACTTATCCTGCAAGTCAGATGAAGATGACAGAATACAAGGACTAGACTCAACGCCAAAAATTAAATGAGGCTGTAATAGAAAAAGTCTCAGTAAGAGCAGTATGCATTTTCACAAGCTGAAAAAAACGCTAGTGCTAACAAATTGTTTCATCTGTGAGTGACTCCTAGCAAAAGGATCGATAAATGTTTTCTATTCAAGATCACAGAATGCACCATACCAACTATCAACTCAATTCCCAAAACACAGAAAGGTTAACAGGGGGGAGGGAAGATGGAATCCTTGTGTCTGGGAGGGTTTGTTTTGTTTTTTTCCTATTTGCTCTTAGTTGCAAATGACTTAAAACTACTTCTTAAGAAGACAAACTCCAAATTAAGCTTTTCCAGCTCTTAGGATACATAAGGTCCCTCTCCCAGATCTGTTCCCTCCTGCTTCCCAGGGCAAGCCAAGCAGCAGGCTTCCCCTCTGCACACTACTAAGAAGCCTTTCCAGAAGAGTACTTGAGTAGATAAAGAACTGTAGCTACATAATTATCCCCCAAATCTCTCCATGCTTCCTGTAGAGTTCAGCCAAAGAAACTGGTCAAGAAATTCAGAAGACATAAAAACGTATAGTATAATCAAAAGACTTTTACTGTCTTTGTGACAGAGGCTAAAATACCGTGAATAAAGTAGGTTTTAAAAAGTCAACCTTATGAGGAGCACAAATGTCTAAAACGAATGTATTCTCATGCATCCTTTTTTTTTCCCCTAAAATTAAGACTCTTTTCATGTTGTCAAGTATTTTCATTTCTAAAAGCACTGACATACTATTGGACCTGAAATAAAAATTAAGGAAGTATTCAAAATTAACATAATTTATTTCCCCTTGCGATTTTTTAATCCCATTTAAATACTTTTTGACACTCCACTTCAAGTAAGTGGTTGAACAGAAGGCACAATAGCCAAACAGTTCCTTCTTCTGAGCATAGAAAATGTTTTGTTATAAAGCCCAAGAGAAAAAAAAAAATACCCTTTCAGATAAGAAATACAGTAATAGGGTCACCGAATGCTTTATACAAGAAACATCAGTCTGCCACTAGTAGCATGCTTACTAACCTTTAGTCTTCTCACCATCTCTTCTTTAGATATTTTATCAGAGATTTCTTTGACTCCTGGAGGATATGTGATTTTTCCATCGTTGGCTCTCGTCTTTGAGTGAGCCATGATTTCGCAATTTTAAAACTGTGGGGAAAAAAAGAAAAATAAGTCAATGTTGTTTAACTAGTTTATGTTTACCTTCTCTGTCCTGCTTTTACAAGCAATTACATAAATTTAAGGGTCAAAAATCTCCCCAGAACCACACAGTCAAAAACCATACAAAGAAGAAAAATGGAAAAAAATATGTATTTGGGGGGATTTACTAATCAACATTGGGGATGGTAGCAATGGTTTTGATATTTAGGTAGACTGTCCTACCGTACGATAAAGCTTCCCAGAAATACACAAACAAAAAGCCACAAATCCTCATTACTGAATGTATTTGATCATCACACTTTGAGATGCAAGCATGAAGCTTCTATCTCATTGCATGAACTGTTACCACCACTTGTTAACAATAAACCCTAGCCAGCTTAGATTCTTATGCTTTCTGAAAACGAGCATGTGAAGCAGGCTTTGTTTTCCTAACAATTGAATAGAGCACAATTTCCCCAAACACCTAAATAGCAGTGCTTTTGAAGTGTTACACATCACTGATTTTCATTTGTGATGCGTAATTTGGCAATACAGTATTTTTGAAAAGTTTTATTCCACCCTAAATACAGCGAGAATAACCCTGACAAGTAGCACATAAGAGAAAGCAGCAGGTACAGGAAGAGAGCACGCCAACTGGAAGTCGTTCCTCTATCCCATAAAACCAAATTTTTAAACAAATGAGTACAGACAAGCAACAGTATCTCCTTCCTAAATTACAGCTATAGAACCGACTCAGCTACTCAGTTTCTCAGTCCCTTTAAACTGACGCAAGTGCAGGATGCCCCCTAACCCACCCTAAGCTATGCAGACTTCTGCTGCAGAGGAGGAGGATGCGCATTACTCTTCTACTTAAAAATGCTAAAAGCTTTACTTACATAAAACAATTAATAGAAAACAGATAACAGTGAATAAAACTACATGGCAAATGCTGGGATAAGTAGGATTTTAGAAAAAGACAATGGCAGCTTCTCTTCACTACTGCCTCGCCTTCCCACACGCCACCCCCCATTTTATTAGTCTGTAACGCTTCCTCCCAGTGCTCACCTTCCTGAACTTTACATTCCAAGTCAGGCATTTATTTTTGTACTGACCTCCCATATAAGGAGCTACATCAAAATTAGAACTTCCCAGAAATCAAAGAATCATAGTAGGGTTGAGGTTGGCAGGAACCTCGGGAGGCCCCTGGTGCCACCCCTGCCCAAGCAGGGACACCCAGGGCAGGCTGCCCAGGACAACGTCCAGTCAGCTTCTGGAGATCTCCAAGGAGGAAACCCCACAGCCTCTCTGGGCAAATGTAAGAACAGAAATGAGATTGGCCAGAGTCTACAGAGAGGTGGCAGAGAAGCACGTTCCGTTATTATGGCAGGTTATACTGTCCTACAATGACTTATTCACCTAAACCAAGGTCATTCTACACTGAAGAACTATTGGAACGTGAAACATACTCACCCACCCATCCCCAAAAATACCAACGCATTTTGTATTTTTCAGTTCGCATTCCATGATGTGAATATAAAACAGATTTTGCTTAACCTTTACTAGTCTTTTACAAAACAGAAAGTTAAAAAAACTTAAATATCAATGTTAAATGAAATAAAATATCAATGTTAAACATCAATGTTAAAGAACACCTACAGTACAACATATCTTTATTTTAGCAAATGAGGAAAAAATAAGTAGAATGAACAAGATCAGCCAAGTTCACCAGAAAGTTAACAGTCTCACAAACATTTCTTAAAAACTAATTCTGAAAAAGACAGCCCTAAATTTGCTAATAATGATCCAATTTTAATTACTGAAACAAGGTAATATAAGGCTGAAACTAAAGCTAACAATTCAAAATTCTCTTTAAATTTTCATCTCAAGCATCGGGGTACATTATTTGCCTATAATAATCAGAAGCAAAGATAAGTGTCTTTTAGTATGATTGGTCTTTAACAATTCACCATGAGGTTTTTTTCATCCTTGACTTAGACGAAGCCGTTGAACTCCCTTCACACATCAGCTATTATGTATGCTGCACACAAGAGCGTCACCTCGCTTTTCAACATACAAACCGAAGTCACTCAACAGGCATGATACGTGATGCAATTCAACAGCTACACAACAGCTGACGGTTGTCATCATCTCTGTACTTACATACACACAGCAGCTGAACTGAGTGCCACGTGCAGTTGTAGTAAAAACAGATAATGAGAAAGTTGGGGGATGAACAAAACTCAGTGAAGTAACTTATCCTAATACTCCCAAGAAAACGATGCCACCTCGATACCTACTGATTTCTTAATACGCTGTCATGACAGTGTATTAAGCTCTCAAAAACACACACAAGATGGAACCAGGTTCACTTTTCTTCCTATTTGATGCATATCTGCCATTACAGCTTCCAGATGGGATGCTGCACGTACAGACATTCGTTCTCACATTCTCACCCTGGGAATGCTGCAAGAATACATCCAACACTTTGCAGGACTGGCCAACTCACCTACTCAGACAAATAAGCCTAATTCATTTTGAAAAGCACGTGACAAGCATCAGAGCTAATTCAAGGGAAGGAAGAGGAGTTAAAGGAACTGGGGATCAAAATTCTCCTTCCAGCAGCAGACAGCTGTCAGATAAGATCAGTTGCAGCTGACACTTGATTAGAATATGGTGATATAGTCCCATTTAGAGCACATTATGAAACAATCTGGAAACAAACTTGCACATTATAGTCAAAGATGAACTGTTCAGATGATGTGTCCTACTGATATGCAAACAAGCTTCTAAACTTGACTGGTATCCAAGTCTAGATTTGAAACTGAACATGTGTATTGGGTTTAGATGGCTAGGTTTCAGTGGCAGGGACTGCAGGAGTAGCCTCTGTGAGGAGAGCCCAAGGCTGCCCTCATGTTGGACTGTGCCAGCTCCAAAAGGGACCCGCCACAGGCCAGAGCTGAGCCAAGCAGTAACACTGATAGCACCACTGCCAGAGCATACTTAAGAAAAGGTAAAAACCTCTGGACAGCTGCTCTGAGAGAAGAGTGAAGAAATCAATGCAAGTGAAGCAGCCCTGCAGCCCCCCAGGTCAGTGCAGCAGGAGGGCAGGAGGTGCTCCAGGCACGCAGCACAAGTTCCCCTGCGGCCTGTGGAGAGGCCCCTGGTGGAGCAGGCTGTCCCCCTGCAGCCCACGGGTCCCACACGGAGCAGATCTCCACGCTGCAGCCCGTGGAGGAGCCCCCGGTGGAGCAGGTGGATGTGGCCTGGAGGAGGCTGCGGCCCATGGAGAGCAGGCTCCTGACAGGAACTGCCACCACTGGGGTCCCATACCGGTGCAGTCTGTTCCTGAAGGTCTGCGCCCCATGGAAAGGGCCCAGGCTAGAGCAGTTCAGGAAGAACCACAGCCTGTGAGAAGGACCCATGCTAGGGCAAATGAAAAAGTGAGGAGTGGCAGAGATGAAGCATTACAAATGGACCACAACCCCCATTCCCTGTGTCCCTTGTGCCTCTGGGTGGGTTGGAAGAAGCAAAAAGGAGGAGTAAGAATCAGGAACGAAGGAGTAAAGTTGAGCCTGAAAGAAGGGGGTGTAGGGGGAGGAAGGTGTTTCTAGTTATGGCTGTCTCTAACAATCCTGGTCTATTTTTAAGCGGCAAAAAGGTAATCTTCCCCAAGTGGTGGGCAGACAGCCAAGGTCAACCCACCACACAACATCTAGAAAGTGATACTGGAAAATATTTTTCCTCCTCATGAAATACAAATTTAACTGGAAATTATCAAAATGAATCACACTGTTTCATCAGGAGGAATGGTCAGCAGTTTTTTTTTTTTTCAATTAAAAACTCCTTTGACAGATTTGCCCTGCCCATTGAACGGCCTCTGAAATTAACAAATGCAGGACCTAGACCCGGGCAGGGTAGCACAGCCTTCTGGAGCACCACGGGCTGAAGCTGCACTTCCCCTGCAAGCCTGTAATGAATTTTCTGAATTTCAAGTTGCAGGAGTTGGATTTTTGGTAGGAACTCACTTATGTGGGTGCTGGGCCAGCCATAAGTTTCATTTATGCTTCATTTTGCATCTATAGTAAATATAAAAGTTAACAAGTCTACCTATAAATTACATAACATATCCCTCTCAAAAGTACAGGAAACACTAAAGAGGAAACAATTTTCCACAAAATTCATACATCTAATCAAAAAGGACCATGAATTAACTTTAAAAGATTCAGCAAAACAGCCTATTACTGAGGCCATAATGGACAAAGAATAATAAACCTTTTAAACTTCCCGTGTAATTAAAATTTGCAGCTCCCTTCTGAATGTTTTTCAGGATTAATGTTAAGCTTTACCGAACATTTTTCACTTAAAAGAAATAGTAAAAATAAAACCTATCATTCAACATGAGAAAATTCAACGCTAAACTACCCCCTTATACAGCAGTTGTCATTTGAATTATTATCTAAAAAAAATTGAATTAGCTTGTTACATCCCACTGCTAGGAACTGCTGTTCTTCCGGACTGCCGATATAGCTGTGCATACCTAGCTCTGTCAAAATAATCTGTGTTGAATACTTAATAGGATCTAGGATTTTTCTGGTTGCTTGTAACCTGATTCTATCCAAATAAAAGTCTCAGTAATTTCACGTACCAATTATGCCAGCTGTTCCAGTTAACCTCTGTCAGGGAAAAAGACGACAGTGACAGCTAAGAACTGCAGCCTCCAGTTCAGCTGCACCTAGAACATGTTTGAGCATGAAAATCCATAAGCCAAATGAGGTGATCCAGTGATTCAATTTTTTTCATTTGTTTTTAAAGATACACTGTATTCCTTTGGAATGTATTGGAAGATGACAAACATTTTGAAAGACAACAAGAAAGTTTCTTTGAGACTGAGATTCAGTACAACAGATTCAGCCGACAGTTGGGTTTTGTTTGTTTGTTTTTAATAACTTAAGCTTTAAAAGTTTTTCACGATGTTTTCAAAAAAACAGCATTATTCCACGCACACAATCAGAAGGCAAAGAAAAAGGGGAATGGAACAGAGTGCTCAAAACAGCACCTTTTCTTAAGGCCAGATAACGCTTAGAGCCCAGAAATCTTTTGCAGCAGCCACGATGTATGCTTATCCTAGCTGATCAGGAAGATGTGTGTTGTTTCTGCTGGTATATGACAACAAAAAAAGCAGATAAATATAGAAAGAAAATTCAATAAATATATGATAGACAAATGCTAACCTTAATACATAAAGCCTGATTGAATCATGATTTTTATTCCTGGCTATGTTAAGCATTATTATAAGCTAACTCAAGTCTTGAAAAACTACTTTACAATGAAAATAAACATATTCTAAACAAATTTAGCACTAAAAATATGAATTACATTCCTTGCACAGAAAGAGATGGTTCAGTAGGAGTTAAGATGTCTGCGCACTGTTTCTTTCAACAGAGAAGCACCACTTGAAATGTAACTTGGAAGACTTGAAATTGGGAACCAAGAGCACGGATATGTATTTAAAAAGGCTGAATTTAAAAAGTGAATTTCCAAGGGGGAGGATGGAAGAAACAAGTATAAGAAAAGAAACAGAAAAGACAAAATACATACTCTTTGTACAATGATAATAAGAAAAGGAATAAGCAACAACAAGGAATAAGCAACAAAAACAGAAGTTGCACTTATTGGACATTAAAACAGGATGGATTAAAGTCATCCAATTCCTGTGGAAAATAATTTAAATCAAAAGAACACACTTAAGGCAAAATTATAAAAGACAGCCAGGGCATGGACACAGAACAATTCATTACCCTACACAGAATGAATTAATAACATTACTAGTTAATAAATTTGGCAGTGTTAATAGTAACATTGCCAAAATTTGGTCAAATTTCAACAACTGGAACACAAATACACAGCTCTGTACTTAATTAGCAGGACCTAATAGTTACTCGGTTTCAGCTGAGCAAGTCTACTGGCCATGACATTAAATATTAAAAGATTCAATATTCAGATGGTTTCTATCTAGCATTTAATTCTTTATCAATAATATACTTACACAAACTCTAACTGGTCAACAGCATAAAATACAGCTTACACATATGCAAGATGTCAATCCAAGTTTTGTTTGCATATTAAGTACCTATGCTATTTCATTAATAGGTCAGTAAATATCACTGCAGAATGTTAAGTCACTGATCTAAAAGGAGGAGTTAAACCACACCATTTAACTGTATTTTGTTTGGATGACAGTTCACACTGCCTATGGTGATTTAATTAACTGTGCTAATCATTAAATAAAGTATACCTTAACATACATGAGGTCATATGTCAACAATACTTTTTCAGAGATCCAGACATGTGTCTAGATCTTACTCCTTCAAGTATTTTTGAACAAGTCTTTTCCAAGAGATAAAGTGAGCTTTAGCAAATCAATTCTTAAGTTCCTTACAAGTCTGTGTACTGCCTTACTATTCCTTCCTCTTAAAATCCAGAACACAAACATAAGGGTGTATAAGGTCACCAATTTTACAAACTTCATCATTCGTATTTTCCAAACTTTCACTGAACATATATCAAGTTACTTCTCAAGACCAGCATTTTTAAATTACATATACAAAATTTTAGAAAGCTTACACAAGTTTGACCTATACAGATGCTTATACTTTTAATTCTATGCTTGCAAGACATTTTACAATGAACTGCTGGGCTCCACCTGGGCCAGAGCAATCGCAGACAAGAGCACAGACTGGGAGAAGAACTCACTGAGAGCAGCCCTGCAAAGGACTTGGGGGTTGTGGTGGACGAAAGGCTCAACATGAGCGTGTGCCTGCAGCCCAGAAGGCCAGCTGCGTCCTGGGCTGCACCAACAGAGGGGTGGGCAGCGGGTGGAGGGAGGGGATTGTGCCCCTCTGCTCTGCCCTCGTGAGGCCCCACCTGGAGTGCTGCGTCCAGGGCTGGGGCCCCCAGCACCAGAAGGACGTGGGGCTGTTAGAGTGGGTCCAGAGGAGGGCCATGAAAATGATCAGAGGGCTGGAGCACCTCTCCTATGGGGACAGGCTGAGAGAGCTGGGGCTGTTCAGCCTGGAGAAGAGAAGGCTCCAGGGAGACCTCATTGTGGTTTTTTCATAAGACATAAGGGGTCTTATGAAAAAAGATGAAGTAGGACTCTTTACTCAGGTAGATAATGACAGGACAACGGAGAATGGTCTTAAACTAGAAGAGGATAGATTTAGATAAGACATTAGGAGGAAATTCTTCACTGTAAGGGTGGTGAGGCCCTGGCACAGGCTGCCCAGAGAAGCTGTGGATGCCCCATCCCCAGAGGTGTTCAAGGCCAGGTTAAATGGGGCCTTGGCCAACCTGATCTAGTAGGTGGCATCCCGGCGCAGAGCAGGTGGGTTGGAGTTAGATGATCTTTAAGGTCCCTTCCAACCTGAGCCATTCTTTGATTTTGTGACAACACACTTTCATGTCCACAGAACTACTCTAAGTGTAACCAAATTTACCAAATTGCTTGCATGGAAGAAAGTTGCACGTGGAGAGCTTTAAAAATCTGTGTTTACACAGTGCGTATCACTCCCACAAGAAGAAAGGATGTACAAGTGCTCACCAACCTGTTCTCCACAACCTGACAGTACGGCCAGTGGCCTCTCTCTGTCTCTCTCACCATTCAACCAACATGACAGAAATGGTTTAGAAGCAAGTGCCAAGAATATATTCCCTAAGTTGTCTCAGGGAATACCGCGGGGATGTCAAAACTTTTTCATCTCCTAAACCATAATACGGAGTTCACTCCGAAGCTCAGTTTCTCTGTTAGCATGCTGTTTGTCATTTCTTTGTGCTATTTCTCTGGTTTTGTACCCTCAGTAGGTAAGATCCTTGTCTGAACACAGAAGTCACTGCGAATGCTTTAAGAGCACTAGCTTTGTTTCAACAATACAGCGGGCATGAAGAAATTGGTCAAGCTGTAATTTACACAGAAGATACAAGGTATTCAGAAGAGAGAGAGCTGCAACATGCAGAAGTGGAAGAGGAGACATCTTTCTACTTCGACAGGGTTATTAATAAAACACAAATTTAATGATATAAGCCATTTACAGAAAAATTTTATATCCTGTTAAATTCCTGCTGCGTAGAGCTGATTGACAACAATTGATCAGGGTGAGAAGTGACTTAGGTGGTAGACACTTTCATTATGTAAGTGCCACTAAATTAAAGCTATTTCCATAATAAATCTACTACAAAGGAGTTGTAAGTCCGCTATGAAAAGGTATTCCAGGCTGAAACTTGACAGTTTCTTTTCATCTGGTGAATATAACAGAAAACTTTAGTGTTGAATCAAGCATGCTCATGAAAACCTGCCTAAGTTTTCACACTGACTCAGGTATGTCTAGATGAATACCTTCCAACCTCTTTCAGAAATATTATTTTGTTTACTTATTCATCATTAAATCAAGATGCTAGTACGAAGACAATGTTAGCTTCAGATTTCTGCAAGGCAGCACTATACACAGTAAGGATCGACACAGGAAGATTTTACAGAAATTGCTAATTAAAGTTCTTCAGGAATGAAGAACCACATTGTAAGGCAAAAGTTACGCTCTCAACCAGGGAAAGTACAGGAGAAGTACTGAGTTTCACTATGGAAGACTCATTAATAGCAATCCTTTGACTGTTAACGCTAAGTGACAATGCCTGTTTAAAACAGGAAACACTGCGTTTTTCAACCCTACATTAGAAAACACGGTGAAGCACCGTCAAGCATCTTTATCCACAAAGTGTTTACCTAATAAGATAATAATGAAAAGATGTGCATGTAATAACTGCAAGAGGAGGAACTTTCATAAAGTACAGACGATTTGGAGGATTCAAGAATAAAGAACAAAACATACCAACTTCAGTACCAAGCCTTGTCTTAACATGCACACTAAAAACCTGCAAACAACTTACACAGAAGGTGGTACTCCACTTTGCAACCACTTGGGAAATGGTCACAGATAACTCCCAAGTTTTGGGAATAATGTTTTTTAAACTTCATTAGATAAAGTCTCCCAAAGATTAAGTACACATTATTCAATACTGATTTATCTCAGCATTGAGGTCGCTCCAAGTGGTGCTGCGGATGCTTGCAGCTTCCAGAAGATACAAGAAGGAGCCAACTTGTAAATTTCAGCATTTTAAAAGTGATTAAAAGCAAAGAGTGCTTTTGTTTCTCCATTTTAAGGCCATTTAGTAAACAGCGTTTTCACTGATATAAAACCAGGTTTACAGTAAGTAAATAGAACAGAAACTACAAAACAGAATTCACTACTGAAACAACCAAGAACAAAGGAAAAACAAAACTGTCCTCTAATTGTGGGATCTCAGCTTTCATACTTTTACCCAGGACAAAGTAAATCAATTGTAGGTATTACGACTACAATCCCTTATTTCTGTGTGTGGCTGCAGGAAAAGAAATAAGGCCATATACACTGGAAAACTATAGCAAAAGATTCTAACAGAGAGAGAAAATGTAGAATATAGCTAAACAAAGGAATACTTACTAACAAAAAATGTGTCATTATTTGTTTCATAAACTGGAAAAGATTGTAGGCTGATAGAATGTGTTAGTAAAATAGACATCTGCAATATATTTGCCAGTTAGCCAAACACAAGGGAAAACATTTCATCTCATCGCTTGTTAGGTGGTCATATTATGAAAGCCAAAAATACGAAAGGTTAAAGAAGACAAGTGTGTAACAAGCAGACCCTGTGGTCAGCCTCCTCTGTTCACGGTGAATTCAAAGTATGTGACACTACAACGAAATAACAGTGTAATCACAAAAAATGGTAGCAGTGCGAAAGAAGTGCAACAAACCATTCCAATGGGCTTGAATTTGAATTTGGCTGGACAGGAACGTGGCAGTTTTTGCCTAATACACATGCTTAAAACTTCCAGTGTTGTAGATAACTTATTTTTCTCTAGAAAAATACAATTCCTTAAAGGAGTGGAAAGAAAGAATGCATAGAAGGAGCTGAAATAGGCAGGATGTCATTATACTCAAGAAATCAGGAATGTAGTTCTCACTTGAACCACTTTGGATGTTGAGGATTTTGTGAAAAGACAACACTTGTCCAGTGGGGAGGAGAAGCAACGAGAAAGGCAGGAGCAAAGAATAGGGGGAAGTTTCATTAAGCCTGAGAGAAAGACATTAAGTTTTTGACAATGACCTTTTCACCTTCACCTTCAAAGGATGAAACCTTCTCACAAACTAAAGATCACCTCACTTAATGAGGAACAGCTGCTAACACTTCTCATTTTCTTGATAGTCCCCATTAATATATATATGCACACACACACACGTATTTTTAGTCACTTCAGCTTTGACAAACTTGAAATACTTAGAGGATATATCCCATGTGAAGGGTTTTCAGTTGGCTCTTAAGTGGTTCAATCATGTCCGAGAATTAAACCAAGACAAAAAACTGAACCCAATATATCACAAATCTGTAAAAAAAAAAAAAGTTTCCCTATCCTCTAGAATACAAATATGAATTCAAGACAACAGTGCTGTTATCATACCAAAGCACATGCTTTGTCTGCCTTGTCCCCCAAGAAAGCTTGCCAAAGCCTCTGAAAAACTGCATGACATACTTATTCTCTACAGATGCTTGACTTTTAATACTAAAACCTACTGAATTGTCTTTCTTGATTATGTCCATGCCTTGACAATCTCTACTTCACGATTATTTGAATAAAATTTAGGAAAGAATGCAGTCAAAAAAGTAGCTGGTGTCTACAACAAGAGCATGGTCTAAGCAAGACTAAACTAGAAGTGCATATATAAAGTTAACTCAAGAGGTCAGGCCTCTTGCATCCTTCTTGCTAATGTGATGACTGCCATAAGGAAAATGAACTCACCTGCTCACATAGAAGGTTCAAATTAATCAGTACTAAGCTGAAGTGAGAGTGTTTGCATAAAACACTTTCTGGAAATAGTGACAAGACTTGCGAATAAAGCATGGTGATTTAGTTATTACAAAAGACATTCAGGGAGCATTATGCAAGATCATAAAGCTCACTAGAGAACACTGTGTCTACTGTTGGTGAATGAAGACTCATTTCATACATACCTCATCTTGACACATAAGCTATACTTGTAGATTTATTTCTGCTGTTATGTACATGCAATCTGTCAAACATCCATCCCAACATCAACTATCATTCCTGGTATCTAGCAGCTTAAGTTGTCAACTTACTTATTCTGGGCAGGAACAATTATTATTCCACAGGCTGCTGAGAGCAACATCTGAAGTAACTGGAAAATCAAAGCCAAATTGGTCACACAGAAACCACAGAATTTGGAGGGGGGATTCAGTTAACATATTCCTTTTACAATATATATTCGATTTGCAATTCACCCAGCTTCTTTAGGGGAATGCCTTTGAGATACCCTGCCTTTCTGGTGCTGTAGAAAAATCTGATACACTGATGCTCCAGATGTATTTTGACACACACCTGCAGTCCTGTTCACATCCCCAGAAGACGGAGAGTGTAATTCAGTGAAGTCTCAGCATCTGTGGAAACCATAAACCAAAGCGTTCTGAACACCATTTGGCATTTCAGGCATAGGGAACCAACAGCAGGATACGTAATGCTGCTTCCATTCTGCCACGTGAAACTATCACACACCAACATTACCCATTCAAAAAGGTTAAAAAAAAGTTCACAACATCCTACCTATACTTTTGAGCTTCCCAATATTGAGAAGCAATTAAATTTGTCCCTGTGAACCTCATCATGAACTGCCATTGCACCAGGGTAAAGAGTTCTCAGTGGAAAACTCGGAAACAAAACACTTCAGCTCCTCTGTCAAGAAAGGCACATGCACACATCTGGAAGACCAAAACTACCCCGTGTCACACTTGCTCGGGATATATGACAAAACTTAAGTTTGCAAACAATATCCCATGAGTATGTAACAACAGGAGATGATTTTGTCAACATTCGGAGACAACGAATGGTTGCATTTAATAAAAAGACAAGCAGTACGTAAATAAACCCTCTGTTTTGAAAGGTCCAAACTGAAAACAGATTCATACAAGTCCAACATGGACAGCATTCATGCCAAAGGCACAAAACAATCTAGAATTTTAGACTGTTTTGCCCCTTGATTTTAGTGCAAGAAGTTTTCACGTTACAAAGTAATTTCAACCGGTTGCTTTCTATAAGTTGTAAGAAGTAATCATAGCCCCCAGGAAACAGGAGTTACACCACGAAGACTGGAAGTACAGAAACAAGGCCCAAGAATGAGATAAACCAAGATAGCCATCATAGAAAAAAATTTTAAAAAATGCACATTATTAGCTAGAAATGAAAAAAGTACTATTGCATAGTAATGACTAGACATCAAGATAATATTGAAATAACCTAAAAAGTCAGCTGAACACCCATTTTGAAAGTAATGACAGGGAAAACTTCATTTCCCTGGCAATCGGTAACAGCTTTATTTGATCAGATGTTACTGTCTACACCAAGAACCTCTATATTTTCAAACCAAAGCAACTACACAGGCATTACCTTAAAATTCAAGAACCAGTGTGGTATGCAAAGTTCTTTGAAGGTATTTAAAAATTAAGGTGTAGTACACCATCAGATTAAGTAACAGCACTGCCGTTATTTTCTTGTAATAATGCAGAGTGGAAAAATAAACTAGTGCATCTGCACTGGCAGTATAGCAACAACATCTTTGAGAGTTTAGAAAGAAATCTGTATCCTAAAGGAAGAATTTTAAATACAGGGATAAGCGTCACTTATAAGGACATCATATTAAGCTGGGATAATTTCTTTGATTGGTCTGTGATAAAACAATTTGCATTTTTTCTTACACTTAAAATCATTTATTATGTGAGCATTACATTGGATTGCACAGTTAACACAGAGATGTGTCAGATTTTCTTTCAGTAAAACACTGAAAGAATAGAGAAACTGAAACACTTTTAAGTAAAAGGACAACATTTGAGCCCTAAACAAGAAATATCTGCTAAAGGCCTAAAAAAAAAAAAAAAGCTGTAGGTGAAAGAGAAATAAAGGGGAGGGAGCGGGGTGTCCAAGCACGATTAGACACCAGTACTATGCAACCACACCACGTAGCTAAACAGATTTTAAGGTACTGGTACGAACTTGCTTGGAATACCACGTACAGTGACCAGCACCTATAGTCGGGATAATTCAAATGGGAAAATAGTGCCAACGAAATCTATTACCTCGGGAGAGCATATAAAAGATGAGACAGTCAAAGGGATAAGCAGAAGAGAGGCAGAAAACTCTTGTAAATACCAGAAATACTGGAAGATACCCCCACCCCAAAACCAACCAGGACAGCTCAAAGATAAATAGAAATAATTGAGACAACTTAGAAAAAAATGATAATTAGAAGAAGACTAGTTTTTTTTAATTAAAGTTTTGGAACCACTTTCTGATTGATAATCAAAGCTAAATATCCGAATCAAATCTAGCAGAACTCCCTCAGCATAGGGAGATGAGCACCTTGCTGGTCTAGGCTACGCGATTTTGCATTTGAAAAAGCAAACCTCTCACTGCAAAATATTTCTTCTACCAAAACTACTAAACACATTGAAAGAAAATTCTTAAACTGGTACCCCAAGAAACAAGGGAAGCACTGATGTCAAAGCACCAAATCAACACTTCACAATACCACCAGTCTATGGCCACAATTTTGGCAGAGTCCTCCCTTAGCGGGGAAACTTCTTGAAGATGCAGCGCTTCTGTACTTCCATCCACTCCTATGCAATATGAACGAGAACGGTTTCCTTCCTCTAACGCTTGGAAAGGAACAGGGGTGGGGGGAAGGAATAGTATTTTTCTTTACATTAATTCTATTTTCAAAACAGCGTAACAAAGCCAGCCATAACAGCCTCATATTTTGCATAACTGAGGTACATTACTTTAGGAAGCTAATATTTATAATATTTATACAGGAGGGAAGAAAAAGCATGCAAGAGTGGCATAGATGCCACTGGGAAAATAAGGGGAACACAGCAGAAAACAGAAGACAACTACAACAGACAGACATTAGAAACAAATCAAATTTAATCCCTGCGTTGCCCCTTGGGAGGACACAGCATTTGGTATCATTTTAGTATTTCTTTGGCAAAAAAAGCCTTAGAGCGCCTCACTGTTAAAGGTTTAATTCTTACAAAAATGCAAAGAATACCAGCATGCTACCACAGAAGCAAAACAACATTTTGTGAAATTATGCAGATGGACAACAAATATCAAATTGCTTTGGTAACAAGTCAGAACTTGTATCCACAGATATAAAGTTCCCTCCCATTTCTAACTTAGTATATGATGATCTAAAAAAAAAAAAAAACAAACATCAAAACACTTAGCACCCTATTTTACAAATGATTCAGTCACAATGACTGAAAAATAAACTAAAAAATAATGCTAGTAGGATGGTTTGACTTGTGAGACCCAAAAGAAAGCACGGGTATTCCACTGTGAAGCCAGATATGCTAAGTAACACTGCATCCACCCCTATGCGATGTGAATTACAAACAAACATTTATAGTGGGGTTGCATACTGAAATCTTAGTACCAAAGTCACATTGAGCTGGGCGTTTAACAAACAGAAGTTGTCTACCCAGATGGCTTACACCATCAGCTTCCCCCTCCGATAACTAGAACATTATTTGCTTTTCACAAGACTTTGACATGACAGCAAGCCATAGATTGAAAAAATAATTGTGTCCCTGAAGACAGAGGAAGAACCCGTAATTTTGTTTACAAAATGCCAACGAAATGAAGAATTACTTCAGCCATGTGAACTAACTGCACTAGTGATGGGTTATTAAGGCCAAAGGACTAGAAGAAACTTCAGGTGACAGAGTCCAGTCATCTGCTATCATACCCAAACATACCAGTAAGACCACTTTAAAAAAAGTGAACCTGAAGACTTCAGATGTTTCAATCTGCAAAGTCCAGCTTACCTTTGACATTTATCACTATGCTCAGCTAACAAATAACTCTCTTTGCCAATAATCTATTCATTCCTGTAATTTCTTTTAACACAGTTATTCATCCCTATCTAATTACACAGTCCTATGGATTTGTGTTTCCACAGAATCAGAAAACGGCTGATAATGAAAGGGCCCCCCGGAGGCCCCTGTTCCCACCCCTGCCCAAGCAGGGACACCCAGAGCAGGCTGCCCAGGACCACGTCCAGGCGGCTTCTGGAGATCCCCAAGGAGGAGACCCCACAGCCTCTCTGGGCAGCCTGTGCCAGGGCTCCGTCACCCGCCCAGCACAGAAGTGCTGCCTGGTGCTCAGAGGGAGCCTCCTGGGTGCCCGGCTGTGCCCATGGCCTCCTGTCCTGGCACTGGGCACCGCTGAGCAGAGCCTGGCTCCGTCCTCTCTGCACCCTCCCTTCAGGGATTTATTTTTATGAATGCATTTTAATCCTGGCTTTCATACAAACTGGAATGTACGTATTATTATAGCTACCTTTTTTATAGAAAGTTCTTAAACTCTGTAGTTTCTGTTTTCCTTTTTGAAATTAATCCTTAATATTCGCTTATCCTTCAGTTGCAGCTCATCAGTTGCAGATCCGATGACACTGGATCACTTCCTTACAATAACCCATCCAAGAAGGACAAAAATCTACCCAGATAAAAAACCTAAAATATATTAGCATTAACAGACACACACAGAGGAGGGGGAAAAAAAAAAACACAACACACACACACACAAAAAAGAAAAAACAAACCAAAAAACACATACAAATGGATTATGCTCTATAAATGGCAATAGCTAAGAGAATATTACATATAGGAGTATTAGATAATAGATAACGCAATAAAAACTAATCTTAATTATGTTATTAAAGGGACTTTATTGTAACAAAGGAATCAGCTTTAAAGTAATAACAAATAGACCCAGCTGCTTACACCATGACTATGAGCATACAAGCAAGGTCTGGCAGCTCAGGAAGTTTCCACCTATTTCTGACAGTACAAGAACTGCTCAGGCACATTCGAGGTTCCTCTCTCCTGATTCCCTCAAGTTAGAAGGTTAACACAGTCAAGTGTTGAGAGCAGCAAATATTTCTGGTAAATCCTGTTGACAACTGCATCCATCACTAATCCACCTGTCTGCGCACAGCCAGACATTCCTCCTGCTTTAGCAGGAAAAGCTGGAGTTGTCCGCACCTCACGCAGATTCTCAGCTCAAGAGCAAGCTGTCCGAAGTCTTTAAGACAAAAAACTCAGTTTAATATGGAAACAGCTGAGGTGTGGACATGTTTACTTTTATGAACTCTACTGCAGGGACCAACAACCTGCTTCAGACAAATGGAGTAGAAAGCTTAGGGGTCACAGGGAAGGCATTAACTGAGAACCAAAGTTGCTGTAAAGGGAAAAAACAGTAACAAAAAAAAAAAACATCCACACACCACAGTTTAGTAACCTCAAGGCTTGAAGTCTAAGAATCACCAAACGAGGTAAGAGGAAGCAGGATTTACTTGGACAGTGAAGGATTAATCAGAAGCCTGAATAGGTATCAGGACAAACTAGACGGGGAAGTCATGAGAGAGAGAGACCCAAGCAGAAAGATCTACTGCAGAGGAGAAAATAATCATAATAAAAATAAAAAATAAATAAATAAAAAACATCCCATAGAACTCAAACTTTTCCACGGCCTCCTGTGGAGCCATCACTTGTTACACTGCTCTTCTACCAGTAACAAATATTTGCAAGAATCCACTGAAAAGCACTTGTATCTCCTTCCACTTAACGCTGGTTAACAGAGTATAACTCATTACTGCTAATAGCATTTCATTAATTTAATTAGTAGTAGCTACATGTAGCTAAAGGTTACAACCTAATGACTCATAAGAGCACATCCATACAATAGATTTGTTTACCGAGTTTGCTTCGAAAGGAACAACAAGAGCCAGATGATAGAACAGTACATCTGCAAAATCAGTTATTAGGAGTTAAGAAACTTCACAATCAAGTACTAAAGGGAAAACATACAGGGGGGTGATTTACCTGACCCCTTGCTACCTTTTCCACCATAGGACTTCTTTCCCAGCCACAGCAAAGAAGTTGCTCAACTTTTCTCCTTGCTATTTAATGAGTGTCCCATGTTAAACCACACTCAGAAGAGACTCAGTTTGCTATACAAGACCAACCAATGTAATGGGTGCCATAAAAGTTACCTTATTTTCACAACACTTTAATGAAATAGGTATTATTCCCATTTTATGGATGACTAACCTGAGTAACTGGCTGAAGCTGAAGAGCTGTCTCCCATTTTTGCCTGCAGAGTTAAGTTTAGGGCACCACTTTCCAAGTGTGCCATGTTATCCAGCACTGTGTCTGGAAGTGGAGCACCTGCTCAACCATGCAGAAGTCGTCAGGGTCCGGAGCCCTCCTCCCAGGAAATCAAAATAGTACTAACAAGCACTACTGGGAAGTTTGCTTTAAACAGACTGAGCTGGCGTCACAAGAAACTGACAGAAGGAAAGAAATCCAGTACTCCAATCTGACACTCAGTCACCCAAACCATCACGGTTTCCCTTCCCACAGTCCCCTGTCAATTCACTTCATGTTTCCCAGCTTTTGGAAAATATGTCAGGCAACTCTCATATGCTGCTCAAATTCCTAAACATAGAAAGTTGAAAAAAAGACACGTATAAATCAGAACTAAGCACATGTTACATAGCCTTTTTGAGGACGAAGATGAATTAAAACTGTTTCCTACTTTTAAAAGAAATTGCAGTTTGTTATAATGTTTCTGTATGTAATATAAAAGACAAAGGGAGCAATGACCCATTAAGAAATAGAAAGTTACTCATAGATAAAGGTGCTTACATAGGACACTGTGTAAACAACCTGATGGAGAGTTCCCTACAAGCAACATTTGTAACTCGGGGAAGACCTTCGAAAGGTTTTGAGTTCTCAACACACACACACTTAAAATGAGCACACTTTCAGAAAACTGTATATGCATGAAAGCCTCCATTCTTAATTCCCTCAATTACCGATCTGCCTCGGAGAACTACCAACTGCATCATCTAAGCCGAGCAAAAAGAAGGGAAATGCATCTCTTACTTGGTATCTCTCCAAAAAACTCCCTCACAAGTCCTCTGAAAGGTGGGGGGAATTTTTCTTTCTTTCTTCCATTTCCAAAATCCAGGAAAGCAAAACGTTATGGCCTTATTCTAAGGCTTTATTCTTAGCCATTATATACCATGAATTAGGTGTCCACGACTTGTCCCACAGACCTTTGAAAAGCGACGGGTGGCACGTGGAGAGTCCAGGCATCGTCCTACACACAGGCTACACAAACTGATGCTGCACAAGCTGTAGTCTCTTCCACGCACTTGGTTTCTGTGTGCAGGAAGTCATAATGAGCTACACATGATGCCTCGTACTGAGCTGTCAAACAAAACAAGTACCCAAGACAGCATCACACCTAACAGTGAACCACCCTGTGCCTCCGTACGTTTTCTCCCCGAGAACTTTCAAACTTTAAGTAGTTAGATGCAGAAAAAAATTTTTTTTCTAATAAAAAAAAATATAAAATAATCTTCTGCCCACTTTTCCTTTTTTTTTTTGTGTGTGTTAAGACAGAAACCTAACATAGGCACTGCCAAAGAAGATTTCCCAGAAATCTGATTGCCTTCACTGAAACTCTACATCGAAGTAACAAAGCAGTGCTAACAGAAGCAAACAGCCAAGCTCAGGATGGCTCAAAGATTACACACACATGAAGTTTCGATGTACTTTTTTTTTTTTTTAAAGTCTTCCTTGAGAGTAATATGTTTGCACTCAGCATGGATAACAGCTTTTTTTTCCCCCCCAATAAACAAAGTATTTTTCCCCTCACAAGACTTCCAGAATCCTTACTCTTGATGTTGAATCGAACTACAATGCGGATACACTGGGGATGCCTCGGAGAGAAGCAGAGGCTGCTTTGAAAGAAGCTGTGGACAACTAATGGGTAAATTTACACAAAAGCTGGAAAACCTCACTCAATGGTCACTAAGTGATTAACAATTACGCTTTAGCTAAATCTAGTCCTGTTTAAAAGAGCCATGAAACGCAGTTTAGGTGACTATACAATGGAAGCTATTAAGGCGATAACCTTTTTTAACTAACTTTGTGTCTTTTTTATCCCTTAAGAAGTAATGGAAGCGAAGCATCTAATTTCAGCAGAAGTAGCATCCACCAGGATGCCTAATTAAGTCAGAGAAAAAGTACGCGACGTTTGGATTGTCTGGAATCGATCTCCAAAGAACTGGGTATAAATTAGAAAACCCCAGATGGGGTCCTGATCCCTGGTTACGGTACTACCCTATAAACGGGGACAGACACAAGATGATTAGTACAAACACGTCCATCTGTTCCCAATGAGGTATGGCTCAGGTTTTTTTTTCCCCTCTCTTTTTTAAAAGATTATCTTGTGAAGCATATTGATACCAAAGTTGTCATCAGCTGAAATAACAAGAGCTGACGATCAGGCAGTATAGAACAAGGAGCGTGCTGTACAATGTTTCCCAATGCTTGGGAGAGAATGTGAAAGAGTAAATTTCACTGATGGGGACAAAGTAACGGAGGTCTTAATCCTCAAAATCCACTTTTTTAGAAGGACTACACACATCCTCACACTTTAGGAAAGGCTGGGAAGCAGTATATGCAAAGATAGACAGTAATAATTTATAAAAAGAGTGGAGGAGATAACTTTGTTTTTAAGAATCAAAGTGTTAGAATATTAGTTGCACTTCACTGAATTGGTTCTAGTTAGATGTGTCATAGTAATTATTTGCTTTAATAGGATTTTATTTTTATTCTGGAATCCAAAAATGTGTTCCCGATTTTAAAATAAACTACTAACCTGCTATACTGAAGTGTATTTTCATTTATATACTACACCTCTGACATACTCCACCTAAGTACAAAAAAAAAATTAAGTTTTCCACAAAACTACATTCAACTGAAGATCATACCAATGGAAGTCTTAACTCTTAGATGTTCAAACTCTGAGGGTGTTGTGTTTTTTTTTTAAAGCATATATTTTGTAATTCTTTTAAAGCCTGCGCATAATTCCTCCATCAATGGTGTTCAAATAGTCCAGGAGGATACTTGGATACTTCAAATCTGGGTACATCAACACAACACTTCCCCAACAAGGGCAGTTACACTAACACACCCTTTAAAAAAAAAAGGGGGGGGGGGGGGGGGGGGGGTTCCTCAGTTTTCCCTTACCAGCAAGTTCCAAAACTGAGAACCTCCAATATTCTCTCTGTCTCTACAACAATTATTTCAGGTTGCAATATTGGCATTTTATGCTATGAGTGAAACCACCACTGTTTGAGAAACTTGTTAAAAGTATGATGCACTATCCTACCACTTGTCAGTAGTGGACACCACTACTACTGTTTGGTTCTTGCCTGAAGGAAAGAAGAAGAAGAAAAGACTATCAAGAAAGAGGAAAGTATGAATTTGGGCTAAGTAGCATTAAAAGTAAAGAACATTAGAATGCAACTGGAAGGGAAAAATACTTCTATTTGTATCATATTCTCCCCCATTTCTTACTTTGCACGATTTTACTGCTCAGTTCCACATTTTCTTACTTATTGCTCCCACAAAAATTCTTCATGTTCAACAAGTCGCCTGGGTCACCTCTTCCAAAGTCGGGGTAATGAAAATGCATTTAGTGCAAAAACCTTTAAATGAAGACCCCTTGCTGAAAGAATCCTACACATGAACACCCATACAACCTTTTACCGTTCTGTATGCATACGAACGGTGTGACTGAAAAAATGAGAGGATAGAAAAGTATAACCTGAGACCTGCTAGAGAGCAACGTATCCCAAAAGAAAAAGCATCTCTTTTCGTCTGCAGGAGGTAATGCAGCCTCCTGCTCTAGAGCCAGAAATGGATAATGCGCAACATCATGTCCATATTTCTTTACAATACTTTTCCAAATGCTAGCACTGACTGTTGTATTTTTTAAAATATATTTTTAGTTACAGCTTAATAATGATTTAGCTGACTTGCTCGATTTAAGTCTATAAGTAAGCTTGCTAGATACAGTCTAAAACCCATATTTATACGGTGCATGAGAAAACAATTCAGCAGCATACAGATGTTATAGACACATTATTTTCCACTTTAATTCAACTTACTTGTTTCATCAAGAACTATACAGTTCATCCAAGTTGTACACTAAGCAGTAAAGAAACGCAAGAAAGTCACAGGCAATTATAACTGTATAAGAACTTTAAAAAAATCACCCCCTGCCTCACAGTAACACAGTACAGCCTTGCTTCAAGCACAGACGCAAGATGTCACACAAGAACTAAACTACTTTGGCCAGTGGTGCTCACTTTCCAGTGTGGACGATGCACATGATGCACAGACCTCTGCTGAACTGTCTTTACCTGACTGAGTATCGCTCCCTGCTTTCTTTTCGGGTACGCTCAGCATAACGTAAATCCAGCTGTTTCGCGTCTTTTCGCACGAGTGCATGCAGTATCTAGAGCGTATCATTCAAGAGGTAGCAAACAAAACTGCATCAACTGAACCCCAAACTGTTCCAATAGTTCGAAAGGGGAAAACCCGAAGGAATGCATGCCACCTTACCTCCTTCCTAAAAGGTGATTTGACACCCGTTTTCAGCTCTGAAGCCACTCACATTTTAAGCACTCCCTTCTATTCCCTTCCCAGCAAGGAGAAATCAATTTCAGCCAAAGCACCTTCCCACCGAGCACAAAACAAAGAGCAACACGAAAATACTTCGGCAGTTGCGTTAAATCAGAAAGCAACGCCTAACGAAATAATCGCCGTCCTCAGCAAGCAGTCGTGCAGGAAGCGAACCCAAAAGTCGGGACAAGGCAAAACCCCAGCTCTGGAGGAGCCGGTCTGCTGCAGTTTAATTTTCCAGGATTGTTCACCATCATTAATTGTTGATTTGTTTGGAAGCACAGATAGTGATTTATTTGCAGCGGGATGAAGTTACAGACCTAGATTCCTGACCAGAGGCTCTCAACGTAAACAATGCATACCCTATAAATTAACCATTCTCCATCTGGCAATTCGGATGTAAAATTCATAGTTTTTCACCTAACAGGCAGCGCCACCCCCCCCCCTTCCCTTTCCCTCCCGACCGCTTTCTAACAGAGCCTGATGCAAAAAGGGGGAGGGAAAAGGAGGAAAAAAAAAAAAAAAAAGCCAGCATGAAAGAAACGGGCTGGCAGCAAGTGAGGACCCACCGAGCCGAGGTCCTGCCGGCCTCCACCTCCCTCCCCGGGGCTGAGGATCGGCTCGGAGGCAGGGAAATAAGGGGGGGGTCCCCTCTGCCAAACCCGGGGTGCAGCCCGGGAGGGGACAAGGCCGGCTGCGAGCGAGGGGCAGGGAGGGGACAGCCTCCAGCCTCCCCCCCCCAGCCTCCAGGAGCCACCGGGGCTGAGCGGGAGGAAAAAAAAAAAAAAAAGAGGAGGGAGAGCAGGAACGGGGTGACCCCCCCAAACCCCAAAGCCGGGGCACAGCGCACCACCACCGCCCCCCCTTCCAAAAATACCAAGGTCACCCCCCCCCCTCGCTGTGGGGCAAATTTAATTTAATTTGCGACGGCGGCCACGGGGAAGGGGGGAGGGGAGCAGCCCCGCGGAGGGGCGAGGGGGATGGGAAGGGGGGAGCCCTCGTCGCCTCCTTCTTCCTTCCCCCCCCCGCTCCTCCTCCTCCTCCTCTTCCTCCTCAAGCGCTCGGTCCGAGCCGGCGCCCCCCCAGCCCCCGGGGAAGGGAAAATGGAGCGGGGGGGGGGGGGGAGCGAGAAGCGGTGGCCGCCGTGCCCGGCTCCTTACCCCGCCGCAGCCGCCTCTCGTCGCCGGTCCCAGGCGGGTCCGCTCCGCTCGGCTCCGCGCCGCCGCTCGGGGCTGGGAGAGGAGCCGCCGCCGCCGCCGCAGCCAATCGCCTCTAACCCCCTCCCCTTCCGCAGCTCGCCCCGGTCCCCCTGTCGGCTTCAAAATGGCGCCAACTCCTCGCCGCCTGCTCCAATGGCACCGCCGGGGGAGGCGAGCGGGGACAGAGCGGGGCAGCAGCGACCCCTGCCGGCCCGCAGCCGCCGCCGCAGCGCCCCGAAAAGGCGGCCCGGAGAGCCCCCGGCACCCCGCCCGGACTCTCCCGGCCGCCTCGATGCCGGGTGTGGGGAGCGGGAGGGGAGCCGCGACCCCTTCCCCTTCTCCGGGGGTCTCCTCACGCGGCCGCCGCTTTCCAGGCGGGGGAGCCCGCGACCAACCGGCCCTGCCTCCCCCGAAAGGCGGCCGGCAGTTGCACGCCGCTGAGTGAATCCTGGCTACGAGCGAAAAGCTAATTTATTTATTTATTTATTTATTTATTTAGGGAAGACGCCCCGAGATTTCCACGCTAGCCGAGCCTTTACTTCAGCAACCCGGCACCTACAGAAAGCGGAGACCGTGAGGAGGAGATAAAGCGGCCCAAACGGAGCTCTGCGATCTGTTGACAGATGAGCTACGGGCGACCACTCTGTACCACGTAAATTAGTGAAACACATATTCCCCCCCACGCTCCCCAAGCAACACAAACTATAAAAGGATTAGCGTAAAACCGTAAGCAATAAAGTTGCTGAACTGTGGAGAAAGACCAAAAAAATAAAGTAGCAGAATCGCTCATCAAGCCCTTTGGTCTTGCTTCAATGAGTGTGAGAGTTTCAGGGGCACCCTTACAGGAAAATGTGAACAGAAAAGTGATGCAATTTCTTCTCACTGCTACAGATAAAATGCTGCCTCTGTGAACGGCACACGAGGAGAAAATAAAAGTGCATGAAGTGTAAAGATTTAAGAAACTGACTGTCCGCACTCAGCAGATCTGGTGAAACACACTCAGGGCTTTGTCCATGGTGGCATACAAATGTTTAAAGAGCATATCAGCCAAGATGTTTCAGCTAATATTTAAATCTTTAAATAAGTTCTCTCAAGTTTTCTGAACTGGAAAGCTCCTTGTAACCAGCTTGCCTTCTTTTCATTGAAGTTTTAATCGAAGTTAAACATCGGCATCACCTAATGAAGGATACAGAAGCCCTACCAGGATAAGTTGCCTTTACTATTACAGAAAAATCAGTTTTCAGGCCCCAAACCTCCCCTTGGTTATATTTCTGGGTGAATTACATTACATTCCTGAAAACAGCAGCACTACCACACAGGCATCACGGAGAGAAACGGTGTGCCTGACAACTTTGTTTTACCTATTATTTTGGGGAAGGATCCTGTGCTTACAGTCTAGGATGTATTATTTTTTTCATGCAAGTTGAACAAGTGCCCCACAATCCCCACTGCTGTCATGTCTGTAGGCTTATCTAGATGTAAAAAAAAAAAAAAAAAAAAATATCATATTTTTTTTTTCTGCAGAGCACTTGCACGTGTGTGTGGTGGTGGTAGAAAAGCAGCAGAAAAGTTCAATATTCATCCAACTATTGAAATTGCAAAACTTTGTGTTTAACTGTGGAAGTAACTGCTGTGTTGCCATACTTTGCAAATATTTTGCTCCCCTTTATTGACGGAGGTCTCACTTAGGGCTGCCAGCTGCAGTCGGGATGCCTGGGGCTACGAATGCTCTGAGCAGTAAAATGAGGTGCTGCTGCCTAAGGAGGCCTCTCCCCCGTTACGGTCCGGCCTTCATTTCCAGGCAGAAATTTAAAATTTAGATTAAAACCTCAGAAACCTGCCTTTTGGAGGTTACGCCTCTCCTCCCCCGTTTCCCATCCCCTCACTTTTCAGAGTGCCCCAGCCGGGGTCCCCAGCGCACCGTGCCCCGCGTTGTGGCCTCAGGGGCCGAGCGCCCGGCGCCCTTCGGCAGTACCGTGCCGAGCCCTCAGGGGGGAGCCCGCCCGGCGCCGCTTCGCCGCCGCCCCGGGGCCGCTTGCGAGCCTTCCCCCCGCCGTCCCTCTGTGCCCCGGGGCCGATTCGCCCCGAGGGCGGTGAAAGCTGCCCGGCCTCGGCCCCGGCCCGGTGGTGGTGGTGGTAGTGGCGAAGGCGGGCGGCCGCGCTGTGAGGAGGCGCCGCCATGCCGAGGTTCGGCGGCTCGGGCGGCAGGAGGCAGCGTGGGGCTGCCGCTCGCTCCTCAAACGCTGAGGAAATCCCGTCGGCAGCCCTTCTGCCGCGGGTGTCTTCGGAAAGTGCTTTTGGGAAGTGTTAAGGACCAATATGCCACCTAAAGTAGAGAAAAACACGGTCCCCTTTGTTGCAGTCCTAAAAGAAAGCTGCTATTTGTGAGCACTGGGTTTGTTCCTGAGGGCGGACTCAGCCTCTCCCCCAAGAAATCATAGAATCATAGAATTATAGAATCATTAAAGTTGGAAAAGACCTTCAAGATCATCTGGTCCAACCATCACCCTACTGCCAATGTCACCCACTAAACCGTGTCCCTAAGCACCAGGTTTCGCTTTCATTGAACACCCCCAGATGTCGCACCTCTCAGGGATGACTGTAAGCAGGCTCATTTCCACTAGCTTTGCCACCACCTAAAAGTGCAGACAAAAGTAAGGATGCCCAGTATTTGGTAACCAGCAGTCGCACCAGGACCCACAACGTGGTTTTCCCAGAGTGAGACCCATACCTTGCATTTCTACTTGCAATTGACCCTTGCACTGGGTCAAGAATTGTATCTGCATTCACCTCAAGCAGGGCCTTCCTCAGTTGTAAAATTTGATCGTATTTATCTGTCCTGTCTTCTCACAATCAGAATCCAAACCCCTTTGGTCTTCCCTTGTAAAACAGCTAATCCATCCCCTTGGATTATTTTAGTCATCTCTCTAAATACATTCTTTAATTCAGTTGTGTCTGCAGACCAGAACTACACACTGTACTCACTTCAGATAGGAATAAGTTCAAGTTTCTGACAGAGTTACATACTACTTTCTGCCTTGCTCTCAGTACTCTCCCTGATGGTGTCTGCTTTCTTGTTTGTTGTTGTTGTTGTTGTTGTTGTTGTTGTTTTCCTTGTAGTTGTTTTTTAGTGGTTTGCTTCCCACTGCTGCACTTTGAGCCAAAGATTTCAGAAAGCTGTCAACAGTAAGTTTAGACTTCCAGGGTTCACAGATAGTCCTATGCTTTACTTTACAGTAATCTACTTTAAAGCCTATTTGCAATCTTTTTACCCATTCAGTTTTGTGAGGCCTTCTGGAGTTCCTCCCACTAGCACAACATTGACTACCCAACAGAGTTTAACACCATCCAAACACCACTCAGCATGCATTCATTCCCTTTTCCTGGGTCACTGATGAAGATATTGAGTAAAACAACATCTTAAAACAGCGTCAATAAACCCAAACATTTCTGGAGGACAGCATTGCTAACTCTTCTCTCCCCTGAGAAGTAACCATCAAATTCTACTTGTTTCCATCCTTTAACCAGACTTTCAACTTAGGACACTTGCTGTAATTTTGTCTAATAGCTTTCAGTGAGAAGCCTTCACAAATGCTTTTTGAAAAATCTAAGTACATCCTAAGTACATTGCCTTTGTACATGTGCTTCCTGACTCACAAATCTGCTGGAAATCTGCAATCTCTCCAGTCTTGCCAGTATCTCTTCCCACAGAAACTATGCTGGCTCTTTCCCAACATGTTACATTTATCCACGTGCTCAGTGATCTTACTCCTTTTTGGTGTTGGCCTTTCAGTGTGAATTGGAGTAGAAACAACAACTGCCAATGTAACATCACCACCAGAAGATCGACTAAACATTTTTACTGAGTCGCCTCCCTCATTACAGTAACCCTGAGGCATTTTCATGTATGAATCTGTCGGTATTTTTTGTCCTTAAGTCCCTCTATTGTTTTCACTCATGAACTTGAACCAGAGAAGTACATGAAGACATTCCAACTTTTAGGATATTTCAGAACAGAATAGGTGAACATCCTTACTTTACCAGCCATGCCTTTATTTAAATACGAGCTCTAAGATACATGTCACAGGACTGAACAGTCAGGGAGCTTGGGAAGAAAGCTGACAGGTGAGCTGACATAGACTTTCAAACCACCCCAGCATCCCGCATTGGGATGAAGGAAGGTTGGAAAGAACTGGGTCCTACAACGACTGCATGCTGTAGACCTCAGCAATCCCTACTGATTCACCACAGTGAAAAATGCCTGACAGAATTGTATGGCCCCAGGCAGAACAAGGGAAGGAAAAGATTGGAGGGAGCAAAATCCCTTCCTTCCTTCCCTCTTTCTTTCCTTCTTTCTTTCTCTCTCTCCTTCTCTCTTTCTCTTTCTTTCTCTCCTTCCTTCATTCCTTCCTTCTTTTTTTCTTCTCTTTTCTTCTTTTTTTTTTCTTTTTTTTTTTTTTTTCCAGAAGCAGCAAATATTTTAGCTTAGCCACATCATATTGCTCTGTCGGGGCTGGCAATTTCAGTCAGCTCACAGGAGGCTAAGCTAACACAAGGAAGAAGGGAAGGATCTACACAGCAGAGATCAAGAACTCCTCCTTTTGAGAGCAGTAAGTTGTTACTTGCTTTACCAACTTCCCTACCCATAGATCAACAATATGTGGCTTCTGAGTAACCTAACTGTTGATCAAATCCCTCCCTACAGTCATCACCAGAGTCTGACAAAGGGCCAGCACAAATAACAAAGATCTGAATGGAAGTCAATTGATGTGGTTTTGATTTGTGTCTAAACTACAAGTTACATTTCTAACACTGAAGGGGGCTTTTTTCTTTTTTTTTTTTCTTCCTTTCTCACCATGCTTATTTCAACTGCCTTTCTTAGTGTAACAGATGTGTGAAAAGAATACTTTTGTTTCTGGCATGGGCATAGCCACCTTCCCCTTGTGTTTCCTTCTCTTATAACTATGACTCTTGAACAATTGCATCAAACAATCTTTTACAAGAAAAACAGTTCAAATGAAATACATGTAATTTCTCCACTAAGTCCTTCTGATAGGGTTTTTTTCATGTAGGATGGAGAATTAATGCCTATATACAGCTTCTACTTGCAGGTGTAGTGATTTGTTTCAGAGACAGAAAAAAATAGCTCATTTATTGGTTTGGTTTTTGAAATAAATGACTGATATTATTATGAACATGAGTTACTTTGCAACTAATTTTAGTATCTCATATGTCTCAAATAATTTGCAAGGAAGCCACATGGAAACAGTGACTTAAGATGAGTGGAATTTTAGACTCTTACTGTCTCTGTGAGTTCAGTTTCCAACGCTGTCTCCTTGTAAACAAAAATCGAAAAGCTGACTAAGAATGTGGTGATCAAAAGGTATTGTCTTTAATAAAAGCGCAGTACTGATTCTAAAGTTTAATGAGTAGCCCTTTAATATTAATGCTGACTAGTCTGACTGCCAAAAATATCTATCTTTGTCTTGTCGTTGTCTTCCAGTAAAAAGACAAGAGTCAGTAATTTGTATGTGATAGCTCATGAAAAGAAAATATATTAGAGGTGATACTATGCTAGTTTTCAGGGTGAGGATGGCAGGAAGCCATTCACTCCATCTACTTATCTGCTCTCTTCATGTAATAGCAGTTAACAGGAACAGTGGGACACTATTAATATTAAATGACCTACTAAAGTAAATCTTTCTATTAAAACAAAAACTATTAACCCTTCCCCAAACATGTCATCTCAAGTCAGCTGCAGACCTGTCTTTATCTCTGACCTCTCTTCTTCAGATCAGATCCTGAAGAGGTCAGTGAGAGAGGTCACCCTAAAGAGTGCCTTTGGAGACATGTCTGGAAAGAGAGCAATAAAATGTTTCATGTTACAGTACACACAAGTGGAAAACATCCTTTAGATTGTTAATGTTCCCAACAGAATCTGTCTCTTTACCGCAGCCAGAAATTGACTGTGCTTTATTTTGCTACCAACCAGTGCATCTTTTATGCTTTAGGTAAACAAATCTAACCACCTCGCTCTCTGACAGGAACAAGATAGAGAGCATTAATACACAAAACTTTAGGGCTTCTAATGCCAGTTTGGTGGTTTGGTGTTCTTGTTTTTCTCCCCTCCAGTGTGGCTTAACAGCTGTTTTGTTGCTAAATGCCATGGAATCTTCTTGCTGACCGCTCCAGGTATCTGCACAGCGTACACCTACAGCTAACATAACCCCTGGCAGCTGGGATCTAAAAAAACATAGCAGTGAGGAAGAGAAATATTATTTTTTTAATGCCTTGCTGACAGGTATGACAGTGGTATTCTGGGATTCTGTACCAGCAGTCTTTCTTTTCCTGGTGAGTAGCTCAGTTTGTCAGTGAATTCAATTAGTTTCTCTTCCGAGTTACTTTTAATTGATCTCAGTGCTTTCCATACTTAATTGAGATGTAGGATGGGAGGTGGGAGAGGAGAGGCTGTTACCTAAATATTCTTAAGCAATGCTGTTAGTACGACAAGATGGGAAAAATATTCAAGAGGAAAGTGTTTTTACTGAAAGTTATACATGAAAGGTGAGAATCTCAGTTGTTAAACTTCAAGTATTCAAATAAAAGTAATTTTAAGTAACAACTGAGTAGTTAAAATGAACATGTATTCCACAGAACAGGGGAAGTGTCAACATCATTATTAATAGGTACATTGCACTCCATTTCTATAGTATTTCATGTTTTCCTCCCATGAGTAATTCATATATTATGCATTAAATACTCAGATATATTCTGCTGTATAAAATGCCGAGTATTTTTCAGTTGTTCTGTTTGATGCTCATTTTTTTCTGCTCACACATTTTCTTTCACCATTCCATTGTCTGCTCTCTATTTAAAGCTACCTCTTTTAATATCCCACTGAATTTAAGTCTACCAAAGGCATTACACTCAGTCTCCTCCAATTTTTATTTAAATTCGAGCTGCTATTTAGATATTCTCGCAGACTATACAGTGCCCAGACCTTCATTTTGAGTGCATCTTCCCAGAAACTCCCCTTGCTCTACTTTGAAACATATGAATTGTTTGGAATTATGTTTTCTTGGTCTGCTTTCCTCAAATATTTCACAATCTATAAGTTCAGCTTTGCCAGAGGCCAGCAGTTGTTATATTTTCTAAAGCACTCTACTTTAAAATAAAGGTTAAATATTACAGTCATTTTAGTTCTGTTTTGCTATTGTGCTTAAGACCTAACTCACAGAACCTTTACTGTCAAGAATAATATATTTATCATGCAGACCAGCTTTAAAAAGCACAAAAACACATTCAAAGGTTTAAAAAACCTCCAGAATAAACTAATGAAAAGTTCCTCTTATTCTCTCACCGCAATTTTTATCTCCACTAGGGCTCATCCTATCCTAGAAGGGAACCAAATAACAATATTTAAATGAAAAACTAGTTATAGTGAGGAGAAATATTAGTCCATCCATGGCTTAAATATCACTTATTAGAATATATAACATACATCCAAAAATACTATATTCCATAAACAGCAGGTAAACATATAGGGCTTTATCAGAACTGTAAAACAGAATTGCCATGTTAACACTCAAGTAGAAATTTTAAAATAATAATAATTAAAAAAAAACAAAACACTTTATCTGTGGAAATTAGTAAAACAGAAATGGTTCCTGGATTTTTATTCAAACTTTGAACTGGTATTTACATATCAGTATATCTCTGCCATATAAATGTTTCAGAAAACTGGCAAGCAATATTCCTAGTTGGTTGAGTAAGCCAGTTCCCTTAATGTTCACCAGTCTCTCTCAAGATATAGAACAATTTAAATTCAAGGAATTATGTAAGACTATTTCCTAAATCATCTTGAAGCTTTACCTTTTCTAAAAAGATGTAGTGAAGTACAGAGTGGCAAAATAAACTAAGACACGAGGTCCTTCAGAAAGAGACATGATTAAATATAATCTGAAACTACTCCTCTTGAACTCAAATGCAGGTCTTATTAAGATACGCTTAGAAGAACAGTGTTATGAGAAGAAGCAAGAAGACTCTGCTAAGTCTGATAAGATCATAGCAAAGGATCTAAATGACTGAGTTATCATTCTGTATTAACCCTTAACTGTAAAAACTAATCTCAAGTAGTGCCTTCTGGGTATTTCTCTCGATTTTTTCCCTGTTACTACAAGTGGAGTCTGATTGTTCTATCTATCTTACAATTGCCTACCTTTTTCTATTAAAAGGCAAAATACAGACATTTATTGTTTTGCCCACATTTATTTTTGGGGGGGCTAATATTTTTCATGCCAGCTACTTTTCTTATGCTGAATTATTTGGTAAAGTTTTATCTAAAGTTGTTTCTAGAAACAAATTCAAGGGAAATCTTTCCTTACAGAAAAGTATGTTTTTCTTTAAAAATACCTCATCCTCCCTGATGGAACAGAAACTGGCAATTAGACATGTATGAAGAATATTCCTCTTCCTGCTGCCCTTACAGCATACCCAAACTCACTTATTACACACACGCTCTGCAAAGACTTAAAAGTGTCCATGCTGGCTGCCGTATTTCTCCCTAGATTTATTTGCATGATAAAATTTGGTCTTACATAGCCTCTGTGCAGACTGACTCTATCTGAGAGATGAGAAACTGAGTATATTTTTTCTGTAGTTTTCCCTCAGCAACTGGATGCACTGTGATGCCATGTTCCAGACTTGCAGGAGAAGACAAAGATGGCACATTAGTCTTGTGCAGAAAAGAGCAGGGCTACCTGTCACCTCTCCAGCTCCATGTTCCCCCCACTTCCCTGGCCCCAACCAGACGTAGCCCACCAGTGATGAGCCAACGTGGGAGCACTGACCCTCCGTGGTGCAACAAGAACAGAAGCTAGCACAGGGCAGCAGAGAGGCAATCCCGTGTAAGGGAAGGGAGTGGCAGCAGCGCCTCTTCCAACAGTAGCTGCTCATGTGGTTTACTTGTGATTTGAAACTGCACTTTAAGGCATGTGTTTCTGCAGAACATGAAATTGGGCCCAGACAGAAAAAAAAGCAGTCCATTACTGCAACTACTTCCTGTAATGTAAGTTTAATCTGCGCTGTGGATTCAATCACTACCAATACTGGTAAACCGTGATAACTGCTGATTGGGATGTCTTCCAGTTGCCTTCTTCCCTTTTTAATTAAGGAAACCAAATGCAAAACTACTCTGAGAAAATGCTCCATTTGCAAGTTCAAACATCCCAGTTGCATAATGTCAGAACTGATTTATTTTTTCCACATAACTTTATTCACTTCCCTTATGCATACAGATTGTGGTGCTATCTGTAATGTTCAGATCAACTTAAACTTACAAGGCCTGGAAAATCTGAAAGTGGAAAACATTCCTTTCACTCCTATGTTAGATCAATTACAGATAACATTTCATCAGCTAATACTAAGATGATGGCATAAATGTCAAGGAGCACAAGAACAGATAATTTTCCATAACTTATTACCAATGCAATATTAGAATAGTTCAGTTGGAGAGGACCTTCAAAGACCATCTAGTCCAGCTGCCTGACTTGTTCAGGGCTAACTAAAAGTTAAAGCGTGTTATTGAGGGCACTGTCCAAATGCCTCTTGAACACTGAAGGCACAGGGCATCGGCCACCTCTCTAGGAAGCCTGTCCCAGTGTCCGACCACCCTCACTACTACAATCCTTATATATTTAAATCTGTGAGAAGTTTCCACCAAAATAATACGTGAGTATTATATGTTACAGAAAGTGTTGTTTGGGTGATACTATACATGGTACATGGTAGAGATCTAAGCAAACTTAAAAACTCATTAAAAAAAATAAGTTTATAAAATTCAGACTCCTCTGCGCACACACACAAAAAAAACCATGACCTGTTAAGGCTTCTTTGTAAATATTTTCACCATGACAGCCCCTTCGACACTACTTTTACCTACCCTGTCAGCTTCTTCCGCTGTTTCTGATGGAACTTCTTTAATGATCTGGTGCAGCCTGAGCATGCTGAGAGAACTGTTTGTAGCTTGGTCTGATATAGGTACAACGCCTTCCCATATGGGATCTGTAGCAGCTGTAATAATATCGTCAGGGAAAGCATATTTTATTACCATCAGTGAGGTTGAAAAAATGACATTAGGGTATTGTCATTTGTAACATGAGGCTTATTTAATTAGATACATGAGTACTGGGAGAATTCCCCAAATGAAATACATTTGAGACAATTACTAGATACACAACATGAAGTGCTTGAGAGCTTTGATCTCCAGACACTACCTTCAACAGGTACAAGGACTTCCTTATTTGATGTAAATGGTTAACTTAGATATTTCACAATTTAGCTTGTGTAGGAAAGCCCATAATTATTATTTTTGATGGAAAATTGCTTTTCCCTTAGGATTAAATAATCAATAGCATTACTATCAGAAAAGAACTCTCTAAAAACTCAAGAATCTTTGTTGCAAAACCTTTTTGAATGTTAAAATTAAGGACTGCCATTATTATTTTTAGATAATCTCATAAAAAGCATGGAAGAATAAAGCAGTGTAGCTGTTTGTATTTCCAAAAACTGTTGTGTTAGAAGTATTCCATCTACCTCCAATAGCATTCTCCTTGGTATATCCTATACCTATACATTTTTCTCAGTAGCAAAGGTCAGTTCTTTATATTTATTTTTTTCCTTCCTGAAGTAACTTCCCATGCTAGAAAGACCAGATCCTTCCGAATTTCTCTGTACTTCAACACAGCTTTAGAGTTTGTCTTTTTGACTCATTTTTCTAAAACCTGTTTTTTTCTAAAACTCTTTTTTACAAAACTCAGGCCCTAATGCCACAGGCCAAACCATGTCTAAACATAGGGCTGGTTCTGTTTTCCAGAGGAATTCACACACTGTTTTTCCAGTCTGGAATGGCATGAAAAGATGACACCACCCTGGTTCCTTAGAAGCTGCACACAGATTTTCCGAGTCTGGTAGTGACGTAGGTGGCATCTACATAACTACTGCAGCACCGCTAAGTACAAAGCAGTACAGAAAGGCATTGGATGCTAAGATTTTGGCATTCGCATCATATAGATACCAGGAGCTTTTAAACAGGAATAGCACTAATCTGGTCCTGTGGATTCAACACACATTAGCAGCTGAAGTGCACTCCGGCAGCGCATCCTCTGACTTGATTTCCCCTGCAAGAAACCCAGGACTATGCGACTACCCACAGTGCAAACCAAAGCGTGATAAATAGGAAGAATCAAGAGCTTCACTTCGAAAGCTCATTTCTGATCTAAATTAAAATGCTACCAGGGATGCATTTATACCTTCTAACAAAACAAGGCTATCACCTGTCACAGGAACAGAGGCTGTGGTTTGGCCCAAAGGTTAACTGGAAGGAATGCCTGATGTGGATATTAACAATCACTCTTTTCTTTTTACCATGTATGGCAAATAAACTAATTTCAGAGATTTTATTCCTACCAAATGTTCAAAAAGTTTGAAATATGAACATTTACCTTGGTGATCTGAAAGCATACATGTAGCAGATACTTAAAATGGGCATATCACAAGAGTTGTTGTGTGCACCGATGAAACTGAGAAATTATTTTTAAAAGACTATTTCTAAGGAAAAAGACTGTTTATATTGCATAATACTGCAAAATTTGAAAAACAGAACCTAGCCACATCATGGAAGAATATACTCTAGATATGCCTTAGGAAAAAGCTGGAAGCTCATGTAAGAAGTGTAACACATATTTTGGAGGCTTGTGCAGCTCTTCCACTGGGGATAATCCTCATCGGAAATCTTTGTTTTGCTCAAAATCTTTTTTTGCTCAAATCTTTGTTGTTTATATGCAAAAATCACAATGCCACTTAAAGAAAAATAAAAGTTTTGATCCTGAAAACTCTACAGAAGAAAATATTTTATCCTTAACATAGTGATCAGAGTAAGCTAACCTCAGACAGGGATACACGTAGGCGATTGCAGCAAGTATTCTCCTTTGAGGTTAAAGCCAAGAAAATAATGCTCTACTCAACATTGACAGGCCCAACTTCTTGGCAGAATATACTTTCACAGTTTATTTCATTATTTAAAAAGAAGAAAAAAAGATCCTCAGACAACTTCAGGAAGGCAGACCACAGAAAGCACACAGAACACGCAGCAGAGGGTTGAGCAGGAGCATGGAAAAGCAACACAGAGGAAACACAAATAGGGGCTGCCAAACGCAGCTATGTGCACGGTAGCTGGGACTTTTTTATTTCACCAAGAATAAATCACTGAATGTTTTAATACTGATTTAGAGCAGCAAAGGTGCCTATTGCACCAGCAGCACCCAAAGCCAGGGAACCACTGAGACACCCCCTAAGCTCCCTGGCCTAACTGTGTGCAAGCCCAACACCTGCCCACACAGGAGAAAAATGTTAAACGTAATAATTATTATTAAAAAAAAAAAGAAAGAAAGAAAAAAAAAGAAAAACAGTCCCAAATCCACAGCCCTGCATCAGTGGATTCCTGGGAAAGGAATGAAGGGCAACCTTCCTCATCCCACCAGCATGAGGTGGCCAACCTCGGGGGCAGCGACAGCCACCCATCCCTACCCCTATCCCTGTCCCTGTCCCCTGGCCCCGTCTCCTTCCCTCTCCCCCTCCATGCCCCTGCCCTGTCCCTGCCCTGTCCCTGCCCCTCCCGCCATGCTCCCACCCCTCAGACACAAGCCCCGCCCCTCCCCGCCGAGCCCCGCACGCGCGCCAACTCCCAGCCAATCCGCGCCTCCCCTCTCCCACCTCCCCGCCCCCTCAGCCCAGAGGCCTCCTGGGAGCCGTAGTCCCCCGTGGGGCGGGGGCGGAACTACAAGTCCCACGGCAGCCAGCCGGGGGGGGCAGAGGGGAGGCGGCGCCATTTTGCGAGCGAGGGCCCGGCCCCGCCGCCCTCCGCACCGCCGGCCGGGGGCGCGCTGCCGGCTGAGGCGGCGGAGGACGGCCCTGAGGTTGGTCTCCTCACCCGCATGCGGCCGGGGCGGCGAGAGGGGTCGGGGAGGCCGAGCGGGAGCCGGGGGCTCCGCCTGAGGGAGGTGTGGGGTCGGGGAGGGAGCGGCTGAGGCGCGGCCCCCCCCCCCCCCTCCCCTTACCCGCAGCCAGAAAGGGGCTGTGGGGCACGGCTGCCCCGGGCAGGGCCGCTGGGCTGCGTGCTCCGCCGCCTCCGTGCCCGCAGAGAGGTGGCCGCGCAGGGAGACAGGGCCTTGCCCTCGTCTGTAAGGTCTGCTGCGTGTGCCCTTCTTGTTAACATCGGGGAAATTGTTGGGCACCTGGAAATAAGGCTGTTGTGTGCTTGATGGGGACTTCTGGGGGTTTGGCAGGTTGGTTAAAGCGGAGCCGAGTGAATCCCTTGTGCCTCCTATGTGCAACACCTACAAACGTTTTCTTACAGAACTATGACAGACCTGTGTGTCCCGTCTGCATCCCATTTAAAAGGCAAGATCATCATGTAGATTGGGCTCAGTACGTGCATGCTCAGACCGTACTGCCCTTCTTGAGAGTGCAGGTGGAAATGCTTTCACATGCAACGCCTCTGTCCCAAAGGATAGTCAGAGCGAGTCAAGGTTAGCAAAAAAGGGTATTCCTTGGGTGGCACAGTTACAGAGCTGTATCCTCCATCATTAGAGAAACTTTCATGCAGACATGCTCTCTTTTTTTGTTCCTTGTCAAAATATATGCTCTGCTTAAACCCCGTCCCAGAAGAGAGAGAAGGATAGAAACTAATAATTCAAAGTTTTTCTTCCACCCGTGTTTTTGGGTGGAGGTAAAGTAACGTTCTTGGGAGATGGAGAATAGAGATTTAAGTCATACTTTCTCCTTTGCAAAAAGGAAGAGCTGAGAAGCAGTAAAATGGTTTGTATCTCTTGAGAGGAGGAGAGACCACAGTACCCAGAGCATTGTTACACCAACTCCAAGCAAGAAGGATAGTTCCAAGGCCATGTTTCTTCCCATTCTGACATTAGCACTCTCTGCTGATTACTAAAGTTAAATATAAACTGTACAATCTTGGCTTAGATGTTTGGGAACTGAGGAAAGCAAAATTCTCTTTTTTCTTTTGTTTGTACAGTAGATGAGAAAGTGCCCAGATTAGCACCTTTTCTTGTCGGTTTTGCAAGTGAACACAAGGTGAAAAGTATTACTTACAAATCTTCCTGTGATACTTACTACCTGCAGGTCCCTTTCTGACAGAGGAGAAAAACTTTGTTTCTTGTCCAGAATGAGGAGCATGCAACATTATATTAACATTCACTCCTAGAAAGTTGAAATGTTCCAAGGTTCACAGCAGTAGAATAAACCCGCTAGTAGGAGATGTACTTACTTTATTATTTAATACTGCATTTTTAAATATTTTTTTTAATGAAAGGCTTGCTGAATAAGCTACTTAGTCACCATGTTATAAATTAAGTGCTGTTGCTTTTTATTGCATTCTGTCTACAACTTCAGAGTGCAAAGGAAAATCTAAATACACCTATTAGAGAGATGGAGAATGGATGAGGCAATGGCATGACTGGGTGTCACACTGGTCAACGCTATTTTGCTATATGTTTTCAATTGTTCTCATCCTGTCTGTCTTTTTGGAAATTACTGGTTCATTTTTATATTGTAATCCGTTTGGTGCATTGATTGCCTTTTCAGTTTGTTTTTACAAATACGCAGCTGAGTGGTTTTGGTACCTAACAAAGGTCTTTAGTTGTTCCAAAAACAGAAACATAATAACAGATTGCAGATTTAATTTTAAGTCTTTATTGAACTAGTAGCAAATCATAAATGCCATCCAGCATCTGTTTGATTGGTGTTAAATGAAATAGCTGACTCCAGTTCCCATCACAGAAAAATAATCCTTGTGACTGAAGCATTTGCATTTTCGTTGGTTGTCTTAGTGGTGGTGTGAGGCATCAGCGTGCACTGGAGTTTGGCATGTGTTTGTTCTATAGTAGAGATTTATGACACTTGGCAGATTCACATAGGTCAGTGGAGGACAGAGGTTGTTCATCGGATTTTTTTTCCCCTCCAAATATTAAATTCACATAAAAAAGCATGATTTGTGAATCAAGATATGAAGTCTGACTGCTGGACTGGTACAGCTCTAACCTGTTTCTCAGGTAAAGATGTTCAGTAGTGTGGCTATTTTGTTGAAATAAGCCTTCCAGTAGCTACTCTCTGCTTTTTTTTTTCTTGTTGAATACATTTCAGTTGTGACAGTGGAGTCTGAGGATGCCCATCATAGGCCTGAATAACTTTATTTTTATACTTAAAAATTGTTCATGCTGATAACGTGTTCATTTTTTTTCTAAGATGCTTCATGCTGAAAGTAGAGTAAGGCTCTTGGAGTGTCAGGATGAAATCCCAATTGAACCATGTTCTAAAAAAATGAAGTCAACAGAAGGGGCTTATGAGAAACTCTCTGAGGATGACAACCAGTGCTTTCAAGATGAAGTGGACCCTGACAGAACATCTAATGATTTGACACCAGTGTATGTCTCAGAAAGCCAAGGGGAACATGAAGTGCAAAAGCAAGAGGAAATACCCATGGGTGTCTTGGGAACACCGAATGAAGTGCTTCCTGAAAATAATCTACAGCTTAGTCAGCCGCTTGATTCAGAGATTGTAGAGAATATAAATCCTCCATTTGTATCAATAAACAACGCTAAAGTTGAAGAAGAGAAAGATCCTCTTACATCCAATAATGTCGATGAAGATAATATTAGAAGTAGCAGTAAAACATTCTCACTAAATAGAAGTGAATGGGATGATGAGTTCATTACAAGCAAAGAATTTATTGGCCCGATTTACAAGCCTGCTGAATGTAACAAACAGGACAAATCTGGAAGTTGTGGTGAATGTAGAAGTAGCGTGGGAGATCAGGGTGAACTGCATGAAAACAGAGATAAAAGAAAAGAGGCAAAGACGATGGAGACTGTTTCTTCTGCTGTACCAGAAATGGATGATGAACTGAACCAGTTCTACAAGGAAATTCACCAGCTGGAAAGTGAAAATTTAAACACATTTCAGGAGAAAGAAACTGAAACCTCTCAGGAGCAATATTCTGCATATAATTGCAGTCAAACATCGCAAGAGGATCATCAACGTTTATCGCTGGGCAGCCCGCGACCATTTAATGGGAATGGGCAGTGTTTCTCTGGAGAAGAGCAAAGTCAGAAAACAAGCAGTGAGCAGCAGTTTGTCATAGAAACAGGTGGCTGGAAACCTGAAAATGCCTTTAATGGACAAATAGATTCTGAGTATTGGAACAGCTCAGTGCCTGAATTCAGACCTGCCTGGCAGTCAGCGGAGTCTTTTATAGTACCTCAGGGGCTTCTTCCTCCTAGACTGAACCATCAGTCTCATTTTCAGATACTGAATTCCCTGCCACAAAAAACAAAGGCTTTCCCTTCTCAGCATGATGACTTTTCTTATGAAAATTACTGTGGTTACCGTGGAAGTAATGATACCAACTGTCATAGTCCGTTGCCTGATCCAAGTGCCAGCTATGTTGGTCATACTGATATCCATAGTGCTCAGGTCTTCAGGAATGGAAATAATGAGCAGAATGGACCCCAAAATAATGGTTTCTGTGAAACCAGAGAAGAGTGTTGGAAAGATCCAAAAATGTACAGTGTGGAAGGAATGCACAGATTTTCTTCCGTGCAGTTCCCTGAGGAAAGATTTGGTTGTGCACAGAAAGTGCTTCTAATCCTAAGAGGCCTACCTGGTTCAGGGAAATCAACACTTTCTCGGTAAGTAAAGACTTAAAGCTTGGGAAGCTTATTCAAATAAAAAATTTTAAAGAATTTTTAAAAAGTTGATCAGCAAGCATTTGGCAAACTTTGGTGTTTGTAAAATAGGCTATTAAAATGCGGTTATTTTTATTATGTGAGGACATAATGACAGTAAATATTGGAATCATATGCTTTGGAGTTTGTCTCCATTAGTAAGAGTTTCGATGAACAGAAGCTTTTTTATGTTAATTTTAAAATGTTCTTTATATCTTATTCTGAAACTCGCAGGTAGCCTAGTATGTTATGGCCTGCCTCTTTTTGTATTCTCAAATTCCTTCATTTAAAAAAAAAAAATTGGTCAAGTCTAGCAGCAGTAATTTGTCTGATCCAGAAGTATTTTTTTTATATCGATGCAGAAATCTTCAAAGACCATTAGAAAAATTTTGCTACTCTGAAAACATGCAATTTGTGTATTGCTATTTGTGTTTTCAGTGGATTGATAAAATTGTGAATAATCCCATCCATTTTTTCATACTATACGTCTGTTAAATTTATTTGTGAACAGCACACAAGAAAAGTATCATTTTGTCTGATGAAGATACTTGTTGAAGTCTCTGACAGAGTTAAAAGTAGGTGCAAACTCCAGCTTGGATTTTCAGTAACTTTTTGCCTAGTGTAAAAAGCACATGGGTTGGCATAGAACACAGGCCCTGTCCGTAGTAAATGAAAACAGGTTTCTCCTGCATACGAGAAAAGAAGTTACAATATCAGTATTTACTGATCGAGCTTCATCAAGGTACTGTCCAACACGAATGGGATGTCTTTTGTGGTTATGTTCTGTTGTATGCTAGTAGTCTGTTAAATAGACAAGTGGTCATGTTCTCCCTTGTTTTTTGGTTTTTTTTTGTATAAGGGAGTAACATTACCATGTGTTTTTTTCCTGATATTTAGGGGACTTTATCATAGAAGAATATCTATGAGAAATTTCTGACTCACATATTTGTATAACTTTAACATTCTCTAGTCACCTGTAGCTCTATTTTGCAAATGTACATTTTTAAAGCTGCATGTGCCTGTGTGTGTATTATTACAATAATTATTATATGTTAAAATAATTTCTTAAATATGCAAAAACACAGAAAATTAAAAAAAAATAAAACTTGGAACGATATTGCTTCATTCAGTGTAGGAATTGGATGTTACCAAATATGTTGCTATTTAATGTTTTCCATGTTTTCTGTGCTGAATGGTCTTTGAATCTTTCTCTAAGCATGTTGTTCATATTAACTGAAAGATCCTGCATACCTTCAGGCTTTTTTTGGTGAATATATTCCTGCTTCTTCATCTCCTTTTTGTAAGACAAATTACTAATTTCATTTAGCAGATGGGAAGGTGGGCACTATGAGATCAGGGTCAACCATAGTCACGGAATTTGGGTGCAGAATTTGAACTGTGCAGGACTTGTTTTTTAATGTATTCAACTGCATGCAATTTCATGTGTTCAAAGCTTGCGTTCAATTGCTAATTCCCATGAAATCATGTCCCAGGGTCTCAGGTACCATGGGGTGGGCTGAAGGGAGAAAGGAGAAAAAATTGTAGCATCATAGAGTTCTGTAAGTGCAGGCTAGGACAGCAAATACAGTTCTGTGGACTCATCATTACCCAAAGGTATCTTGGCAGTCTTGGCATCTTTAGCACCTTCAGACAAACCTCTGCTGCTTGTGCTAGCAAAATGACCGTATTGGAAAAGCAGAAAATTGACATCATCTTTATGGGTCAGTAATAGAAGGGAACGAGTTGCATCTTGTAAGTGGATTTCCCAAGTATATAATGACGACAGAGCAGTCGTGAGACCCAGGAATCATGAATTCCAGTCTGCTTTTTTTTTTTTTCCAAGCTGTGGGTTTGTAAGTATAGGCACTTTTCCTCCTGCTCCCAAACTTGATATCTATGTCCTTAATCTTCTAATGAAGTCTACATTTTGCTTTGACTCTGTCATTACACCTGCTTGGAATTACAGGCATGCTTCTTGGCAGGAACTTCTGGAGGTCACCTAGCCCATTCTTCTGCTTAGAACAGAACTGTTGCCATCACTGGATCAGACCAGTTGTGTTTCTCTAGCCTGACCTTGACAACTTGCAAGTACCGTGTCCAGTCTCTCAAAACTCTGGTGCTCATAGGTCATATCCCCTTAACAATCTTGGTAGCCATTTTGCTCAACCCTTTCATATTTTTCAATGTGACTTTTTAAGTAGGAAGTCTCAAACTGGACCCAGTATTTCAGCATCGACCGCACAAGAAACAGGTAGAGGGGGGGTGGTGGCTTCCATTGAGCCACTTTTTCCATTGGCCGCTCTTTCCCTAATACAGCCCAGCATGTGGTTTGCTCTTCTTTTGTGGAGAGTACGCTGTTGGTTCATCTTCAGTTTATGTACTATAATCCTCAGGTCTTTTCAGTAAGGCTGCTCAAGGAGTTGCTTTCCATCCTGTACTGATGCGTAGGTTGCTTTTGCGCCAGGTGGAGAACTTGGCACTTTTCCGTGTCGAGCTTCATGATGTTTCACTTAGCCCAGTGCTCAGATTTCTGTGTCCTCCTGGCTAGAAGCCCTAATGCTCAGTATGTCCGGCCTCCCCACCAGTTTGGTGTCATCTGCAAGTTCTCTGCCTCATCATCCAGGTTAATGGTGAGGATACTGAAGAACTTGGTTCCACGATCAGCCCCTGGTGTACTCTGCACATACTCACTGGAAGTGTCAGAAGCCTTAATGCTTTCAAAGAACATTGCAGTCGTTGCTCTGTCCTCATCCACAAAGCCAGTTGCTCCATCAGAGTGCAGTCTGGTCTGGCCAATAAAGCAAAATTTACTTGTTGTAAACCCTCCTTGACTCTTCCTGACTCCCTTGATTTCCTTCTGAAGTTTGGAAGTGGATTCCAAGAGGGTGCACTCCGTGGTTCTACCAGAAGCTGAAGTTAGGTGAGTTTGAGCAGCCTCTAGTTCCCTTGTTCCCTCTCTTTACTTCCCTTGAGTAGGGGCATAGCATTAGCCTTTTCCTGGTCACTGGGGATTTCCCCTGATCTCCTTGATTTATTGCATACGTTCACCTGACCTAGACATCACAGCCTCCTGAGATTCATTCCAGTTCCCATCTATTTATCCATCTACTTTCCTGTTTTACCCCAAAACTGGAAACAGCTCTTACCCAACTATAGATTTTGGTCTGTGCCTAACAGCTTTGCTTCGGCCCTAAAATTCGAAGTGGATTTCTCAGCTCCTTCTTCTTCCCCCTTTTCTCCCTAGATTCATTTTCTTGTCCCAGTTTCAGCTGGTAGTATTGTCTCATGCCCAGGATAATCGTACCATTTTCTTCCTTGCACTTCACTCTTTTGCCTTGTCCCTGTTTCCTAGCCCTGCTGCCAGTTGCAAGTTGTTCGTTCCAGCTTGTACCACTCTGCTGCCCACATCCTTCATATTTTAAGCCAGTCTTGTTCCTTCTCTTGCCATGCTTAAGTTTGTGCTAGGAGAAATGCAATTTACAAGAAAACAAGTGCATGTACTTCGCCAGATACCACTTCCTCGATCCAAAGCATCTCCAAGAAAACCTTGGAATAATGTCATGTGAGAAAAATGCTGTATTTCTTCCTTCGTTTTGGAAGTGATTGACAACTTAAAAAATTCCTAAACCAATTTGACCAGATAGACACCCAGCAATGGTATCTTTAGGCCAAGTAACAAAAGTCTGCTAAAATTTTAAGTAGTTGATAATGTGATTTTATAATGTGAATGCCATAGGGAGAAGTTACAAAATATAGAATTGGATTTTTAGGATATTTTGCAACTAGAATTGGCATCAATTTCAGTTCACATTTCTCCATAAAAATACCTCAACATGAATTTGAAAAAAAGTTTAATGAAGTTGAAAGAACAAAATATTCATGTCATTTAAGAAGTACATTTGAAATTAAATCTGTTTCTAGGTGTTTAAGCAAGTAGTCAACTTCTTCTGGGGCTGTTCTTCCAGAAAGCTGAACCTATGGATCTCTGGAACGGCAAAGTTAAAAGAATATTTACAGCTGAACGTAGAAGCACTTGTGTGCTATTGTTTCTAATTATGCAGTTCTTTAAAAACATGGTTTGTAACAGTGTTTAAAGCATCATTTACATAATTTAGTACTACTACAGATTTTAAAGTAGTATTTAGTTACAGTCTAGTTCATTCTCTATGATGTTAGCTATTTTAAATAGATAAATTATTCGATTCTAAGATTATTCTTGATTATAAAATCATCTTTGAAAGCAGGCTAACTGGAATGCAGCTTGGGGAGCTGTTTAAAGAACTGAAATTAAAGCAGGATTTGTGCATGTTTGTACATGCTGGAAAAAATACATATTAGCTTGCTGACTAGTTCTCAAATGAACATTTTGGTTTCCAGGTGAGTTTGGTGTGTAGAGCTAATACCTTCTGTTAGATCAACTAGCATGTCTAGGAAAAGTAAGTGAGCTGCTTTAATTTTGGTATCTGCTGTAATGTCACTGCCCCACTGTGTTCAATTGCAGGGAATGGATAGGACGAACAGGCAGGTGTACAGCACTTGGGTAATACTGCTGCTCATTTCGGGCACGTGCACGTATCGATACTGACTGATCTGTAATTTGACTTGCATGTTAGAAATGTATTTATCTTCCCTGGTTTTCCTTCTCTGTTTTGCAGAATTGGGACCATCTCTTCATGGTGTTGGGTAGTAATGGTTTTCTTTGCACAGATGTGCTTCATGTTGCTTCTGTTTGAGTTCATGAGCCTTGGATAAATTTTATTTCCAAGTCTTACAACTTACAAGTGTGTAAATTGTTCCATATGATGTTGACAAGTGTGTTTGTGTTTAAAATTTTACTAAATTTTACTGAAAGGGTGAGGATTTCATTCCTCTGGTCTCTTTGGTAGTCAGTCTGCCTCTCCAGTTATTTGGTTTCAGGATTACTCTTGCAAATATAGTTTAGTGTATTACATCTGTTACATTGGTTCTATAGGTTCATAAATTGCTTTGTATCCTGAGCTTTGAGGAACCATAACAAAATATTTCAAGAATAAACTTTGCTGATGGACTTGCAAGATTGCCAAACCATGGTCACAGTGTTTCTTTATTGAAGTCTGGAAAATGCAAGAGAGGGATTTGAGTAAGCGAATTATTCTACACAATGCTGAGCAGTTCCTAGAAACACAAATGAACACCCCATTAGTCACTGCGCCTTGATTCACCAGTTCACATATATCCCTACAGAAACTGGGCAGTCAGGCTCCTGGAAGCTGCAGGGGTGTGCCTGCGGGTACTCAGCTAGCAGAGGAACCGTGTCACAGCTGTGTTATCTCTGTGATTAGGTGTTGGGGTTTAACCCGGCCGGCAGCTAAGCACCACGCAGCCGTTCGTTCACCCTCTCCCATCCCTCTCTGGGATGGGGGAGAGAATCAGAAAGAAATGAAAGCCGGTGGGTTGAGATAGAGACAGTTTATTAGGATAGGAAAGAAAATACTACCACTACTAACAGTACTACTACTAATACTGTGTACAACCAAGTGATGCACAATGCAATTGCTCACCACCTGCTGACCAACACCCAGCCTATCCCCGAGCAGCCGGCCCCCCACCCCGGCCAGCCACCCCTATATATTGTTCAGCATGACGCCATATGGTATGGAATACCCCTTTGGCCAGCTGGGGTCAGCTGTCCTGGGTCTGTCCCCTCCCAGCTCCTGCTGCACCCCCAGCCTGCTCGCTGGCAGGAGAGAGCGAGAAGCTGAAAAGTCCTTGGCTTGGTGTAAGCACTGCTCTGCAACAACTAAAACATCAGGGTGATATCAATATTATTCTCATCCTAAATCCCAAACACAACACCATACCAGCTACTGGGAGGAAATTTAACTCTATCCTAGCTGAAACCAGGCCATTAGGGCACATGGTCCTTACTCTGTAATATGCACATGCATTCAGCACCCAAGAAGTGAGTGGGAAAGATGGATCTAGTTGTTTCAGGTACTATTAACAACAGGTGTAGAATACTGTGAGTAAGAAGATTGGCCCATGTGTGAAGAAATAATGGTGAGGTTACTTAATGAATACAAATTCCTGTTAAATACTTCATACAACAGAGGAATCAATTAAAAAGAAAAAGTTATTTTTTATGCTGTATGAGTTACTGGTGCCATTTTATCTGCTTAAAAAAAAAATCCTTATGTGCTCTCCTAAACCAGTGTAATATACATCCTACCAAAAGGCAAAGACTCTAACAAAAATATTGAACAATCCCAACAAGGTGGCTGTACTTTTGGTGTATCATGCTCTGCTTTCTGAAACAGCACTGCTCTTTATTCTGAGGGAAACTTCTACTCTGGAAAAGAGAAAAAGCAAAAAGGAAAAAAAAAAACAGCTTGTGTGCTTCTTTGATCATGTTACTTGACAGATGCATTATTCATAGATTCTTCCGTTCCCCAGTAATTTTAATTTTGTTACAAATCTGTGTTTTAAAAGCAAAAATAATCATCAACTTAATTGTAGGACAATAAATATGTAGGAATTTAATTAATATACAGTACAGTGTTTTGTTGGTTATTTTTTGTTAAGCAAAACTGGATGTTTTTTTCCTTTTGAGTTTTTAATGAAGATCACTAGCTTTGTAACTGATGTAATGTTAGGCCATTCACAGGCTTTAAACTATGGTCTCTAACAGGTCTACTGTTGCTATCTTTTGCCACGTAAACATCTCAAATCCTTGTGAAATTAAACTTAAGTAGCTCTTCCTGCAGCTATTCATGGGAAAGCTTGGTGACTGAGAACTAACATCCATTTATTCCCCCAGGTTATTTGGAATTTGGCCAGTTCTCTTCCCTTCCTGGCACCTCAGCAGCAGCAGCACATCACACATAATGCTAATACAGTTTATTTTTTGTAGCCTTTGGGTACGTTGCCTGTTTCCCAGTCTGAGTAGCTGCCTAAATTTCCATAGGGCAGCAGAACCTGAGTGTTTCAATGGGCTGGAAATGCTCTGGGGTGCTGAGTGCCTGTTGGCTGTTTACAAATTTAAATAGAGTATAGAATATAAAAACTGTCAAGGAGATCAGACTGTGGATCTGTAGATCTGACTTTAAACAGAACTGTGCTGTTGTCTCAGTTTTACAAGGTTTTCCTTGATATGAAAAAACCCTATCTTAAATTTCTTGTCATCCTTTATTGAAACTACAGTTCTGCAAGACATGTTAACCCATGGAGCTGCTGCTCTGCCAGGGGTGGTCTGCATTGATCCTGAACCACTTTTCTTGTGTCATCTTTTTGGGCTTTTCCTTGAATAGGCTCAACTGCTAAAGTTTCAGAAAAGCAGCATAGGAAAAAAAAAATGAGAAAAGGTCACTTTCTTCTGGGTATAGTGAATGCCAGTGGCTTGTAGATGCCAGGCTTCTCTCCGTTGATGAGAATGTGGATGTGAGTAAGCTTTTGTGGCCAGGACTGGGGGATAAAACGTAGAGCTGGAATAAAAGAGTATAGGATATTGAAGAAACACACATGCTCTCCTGTACTCCTGACTTTCATTAGTGGGACAATGCTGAAAGGTTATTATGATCTTATACTTTTCCCCGAGAACAGGGAAATTGCTGTAAACATGAGTAGCTTGCTTTTGCTGTTCATGTTCAACACATATTGTATCTGCAGGTAGCATGGACAGAGATCAGAGGAGGGTATATTTAGGAGAAGGATTTAAGCATCCGCTTCATTTCTCAGCTGTATCCAGATTCCATGGTCAGATTGGTTCCTAGAGATAATTACAGATGAGAATTGATATAGAAAATGTTAGTAAATGCAATAAATGACCATGAGGTGCTCAGAACCTTTTGTAATAGAACCATAAAGTAGGTGGCTACAAACTTCTTTTAAAGATGGTGAGGAAAAAACAACAAAGAGGGGAGCAGTTGAGAGGGGGGGAAAATATACTTTAAATGGGAATTTGTATTGGAAATACTCATAACTATACTTTTATAAACCATTTTATAGTTTGACATTTGCAAGAGGCTCAGGAATGGGGCACAGATAAATATATTTTAGCTATATTGTTTGTGTGCGTGTTTTCTGTCTGAAAAATAAAAGTTTTAATATTTTTGTGTTTACCTTTGTTCAACAGTATTCTGCTTGGTGAAAGCTGTGATGGCATTGTACTCAGCACCGATGATTATTTTCGTCAACAAGATGGATATATGTATAATGTCGTTCAGCTTGGTGATGCCCATGACTGGAACCAGAAGAGAGGTTTGAATGCATTAAAGGAATTCTATTAAATTATGTTTTTATTTAGAGGATAAAAATATAGCATGACATGCATGGGTTAATGGTCTGACTGATAAGGAGCATATATAAAAAAAAAGGTGTAAGTATAGGAGTGTAGATATATATATAAGTATAGGAGAATATGTATTTTAAATTTTTGTTACATTTTAATGAGTATATATGTATATTTACATTAGATTCTGAAATTGTGGAAGGTTCAGAGTTAGAAGAACAAAATCTCTTTTTCTGTGCTATGACCTGCTGATTAGTTACATTTGATACTAGTATCCAGATGTCAGAATTGAGCCTTTTTAATGCTGGCAACAGCAGAATATCCTTTTTTTTTTTTCCTGTATATTTCCTGATGTGTGGTTCATCCAAGATTCATGGGAGAGTTTTTCTGAGGAAAATTCTAGTATACTTCTGTAGATTAACAGCTTTGATAAGATATCTTTCTAAATACTTAGCAGTCTACAAGGATTTGATTTAATTGGTAAAGGAATAGGTACCTGGGGTACAAAGGATAGGGGACAGACTGATTCTCACTCTTTCTCTCATTGTAAAATCTCATTATATGTTTGATCTGTTCCAAAGAGTGGACAAACCAAGCAACTCCATTGCCTGTGAACGCAGCTTAATCTCTCTGCTTTTAGTGTCTCAGACAGAAGCTTCCTTCCCATCATAAGAGGAATCCTTTTTTGCATCAAAAGATATGGAGATCCAAGGAAAAGAATCTGCAGGATAGGAATTAGCAATATTCTCCCTTTTTCTTCCACATCCTCACCCTAATAAAAAAAAATACGCTGGGGAAAATTTATGAATGAACAGTGCAAGAATTTCGTAGAGCAATTATTAGAACTGTAAAAATTGTAAAAAAGCACTTTTGATGTTGGAGTGCAGCAATAGTAAGTATTTGAAATGGAGTTGCTTGTAGAAGTCAAAGGAGCAAAAGAGCTGCTAACAGCAGTTTCCCGATGAGAGGTCTCAGTACGTCACAAATGCAAGACCGCCAAACAGATCTCACTTGGTAGTGGCTTCTGGCTGTTTCTGGCTAGACCTTAAGATCTGTCCAATTCTGTATCATTTAGTTCTGCAGTGTTTTTGATAACCAGAACGCTACATCATTCAGGGATTTTGGTAACTAGAACAAGAACAGCTGTGCCCTGTTGCATAGAACGCCTCTGCTGCAGAAGTCTCTGTCCTGAAGTACTTCAGGATCCTGTGCTTTCATTTCTTTGTGGATCCTTGAAATACATGAAATAACTTCAGGGGAAAAGATGCTAAGGACTCCTTTCTGATGATTAGGTCTAGACTGAAGTTTTATGTCGGTTATGTCAGCTGCATAGGTTATCTATATGTTTGCTAACATTCATAAGATGAAATACTTACCTAGAGCTGTATAGCTCTAATGTCAGAACCATGGAGAAGGCAAGAATTTCCTTTTTTCACTAATAAGAAAATTATTCATTTAAAATTATCCTCCTTCTCTTTTTGGGGTGGGGAGGAGTGAATCTATAATACAGTATCTGTGAGAAAAAATTAGTTAAAAGTGAGACCCATTAGGAAAAACGTATTTTATATGAACAGAATTTAAAACCTTTATTTTTTTTTTTTACAAGACAGTGAATAACATGTCCTTGATACTAAAGCACATATGCATTTAATTTGAAGCTTGTTGGGTCAGCTATACAAATATTAGGAAATGTTAGAATTAATTTGCCATTGTGAAGTTAAATGTGAAATCAGTCTCACTCTTACAGGGTTTTAGGCCCTTAAAGTTCACTTTTCTGTATTTGTTAAGCGTCTCTTACTGTAGTTCATCCTTTTACTGGTAACCTGTGGCTACCTTTAACATGTTTGTAATGTTCTTGACGGGTCCAGTTAGGTTTTAACTGCTTTTTTTTTTGATGGTGACTAATCAGTTACCTTTTTTTTTTTCCCTTTTAAACAAAACTTTACCTAAGGAGTTACATCAGCATACTGTGCACTCTAGCACTAAAATCCAGAGTTAAAATAAGAGAGGAGAATAATCTAAGGTAGTTGTAGCTGTAATTCAATCTTTCTTCGAAAGCTTTTGTAAATTATGTCCCCATTATCTTCATTACCAAATTGGCTATTTTCTTGCTGCCTCTGTGAATTTTTTCTGAATTGCCTCTTTCAGGATTTTTCCCTTGCTTCTGACAGCCTGTCAGTTTTCTTTTCTAGATTCATGTCTGAGTGTAGTGGGTTTACGTGGCAAGGTTTTGGTAGCAGGGGGCCATAGGGGTGGCTTCTGCGAGAAGAATCCAGAAGCTGCCCCATGTTAGGTAAGGGCCCCACCGCTGGCCAGAGCCAGGCCAATAAGCGATGTTGTTTGCACCTCTGTGAGAGCATATTTAAGACAGGGAAAAAAAAACTGCTGGGGAACAGCGGCTGGGAGAGAGAGAGGAGTGAGAAACAGCCTTGCCAGGAGCCAAGGTCAGTGAAGAAGGAGGGGGAGAGGTGCTCCACGCGCCGGAGCAGAAGTCCCCTGCGGCCCGTGGAGAGGCCCCTGGTGGAGCAGGCTGTCCCCCTGCAGCCCACGGGTCCCACACGGAGCAGATCTCCACGCTGCAGCCCGTGGAGGAGCCCCCGGTGGAGCAGGTGGATGTGGCCTGGAGGAGGCTGCGGCCCATGGAGAGCCCCCACAGGAGCAGGCCCCGGGCCGGAGCTGCAGCCCGTGGAGAGGAGCCCACGCAGGAGCAGGGGGTCTGGGGGGAGCTGCCGCCCGTGGGGGACCCGTGCTGGAGCAGTTTGCTCCTGGGGGATGGACCCCGTGGTACGGAGCTGTGTGGGAGCAGTTCTTGAAGAGCTGCGGCCTGTGGGCAGCCTCCGCAGGCTCCGTTCGGGGAGGACGGCATCCCGTGGGAGGGACCCCATGGGGAGCAGGGGCAGAGAGTGACTGTGAAGGGGTGGTGGTGATGAAGTGCTATGGACTGATCGCAGCCCCCATTCCCCCGTTCCGCTGCGCCGCTCGGGAGGAGGTGGAAGAGGGCAGATGGGGGGAAGGCATTTTTGGTTTCTTTCCTTTGTTTCTCACTTCTCTAGCTTGTTAGTAATAGGCAGTAAATCTTACTATCTCCCTTTGCTGAGTCTCTTTTGCCCGTCACGTTTATTGTTGAGCGATCTCCCTGTCCTTATCTCAACCCTTAAGCTCTTTGTGTTGTATTTTCTCCCCCTTCCTCTTTGAGGAGGGGAGTGAGAGAGCGGCTGTGGTGGAACTCGGCTGCCCACCCGAGTAAAACCACCACACTGAGAAAGATCATTTGTGCAACGTTAATGAAACCAGGGCAATATATTCTTCAGTTTTTATGGCTTTCTCCACTGATTCTTAGTGCTCTGTTGTAACATACTTTATATTTGCTTTTTCTCTCCCTACCATCTACATAGTTACTTCCCAGACTCTTTTTATGTAGTTTCTTCCTATTGTGTGGATTGATTCCATCAAGAAAAATCTACAATAACTTTTTTCTCAGCAATAATTCTACAATAACTTAGGGTTGTTTTTTAGTTTGTTCGTTAGTTTTGTTTCCTTCGGATCTCCTCTTTATTCAGTGTACAAACTGAACACTATTTGCTGAATGGGCATGTATTTAACAGATGTCTTGGATTTTTTTATAATCCTCAGTACTTGTTACTAACTTTTCATTTAATATATACTATTTTAACTCTGTTTACTGAAACATTCTTAATTCTCCTGGAAACTTTTTTTTTGTATGACGGTAATCTCAGTGTTTTAAGCTTTTAAGGTATTTCATTCATTTCATCTGGTTCATCATCTTAACTTTCTTGTGAGGACTAGCGGTTTTAAATTGATTTTTTTTTGGCAAGCTGAGACACAGTTGCTAAAAATATCTTCCTATTTTGGACGCCAGACTTAGCAATTTAGACATTCTCTTCGGGATGTGTAGTAGTAATAGAACTTCATATATTCAGAATAAATTTTCACTGTCTTCATATTCATATGAGTTCATATCACTTCTCTAAATGATATTTGTAACTTTTTAAGTTGGACAGCCAAAAAATGAAGCTCATGTAAAGTAGTGGCCACTTGGTATGTTCAAGAACATTCACCAAAAGGTGATCCTTCTTCATTTGCAGTCATGCTGATTTAGCAGGATGTGTGATGTCTTTGTATGAAGGCTACATATTTCTTAGCATTTTGCTGGGGAAGAACTGCAATACCTAACCACAGTTCCCAGTTATGAATGTACCATGTGCTGCTGGTAAAGCTGGAACTTGGATATGGTTTTGTGCTGGTGATCTCTGTATTAACGCTCGGCAGGCCACATACTTTGAGCAACTGTGTTGCGTGGCTTTGACTTTACGCTTCTTGTTTATCCCTTTGTATCAATTCACCATCACCTTGTTTCTATGTTCCTGGTTTCATTTTTCTTACCTTTTTGCTCCTACTACTTTCCATTTCCATCTCTACCTCTCAGTACTTTGAATCTTGTTCTTAGAACAGTGTGTTTCAGTCAGACTATTGCAAAACAATTCTTGCATTCACCATTTTATTTGAGTTACATAATTGTTTATTTACATGCACTAATTTGAATTACATAACTGCTTATTTACGTGCACTGTTTTTCATTGCAGCAAAGCAAGCAATGGAGCAGGGAAGATCTCCAGTTATAATAGACAACACTAATACTCAAGCCTGGGAGATGAAACCATATGTGGAAGTGGTAGGTTTTGTTGTGAAATCATACCATCTGTTACAACCTCGCACATTTACCTTCACATGTGATAAGCTGGTCTGCTTTGTGTGAGACCATTTTCCTTACTCAAATTTCCGAAGAGAGACAGCTTATTGATACAATCAGTAACTGGCAATAGTCCAGAACAGTTTTAGGACAGACTTGATCTAATCTGCTTAGCGTGGAGTGAAAGCTAAGACAGGTTTGGGGGCAAGTGAAATTCAGTGTGCTACTATTGTAGAGTTAACTACATCCATTTATTATACTGGTCTACAAACCTGTTATAGTCATTACTATTCATATTTTATATAATTATGATACTCATATGAAACATTTTTCTTTGCTTGCTGCAGGCTCTAGAAAAGGGATACAGAGTGGAGTTCCACGAGCCAGATACTTGGTGGAAGTTTGATCCTGAAGAATTAGAAAAGTAAGGTTTATATTACAGAAATCATTGTACTTGTATGTATATGAGACACAGACAAACAGATTTGCCCGTTTATATATATATTTAAGGGGTTTATATTTTATCCAGTATCTTATTTTTTTCAAATGTGTAACTACTAGTAGAAAATATATTTTATTTAAGTATGCATTTTGAGTTGTACCTTCAAATAGAAGTGTTACGGATATCAAAAGAGGTCCTGTCTTGTTAGCCCAAAGTAGTCAGTATTAAAACTTTGTTGCATGCGAGTAGAAAAAGTGATTGAACAGTGTTGTGCTTCTGTTGTATTGAATGATTTAAGTTATCCTGAGAAACTTTTTGTTAAAAAACACTGAAGACAAGAAATAGAAGACAAAGGGAAATTATGCATTCAATTAAGAGTGCATAAGTGCCTTGTTGTGTCTACTTTTTTGGATGTCTTAGTGCCAGGGAATAGTAGTCCGTTCCTAATCAGTGAAGGTTAAAAAGAAAGTTTGTGTTTTAGGTGGTTCTATTGCAGGATTTTGTGAAATTGTTCCCAGTCTTGAGAGGGTCTGTTGTAGAGTACTGTTGGACATTGGTTATTGGTCGTGTGCGTTGTGAGAGCATCTGGAAAGTTGTTTATTATTCCTGGTTAACTTTTCTTTTGGCTCAGGTATATATATCTGCTTTTAGGAATCTGCGAGGTACCAACCCCACTTAGGGAAATTTGTGTTTGAAATGCAGTGTAATGCTTTCACGGTTGATCCCAAGGAGTTCTCTTGCTGATTGTAATTTTACATGCTTCCAACTGACTTGGCTTTTGTCATTGTTTCAGCTTTGTAGAATAGCCCCTACAAACCACCAAGTATGTTTGTGTAATACATATATTACTTACTTAGACTTTATTCTGCATTCTCTATAAATCTTTTAAAGTTGTCATCTTTTTCTCCTAAGCTGACGCTAATTTATTCTTAGAGATGGAGTTCTCTCACTGTTGGATGAATTTTTTTAAGTTTTTCTAGTTACGGTGCGGAACTGCTACGTTAGGCAGAAAGCCGTCTTGGGAATCAGACATTTCTAAGATGTTCACTGTGAGATCTCCTTTGCTTGAGAAAGACTCAAATTTTCCCGAAAATGCATGTTTTCACATGGTCTGAATCTTGTTTTTAACTTTCATCCGGTACTATAATATGGTGACATTCTAGCAGTCTGGTGCGTTTCTAGATACCATTTTTATAGAGTTGCGTCTGCCATAGCATTTAGTGTTCAGAAATCTATGAAAAGCCTTATTGAAAGGAAGAGAGACGGGGTCAACACTGGCTGAATGGTGAATTCGTGATGTCAAGAACATGACAGATGTTTTAGTGTGGAATAGCTTTCAGAGTCTTTCTTTTTTTCTTCCAGCATGTCAATGAGGTACAAATTGCCTTTAGACTCGCTCATGTGTGATTTTGCTTTTAGTTTAGTTTTGTGCACATAACTTGTGAAAACATCTTGATTTCACATGTATGTCTCGCGGTAGTGCTTGAGACATCTTGCATAGCATTTAGACCTTTCATATAAAGGGTTTTATACTTTCAGATGCAATTTTTAGGATATCCTGGAAACTGCAGGTCAGAACAAATAAGTGGCAAAATGATTGGTAGAAGAGAAATGTTTTTGATGTGTTTAATGAATGTTGGATGAAATGTTACTATGTTTTGTGCTTGTATGCTTTCTGAGCGGCTGGTCAGTTAGGAAACAGAACATTAAAGTAAGTGCATTTGATTCAGACTTTTGGGAAATAATTATCCTGTGTAATCAGCATTTTGGGACAGGTGGTGTTTTCCTAATTAAAAGTTACGTGCTGTCTGTATATACACAGAAGTGATACACAACATGTTTAGTGTACCCCATTTTCCTTCAGTGTGATTGTCAAACTGCAGTTTGGCATTGACTGCATCGAACTCTTGCTGATTGTTTAAAGTAGTAATGCCTATGTAGGATTATTTTGCCAATATATTGTTGTGCTCTACATGGCAAGATTCTTCGAGTATAGAAGCATTTAACAGTGACAGAACTTTACTATTATCAATAGATTGTTTGTTGCTCCAAGCAAAAAAACCCAAAAGCTTTCAAAGTACAACTGTCTGTTAGGAGGTTTAGCTGGTATATCTTATTATTTAAGGGTGAGATGGCTTTATGTTCTTTCAGTATAGCCAAGATGCCAAAAGATGAATGAAGACATGCCCAAAGAGGACATTTGCTTTGGGATGTGGTTTAATGGTACACGTCGCAGTGCTAGGTGAATGGCTGGACTGGATGGTCTTAGAGGTCTTCTACAAATCTGAATGAGTCTGTGAATCTAGGACATCCTAGCATTAAATAACCCTATACAACATATTCATTCAATTTTTTTTTAAAGTAATTTCTGTGCTTGATGGGATTCTGCTGCTGGTGATTGGATTGTCCTGCCTTTTTCTTTAAGAAAAACTACTTGCTCATTCAAGTCCATTCAATTTTGGGTGAATGTGCACTTTATGCCATTTGCACTTGAGTTGTTTTCTTTTCCTAGCTGTACTGAGACAGGGAGAATCTTATATAACTTTGTACTTGCACTGGGTGGCACAAAAGGATTTAGACTTCTTCTTTTCCATTTCTTTATCATGTAAGTCAAGTGCTTTACAGAATCCCTGTATTTCTAGGGGTTGGTTTTTTCCTGTGCTATTAGCCTTGTTCATATTTGTGAATAAAATCAAAACTGTTAAGACTTGTTAGCTGATGAGTTTAACATGCTGCTGATCCTGGACATCTTTAGCAGGATGTGAAAATTAATAGCTGTTAAGTGGTGAGCCTCTTGTGGTGGTCGCTGTAGCTTCTGATGTTGTCTCATCTGGAAAAAAAGATCTGTGAGGGAAATGCTCCGCTTGATTCTGAGTACCTCTGAGATGCCCAATCTAAAAATCTTCTAAATCTTCTTCCAATCTAAATATGAAACTAGTGTGCTACCTACAGTATGCTTTGAGCTTTTGTGAACTTGATAGGTACTCCTCTGTTGCAATAATATGCACAAACTCCTAGATTTTTTTTTAATATTTGTCTATAGACTACCTTTTTTCCAGCATATCCTATTTGTCCCCCTTGTTGATTTCTCCCTTACAGAATTTAGAAAATTGTTAAGGGGACTCATGCCCCCTGTCCCTCTCAGAAAGCACAAAGATACCCCAGTGGTATGACTTGGAAATTATTCATCTTCGACAAGGTTTCTTGGTGATAAGAATATAGTGGGTTATGGTAAATTCTTGACTACTTTATAAAAAGATTCCATTTACATTCTGTGTCTATTCTTTTAGATTCAGTTCTGTTACAGTGCTGGTAATTCGCTGACATTTAGTTTGTGCTTGAGCCTTGTGGTTTTCTTTTTAGCAGGGATTGAAATTCTGCTAATGTGGATTTTAAGGTGCTATTCCATAGATACTGAGGAGATAGATGCATTGCAATGTAGTATCTCAGGTTCTTAATGGGCCAAGTGCTCACTGAAAGCAGCAGCTGTTCGCTGAATACTGCAATGACAAGTTTTTTGGCTGCTCTTCCCTTCCCTTCTGTGTCTTTTTTGAGTATATTTCTAATTTTTTCTCAAGAATTGGTAAAAACTACTAGATAAAGTATCATGAGCATGCAGTGCTAGTTCAAAACTAAAATTTTTCCTCATTTTATATAGAGATTTATTGATGAGAAATACTCTGTCATTAAGTCTTGATACCATGTAGTTCCATTTCTTTTTGTTTCTTTGAACATTGCTTTCATAAGTAATAGTCTATAACACATTATTCCTTCTACCTATTAGCTAGTATACAATGCAAAATTCGATGAATAAACAAAATAAAGTCTTTCTAGAATTATTTATGTATGTTTTCCTGGTGAATAACATCACATTTCTGTATGAAGAAGAAAGGCTGTAATTGTTTTCTGTTGTTTAATATATTCAGTGTTGAATTGTTAAAAAAAAAAAAAACACGTTGAATATTAGGAGAATGAGAATACAGTGTAATGAAATTGAAATTTCAAATGTCACAGCATTTTAGTTTAAAAATGTATGCAATCACTTGACTTAGTTGAATGTATGTTTTTCAGTTATCTAAGGCTTACTGCTAAGTAATGCAGGAAAATACAACTGTTTTTTATAGATATGAAAAGCAAGAACAAAAAAATGTGAAATTAGTTTTTTTTTTTAAAGACTGTAAACATAAACATACCAGACAATTTATTCAAGTTTTTATTTTTGTAGGAGGAATAAACATGGGGTCACTCGTGAGAAGATTGCTCAGATGTTGGAACGATACGAATATCAAATATCCATACCTATTGTCATGAATTCAGTTGCACCTCCTCACAAACACACACAGAGGCCACCTCTGCAGCGAAGACATAGGTGGGGAGGCAATACAGACTCATGGAATTCTTTCACTATTTCCAGTAGCCGATAACACAGTTGCAGTCAGTTATAAAAATCTGTTACTTGCCCTTCTAAAACACATCATCACCTCCAATAAAGTAGTGGATTTTCTGTTTTAAATAGGCCTGTTTCAAGACCGTTCCCTTCTGGAGGTTGTTCCTTTAATGGACTTGCATGTAAATAAAATTGTAAATTAAATGTTTTAAAAATATATATATTTATTACAGTTGTAATAACTTTGATTTCAGTAAAATATTTGATATAGTATGAGGTATAGCAGTCTTCCTTCCTAAACTTAAGACATGATGTTTTCATATAACAAGTAACTGTTGAACAGTTTTTTTAAGGAGGTCCTATTAGATACCTTTTAAAACAGAATTAAAGCCCAGAAGAAGAGCTTATTTATGTAGTAGTTGATTTTAATGATTCTAATTGAGACTCTTTATCTTTTATGAGATCTTTTTGAAAACACTTATGTCTTGGATTGTCCTTTTGTTTTAATTGGTATATATTGACAATTGGCAAGCTATTGGCATGTATTTTCTGGCTTTTTGTCTCAGAAGCTCATCTCAGCTGAAGCAGCGTTCTGTTAATACAGTGTTCACCAGCCTTAAACTCTGTAACCTCAATTCTTTAATTTATTTATTCATTCTCAGTGGTAGCAGCATGTAGAGTATGATTGTGTCTGTGCACCACCAACTCTTTTTGTACTTAAACTAAATGTTCTCACTACAAATGCCAGTTTCGTTGCTCTTTCTAAGGCAATTTCTTTCATCTAGGATAAAAATTAAGTACTTGGAAGTATCAATTCAATACAAATACTGGAGATAGTTCTGTAAAACCATGTTACATTCTTAATTTTGGCACAGGCAATGTGATCTGTTATTCAGCGCATAACAACGAATGAGACAGCATGGAGATTGACTAATTTTTATCCTTTTTCGCTTAAAACCTGATGAATTCATAAGTTTTGACTTCGCTTGCTTTCTAACTGCTTGCTGTATTAATAAAATACGTTTGTCTTCGAAGTTGTTTTAGTAGTTCAATGCAACAGTTTTTGTTTTCAAGCTTTTGTGATTTTTATTCAGATGAGCATTGCTAGTAACCTGTTAGCTGAAATAACCTATCTTCAGGTCTAACTATGTTTGACATCCTTAAACACTAAATGAGTAAGTCTTGAATAGGAAGGCTTGTTGAGAATGTGAAAACATAACTAAAGTTATTATTATTATTACTATTATAATGGTGCAATAGTCATCAGAATTTTGAAAATTCTGAAGCCAGCATGATTTTTTTTTTTTTAACTTATTGGGAGTTTCTGTGGTGGGCCCTAAAAATTGCTTCATCTTTTAAGTCTTGAGTAACATAAAAATCTGGGTATATAATGAATTATCTTTCTGTGGTTTTATACAACTACTGTGTGTCTACATTTGTACAATTTAATGTATATCTAGAATAACATTTTCATAAAAGATTTTTTAAACTGTAAGAGTCGAAGTATGCAGTTTCACATTTCAGTAATGTTTTAATTATTTGAAAAATAATCTATTTCAAATAGTGCACAGTTTCTTAATATATTGAACTACTGTTTATGTATTAAAAAGAAGCAGCTTTCCAATTATATTAATGATCTTACCTTGTTGTATATTATTCATACCAATTGCGTTTACTGTATTTTAGTTTTCATAGTCATCTTTTTCCATGTCTCAGGAGAATCATGGAAATCATTGTCAATGGTCAGTAATACTTCAATTATCCTGAAGTTTTTATATTTAAATGTAAATTACATTTCAACAGAGAGGAAGATAAAAAGGTTTTAGAGAGACTCATTTTATTTACTCACAAGATCATAATTATTATGACTTTAAGTCATAATAAAGTGATAAAATTTATTATGTGTGATATTCAGGCGGTGTGCTAAGATATGACAAAAAAGGTGATTATTGAAATTTGGCATTATATCTTTTGGTACCCTCTGTCTTCAGTTTTTTTGAAAGATTTTTTTAGAAATATTCTTATTTGATATTTATGTTTTCTTTAACTGAATTTTAGTATTTAAGTAGATAGGAATTAAGACTGTTTTAAAAGGATGCAGCATGTTTGTGTTATATATATGTTTTTAATAAATTGTTGATGGATGGTGAGTATTTCTGATAATGTGAAGCACGTTGATCAGTATAGGCTTGCTATGGGCCAAGGGATATGTAACAAGAACAGAATGCTTTGCAACTTGTCAGAGTATCAAACACTTACTGTAAACTGCTTAATCTATAAAGCTGTATTCCAAGGTAAGTCCATGGTAGGTGAAATCGCCATTACTGTGTAACACATGATCTTTGTTTTGTTATATATCTTTCGTGAGGGTTTCACATCTGTGGCTTAAGCTACTAACTAGAAATATGTGTTTCTGAAAGAGAAGTTGATTTCTTTTCATCCATGATGGCATATTACACTACAATATTTATATGTTTAAAAAAAAAGGCAATAAAGAGAGGATGTGAAATACATGTTACAGGTAATGAATTTCAAAAACGACTTATTAAAATTTAAAAATTTCAAAATGACTTATTTTGTCAAAAAGTACATACAAGAAATGTAAGAACTCCTATTTCAGTTAGACCTGGGCTCTAGATATTTTTTCTGTCTGGCATAGCATTTATGCAATACACCTATTAATTTGTCACACATACTAACAGTATACCTAGAATTAAGGTTTTCTGTTGTTTTTGATTTTTAGTAAATTGCTAGTTCATAGTGTATGATGAAATAATAGTGTTACAAATGCAGATCCTAAGTATCTGTTGCATACTTCAAGCTAGTGAGATTTGGTAAGTAAATTTAAACAGAAGAGTTAAGATGCTTAGCTGTAGTTTTACCACCCTGCTCTTCTAAGCGTGAAATTTAAATCAGAGTTAGTCTGCAGAACATACATAATTTGATAGCAGTTAGCAACACGTAATTGTATATAGCTATAAAGGAAAAAGAAAGAGCTCTAGTTTTATTGCTTAATCTAACTGATGTGTTTCTTGTTTTATTAGTTTATTTCCTAAAGTATTAAAAGCTTTGACAGATGATTTAGTGATTGTCTTTTTTTACATCTAAATAATAATAATAAAACACCAGACGTTCTAATGTAACAACATTAAAAAAAAAAAGTATTAAATGGTGTCCTATTAGGAATTCTGTCTTCTGTTCTGGTGTCCATGTCCTTTTTAGATTCAGTCTAATCTATTTTACTACGCAGGGTATTTTTTAAGCTTTTTTTCTTTAAAAAAGAAAGCCAAGTTTTTTTCTTTTTTGTTCTCTCTCTTGAAATGTTCTACAGAGATGGTAGATTTATTTCTTTCTCTGTTAATAGATAACTGAAGATCAGGCTTGTCTAACTGGGGTGAGACCCATAACATTTGTATATGATTATTTTCTGTCTTTCATGTTGTAATTTAGGATGTCAGGCTTTTTTTTTTTTTTTTTGACCGGTATGATTCATTTTCAGTGAATTATGGAAAAAAAAAAGTGTTTTTGTAATTTCACATTCCTGTGTATGATAGCTGTAGTTTTGAACTTCTGCTTCATCCTAGCAAGCACATTTCCTGGAAGGAATTCTTTCCCTCTCTGCTGTACATCATGGGGGTGAGACAACAGGGTGTATGTTGAGAATTGAGGGGTTTCCATACAAAAGAAAACAGGCCTGTATTACACCTCCCAGTAAGTAGCAGTAAGACAACATTGTGTTGAAATGCAGTTCATACAATTGAAATCAAATACTGAATTTAAGAGTGTTTGGCTGTTTCATGTAAGTCAAATGTGTGGAAATATTTCACCTCACTGTTTCTACAGTGACATTTTTTCAATATTTTTTCCTTTTTTCAATATTTTATCTTTTCATCCTTTTGAAATAAAAGCAAGAGCAGTATGGTTTTGCTGAAATGTTATTTGTTAGATTAAAACTCTCTAGTGTTTGAAAAGTATTGCATCTGGAATGGGTCTTTGCAGTTTCCTTTTAGCTGATAATGCTGTTTCCACATCGAGAGCTACTTCCTTCCTCAGGTAGGCTGTCGTTGACCATTTAACGTGTATTTTACTGGTATATCGTGCTGCTGTAACATCATGTTCTGCCAAGTCAGCATATATTGTGTCTGTGAAGTAATTTTTTCTCAGTCGTACTTGCAGCCTTTTTATGGTTTTAAATATTTTTGCATTTTTAAGTTGTCACTTAAATTCAGCATCAACTTTTCTCATGAGGTCCCTCAAACTGGTAAAGAGTGGCTGCTTTGTAATCATGTGGTCGTCCTGTTTGTCCTTTTCATGTATTGGCCTGATGCTAACTTTGTGAGTATTGTAGGATTTCTGAAAACATACTAGACAAACATCTTCTGAGCACAATTTTCGGAACATGTTATGTAACTACTGATTAAAAGCGAACAAACATTAATTCTTCAGTAGATTTTGTTTGATCTCTCAAATTACTAACAGACTAAAAAGTTCTGCCTTAGCTGACAGGTTAAATAACTTGGCATAATATTTCTAAGGGGTTTATTGTATCATTAAAAATTAGTTATGGGGCTATATAATCCTGTTTGGCTGTCTTTTCATTCATGATACTTATGATCATTTTTATTCCTCTACCCATCAGTTTTGGTAACCTATGGTTACCACAGATAACTGTTAACCTCTATAACAACTTCCTGAACAGCTTTCTCACACCTTGTTCTTAACACGAGGAGTTTCTTATGGCTCATGGGCCTGATCTGGAGTGGATTGGGCCATATTACTTTTCCCTTGTTTTGCATTTTTCCTTATAGCTTCACTCTGTAAGGTGAACACATTGCTCTCCAGGACTCATGAAAACAAAAGCAGAGTTATTGGATCTTTACATGGAGCAAGACAGGCGTACATATTTGAGCTACATTTGCAGATTATAGATCAAACTGTTTCGTACATGCTCCAAACATTCAATGAAGTATACCTGAGAAAACTTCAAAGCTGTTTTCACTTCGCGAAACCTGTAGTTACGAGACTGTGCTCATGGCTGTGCAGAAAAACTATTATATATCGGAGAATAAATCATATTGTATATATGTATATATTGAAAGCACAGTTAAAGCTTTGGGTTTCATCCTATGTTTTTGTTTCATTCCAGCAGTCTAGAATGACTTCTTGTTCCTAATAATGTAAGTTATGTCCATAGCGCTGCCCTTTTTGGTCCTAGATCTTGAGGAGAGGCTTTGTTGTGAGCAAAGAGATCTCACAATGGGTTAACTTTCTACTGCTCTGAAGGGAAGTGAGTTGTAAAGAGATGAAATGAGTTTGTCTTTTGGCTGGTTGGTTTGTTGAGAAGGCCCAGCTTTGAGCTCCCTGCTCCTAGTAGGAGGCGAGGGCCACACGGTGCCCAGGGGGAGGCTGAGAGGAACTGGGCCTGTTCAGCCTCACGAGGAGATTGCTTCTGCTCAACAGAGGCTATAAAGGTGGAGCCAGGCTCTTCTCAGATGAGAAACAACAGACAGAAGCTGCAGCGTGGGAAATTACAGTTAGATCTTAAAAATCCACTGTGAGGGTGGTGAGACAGAGGCAGAGTTTCCCCAGAGGTTGTGTAATTTTCCACACTTGGAGCATTCAAAACTTGGCTGGGCAAGGCACTGAGTAGCAAGGTCTAAGTTGGTATTGTTTTGAGCGGATGTTGGACCATATGATCTCCAGAGGCCCTTTCTGGCATAAATCATTCTACTTTAATGGATATAGTGATAGCAGTGTCCAGGATATCAAAAGAACTATTTAGCCCATATCAGTCTTAGCCCATATGATATACCAAAGGAGAAAGATCAATACACAAAAGTAGTAGGTGAAAGGCCAGTATGATAAAGTACTGAGATTTGTTTTTATTTTGTTTTTTACAAAAAGATGCAATACTGTCGGGAAAATACACGTTATAATTGAATGTTATGTAGCTCTCAATATTTCACACAGCATTTGAGATGCTCAGATTAAGCCTCATACTTATTGTGACTGTTCTCAATAACAACACTCTCTGCAGTTAGACGTAAATTTTAGTGGTGCTATCATCTAGGCTATAGGTTGGGTACTTAATGTTTGCTGTTACTGTTTTCTTTATTATATTCCTCTTGCAACTTTTCTTTCCCCCCTTTTTGTCTTATTCTGAAACTCTGCCTTTCTGATTTGGCATGATCTTCTCTACCCTATGTGTTTTTGCTATAGTTTGCTTTGTAATTCTGGAGCCATTTCCCCCTTCTGTTTCCTTCCCTGAACTATCAACTTGTGTGCAGAGCTACACCTTATTCTCTTTTTTTTTGTTTGTTTTGTTTTTTAATGCCTCAGCTTAAGCTGACGCTGATTTAAAAAGTGAGATTATTAATTCTTCCCCACCCCCAGGTATCCTTTTGAATTTTTTCCTGTTCTGCTGACAGTAGTACTTTTTGTCATACTATCTATTTTTCTTCATCCATTCTTCTCTTAGCCTCATGAAGTTTGTGGCATCTTCTTGTGTTTTGTTCTCAGGAGTACAGTCTGTGCTGTAGATATTTAATTACATGTCTTTGCTACAGTTTTGTTGATGGAAGCTATTTTAAATACAGCTGAAATCTATTATCTTTCACTGAAAGTCCCTAGTAGAAAATAGGTTATTGCATACCTCCAAATAGTCCATTCTGCTTTCATTGTGCTTCTGTTGCTTCCTGACACTCCCACCAGTGGTTTTCATCAACTTGATTTTGGTTGTGTCTTAAAACTTCATTTTACATCTGTTTTCTGTGTGAATATGCCTCAAGAAGAAAGGCCAACGCTTCACCCTGTAAATCTGATTGTTGACTTTAAGACCTTTTTGTTGTGCTTGCTTATGACTAAATTCTGGTTTTGATGGCTGTTATATATGTATCCAAGTACTGACAGTACATCACAATACTTATTTCTCTATTTTTTTTGGTAAAAATAGCGCTTTTTATTTATTTACTTCAAGTGGCTTGTACACAGTAAGGATATTTTTCAGGAATTAGGGTCAGGAAAGTGTCTTATTTGTGGACCACATTGTAAGACATGTTTTATTTCACGATCTCATGAGAGCCTCAGCAAATCTGCCTTTTCCTGGGCAGAGCTGCATGAGCAGAATTGCATAAGCACATGCCTGAAAAGCAGTAGATTGTAAGGGAGAGGAATTGTGAAATGGATTGTGAGGCAGCTCACAGAATTTAATTTCTGAATGCAGATCTTATTTCTTCTAAAATCAAGGATCCACTCAGATTCGATACTATCTTGTATTTTTTGAACTGCTTAGGTTATATACATTTGTGCTATACGATAAATCTCTAACGTTGTTTTAATTTTGAATGAAAAAGGCTGAGATTTTTTAAGGTGATCTGTTATAGTTGTGCATGTTTTTTCAATATCTGTGAATTGGATGTTAGTCAAGTGGGCTTTGCATTTGCAATGGATGATGTTTGGTCAGTTGCAGTCCTCACCTCAGTGTGCTTCAGCTGATGGTTTCCAACCTGGACCTCCAACTTCGTAGCATGTTGTATTTAAAGTGTGCTCTGCTACTGCTGAAAGTGCTTAGGATTTTGTGAGAGCTAATTGCTTCACATCCAGATGTATAATAGTGCTAGGGTTTGTCCAGAAAATAATGCAAAACACAGATTGCTCATTGTGTGGGACAGTGGGATTTTTATATCCTGTTTTAGAAAGAGTTCCATAAAATCTTATATAGAAATGTCTTTATATCAATAATAAATTAAGGAGCAGCGCTGCACAGCAGATTACACCAAACTTTATTAACCAGTGTACATTTGACAATAGTTCATGTGTCTTCAAACGACTTCTCAAAGCAGCATATTTCTCTAGCCTGGATTAATTTCAAATAGGTTGTCTTTGTGATTGAGCTGATATCATCCAATTAATAGGGCTGTTACTGTAGAAATGTTATCAGACTTGCAAACGTGGTTTGTGCTGTACTTCCAGTGCACACTGTTGACATCTGCATCCATATTAAATGTTCAGAGAGGGAGCTTAAATGAAAATTGCATCCCTTTAAGATGGATTCAGATCACTTGTAGTATTTCATTGGGTCCTTTTTCTCCTCCTTTTGCTTTATAATGTTGAGCCCTACTTAATGTTGCAGAGAAATCCAGTAAAACAAAAAACAGTGTCTCTTCTCTGTTAGCATCCATCGGTACCTGTTGTCTCTTTGTTGTTTTATGTTCTGGTTAGTATTTTGGGTTGTGTCAGGTGAGATATTTGTGGCACCTAAATGAGGTTGAGAGTGGCTTTTGAGTTTTCACTTGTTCAGGAAGCAGATGTGTGATACTGGGCAGAAATATACTCAGTGCGTATGTGTGTGTACATGTATGTTAATGGGTATATTCAGGATAGATTTCCTTAATGTTGATCAACATATTCCATGACTAAAGAACCAAAAGAGGAGATTGGCCCTTTCAGTCAGAAGACAGTGGTGGTTTTCATTAACTGGGCAGACAGGATCAGTTCAATCACTCCACCCAAAACATCTTGTGGACTGAATGGACCATCATATGAAAACTGAATTTCTATGTCTAGCACCTCAGGCAGTTGAGATTTTTGGAGTTTGGGGTCAGTTGTATTTTTGTTTGTTCATTTTACTTTGAAATGAAGTGGTGAACTTACACATGGATGTGATTAAAAGGACAGCTTCTCAAGAGATGCTGTGATCAAAGCAATTGTATGCTTTTGTCTGTGTACTCTCTAGATCACTGCCTCTTGTGTCTGGACTACAGCATGGCAGGAATCTGATGGCTGATCATATATTGTGTGGAACTGTATAAACAGCAGTCCTGCAGAAGTGGTAAAGATTGGGGTAGCTCTTTGAGCATTGTGAAGAAATAGCATGTTTTGTAAAGATTAATTCTCACTACTACTGGCAATGCTGTTGGGAGATGAAGTAGCGACTTTCTTTAGATTGAATCCAGTTAGTAGGATCTTTACTGGTTTGGAGTGGGGAGCATCAATTTACAACACTGGAATGTGCAAACGTTTTTTAGGAATCGTGTATGGTAAATTTCTGTAAGGTGGGCTGTGAGGCATCCCAACATGCTGCTGCTGCTGAAAGGAGTTACCTTGCTCCTACCACATCCTTACTCTTAGCTAGACACTTATTTTACTTCTTGTTTTGGTGGGTTGAATCAGCTCAACAATAAAATTAAGTACTTGCTTTCTTTTCCGTGCTGGCTCAGGCAGCTAAATCCACCCAAAAAGAGGGTGAGACAGGTGGGTAGGACAGGTAGCAGAATCATAGAACCATTTAAGTTGGAAAAGACTCTTAAGATTACCGAGTCCGACCATCTCCGTAATGCTACCAGGTCCACCATTAAACCATGTCCTTAACCATCATGTCCGCATGTCTCTTAATAGCTCCAGGGATGGGGACTCCACCACTTCCCTGGGCAGCCCATTCTGATACTTGATCATCCTCTCCGTGAAGAAATTCTTCCAGAGATCCAATCTAGAGTTCCCCTGGTGCAACTTGAGGCCATTTCCTCACTTTCTATCACTTGTCACCTAAGAAAAGTGACCCACACTCACCTCACTGCAACCTCCTTTCAGGCAGTTGCAGAGAGCAATGAGGTCTCCCCTGAGCCTCCTCTTCTCCAGACCAAACAACCCCAGTGCCCTCAGCTGCTCCTCACAGGACTTGTGTCAGAGGAAGTGCACGGCCAACGTCTAGACCAAAGTAGGAAAGGGTGACTTGTTGAAAAGCACAGATTTAAAATGCTAAGTTGGATGCTCATCTGTCTAATGGAATTTCAAGAAGCCCTGTATTGCTGAGGAGCTATTTTTTAAGGTGTCAGGCTCAAAGTTATTTTGCATGTCTTTTTTTCCAATTCCTTAATCACCTAATACTAATGTTCTATTTGGCTTTGAGGAACTGCAGCTTTAGCACTCATTTAAGTAAAGGCAAGGTATTGCCCAGAGAAGCTGTGGGTGCCCCATCCCTGGAGGTGCTCAATGCCAGGCTGGATGGGGCTTTGGGCAACCTGGTGTGGTGGGAGGTGTCCCTGCCCATGGCAGGGGGTTGGAACTGGGTGGGCTTTAAGGTCCCTTCCAACCCAAACCATTCAGTGGTTCTGTGATATGCAACTAAGAAGGCTGGCACTATGAATTTTTCTCTTTGTTGTTGTTACTCCAAAGTTACAGCTACCATTTCTCTTTGTTTTTGAAGTAAAGTTAGCTCACAAGGAGTTCATTCGACATTAATTCAACAGTGTTTGTGGACTTGTTATATATTATTGTAAGGTAAGAAAGGTGGAGTGTATCCCAGTAGATACCATTTTATATGAGCAGCTTTACTGTAACTCTGATAATGAAAATCCATTCCGGAGTCTCTGGAGATTAGTGATAGTATAAATTTTTCAGAGAGCGTGTACCTCATTGCTAAATGTCATATAGAATTGCTTTTTTAATTATCAATTCCTCTACACGTTATTACAGGAACGCCTGCAGACATTTTTTTTTATATCAAGCAGACATCAGCTTAAACTAGAGCTGAAGTTTGTTACAATGAACTTTAAAAAAAATTTTTTTTTCCTGATTTTGCCATTTTCCAGTAAAAAAGCATTGCTAACTTGTCTAAATTGTTTTCTTTGCATGTTCTACCTCAGGCAGCTGTCATGAAAATGTGTTTGTTTCTCTGGTAAAGAGTGTCATCGGAGCACTGCCTCCAGTTAGGCTGCAAGTGCTAATTTGAGCATTAAATTACAACCTGGAAGTCACATGTAATAGAGTTACAGCAAAAAGCTTTTAATATTATCTAAATGGTAGGGTGAGAAATTTCAAAGTATTGTGAATTCCTATTTCAGCAAAAATACTATTACATTTTTTCAGATCTGTTTATTACTAAATGGTTGCATTTCATAAGTATGTTTTTAAAATACATAATATATGGAAAAATGTAAATAACAACTGAAACTGCACTTTTTTTTTCTTTTTTTTTTCTTCCCCCTTGAGTGTGTTGTATGTGCTTTAAAACAAGTTACTAGCAAATGCCTCTGTAAAGAAGAAAAGTCTATCTCCATGCTGGTTCTCAAACTTTTGCTGTGTGCCATATGGTTTTACAGTTGGGAAAACTCTTCAAAAGGGCATGTAGGCGGACAGAAAGAGGAAGAACTAAGATAAAAATAAAATGAGTAGACAATTTGTTTTATTACATGCAAAAGGACATAATGGATGGATATACCCCAAGCAGGGAAATTTCAGCTATGCCATCACAGTGCATTACAGTGTTTTGTAGGGGTAGTATTTTCTTCAAATTATTTGCCTGAATAGGGAAGAATAATAAAGTTTATTATTCTGCATTCAGGAGCCTACCATTTCCCTTTTTGTTTTTGTCCTTTCTCTAGAAAATCCAAATCCTTAGAAAACTAGTTTCACTGAACTGCCCAAAAAATTTTACTTTTCCAACATATAGAAATGTCGTGGTTGTATCTAATAGGAACTATTGAATGCTACTGTTGAATTAAATGACACTTCCAGGTATGCTAAATCATCAGCCTGAACCAACGTTTGCATTCATCATTATTTTGACACGCAACAATTTCAGTGCAATAGCAGCTGGTGGTTTCTCTGGATTATCCACTTTTCTTCTCCCATTATTTGGTGGATCTATTTCTGCTGTTCTGGCAGTCCTAAAGTGAATCCTCTCCTGTGAGTTTTTGCTTCCTGAATCAGAATTAATGGTGAGGAGAGTAAGTAAATGTGCTGGCCTCAGACTTCTTTTCTCATTTCTGCAGAGTTCTTCAACACCTCTCAGTGTGCCATCCTAGCCTGGGAAAGGTTTTGTCAGGATTATCCTGAAAGGGTTGTCAGATATACAAGGAGTTAGGCAACAGCAACATGCTTGAATCTGTAGTAAAGTTGATTTCTACGGACAGCAGCACTGACTCAGCTGGGAGAGGTGGGTGGTGAGCAAGAGGGTAGCTCCTGTAACACCAAAACTGGAGAAGTTCACTCCTTGACTTCTGGATTTCAGCCTACCCTGGGCCATCTGGTGGTCATTTCTGCAGGGCTGGTAATGGCAGCACAAGGTCCGTTAGACACAACACTGAATTCTTTTGGAACTGGTGCTCAGGTCTGATGTGTTATTCCCCACCCCATTCAAAACAATTAAAAATAGGATATTATTTTGTACTTCATTGGTAAGGGGTTTTATGGTTTAGAGAACTTCAGAGAACTTCCTCTCTAAAAACACTTTTCAAAAGCTCCCTTTCAAGAGGAAGAAAGCTAATGTCAGGATTTAAGACATGTCCTGTGATTAGTATAACTAGATGGATTACATGTAAGAAAATAGTCTCTCTTGTTAACATTGTGTTTCACTCTTCTATCATTTGATTCAATAGACAAATAAGATCTATTCAATCCTTATGCTTTTTTTTTTTTGCTTTTTCTTTTTTTTTTTTTTTAAAGGAAGCATATTTTAGAGTAGGGAATGCATCACAAGCAAAATTCAGGGCAAAATTCATCTTGGCTAACAAAACATCTCCACGTAAGCCATAGCATCCTGTATTGAAGATCCGCTGATTTCCCCTTTTACAAATCAGATCTCATTACTCAGAGGAAAGCACCGTGTAGACTTAAATACCGCAACTTGGAGGAGATCCCATTTGTTAGAAGGATGTCTCATTTGGATGCCATTTTTGGGCAATAAAATGTGTGTGCTTTCCAACAAGGTATTTTCTGAGACCCACAGTGCTTTTTGCAGTGATATCAAGGCACTGGGGCTTTTCAATCCAGTTCTGGTAAGTGACCTTGTGGCTACACAGAGGCCTAGAAGGCTGCCGAGCTGCTTCCAACCCAGCAATTTGGGCAGGTTGGTTGGCTTTGTGGGGCTGTTCTGAAGGAATTTCTCTGGTGCTAGCAAGGAATAAATTAAAGAATGAATAAAGGGTAAGGATAGGTAGCGTAAGGTCTCTGCTGATGACCTTAAGTCCCAGGTCGCTGGCCAGTGTCTCTGGCTTTCTGCATGCAAACTCAACCCCCACACCCCCCTTTTATTTTCCTCACTTGAGAATTTCAGAATACTCTACTTAAAACAGCTCATGTTAGATATGAATGCCCAGAAAATGACTAATTTTACCCTGTGACTCTTCTAGCTACTCCTTTGGTTAGTGTGTTGTATGAAGTACCATTCTGAACAAAGAATTAAAGAAGAACTAAGAACTGCAGAAAAGCAGCATATCCCTGATTCATACAATAATCGATGAAACATAGCCTTGTGAACCTGATCTCTTTTAAGGGTTGCATTGGAAGAAGTTAGATATCTAGACTGGCTTTTTCTTACTCATGTTCATTTCAGGGTTAGGTGGCAGACTTAACAGACTTAACACCAAAATTTCAGAAAAGTCATTGTTATGGCTGCTATCTGCTGAAGTTGGTGAGAGATTCAGACAAAAATAATTTTAAATAACTGCCTGCAACTGACTTAATTTGTCTGTACTGTATTATTTTGTTGCAAATAAAATGAGAAATAGTTTTTTTCCTAATAAGTGTGTTTACTCATAATATGTTGAGCAGTCTCAGAGATTGCTGTAGTCCCTGTACATTTGCATTATTCAGGTCTTTGGTTAGTACATTTTGAATTTAATTCCAACTAATCTCATTGTAGTCTATTTAATCTTAATGGGTAAAATTTGCTTACTAGTTCTTCCACTTTGTACCTTTTTGCTCAGCATGACATTTCAGAATAGCAGTAGCTCTTAAAACTCTAGTATGTAGTATCTATTACTAAAAAATAATTTATAAAGACATCCAGAAACATATCATTTGGTCTTGCAATGATTTTTGATACTTTTAGTAAAATTAAATTGATGAAACTGGATCTATATTTATTTATATTTAAAATGTTCAAGATTGTTCTGAATAGTAAGGTATACGTTTGTTTAATAAATTAAAGCCCTTATCTGAGATTTTATCAGTTTAAAAAAGCAGGTAGTCTGTGTTTGACTATCATAATTATGTAAAATATATAACCTTCAACCTGAACACCACAAATATCTTAATGCTGAAATATATATATTTATTCTTCACATAGGGGGATAATTTTAAAGAAGAACCATGGGCACCCATTGACAAAAGCAAAGCAGAGGAAAAAGCGAAGAAGCAGCAACAAAATGAAAGGCAATCATACAGAAATCATGAAGAAAAAGTTAGGTGGAGCAACTCATCTCATTCCAGACGACCAGGAAACATCAGAAAGTGAGGAGGATGATTCAGAAGAAGAGAACAGAAAGTCTTTGTCTACATTCGGTGAAGGTCCCGAGGATCCAGTAACAGGTTGTGAAGAACAGACGAAGGATGATCGTGAAAGCCTTAAAGAACTTGCAAGGTTCTTGAAAGAAGGGTCTCCTATCACTGTGCCTGAGATCTCAGCTGTGTCCAGCAGTGCACTAGAAAATGAGTTGCCTGTAGAAAGTGACAGTTCACTTCTAATAGATGTAAAACCTTTTTGTACTGTAAACCTAACCAAAAATGCTTTTGATTTTGAGGAAACAAATCAAAGGCACGATGAAAATCTTTGCAAGAGCCGTTCCCTAAAAATAAACAATGATAAAAATTCCATCCAAAAACCAAAACGCAACTGTGAAGATAACGGTCCGCTGTCGAGCACAGAAAACGAACTTAGAATTACATGTAAGCCTGACATGGAAGCTAAACTGTTATGTTTAAATGGTGAAAAAAGAGAAATCTCTTTGTGTTCCAATTCAAAACTAAATTACGATGTGCCTGATAGTAACATAGACAATAAAAGTGCATTAAAAACAGAAGAGAATTGCTCTAATGGCTGGGCTTTTTTTTCGATTAATTTATCTACCGAGGAATTGCAGCAGGGCTTTGATACACAAGTTTCTCTCTCTTCTTGGTCTGAGGATGAGACTGTAGGTGAACAAAGACAAAAAAAAGTGAGGAAACCTAAGCAGATTTATACTAACAGTTCAACAGAGCTAAACTGCCATCAGTCAAATGAAGGACTGGTAGAGGAAAACCACCAGGTACCATTAACCGAGGAGGTTGGTAATGTAATAAGCAATGGTCTGTTGGCATCTCCAGCTGGTGAAATGCACATGGGTTCACTTGGGGAATCCAGGAACACCTCCCCACGCGGTTCGAGTGAAGTAAATGTTCCAAGAAATGATGCTGCACCAGTCGTGTCAAGGAGGAAAAGACGCAGAAGAATTGTCAACTTGGCACCAAAGTTTAATGTACCAAGAGAGATTGCTGGTAGTACAGAGCGAGGGAAGGAAGTCCCGTTAAAAGATGACGGTCCTTCAAAAAGTGTTTTAGAAGTGGAGCAAAAGAGCTTTCTAAACCAAGACCGTGGAGAGGAACATGAAAAAAACCTTGAGTTTCCAGAATATTCTGCACCTTACAGTGGCCCTGAGGCACCCTGTTCCATGCCCACCCCTGGTGTGGATTCTCTGTTACAAGATATTTCATATATTCGTTTGGGACAATCTTCTCCTATGCCAAAATTTTCTTGTAGTGTTTGTGTAGCTTCCAGGACAGAGGAGGAGCAAGCTAGAACTGTTAGGCAACAGCAGGTGGCTGATGAAAAAAAGAGTGAGAATGAACAAGCCTCTTCAGAGGTTACAAATAAACAACCAGATATTTTGTCTTCTCTTCAAGTCCTTTTTGAATATCCAGAAGATCCTTGTGTATTGGAAAGCTGTGTTGAAAATGTGCACCGAACAGATGATCCAGAGCCATCTGAAGATACTGAAGATGTGAAAATGAAAACTAGCTTTCTGGGACTTCCCTTATCAATAGGATTTGCTTTTCAACTTGTGCAGCTCTTTGGTTCTCCAGGTCTTCCACTGGGTAATACTCTTCTTACTACTGCTATATAAATATATGTATATGTGTGCGTGATTAAATATTCATTTTCATTGCAGGTAACAATTAGAGACATATTAACCCTATTGAAAGGAATCACTGCTGCTTTGGAGATTTTTTTTTTAAACCTAAAGTCATCTTCAGTATCTGTCCAAGGGCCCATTGGGTTTGGCCTCACATGTGCAGTCTCTGTAGTAAAAGTTGCTTAGCAAATTTAAATCCAAAGCATGAAGCTCTTGTTGGTGTTTTAATGCATCATATCGAGTAAGACTTTAATGTGTTGATTACAAAACTAAGTGGAAAATATGACACAAAATGTATGCT